>NC_042618.1:304025444-304706168 GCF_901001135.1 Rhinatrema bivittatum
ATCTGTAGGATGGGATTCCACCAAGTACTAGTCCGCATGTTTTTACAACGGAGGGCTCTATTCTTCCAGTTCTCTACTGTGTGTGTGTTTCCTCCATGGCAAGCACAACAGGTTGTGCGCTGCAGCCACAGTACTGACCTAAGACTGTGTCCCTGGTTGGACTCCAATGGGAGTGGATACCAGGAGGGTAGTGTTGGGAGTCGTCTCCTCCTTCCTCAGAAGAAGGTCTCTTTTGATCCCTCCTGTGTTACAAATCCCCTTTGTGGGGAAGCCCCTGGGGCTCCATCACTTGCAGGTTTATTGCTGAACTGGAGCCCTGATTCTTTTGAATCTGTGCATCTCCTTGTAGACCAGGGACAGCAATAGTGGTCATTGGACCGTTTTGCTGGAGTCCTTCCATTTGATTGCCATCATGGCCTACCCCATCTGAGAGTGGCTGTAAGTGGCAGATTAGTCACTTCTGAACCTCAGCAATTAGTGACCGTAACTCAACTTTCACCTGGAGAGTTAAGATTTTTCGGGATCGTGAGGCCCCGATTTCCATTGCATTCCTGTCCCTTTAGGAAGGTGAGATACGACTAGGTTTCCAAGGCTCCTCTGGACACCTGGTTGTCAACCCTACACGGGGTGTCCCCTTGTTATCAGTTTCCCAGAGAAGGGATGTCTCTGCATATGACTAGCAGTCACTTTCTCTGTTCCTCCCAGGATCCAAGAGCCAGTTGGGCAGTAGCGCTGTCCATAGGATGTCCTACGGCACAGCAATCTAGTTCACGAGGAAACCATTCCAGATTTGGTCTCTTCTCCGGGGTAACTCCTTGGTGAAGGTCAAAGGTTTCTCCCATCCAGGAGTCACCTTTTGATACCTGCTGAGCTCAATGGGCAGTGGAGGACCACTATTGCCAGTCATTCTCACCTGTGGGACCCTACATCAGTGAGGAGGGTTCTAGCACATCTAATTGGCAAGTATGCATTTTAACATAAGAACATGCCATACTGGATCAGACCAAGGGTCCATCAAGCCCAGCATCCTAATTCCAACAGTGGCCAATCCAGGCCATAAGAACCTGGCAAGTACCCAGAAACTAAGTCTATTCCATGTTACCGTTGCTAGTAATAGCAGTGGCTATTTTCTAAGTCAACTTAATTAATAGCAGGTAATAGACTTTTCCTCCAAGAACTTATCCAATCCTTTTTTAAACACAGCTATACTAACTGCACTAACCACATCCGCTGGCAACAAATTCCAGCGGATCTTTCCAATTACCATCCAGTTTCTACTTTACCATTATTAACTGGCGGGCTGATACAGTACAGTGTGCTCCGGAGCGCACTGTTAACCCGTCATTGGACGCGTGTTTTCGACGTGCTAGCGTTGCCCCTTATTCAGTAAGGGGCCGAAAATGCGCGTCCAATCCCCTAAACCTAATAGTGCCCGCAACATGCAAATGCATGTTGATGGCCCTATTAGGTATTCCCGCGCAATTCAGAAAACAAAATGTGCAGCCAAGCCGCACATTTTGCTTTCAGAAATTAGCGCCTACCCAAAAGTAGGCGCTAATTTCTTCACTGGGAAAGTGCACAGAAAAGCAGTAAAGACTGCTTTTCTGTGCACCCTCCAACTTAATATCATGGTGATATTAAGTCGGAGGTCCTGAAGGGTAAAAAAAAAAAAATTTGAAGTCAGCCCGCGGCTGTCAGGTCGAAAACCGGACGCTCAATTTTGCCGGTTTCCGGGCCCGCGGCTGTCAGCGGGCGGGAGAACAGATGCCGGCAAAATTGAGCGTCGGCTGTCAAAGCTGCTGCTCCTGTCCAAAAGGAGGCGCTAGGGACACTAACCGGGCCTCATTTAAATACAGAATCACGCGCACAGGAGAGCAGGCGCTCTCCTGCGTTTTTACTGTATCGGCCCTTACGTTAATGGAAAAAATAGTATGTTCACAACTGCAGGAATTCCTCAAAGATGATCTTTTAGACACAGCTCCCAGTTTGAATTCTGCCCACGCCATAGCATGGAATCTTTACTTCTGTCCACCTTCATTATCTTTCAGAGCTTTGACTCAGTACCAAATATCTGTTAGTCCTATTGGACTTATCAGTCTTTGACACACTAAATTGTATTGTCTGAAAATTCTGGGTATAGGGTCCACAGTTTATTCATGGTTCACCTCATTCTTGATAGGTCGCTTTTATAGGGTAAGGATGGGTGCTGCTGTTTCTAATTCCTATTCTCTATCTACAGGAGTACCTCAAGGCCTCCTATTGCCCATCCTATTCAACATTTAATGCCCCTTGGTTCACTGCTTCCCAGGCTATCTTTCAAATGTTACATGGATGACACTGTCCATCCTCCCCCCATCATTTCCTACATTGATGCAGCATTGGGAAAAATTATCAAGCTGTTTTTAGCACGGATTGACTGACTGCATGAGAACAAACTGTAGTTGAATATAAAGAAAATGGAAATTATAATCTTGTCTTGCTCAGAAATGGACAGCCTTACTTTCAGTGTTCCATTCGAAAGGAGCTTTATACCTGGTCTGCAACCTGGGATACAGATAGACCCCCTCTCTTATCCCTAAGACCACATTTCAGTGCACTAGTATAATCATCCTCTTAAGTTACTCCTTTTCCATTCATTAAAGCCTCTTCTCAGTCAATCAGGTTTCCATATAATTTATCTTTTCTGCCTTATTGTAACATTCTTTTTAGGTCTACCAAGCATACATCTGAATTCTTTACAATTCAAAATATGGCCATTCACTATGTTTCACTTGTTCTGGCCATTTTTATGCTGGTTACTGGTCTCATGGTGAATAAAATTTAAAGTTTTAACTTTCTTCTTTAAATGGATCCACCTTGCATTACATCTGTAGTCCATACCTATCAACCAAAATGCCTACTCTGGTTTGATGACAATGTCGTCTGGATATACCTTTTATTTAAGAGAAGCACGGTTAGCTAAATCCAGGAATAGGATGTTTAAAATTGCGGGCCTACTTTGTGCAACAATATGCCTGAAGAAATCAAGACTGAAAAGGATTTACTTCATTTCCGGGACTTCTGAAGGCATATTTCTTTTCATAGGCATTTCCCCCTAATTCCAGAAAGTGGAGAGACCCAATTGTCACTATTCCAGGGGCTGACCTGCTTTTTTTTTTTTTTTTTTTTTTCCTCTGAAGTTTTTCAATTTATTAGTCTATTATTGTCATGGTATTTAATGTGGTGGTGGTTTAGCTTATGATTATTTATGAAATGTTATCCACAAAGATTTGTGGATTGGTGGAATACAAATTTATTTTAAAGATATAAGTAGTAAAAAGCAAGCAATCCTTTGAGGGGGGAAAAAAAATGGAAGAACGTTTATTTTTGTGTCATTCTTGAATCGCTTTTTATTGAGGATACTTTGTGAAGAACGGACTACTTTTTTTTCCCCTACTGCTGGTCTTTATACAAAGTTGTAATCCTATTTGTGAAATCAGTGTTCTGCTCCAGAAATCACTGTGATATTAGGTTAGTCAACTTGGGATTTCTATCTATATTTAGGGACCTTCATTTTCAATTTTTATCTTTATTTTGCCTTCAAATTTCAGTGTTAACACACAAGATCAGTAGAAAAATCACATTTCCATGACTTTTTTTTTTCTCCTGTTATGTCACTTTTTCACTGATTTGTTATAACTTTGAAATTCCCAGGCAAAATCAAAAACTGAAAACTAAGGTATCTATCTGTATTGCAATATAATACGCTGAATGTCATTTAAGGTCAAAATTTTGACAGTGCAAGAAATAACTGCCTTCTGAGGTATTAATTTGCAAAGTGTTACTGTTGAACTCCATTTTTCGTCTTTTTGAAGTGGGTCTTTGAAGCGTGTTTACTTAACAGGTGCTGTACAGTATAAACATATATTGATCAAAAATAAAATGGAAGAGTCCTTCAGGTACAAGAAAGGAGGTACCTAGCATTCTGTATTGCAGATGTACATCTGATAGCACCGTGCTCAGTTAATTCATCTCTACCATACCTCTTTATGTATAATTGTACAGTGCTACATATATTTAGAAATGATATGGTGGTAAGTAGTTTGACTTTCCCAGGCCATAAAATATTTGCAAAACCATTTTATTGTCTCCACTTCTTTGTAACTACAAGTTTTATAAATGCAAGGCATGTATAAATTTTTCTTTTTTTTTTTTTTTTTTTTTTTTTTGGCAGCTGTGCGACCTTATTCTGATCCGGAGTACAGGGATGACACCATGACTGTCTATCAGGTGCCTATATTTGGTGAGTTCTTGGTATGTTTTGTAATCTGTTTATATTTTTGTTGGGTAGGAGGGGTTTCTGTATTGCCCCACAAAAATATCTGCTGAAAATGGTCATCCTGACGTATTATACTCTAGCAAAAGTAGGCCTGTTTTCTTCCATCCACAATAACGTTTCTGGCAGCTAGTGTAAACTTAGGCATCCACAAAATTTTTATTTTAAAACAAATTTGAGGAAAGTGTGTGTTAAGTAAAAGCAGAATTTATGCAGTATGCAATAGTTATATTTGATTGGGTGCTGAGAATGGGGAGACCCCAGGATACAGTACTATAGTTATTTAGATAGGAGAAAAAAAATGTTGATGTACTTTGTGGAATTGTGATGTCCATCATTCTGAGATATAGTATGTTATGTCTTTTTTTTTTTTTCCTTAATTCCTCCTCTGGGCTTCCAGCTCAAATCAGATTAGGGCCGGGATCTATCACTATCTGCCTTCATTTTACATACTTTGGAATATTCCACCCCCCCCCCTACTTATATCTTCTCCAGTTTATAGTCCCCTCAGCACAGTGATGGTCCGTGGTCAGCAGTCATGCACCAAGTCTCCTTTGAGAACTATGCAAACATGGGCTCTAAATCTGACCTCCTAGGAGTCACAGTTGCAGGAATGACTGACTCTTCCTCCTCCAGGTTCTGTGGACCCAGCCCCAGTGAATACAAGGCATGGAAAACCTGAGCTGGGAGTCAAACCCAGGTCCCTCCTCATAGCAGCGCACAACTTGCCACCGAGCCACGGACTGGACTCTCAGTTCTAAAGCCTTCCTGAAGTTGTACTGTTCCCTGCCCTCCCCCCCCCCCCCCCCCAACATCCTTTGTGTTCAGTGGTTCATTGTCTCTCTTTTCTTTTCTCACTAAAGCAGGAATTCTTCTGCTTAACCGACAAGTCGTATATATTCAGACTTGTGTGCATTAATATTTTAGAACCTACCTATTAAACCATTGAGATGAAAGCCTTTTCAGATCCGTTTTATTACTGTTGGGTTTTTTGTGTGTGTGAGAGCAGCCGGAATATCACACGACACCAAAGATTGTCAGAGTCCTGAGCCATCACCAGACAGTGTCGGCCACAAACCTCCATCGCCTAATTCTGCACAGCAACAGCTTGAGAAACTTGAAAACCCGCTCAGCAAGAAAGGAGAATCCTCTGGAAGACCAGGTAACTCAGAATTTTGCTTATTTAAATCTTAGTAAATTGTGATACCTTTCAAAAGGATCAACACGAAAGATAATGTATTACATTAACAATTGCATGATCCTTTCTGTTTGGTCTTTTCAGAGTGTCACAACTTAGGGCCCTGGTTTCTCTAGGATCAGTATAGCACTATAACTGAGCTATAGAACGTTTGTGAAATCGAGCCTCTACAGAACCTGAATAAATTCCTTTTAGCAGTAGGGTTGGGTGCATAGCAGCTCTTCCATTATTGCATTTCCATTGGATCAGTTCTACCTCAGCTGCCTAATCCAGACGGTTTCAGAGCTATTGACCTACTATTAATTGACTCCTAGGCCAGGGGTTCTCAACTTAGTCCTTCAGACACAGCCAGTCATTCAGATTTTCAGGATATCCACATTTGAATGAGAGGGAGCTGCAGACAATGGAGGCAGTGCATGCAAATCTCTCTCATGCACATTCATTGTGGATAGTCTGAAAACCAGAAAGTCCTTCAGACACACCCAGCCTAAGTTGAGAACCCCTGGCCTAGGAGATAATTATTAGTAGGTCTATAGCCTAACCTATCTATAGAGTGCTTTGGACAAAAGCACTATAATTACCTAATGTTGATTCCTACAAGTGATATTTTATGTAACTTGAGGTGATTAATGACCAAATCAACCATGCTGGAATTTGAACCTATGAATTCCAAGTTTACCAAGTGGCAGATGCTTTACATAACTTATTCTGTTGACATCTAGACAAGTAAATATTGGCCAGTGGACTTCTCAGAGTTTAGCAGTGTTCAAAATGCTATAAATTGTTGCTTGAATCATTGTTGCCATGGTTGTGTCTGAGAACTTTACATGTCTGTGATCTCATGTCTTTTTGTACTGTGAAGGTAACGCATATGCTGCCAGGCCTGTCTGAGATAGAGGGAAAGGTAGAACGATCCCAGACTTTAAACTTTTTTTTTTTTATTCTTACATAGTCTGGTTTATTTACTAGGTTAAAAGAAAGAGGGGTTAGTAAATCAACAATCAAACCAAAGAACTAAATGCCCAAATCTGCATGAAGCTAAACATAGTTCATGAAATTGACAAGGGCCAGGTATAGCCAGTTAGCCCTAACAAAAAGCACATACCTCCCTCTTTCCCCCTTCTTTTGTTAAGGTTACTTCTTTGCCTTAGGTGTCTTGTGCCTCCTATGAGAGCAGCAGCTTAAGCGGGGCGGAATCCTCCCCAGCATCTGACCTCTTTTTCTCATCTCTTTCTGGTTCTGGTAGCTGCCTCTTACTCCTGGATCCCCAGCCCTTTTTGTATAGCAGTTTGGGAAGTGGGCTTGGAGTTCCAACCCTGCCTGTCCTCTCAAACCCTTTTAATTCTTAAGGTGACACTTCCCCTTGGAGATTTCGCTCAAACATCTTCTATTTCTGGCTGATTGTGTCCATGGTATCCTTAACCTGCTCCCTGCTGTGTAGGATATAAATCTTATCTTACTTACCAAGTCTGTTAGTAGAGGTGGAATTTTCATATACAGGCTAGTTATAGAATGAGTGGTGATCAGGAAGTGTGCGATATCTGGGGACAAACAAATCTGCAGTGAACTTCTGTAACTCATTACAAGGGCAGTGGTTTTCTAAAATCTGCAGTGGAGAATCCATTTTTCTGAATATTGTCAAATCTGTAAACAAGATTATCTCTACATTTTTATAATTTTACTGCTAATACAGTATGCATCTCTGCCTTTTTGGTAGTAGCATCAGGAAATGTAAAAACTGGCTTGTAAAGCTGCAGAATAGAGGATTAATGTCTCTTCAGTTTTGCAGATGAGACCAATGTGAACTCAGCTTACATACACAGCATAATATTTGGATAATTCTGATATTGGTTTCAATAGCCTGTCCAGTCAACAGGATTTCAAGGTTTTGCTTAAGCCATATATATATATATATATATATATACTCAGCATTGAATTTGGAACTTCGCCCCTTCAATATTCTCATCAGTTACTAGTCTCCTAGTATTTTAATTTAATACATTCTTAAGGTTTCTCTTTTTCCAGCTGAATTCAGCTTCCTAGTTCATGGTCCTTGTTATTATGTAACTTTCTTACTTTTCTGCTTTACCTCCACTAATTATAAAAAGTTGTTCCTTTGTTATGTTATGTTACACTGATCTACCCCTGTTCGATGTAAACTGACCTGATATGGTATTTAACCTTGAAGGTCGGTATAGAAAAATGTTAGATAAATAAATATATATATATATATATATATAGCACTTGGAAATTCATGGCTACTTTAAGATCTTTTAATGAAAGTTTATGGAAGAGGCTGCAAGAGAAACTTTATTAAAAAAAAAAAAAAAAAAAAAGTGGCTAAAGTGAATCTTAAGTTCTTTGGATAGGCATGTATCACTCCTCCTGTCTTTTTATCTAATCATTTTAAGAGTGGATATACAATGTTAAAACACAAAGACCTAGGAATAAGACAGAGCCAAGAAAGCTGTTAAAAGGTAAATCAGTCTAGTGCTGCTGCTTTTAATAAGTTTCACACTGATTAGTAAGTAAACTTGCATGTGTGGTAGAATTAGGAGCTAGTGAGAATGTTTGTTTGTACTGCTCTGAAGGGGAGGTCTCTATGTATTCTGCTCTAATATCTGTTGCATTTTGTCTTTTTTTTTTTTTTTCTGGCATTTCCATTTTAATACCAGATTTTGTCTGTTTTGACTAAATTTCATGACAGTCAGATCACCAACTGTCTTGCCATCAATGATGATTTCCTTTTGGTGTTGTATACAGTTTGACTGCTGCCTATTCTGAAACAATACATTCTTGTTGCCAGCAATAGTATAAAGGAATACTGCTATACAGCAGGATTTTTCTACTTTTGACAGCAGGGAGCTACAAACCATAGTTATCTATTTTATCCTTTCCATGCTGTCTACCTATGATGCCTTAAATTTATATCTTTACCTTAGTGAATGATGGGGATTTTGAGACTTAGAAATTGATAACCTTTCTCATTTGCATTGCTTTTGAAATATTCACTTTTACCTAGTTAAACTTTAAAATTACCAAAATACCCAAGGCACCTGAAACAGGGGGTAAAGATTTCTATTTTTTTCCATCAATAAGCTTTAATTAGCCATTGCTTGTGGGGTGATGTCATCAGGTGGCACTGAACAGACTCATCTCGTTGATTTAGTAGAGCTTTGAGCTCTACCAAGCATGTGCAGGAGCTCCCATGCTGGCGTTGTCTTGAGAAGGCTCACAAGACTATATCATAGCTAAATCTAGCTAGGTAGTCTACTTTCCAAGGTGTGGGCAGGTATTTCATATTAATTCATATTACTATCTACAGAAAACAGTTTACAATAAGTAATCTTGCTAATGAAGCCTCCTCTTTTAACGTATAAAAGAGATACCAATTTCCTTCTAGCACATATGTATATAAATATATAGGATAGAAGCAAGGAAGACTACAACTCAGTAGTACTGAAATATCTACATGTGTATGTATTTAATGAACCTGCATAGTAAGATATTTGCAAAATCACCAAAAAGTGCAAAGTGATTTCATATATAAATTTATGAAAAAAAGGTGCGAATAGGGCTGAGCTGGCGCTATCAGGCGTGGTTAGCACTTTCCCTCAAATGTTATAAATTACTAGGGGGGGGGGGGAAACCCTGATGAATTCTTAAATCCACCCCCAAATCTCTTACCCGCAGCTAATTTGGTGTAAGACTGCCCTAATAAACTTTCATTGTTTGTTTTTATCTCTAGGCCCCATCTTACACCAAATACAATAAATATAACCACTCTGAGCATAAAAAATAAAAATTCACCCAGATTTATTGATAGTTTCCTAACATTCTCATAGCAGACAAGATAAAATTTGTCATAAATGTGTGATTTAAGTATTTCCAGTTTAATTTAAAAACCTTATCACTGACCCCAATTCAAAATAAAGTTCTCAGCGACTCAGTTTGATTTTAATAATTCTTGAAAAGCAGAAGTAATTTTTGGTATTCTGTTACCCTACTTGTGACTGCCTTTTATAAATGTGTGATCAGCTCTGGTTTAAAATGGGGAAAACCATTTATAAATCCCATCCTTCATGGAAATTTCTCACCCACAAGCTAGAAACTGGGAATTGCTGGCAGCCAACTGTCTCTTCCCAAATGTCCTGACGTTCTTTTGTGTGTCTCTGTCTCTGTCTCTCTCTCTCTCACACACACTCTCTCACTCTCACTCTCTCTCACTCTCATATATATATGATGAAAGGCTGCTAATCTGGAACCTGTAGCATTTGTTAGTTATTCCCTAGTGCAATGAATTTCTTACAGCTGGATGTATTGCACTGGTATTATAATAACTTATTTCTGCAGTTGTGCATAGCTAGTTGTGTGTGTGTGTGTAAGTGAATTGATAGTAAGGCATTCTTTCAAGAGTGAGTTCTGCTAGCAACTGTTTCCTAGTTGTTTATACTTTTTCAAATCAGCAGAAATCATGCTATGACATACCATCATTGTTCATGCAAGATATGGAAAACTCTTCTCAATTCAGCAGAGGTTACATGCCATCTGAAAATTAGTTTCCATTGGCCAGGATTTGAAACAATGTCCACTTAACAAAAGTCACACGTTCTCTGGAGTTTTCTCAAGGCCTTGCTGTTCCAAGAGTTGTGCAGATTGGTCAGATAGCGCTTTGATCTGTCCCCAGGTCTTGTGGTGCTGCTTTTTGCAGGGAGTCCGGCCTCTGTCCTTCTGAGGGCTGTGGAGGCTCAGGGAGAAGTTTGGGATTGGGTTCTGTAGACCTTGATGCCATGCCATCCTTACACGGCTCCACACAGCGGCTCGGAACCCAAAGTGGACCTTTGGGAGCAAGCACAGCAGCATATCTATGTCCCCATGTTAACAAAGGAACGGGACCATGCCAAACAGGGTTAGGTAACATTCTATACAAGACTGACGGCTGTGGGTGACTAACCCTAGTCCCATAATGATTATCCACGGCTGTGGTCTGATTTGAATTTGATATGTTTAGATTTAAAGTGAACAATACTTTGTTCAGCCAGTCCTGTTCAGGGGGAAGTCCAATGGCATTCCCTCCTTTTTGTTTGTGTTTGTCAAGGGCTGTCTTAAGGGTGTGATTGGCCCTCTCCACAATGGCTTGCCCTGTGGAATTGTAGGGAATGCCAAATATGTGTTTAATGTTTCATTGTTGGCAAAATTCAGCAAAGGAATGGCTGCTGTAAGCAGGGCCATTAGTTTTCAGAACAGAGGGTAATCCCATTTATAGAAAAAGTTTTTATACAGTGATTAATAACATGTTCGGTAGCTTCTGCTTTTTGGGGTGTGGCCCATAGAAAATGCGAGAAAGTATCAATGGTTACATGCAAAAACTTCCATGGGGCAGAGGAGGGATATTGGGTAACATCCATCTGCCAGAATTCGTTGGCACGTAAGCCTCGTGGGTTCACGCCCATAGAAGGGGCAGAGGTGACTTGTGAACATTGGGGGCATTGTTGCACAATGGCTTGGGCTTGTTCTAGTGGGATATTAAATTGTTTTGCGATAGACTTAGCATTTTGATGGAACATGGAATGACTATTCCAGGGTGTCACAGTAAGCACTGCCTGTTTTGTGGCTGCAACTGCATTGCCCTCAGAAATCCATCGAGGGAAAGGCTGGTGGCTTCTGATATGGGCAATGTAAAGTTGGTGTGTGCGGCTTTGGAGAGCTGACTGCAGGGTAAGGAACAGGGATATTAGATTCTCGTCTAATGAAGGGGTTACATATGCTCCAGGAAGAGAAGAAGCAACATTACAAACATACTGGCTATCAGAAATAATGTTTAAATCAGCATTCATAAAACATTGCAAAGCGAGAATTGACTGCAGCTAGTTCTGCTCTCTGTGCTGACTGCTGAGGTGGCGTAATTTGTCACCCATTTTCCTTGCGCTTGCCAGGCGACCGCTCCCCATTTCGGACCACCATCGGTGAAAACCGTTTGTGCCTGGGGTAAAGGGGTAGGCTGAACCACAAACAACAAGTACTTCAAACATTACATTAAACATATGTTACACAAGACTGACACACATTCCTCCATCCTGTAAATATTCATTCATAGTCTTCTTGACATCAAGACAGACAACAGATAATACATAATTGGAGCTCAAAATTCGTATCCAAAATTTATCAAACAAAATTAGATCAAAAATCGGCATGGGATTACCTCCAGGTCCTGGAATCCATGGCTTCCACCATAGATCTGGTCCCCTGGGCGTTTGTACATATGCGTCCCTTACAGCGCGCCTTGCTCTCCCGCTGGAAGCCGGTGTCTTGGGACTTCCAAGCCATCTCGTGGTGGTTCAACCTGTTTCATCTTCTCCAGGGTGTTTCTTTGGACATCCCGAAATGGGTAATCGTCACAACGGACGCCAGTCTCTCTGGCTGGGGAGCGGTGTGTCAGATGAGTTCTGCGCAAGGGAAGTAGATGCCGTCCCAAGCAACTTGGCCAATCAATCGCTTGGAGACCAGAGCAGTGCGTCTGGCATTGAAACGCTTCCTACCTCTCGTCCATCGCGCAGTCCGAATACTCTCAGACAATGCGACCACTGTGGCCCACATCAATCGCCAAGGCTTGTCTCTCGGGAGACAGTCAGGTTGATGGCGTGGGTGGATACTCATCTCTCCCGCCTAGCGGCTTCCCACATCGCAGGCGTAGACAACGTTCAAGCCGACTTTCTCAGTCAGCATCTAGATCCCGGAGAGTGGGAACCCTGAGGCAGTGAATCTCCAGTTCCACAGATGGGGGGACTCCTATCTGGATCTAATGGCAACCTCCCAGAATGCCAAGGCAGCTCGGTTCTTCAGTCGCAGAAGAGAGTACGGCGCAGAGGGAGTGGATGCCTTAGTCCTCCCCTGGCCCCGTCTCGTTCTCCTCTACGTGTTTCCCCCTTGGCCTCTGGTGGGCAAGGTGCTCTGGAGAATAGTCCCACCAGGGTCCGGTAATGCTGGTGGTGCCGGAATGGCCCCGTCGTCCGTGGTTTTGCAGATTTGATCAACCTCACAGTGGACAGACCTCTTCATCTGGGTCACCTTCCACGCTTGCTGCATCAGGGTCTGGTATCGTTCGCCCAGGCCGATCGCTTCTGTCTTGTGGCCTGGCTTTTGAGAGGCGCTGGCTGAGATGGCGTGGATACCCAGAGGCCGTTATCTCAACCCTCCTCAAGGCTAGAAAGAAGTCTACCTCCATCTCCTATATCAGGGTATGGAAAGTTTTTTTGAGAACTGGGGTGCCTCCATACCTGTGTCGCCACGGACCTCCTCAGTGGCTCAGATCCTATCTTTTCTTCAACAGGGTCTGGACAAGGATCTGGCCTACAACTCGCTGAGAGTGCAAGTCTTTGCCCTAGGGTCTCTACTTCATCAATGAGCGGAAACTTCCCTCTCCTCTCACCTGGATATCATCAGATTCCTCAGGAGGGGTGAAGCACATGAAACTCCCGGTCCACGCTCTGTATCCTTCGTGGAGTCTCAATCTTGTTCTCTGAATTTTGGTCGGTCCACCCTTTGAACCCATGCATTCCGCGACCCTCAAGGATATCACTCTCAAGACTGTTTTCCTGGTAGCTATCTGTTCTGCCCGCAGAATCTCGGAGCTTCAAGCACTCTCGTGCAAAGAGCCCTACCTTCGTTTTACAGATTCGGGAGTTTCCTTGCGCACTGTGCCTGCTTTTCTGCCCAAGGTGGTTTCAGAGTTCCACTTGAATTAGACTGTAGAGCATCCATCCTTCTCAGCAGATGCATCGGCGGATCTACGCAAGCTAGATGTCAAGCGTATCCTCATTCACTATCTGGAAGTCACTAATGATTTTCGCTTGTTGGACCATCTTTTTGTTCTCTGGCATGGTCCGAGGAATGGGGCCAAGGCATCAAACTCCCATTGCTCGCTGGCTGAAAGAGGCTATCTCTGTGGCCTACATTGGAGCGGGTCGACAACCTCTGGCGGATGTCAAGGCCCATTCTCTTCGAGCTCAGGCTACTTCCTGAGCGGAGATGCAATCTCTCTCGTTCCAGGAGATTTGTCGAGCAGCAACTTGGAAATCGTTACATACCTTTGCTTGTCATTATCGTCTACACATACAGTCGCCTACTTTTGACTCCTTTGGCTCTAGGGTCATTCGAGCAGGGCTTTCCGGGGCCCACCCTACGTAGGGAAGCTTTGGTACATCCCACTTTCTGGACTGGTCCTGGTACGTACAGGGAAAAGAAAAGTATTCCTTACCTGCTAATTCTCGTTCCTGTAATACCAAGGATCAGTCCAGACATCCTCCCTGTCAGTTTTATTGGGTTTGGGATTGCGCCTCTGCTCAAATTGTTCTTCAGTGCCTTTTTTCCTTTGGCTGGTTAATAGTTCATTCTGCAAGTTTGTTTGACACTGTTTTGTGCCTTTTGCACACTATTTGTTACTGAATTCTATTGTTCTTGATCCTTCCTGATTTTCTTCTTTGCTTTGATATACTCCATACTGAAGATTAGTAGAGGGTGCACTACCTTATAAGGAAGCATCCTTCAAAGTTCTAATTGACTCCATCTGCTGGAAGAGGGAGATAACCCACTGTCTGGACTGATCCTTGGTACTATAGGAACGAAAATTAGCAGGTAAAGAATAATTTTCTTTTTTCATCAGCTCCCTGCTATTGTGGCAGTGTATTCGCTTCAGTTTGAAGAATTATCTTTTGGAAATGTTTGTTACCTAAAGATATGTTCAGTTGGACAAATTGAAATTGACTAGGACTGTAGATGGATGATTATCATTTGAGGGAAAGTACTAACTGCTTCTGGCAGCGCAAACTTAGTAAAACTGACAACACATATCTATATTTAATCTTTTGGTGGTATCTCATTCTTAACACATTTTTCTTAAAGCGTATATTTTATAGGCTCTCGTTTGTAAGCACTGTTTCTGTTTTGCGTAGAGAACAGTGAGAGAACTTCCGCAAGAACTGCTTCCTTGGTGGTTGCTTTTATTTGCAAGGTAAGGCGTCTCTGGTTTTGTAGTACTCAGTTTGCGTCACCATGAGACTAGTAATGGTCTGTAAAAACTGCTTTGCTTCAGAGTTGAGCAGTACTGTTACCTCATATCTTGTGTGATGATAATGGACATGGCTGACATTTTCTTTGCAGTACTACTTGCTATTATGTAGACCTGTGTTTTATTACTAGATCTAGCTCCCGCTTTCCAGGCTGTCAGAAGCTGGGGATGTTGTAGAGGACATAATGGTAGACACATTTCTGACTTCAGCCACCTTCAGATTCTTTGGACAATTTGTAGCAATTCCATTGCGTAAGCATTTCTAGTTAATAGAAATTTGTTCATTCAACGTGAAATATTTTCTGTTCACAGCTTCATCCAAAGAAAGGCAACTTTCTGGTTGCTAAAGCTAAAGAGCTTGGCCTTCCAGTGTAAGTGCATCAGTTTGCATGTTTAATGCAATTCTGTCTGCTGGTGATAACATTAAAAGAAGTAATTGTTTTACCTTTGCTTTTCTTATTTCCAGAGGTACCCAAGCCATTGGCCCAATAATTGCAGCTGTCAAAGCTGGAAAAAGTGTCATTTTTGAAGGAAAAGAGGTACAGCATATTATGTTCAGTGGGGGTTGTCTTGGATATATAGAGAACACGCATAATCCAATCTAACTAGAAATCTGTAGAAACAAATTAGTTTTTATTGAAGTGAGTTTGTAAGTAATTTTGATTAGTTTTTATTGTGTGAAAAAACAAGTGGCAATAGTGAACTGTAGGATAAGAGACAGCTGGCAGAAGTGCTTAATGCATCCTGTGGAGATAGTAGTTTAAAGTAACTGACTAAATGTCACATATTTCAGATTTTGCCTCAAGAGGTTTGTACACCCACAGATCCAGGTCCTGCTTTCATAGTTCTGGAATGTCCCAATGAAAACTTTGTGGATCCAGTCTGTGAGAATGAGATGTTGAGAAGGTATGTGGCTTGTTTTGTGTTTTTTGTTTTGTTTTTTTTTGGGGGGGGGGGGGGGGAATTTCCTCAGCATCACGCTGCCTCAGGGAGCTGTAATACATGACCTCTTCTTGCTACTTCACATTCAGCTTTTATCAGGAAGCCATCATGTGAGGCATATATAGTCTTTTTTTTCTTTCCTTTCATCTTCTCATCATGTGTAAGTAAAATACTCCAGTGACCTACTGTAGCTGAGAATAAGGTCAGCTCCAGGCCAAGTGCTATCTTGTGTGCAAACCATGCAGTTGCATGAGGCAGTGCACCTGGGGTGACAGTGGCAATAGAAGAACGGGAGAAGCCTGGCCATCCTGGCTGAAGGATACTGCTGGTGGCCAAAGAAAGGAGGGAAAGGCTTCAGAATGAGTGACAGGGGAGTATGTGCTGTGTGTATATGAAAGAGGAAAATGTTTGTGCCTCTACTCCTACCCAACTTACTAACCATGAAAATCTCAGGGTGATTGAGTTCCTAGGTATGGAGAGAGGGGTTTCTTTATCATTTTTACTTTATGGATTTTGAAAAATATAACAAGCATTGAATACTTTAAAGAAAAAGCATGCAATATCAAAACACAAACAATGGCAAAGGAGAAAAGGGATTGGGGGGGGAGGTTACTTACCCTTTCCTGGCTTTTATCATCCTTTCTTTCTGGACCTTAGTCAGTTCTTCTGTTCGGAGCACCCAGTCCAGAGGCTCACTTGCTCTATGCCTGGAAACAGGCCCCTATCAGCTCCACTGTGCCTTTGGTCTTTATGCCACCCCAAACTCGGATAGTCTTCAAGTCCAGTGCATGCTTCTCAAGGTAATGACCCTATGTTAGTCTCTGAGGAAGAGGCCCAGAGGATACAGAAGTCACATAACTGGTAAACTCTTTGGTGTACAGTGATGAGGAGGGCACTCTTCAACCTCTCCTGTCCAGAATGGGGGATTTATTTCCACAAACAGAAGTCTTTTTCCATTTCCATGCCACGGAAGCACCTATCAGCGCTAGCAGCTGTAGAAGTTAATGCACGCTTTTTGGGCAAACCATTCTCTTCTTTGGGAATCCAACCAACTGTCAGAAGATGAAGCTCAGGGGAGAGTTGATTTGGATGTCCTCCAGGAATTTCCCCTCTGAAACAGAAATCTTCCCATTGATCACCTTCCCTGTATGTACCTGGATCAGTCCAGACTGCTGGGTTTTGCCTCCCTTCCAGTAGATGGAGACGGAGAAACACTTGTGCCACCTGCAACTCTTCAGTATTTCTCTGTCTCCAGCAGATGGAGGTGCTGCAAAGGGTCTTGATAGATTCTTTGTGTTTAAAAAAAAAAAAAAAGCAATAGTAAACTAGAAATTTTGATCAGGGGTGCTCCATACTCTGGGTTGGAAATGGGCAGGATTTTATCTCTGCAGCGGCGTTTGTTGGATGCACTCCAGTGCTCCGTTTGGTGCCTGCAGCTGAACACGTTTTCCCTGTCCTGTCCATGCTGGACGTGGCATGGGGAAAGACGCAGGGAAGCATCATGTGTGGCCTGTAGGGAGTCCGCTTCGCGGCTCTCCCATTTGTGGCTGTCAGGTGCATCCCCGGGGGGGGGGGAGGGTACCTCTGACCGGGGTCTCTGGCTAAGTCCCATGGTGTGGCGGAACAATCTGCCACTCAGGAGGGCCAAGCCGATCTGTTCCCGCTGAGCGTGGGAACAGCACCCATCTTGAATTCCTTCGCCGACGCATGGGCCAAAGCATCGGGGGGAGGGGATCTCCTGCCTGATCTGTCTCTGGTTCCTGGCAGTCCTAAGGACCTTCAGGATCAGTCCCAGGACTTTTCAGATGGCAAGCCCGATCCCCTGGTGGGGGAGGGGGGGCAGTCTAAATGCCTTCTCTTTGGATTTTGTGCTTTTAATGCACAAAGCCTTCATGGCTACCCAGGCTGAGCAGAGTGGGGGGTCTACAGCAGGGGTGACCTGAGGATCCCTTCAAGAAGATTCCCAGGGGTCCCTTTGAATCAAGAAGCTGCGGTGCTGCTCGCTTCCGGGGGATGGGGCCCCCATCCCAGATGCTTCTGGTGCTTCTTGATCCCTCCACCCCTGCCTGGGACAGATCCAGACGAAGAGCTGGGGAAGGCATCGCCTCTGGAGAGCGATGAACCGAAGGTTGTTCGCCTGTTCCACAGGGAGGAATTAGACCCTCTCATTCTATGGGTCTTGTCAGAGCTCGGAGATCTTCCAGACACTGAAGATGCTGGGGGTACTGGGTACTGATCCTATGCCTGAGCCAAAGAAGAATCCCATTTTAGTTTCTTTGCATAAAGCATCATGTTTCTTCCCCCTTATGGATGCTATTCAAGAATTAATCTTAAATGGGGTCCCCTGGAAGCTAATTTTAAAGGGGGATGAGTCTTGGAAGCGCTGTACCCCCTGGATCTGGTGGCGAGAGAGCAGTGTGCTTTCCGAAAGTGGATACGCTGGTGTGTGCCATTGCAAAGCGGGTGATTATCCCTGTAGAAAGGTGGGGTGGCATTGAGGGATGCACATAATAGAATTGAGGCTGTCCTTAAGCAGGCCTTTGAGGTGGAGGCAATGAATTTGTAGATAGCCTCTTGCTGCTTCCTGGTGGTTGGCTCTTGCTTGTTTCTCAGGAAGTCGATGAGTCTGGTTTGAATTCTGGGGTAGTGATGGAACCAGCAGCTGCCTTTTTGGCGGTTGCAGGCTGCGACCTAGTCTGCATTTTTGCCAGAGGGGTGGCTCCAGTGATAGCGACCAGGCATCAACTATGGCTGAGGAATTGGTCAGCCAATACAATTTCAGAGTCTCTAATCTTATAAAATTGCCTTTTAAAGGATCATTCTTGTTTGGGAATGAATTGGGGAAAAGTGGCCAATAAACGGGGTGAGTCCTAAGTTCCTCTGTTACCAGAGGATAAAAAGTAGATGCCGCACTCATTTGGCATGGGAGGTCGTGCTACGGGTTTCAATCTTTTTCGATCCTACAGAGGAGCGGCTTCTCAGAGGGCTTGATATTTTGGGTAGATCAGTCCTTCTTCCCAGGCAGCCCAGAAAAGACACGGGCACGAGTGGCAGTGCCCTTCGACCCTCTCGATGTGTGCCAACCCACTTCCTGGAACAGGAGATAGGGAGTCATCTGTCTTTTATTAGAGGTGGGTCGAGATTACATCAGACCAGTGGGTTTTCAAGGTGATAGTCCAGAGCATAGCTTTCTCTTTTCTCAGCTTTCCTCGGGACATTTTCATGATGTCTCCCTGCAGCTCTCTGCAGAAAAGACAGGCAGTGGAGTGTACGTTTTCAAGGCTGCTCAAGCCGTGATCCCAGTGCCTATGTCGTAAGAAAATGTATTTATTTAGGTGTTTTACATAGTCATTCCAAAAGATCACAAAAGTTTACAATATCCGGGTTGATATCCCAGTTATTTCATTGTACCCAAGAAAGTGGGTTCCTTTGCTCCATTCTGGATCTCAAGGGAGTTGAGTCATTTGCGAATGACTCGTGTCTGCATGGAAACATTACACTTTGTGATTAATGGCAGTACAGTTGGGGGAGCTTCTTAAGTCTCTGGATTTGTCAGAGGTGTATGTGCATTTTCTCATCCGGTTGGAGCATCAACTGTTTTCTGTGTTTTGCTGTTTTAGGGCGACATCAGTTTTGAGTGCTACCCTTCGGTTTGGCCACCTTGCCCAGAACCTTCTCCAGTGTAGCAGCGGTTTTGAGAGAGGATGGCATTCTGGTCCACCTGTACTTAGAACATTGGCTAATTCGGGTCAAAAGTACAAGAGTCTTCAGGCTTCATGCGAAGTGATCTCCTTGCTACAGAAACTAAATTGGGTGGTGAACTTGGCCAAGAACAGTCTGCAGCCATTCTAGACAGTGGAGTATCTGTGTGTTGGTTTCGACACAAAGCAAGGCACTGTGTTCGTGCCAGAGATCTGCATTCAGAAACTGATGGTGCAGATATGACTATTGATAGAACAATACGCTTGCAGGTGTGGTCTTATCTACAGGTGCTCAGGGTGATGGCAGCCACCCTAGAGATGGTTCTGTGGGTAAGGGTGCATATGCTCAGGCGAGCGCACTGGTTAATCCATGGTTCGACATGCATTTTGGACGCGCGTCCACAACCCCTTGCTCTCTAAGGAAATTAACGCATCTAAAACACTCGTCCAAACCCCCACGAAGCTAATAATGCTCATATGTAAATTCCTGTTGATGAGGCTATTAGCTATTCCCCCGATGCTAAAAAAAAAAAAAAAAAAAAAAAAAAAGTGTGCCAGAAGCGCTTATTTTTAACTCTGGAATTAACGTCTGCCTGAGGCAGGTATTAATTTTTGAGCAGCCCAAAAAGTATACAGAAAAACAGAAAATGCTGCTTTTCTTTACTTCCTCAGACTTTATATTGTACAGAAAAGAACGTTTAAAAAAAAAAAAGTGCCAGCGGTCAGGTTAGGAAAAGGGACGCTAGTAAAACTGAGTGTCTGTTCTCCTAACCCGCTAACAGCCACCTCTCCTGGGCACCTACTGCCAATGAGGTGCTAGGGGCGCACAATTTCCCCTAATGCCTCCTTTTTACCACAGCAGCCAATTTTAAATATTAAATCAGGCGCTCTGGAGAGGTTGATTGAACGCCCACTCTAATGCACACTAATCACGAGCTCCTGTCTTTAACCTGCACCAGTATATGAGCAGACTTTCTCAGCAGACAGTCTGGATTCAGGAGAATGGGAATTGTCAAAGCGTTGCAGCTCATAGTGGGCCACTGGAGCCTCCCATTTCTAGACATCGCAGAATGCTGCTTCAGTCGCAGGAGAGATCTGAAGTCTTGGCCATTGATGCTCTCATGCAGGATTGGCTGGAAGGCAAGCTTCTATATACCTTTTCCCCATGGCCCATGTTGGGCGCAATGATTTGGAGGATCGAGACACACACTGGTGCTTCTGCTGGCATCAGATTGGCCCAGGAGGCTCCTGGTGGACACTCATCTCAGATTACTGGTCCACAGGGATCTGTTATGGCAGGGGCCTATTCTTCACAAAGATCTGACTCTATTTTGTCTTACAGTGTGGCCCTTGAGAGGGCTCGGCTGTTGAAGTGTTTATTCCTCTGCTGTGATTTCACCTTATTCAAGCACAAAAGTTCTCCACTTCCTTAGCTTATGTTCGGGTTTGGTGAATGTTTGAGGTTTTCTGTGAGGAACGAGGGATTTATCCTGCTTATTTTGGATTTTTTTGCAGGATGGGTTGATTAAGGGCTTGATCCTTAATTCCTTTAAGGTACAGGTGGTGGCTTTTGCTAGTTTCCGAGGTCAGGTAAATAGTGAACCCTTGTCAGCCTATCTGGGTGTGGCCTAGTTCTTGAAAGGGTGAAGCATCTTTGTCACCCTTTGCGGTTGCCAGTACCCTTGTGGAGTTTTAATCTGGTTCTGGATCTTCTGGTAGGTCCCACCTTTCTACCACTGCAGTGTCTCTCCTTGAGGTTACTTTGAGGATGGTATTCTGTGTGTAGAGTTTTCCGAACTGCAGGCTCTGTCTTGCTAGGAACCAGTCCTTCGAGTGACTCCGGGGGCAGTCCAGCTGCAAACTGTTCAGTCTCTTTTTTGCTGAAGGTGGTCTCAGATTTTCACTTGATTCAATCTTTCTCCCGCTGACTCTGGACAGAGAGAGATGTGGATTAATATCTCTTACGGACCTTGGATGTAAACCAGCATATCATGATATATTTGGAGGTTTCTAAACCTCTCAGGAAGATGGACAGGCTATTTATACTCCACGTGGGGGTAAACAGGGTGAGCCGGTGTTGTGGACTATGGTAGCCAGCTAGATTAAGGTTATCACGGCAGCATATGTACATGCTGAGCAGCCGTTGTCTAGTCAGGGCTCATTCCACTAGGGCTCAAGCAGTGTCATGGGGGGAGATTAGATTGTCATTTCCCTCTATTTGCCATGTGACAATGTTCTCCTTTCATGCCTTTTTTAGGCATTATTTCCTGGATGTGCAGACCAGGAGAATGCAGCCTTCATGCGTACGGTGGATTTTTTTTAATGCAGGCAGCCTCCCACCTTGTTCAGGAGTAGCTTTGGTACATCCCACTGCTCGTGGATTAACCTGTCTGAATGCTAAGAGAGGACAAATTTCTACTTACCTGATATTTCCTTTTCTTTAATAAAAACAGGTTAATCCCCCTTCCCGCCCTTGGCTGCTGGATGGTGGTGCTATTATCCTCCTCAGTGGCTATGTTTCCAGCTATTACTGGTGTCAGATCCCGTCCCTAGATTAGTGATATTACGCTTCTTGTCTGAGCTCACTTTTCCCATTAACTGAGTGCTTCAATGCTTGTCTGTTAATAGTTATGATCATGTATTGTTTAGTTGTCCACAGTTGGCTTTTGCAGAGAATACCAGTGGGCTGATGTCAGTGTGGGGATATATATACCGTGACGTCAGCTTTGCTCTGTTGGTAGAGGTACGTAATCCACTAGTTGTGGATTAACCTCTCCATTAAAGAAAAGGAAATAATGCTGGAAAGGAGAAATTACTACTTATCTGATAAAGAAAAATCTCCTAGTCAGAAGTGAAATTTCCGGGGCTAGTATTAATCTATGGGGTTGAACCTGCAGTTTGTGGTGCTGGGGATCCTGTGCTCGAAATTTATGCACAGAACTGTTCTGTGCACAAATAGTTTTCTGTGCATAATACATAACACACAGACTTTCCATACCAAAAATCCGTCAATGTCCTGTTTCCAACAGTGGCCAAGCAGGTCACAAATACCTGACAGGATCCCAAGGGGTAGACAGATTCCAAGCTGCTTATCCCAAGAATAAGCAGCAGATTTCTGGAACTCTACATTAATAATGGTACGCATTGTATAGAGAACATGATTTGTGGGCATAAAGTTGTACTCCTAACTTTGGTTTTGTATGATGTAGAAAATGAGTACAGTGGAACAGGTAAATTCAAATCTGTTTATTCTTTCAAAAAGTACAAAGACTAGGGTACATACAAAGAAGTTACTAGGTAATGCATTTAAGACAAGTGTTTTTTAATCAATGCATAATTAAACTCTGGAATTTGTTGCTGGAGGATGTGGTAAAAACTGTTAGTGTAGCTGGGTTTGGATAAGTTCCTGGAGGAAAAAATCCATAAACTATTAAGGTGGATTTTATCCCTGGAATAAGCAGCATAGAATCAGCCTTTTCGGATTCTGCCAGGTACTTATGGCCTGGATTGGCCATTGTTAGAAACGGGATACTGAGTTTGATGGACCTTTTGGTCTGACCCAGTAAGGCAGATCTTATATTCTTACATTAACTTTTAGGTGCACATTTTTCATGCACACATTTTAAGTATGTCTTGGTGGGCGCCTTTTTGGGTTAGTGTGTTTTTAAACTCTGGATACATTAGGCATGCCATTAGCTTACTGCATCAAGGATTAATGTCATGTTATTTGTTTTGTTTTTGTTTGTTTTTTTTAAATTACAGAAGTTGCTGGACAATGCCAGGGTTGATATTGAACCAACTTTGGGACTCAATTCCTGAAATTTTAATTTATTTTTGAGGGGGTTTACTCCCTTATCCTCAAGGCAGTGGGAGTTTGAAACCAGTTTGCCTTTTCCTAGATGAATAGCTATTCAAAGCCAATGAGTCCTGTCTGCTATGGATTTAAGGCACCAAGAATGTGCCTTTTTCATCTCAGCTGTCAGTGACAAAAGACCCTCCATTTGAAGGCCAGAGGATTGTCTCGCAGGCTAGTTCAATACTTCCTTGGTTGAACAGTTATATCTATATTAGAATGCTAATATACCAGTGTAATTTCAGAATAAAAAAATGATAAACTATTTTTCTTCCTAGGTATCAAGAAGGCAAAGTGGAAAATCCTGTAGCCTTGGTGGTCCATATTACTCCTGAGTCAGTTCTTCACAAAAGCACTTACAAGCAATGGATGGAAAGGTATGAATGTATATTTAGGAAAGTTGGTGTTTTTTTTTTAACTTTCATTTTTAACTGATGTATTTGTACTGCTGATGCATAGTTGTCAGTATGAATTGCTGTTACTCTGTTTTGTATGTACATGCTTAGCTTTTTAATGTTTTATATTGTATTGTAATTTTATGATTGTAATCTAAATTGTTACAGTTGTGTCCAAAGCAAGTTGTAACATTTGTATTTTTAAGGCTTTTCTATAACTATAAGGGCATAACATGTCTGTCAGCTTTATAACAGTTTGTGAGTGTGACTAGCCTGAAACATTGTGTGGCCAGGTTGCTTGCTTTATGCAGGACAGTCTGTTTTTTAAAATGTTTCCTATGTTTTACCTATGGAAAAGAGGACATAATTCTATTTATTTTTGTCTGTGCATATGCAGAAAATTTTGGTGCATCATTGTTCCCCTTATGTCTCCCTTCTTGTCTTTCCAGATTCTTTTGCTTCCCCCTCCCACCTCACCAGAGGTAGCTCCTCTCCACTTACTCCCTCCTGTTTCTATTATTACCTGCACTAGCATTGCCCCCTCTATCCCTAGAATAGTTTTCTTGCCATTGGATTCCTCTTTTCCCTTTTCTCCATCTCTCTCTTAGGGGTATCCTCAAATTATTTTTCTCGATTGACATTTTCTATTTTGTGTAAAAAGTATTATCCCAGGACAAGCAGGATGCTAGTCCTCACATATGGGTGACATCGGTAATGGAGCCCTATGTACGGAAAACTTCTGTAAAAGTTTCTATGAAACTTTTGACTGGCACCAGAGTGCCTACTGAGCATGCCCAGCATGTCATGATATTCCCTGCCACAGGGGTCTCCCTTTAGTCTTCTTTTTTCCGCGAAGCAATTAGCCTCGCGGTTATCAGGAGTCCTGTGGGATTCTCCACATATTTTCCTTACGGAAAGCTTTAAAAAACTTCAAACGCAGAGGGTCTCCCTTAGTTTGATCATCGCGGTGAGTTTTTCCCGTTCTCGCGGTTCCGTGCCGTTTTTTTGACTAAAAACAAAATTTACCTGAGCCTTAGGCCGTCGACGGCTGCCCGGCCACAAAATGGCTACAGGTTTTAAAAAATGTCCGAAATGCGCGAGAAATATGTCTATTACAGACCCTCACCAAGACTGTGTACTTTGCCTTGGTGAAGGTCATGATGTAAAAAATTGTCCCTTATGCGCTACGATGACCTCGAAAGGTCGACGTCTACGGATGGACAAGATGGAGCAATTATTCAAAATTCAACTGATTACTGCTCCATCTACTTCCACACAATCGTCTCCGGCTGGGGCGATTAGGAAAGTAGTCTTGAAGAAACGTCACTCCGGTGACTCGGGAGACGCTCCTTTTTCCTCCCCCTCACCATCGTCCAGAGCGTCCACATCGAGTAGCGAAAAAGGGCGCGAAAAAGATAAACATCGCCATCGGCATCGCAGGCCGCAACCAGCAACCATCGCTCCGATACCCGGCGAGCCATCGGCGGAAGACGGGGCACCGAGTAAGAAAGCCCGGCTCCAAAGTAAGGCTTCCGAGCCACCGACAGGCCAACCCTCGCCGATTCCGGCGGAAGGAATCGTACCTCCTCAGGGCCCTGAGGTCGTACTACTGTCGCCACCACCGCCTCCCCCCATGGGTGCTCTGTTCACATCATCCATGCGGGCGGAACTTGACAGTTACATACGTCAAGCGGTTAAGGATGCCTTTATCGAGGCGATGCCACGGCCTGCCACTCCGGTTCTGCCATCGACACCGGTCATAGGAGGATCTCCGGTTCCATCACCGATTCCTTCACTACCGATGCCAAGGAAATCACCGCTCTCCTCGATGGCGCCGATTCCATTGCCGGTTCTACCTAGGCCGCAGCCACCGGATTCAGCATTGCCGATTCCCCGAGTACCATCGATTCCACCACGGCCATCGATCCCGATGGCACCTTCGATGCCTTCTCAAGAGTCCATTTTTCAACCATTGATGGACAAACTGGACTCATTAATACATTGCTTCTCATCTCTACCACATCCTATAGATGTAGATGACAGTCAAGAGCCAATACCAGGTCCTTCGGGTGTCCCACCACCCCTCAGACCTCAGACTCCACTTTCTGAAATGCCAACTAAGCCTACTAGGCCGTTGGAGCTCCCTCTGGATGATAGTGACGAAGAATTCTCCTCGGATGAAGACCTCCTTTCTGAGCCTTCTCCCCCAGAAGATAGAAGAAAGTCACCACCGGAGGATCTCTCTTTCTCCAACTTTATTAAGGAGATGTCTCAAACAATTCCCTTTTCTCTCATCTCTGAAGTGGACAGCAGACAAAAAACCTTGGAGGTGCTTCAATTCGTAGACCCTCCCAAGGAAATTCTTGCTATTCCTGTTCATGAAGTTTTACAAGAACTTATGTACAGGATATGGGAACACCCTGGGTCGGTGGCAGCTGTTAATAAGCGGGCGGATGCCACTTACCTAGTACAACCCATCCCGGGGTTCCAAAAAACTCAACTACCGCATCAGTCAGTGGTGGTCGAGTCGGCCCAAAAGAAGGCCAAAAGATTAAAGCAACATGCCTCCATACCTCCTGGAAAGGATAATAGGTTCTTGGACAATCTTGGTCGAAAAATCTTCCAAGCTGCTATGCTGGTAGCTAGAATAAATTCATACCAGCTTTTTATGAACCAGTACCAGCGTGACCTATGGAAGCAAGTTGAATCCCTGTCTCAGCAGTTACCTGACCATCTTCAGGAAGGTTTTCAAAACCTAGTACATAAGGGCCTAGAGGCGGGGAAACACGAGGTTCGGGCCACGTATGATTCATTCGAGACAACCTCCAGATTGTCTGCAGCTGGAATAACAGCGAGAAGATGGGCCTGGCTTAAATCTTCAGAGCTGAGACCAGAGGTACAGGAGCGCTTGGCGGACCTGCCCTGCTTAGGGGAGAACCTCTTTGGCGATAAGGTCAAGGAGGCAGTAGCCACCATCAAGGACCATACAGAAACCCTCAAACAGCTTTCTCAGCTGCCACAAGAGGTACATCAACCTTCTAGGAGGCCTCCAAGAAGGGAACAAAGAAAGCCATATTACCGCCCTAGGCGGTATTATCCGCCAGTAGCCAGGCCCAGACAACAAAGACCTGCTCAACGGCCTCAGCCTCGCCAAAGACCTGCTAGGCCTCAACAACCTCCGCCTGCGGCGTCCACTTCCGGATTTTGAAGTTCAACCAGAGGGCATGAGTCATTATCAAAATCCCTATCCACAAGTACCGGTTGGAGGCCGAGTTGCTCACCATCTTCAAACTTGGACCTCCATCACTACAGACCAATGGGTACTCTCAATCATATCTCAGGGGTACCACTTGGACTTCCTCACTGTACCAAAAGACAATCCCCCTATCCCGTCTTGGACAGTGTCTCATCATTACACAATCCTGCAAGCAGAATTATCTACCCTCCTGACTGCCAGGGCCATCGAAAGAGTTCCCAGGCCTCAGTGGGGCACAGGATTCTACTCCCGATATTTCCTCATTCCAAAGAAAACCGGGGGTCTACGTCCTATCCTGGACCTAAGAAATCTCAACAAATTTTTAAAGAAGGAAAAATTCAGGATGGTGTCCTTAGGCACCATGCTACCTCTTCTTCAAAAAGGAGATTGGCTCTGCTCTCTGGATCTTCAAGACGCTTACGCTCACATTCCCATATTTCCACCTCATCGACAGTTCCTACGATTTCTGGTACAAGGTCAACACTTCCAATACAGGGTGCTACCTTTCGGCCTTGCCTCAGCACCTCGAGTGTTCACAAAGTGTCTAGCAGTAGCGGTGGCACATCTTCACAAGCAACAAGTACATGTGTTCCCCTACTTGGACGATTGGCTCATCAAGAGTCATACACAGAGCGGAGCTGTCACTTCTCTCCATCTCACAATAAGATTGCTTCACTCCTTGGGATTTCTCATCAATTACGACAAATCCCAGCTCACACCATCTCACCAGTTGCAGTTCATAGGTGCAGATCTCAACACCATCACAGCAAAGGCTTTTCTTCCGAAAGACCGGGCTCAATCGCTCGTTCTCCTAGTACATTCTATTCGCAATCAATATACAGTCACAGCTCATCAGTGCCTCATCCTACTCGGACACATGGCCTCAACAGTTCACGTCACTCCCATGGCCAGACTGACCATGCGACTAATGCAATGGACACTCAAATCTCAATGGATTCAAGCCATTCAACCACTGTCCACTCACATCCAGATAACACCAGAGCTGAAGTATTCCCTTCTCTGGTGGACATCACCACTCAACTTGCTCAAAGGCCTACCTTTTCAACAACCAGTTTCACAAGTGACTTTAACTACAGATGCGTCCACCTTGGGATGGGGAGCGCACATTGCTCATCTGAAAACACAGGGCAAGTGGACAAAGCAAGAAGCTTCCTTTCAAATAAATTTCCTGGAGCTTCGAGCTATACGCTATGCTCTATATGCATTCAAGGACTGCCTTTCACACAAGACTGTTCTGATCCAAACGGACAATACAGTAGCCATGTGGTACATCAACAAACAGGGTGGTACGGGCTCGTACCTCCTTTGCCAGGAAGCGGCTCAAATATGGGACTGGGCCCTAGCACACTCAATTCTACTACGGGCCACCTACCTAGCAGGCATCCACAACACAGTAGCGGATCGCCTCAGCCGTCACTTTCAACCACACGAGTGGTCCCTCGACCCAGCGTTAGCAATCAAGATATTTCAACGCTGGGGTCAACCAACAATAGATCTCTTTGCGTCACATCTGAACTACAAAGTGAACAATTACTGCTCTCTCCTCTTCCGGCAGAACAGCTTACCAAAGGACGCGTTTGCCCGCCATTGGAACTCAGGCCTGTTATACGCGTATCCACCAATACCGCTCATAACCAAAACCTTAGTAAAGCTACAACAGGACAAGGGGACAATGATACTCATAGCCCCATATTGGCCTCGACAAGTATGGTTCCCCACACTGCTAGATCTCTCAGTCAGGGATCCAATTCGCCTGGGAGTAGCTCCCAATCTCATAACTCAGGAACAGGGTCAGTTGCGCCATCCCAACCTTCAATCCCTGTCCCTGACAGCATGGATGTTGAAAGCCTGATCTTACAACCATTCAACCTTTCAACTAATATATCTCAGGTACTTATAGCTGCACGTAAACCTTCCACTAGAAAGAATTATTCCTACAAATGGAAAAGGTTTACTTTATGGTGCACTCAGAAAGATTTAGATCCTTTCACTTGCCCCACTACCTCGCTACTAGATTACCTTTACCATCTCTCAGACTCTGGTCTTAAGACGTCATCTGTAAGGGTACACTTAAGTGCAATCTCAGCTTATCATAACAAGCTAGGAGATACATCGATCTCCACGCAGCCTCTCGTCAGTAAATTCATGAGAGGCCTAACTCACATTAAACCTCCAATTCATTCCCCAAGCATTCAATGGGACCTGAACGTAGTTTTAACCAAGCTTATGCGTTCTCCATTTGAACCCATAAATACCTGTGACCTTAAATTCCTTACTTGGAAAACGGTATTTCTTATAGCCATTACATCAGCTAGAAGGGTCAGTGAACTACAAGCACTAGTAACTTACGAACCCTTCACGAAGTTCCTTCATGACAGAGTAGTCCTCCGTACACATCCAAAATTCCTTCCTAAGGTTGTCACGGAATTTCATTTGAACCAAACCATAGTTTTACCTACATTCTTTCCTAGGCCTCACTCTCACCAGGGAGAGAGAGCCTTACACACTTTGGACTGTAAGCGTGCGTTATCTTTCTATTTAAACCGCACTGCAGCCCAAAGAAAATCAAATCAGCTGTTTGTGTCCTATGATCCAAACAAACCAGGTAAAGCAGTGGGTAAGCATACTCTGTCAACCTGGCTAGCAGATTGCATACAATTTTGTTATGAAAAAGCAGGCCTTACTCTCCAAGGGCGAGTAAACGCACATTCAGTCAGAGCAATGTCAACCTCAGTAGCACACCTTCGTTCTGTACCTATTCTGGACATTTGTAAAGCAGCAACATGGAGTTCTCTTCACACCTTTGCAGCTCACTACTGTCTAGACAAAGAGGGAAGACAAGATTCAGCCTATGGACAATCTGTCTTAAAGAACTTGTTTCCAGTTTAATCCCAACTCCTTCTACATCCAACCTGCTGTGATTTCGACTGATTCATTTCAATAACAATACCTTACGGTCATTTCAGCACAAAATGAATCAGCCTCTAGCTTGCTAATCACCCATATGTGAGGACTAGCATCCTGCTTGTCCTGGGATAAAGCAAAATTGCTTACCTTGTAATAGGTGTTATCCCAGGACAGCAGGATGTAGTCCTCACGAAACCCACCCGCCACCCCGCGGAGTTGGGTCCGATACGTTTTATTGTTTTATTTTTGGCTAACGCTATTTGCTACAAACAAAGACTAAAGGGAGACCCCTGTGGCAGGGAATATCATGACATGCTGGGCATGCTCAGTAGGCACTCTGGTGCCAGTCAAAAGTTTCATAGAAACTTTTACAGAAGTTTTCCGTACATAGGGCTCCATTACCGATGTCACCCATATGTGAGGACTACATCCTGCTGTCCTGGGATAACACCTATTACAAGGTAAGCAATTTTGCTTATCACTGGTATCCTCCTTCATCACTGCAGGTTTCTTGCCTCTTCCTCCTCCTTTTCATATTCCCCCTCAGTTTCTTGGGTACAGTATACTATAGGTAGAGTAGTGGCAGGGCCAGGGACTTGGTGAGTATATTCTCCTTGCCTCTGTTCCCTCAGCTGCTCTTCTCCAAAATGCACGCTTCCTTTGTAATCCTAGCACGTGGGAAGGGGAGTTACCTGAAGATAAGAGTGGATGTTCCCAATTTGCTGACCTGCTGTCATGGCTGAACTGCCTCTGCCTCCTCATCTGACTGCCAGGGAGATGGGGAGGCAGAGGCAGTTCAACTTTTTAAGTATGGTATTAATCGATACAACTTTTTCACCAATGCACAATAAAGCTCTGGAATTTGTTGCCAGAGGATGTGGTTAGTGCAGTTAGTGTAGATGGATTCAAAAAAGGTTTGGATAAGTTCTTGGAGGAGAAGTCCATTAATGGCTATTAATAAAGTTTACTTAGAGAATAGCCACTGCTATTAATTGCATCAGTAGCATGGGATCTTCTTAGTGTTTAGGTAATTGCCAGGTTCTTGTGGCCTGGTTTGGCCTCTGTTGGAAACAGGATGCTGGGCTTGATGGACCCTTGGTCTGACCCAGGATGGCAAATTCTTATGTTCTAACTTAAGGGAATGTCTTGCATTCTGAAAATCAAATCTAGGGCTACCCTGGAGAAACCAGGTTGGTTTGAAGCATTTGGCTTGAGCTAAAATTCTTTTGGCTTGCGTTAATTTTTATATAATGCTTCCAGTGGAAAAACATGAACATTTTTAAGTCTTGTATACCATCAAGCCCAGCATCCTGTTTCCAACAGTGACCAATCCAGGCCATAAGAACCTGGCAAGTACCCAAAAACTAAGTCTATCCCATGTTACCGTTGCTAGTAATAGCAGTGGCTGATTTCTAAGTCAACTTAATAGCAGGTAATGGACTTCTCCTCCAAGAACTTATCCAATCCTTTTTTAAAACACAGCTATACTAACTGCACTAACCACATCCTCTGGCAACAAATTCCAGAGTTTAATTGTGCGTTGAATAAAAAAGAACTTTCTCCGATTAGTTTTAAATGTGCCACATGCTAACTTCATGGAGTGCCCCCTAGACTTTCCATTATCCGAAAGAGTAAATAACAGATTCACATCTACCCAGTCTAGATCTCTCATGATTTTAAACACTTCTATCATATCCCCCCTCAGCCGTCTCTTCTCCAAGCTGAAAAGTCCTAACCTCTTTAGTCTTTCCTCATAGGGGAGCTGTTCCATTCCCCTTATCATTTTGGTAGCCCTTCTCTGTACCTTTTCCATTGCAATTATATCTTTTTGAGATGCGGTGACAAGAATTGTACACAGTATTCAAGGTGCGGTCTCACCATGGAGCGTTAGAGGCATTATGACATTTTCAGTTTTATTCACCATTCCCTTCCTAATAATTCTCAACATTCTGTTTGCTTTTTTGACTGCCACAGCACACTGAACCGATGATTTCAATGTGTTATCCACTATGACGCCTAGATCTTTCTTGGGTTGTAGACCTAATATGGAACCTAACATTATGTAACTATAGCATGGGTTATTTTTCCCAGTGCTTTAAATTGTTTTATGTTTGTTTTATTAGCAATGTAATTGTTAGCCACTTTGGATAAATGCAGCATACAAATCTCTTTAAATAAAACTATCTGCCCAAAATTCTTTGTATTAGTGCCCTGGTAACTGAAGGCAGTGCTCACTGTTTCCCCTGTTTATGGTTATTCTTCACAGTGGCACCTGCTGACTAGGAGGATGCATATTAACCCATTTCCTAGCATGTAGCCAGATGGACTCAGGACCAATGGGTATAGTGCTCTTCTGCTAGCAGATAGGAGACAGTCAGATTTCAAAGCTGACGTCACTCTAGATATACACCTGCAGTAACCTTAGCTCTTCAGTATCTCTGTCTCCTAGCAGATGCGGACACTATCCCACACACTAGAATAGTGTTAATTACAGCAAAGAAGAAAAAAAGAAAATTTACCTTAAAGAAGATCGAGCCCCACTCTCCTGTGGTGAAACCTAAGGGTCCTTCCCCCAGTTGAAAATTCCTGAGATTTCCGATATCCCTTAGAGGTGTGCCTTGGTCCAGTAGCCGGTTCCCGGCGTGGACTTAGCCCCAGAGTGGCCAAAAGGCAGCGGGTGCACAACCAAGCACGGCAGTGAAGGCAAAGCCTTCTCCCCCCACAGCTGGAGACCGTCCTGGCACTCGATCAGTAAGCACAGAGACCAGGTAAGCAGAAAACTTCAAATTCAGGTCTCTGAGGCTCGGATTGCCGTACCAATTCGATTTCTTTTCTGGCGAGGTAAAAGGGAACACAGATTGGGTTGAGCAGCCCTGGTTGAGCTAGGCCCCCGATCTGGTACAGGAGTCCACATGGAGACCTTCGGGTCGCCATCTTACACGCGGGGAGCGTCGGCACCATCTCTTCTTGACTGGCAGTATGCAAGGGGTAGGCCGGGCGGCCGATGCACCTAAGTTGTGCGCATCCACTACAGACGTGCACACAGTGGTGTGGATAATAACCACGTGCACAATGGAGTGCACCCCGCGTGCACATCTACACGCACAGCCATGTTTACGATTACACGTGCGCATTGAAGCTAGAGGCAATGACACTGGCACCCAAGAAGGCCAGAAGGGATTCTCTTTGCACAGCCTGCCACATAAGAGCCACGCAGCCTGAACTCGAGTCCTGCCTGTGCCAGTATTGCGAGGAAGCCCAGGGGGAACCAAAGCCTGGTCCCTCACTGTCTGTGGATGGATCCAGAACTACTACAGACGATAGTTCCCCAGATCTATGCATCTCTGAGAGAGCCTCTCCGCAAGAGGGCCCCTCAGGGGCTTCTACATCGACTCTCCCTGGTGTTAACATGGACCCAGGGACCTTCTCCTGGTTAGAATTTTTCCAAGGGCTACAAGCCTTCATTCAGGCGCAATCAGCCCCGGCTGCACCCCGGGTTCAACCCCTGCCGGAAGCATAAGATGCTCCCGGCCCTGCTCGGATGCCTCTGGACATGCCTCACCTAACTAAGAATTTCCCTGACACGGACCCAGACACCTCAGATTATGATGGCGACTCCATGGAAATAGGAGAAATTCCTCCCAGCCTGGAACCATACCGAACCATGCTTCACGTCTTCCACAAGGATGAACTTACCAGCCCTTGTTTCCCAGACTCTGAAGACTCTGGATATTCCAGGAACAGACCAGATGGTGGAACCAAAGAAGAACCCCCATGCTGGTGTCCCTTCGTAAAGCCTCATGCTACTTCCCAATGATGGAAGCCATCCAGGAACTCATCGACCTGGAATGGGATGCCCCAGAGGCCAGCTTCAAAGGAAATCGGGCCTTGGAAGCCCTATACCCTCTAGAACCAGCAACCAAGGAACGCCTGCATTTCCCGAAAGTGGACGCCATGGTCTGTGCTGTCTCAAAGTGAACAACGATTGCCCTTGAGGGAGGGGCTGCATTGAAGGATACTCAAGATAGACAACTGGAATCCATCCTTAAACAGGCCTTCGCAACATCAATGACACTGCAGATTGCCTCCTGCTGCGCACTGGTGGCACATTCCTGCTTGCTCCTCTAGAGAGAGGCAAATTCCTCCGGAACGTATATCAGTGAGACGATGGAACCTGCAGCAGCCTTCCTGATGGACGCAAGCTCAGACCTGGTGTGTACTTCAGCCAGAGGCATAGCCTCGGTAGTGGCAGCCAGAAGACAACTATGGCTACGGAATTGGTCTGCTGACACAACATCTAAAGTGAATCTCACAAGGATGCCCTTTAAAGGATCTCTTGTTCGGAAGCGAATTGGAGAAGTTAGCCAGCAAGTGGGGCGAATCCCCAGTGCCTCAGCTACTGGAAAATAGGAATAAAAGATCTCAGCGTCCCTCTCCCAGAAGAACCAAGGGCAGAGGTTCACAACGCTTTAGACCCTAAAGGAACTCGCAGCTCCAGGCACCTTATCCCTCCAGAAGTTCCCAGCCCGTTTGGAACAGACAGACCAAGAGAGGAGCAGGCCTGGGGGCAGGTTCCAGCTGTGCTCCACAATGAGAACGGGCTGACCCATCCACAGGAAGAGAGGAGTAGGGGGTCGACTTGCTCTCTTCTACCAAAGATGGGATGAGATCACGTCAGTCAAATGGGTAGTAAACATCATTCGAGAAGGTTACTCTCTGGAGTTCCGCAGCATCCCTCGAGACAAATTTGTCACCTTGCCACTCCCGCACCAAAAGACTGGCAGTGGAAGCCACCCTAACAAGACTATTCAGTCTGAAGGCAATAACTCTGGTTCCCACGCCCCAACAAAATATGGGGCGCTGTTCCATCTATTTTATCCTTCCCAAGAAGGAAGGATCATTCTGACCCATCTTGGATCTCAAGAATGTCTGTCATCTGCAGATACTACACTCCGCATGGAGACTCCTCGCTCAGTCATAATGGCAGTACAACCAGGAGAGTTTCTGACCTCCCTGGACCTTTCCAAAGCCTACATTCACATCCCAGTCCATCAAGATCACCAGCGCGTTCTAGCCTTTGCGATACTGGGTCACCATTACCAGTTCCAAGCACTATCTTTCGGTCTAGCAACCGCCCCCAGAACATTCACCAAAATTATGGTGGACGTGACGGCAACACTGAGGAAGGAAGGGATCTTGGTACACCCTTACCTGGACGACTGGCTGATCAGGGCAAAGTCTTCGGAAGAGAGCAGACAGGTGACAAGCAGAGTCAAGAGCCTACTGCAGGAACTCAGTTGTATCGTGAAAACTGGCAAGAGCAATCTGCAGCCCCCTCAATCCCTAGAGTACCTGGGGGCCCATTTCAACACCAAACAGAACAAAGTCATCCTCCCTCCTCCGAGAAGAAGGAAACTGATGGAACAATTACGACAATTGATGACCAATGCACGCCCCAAGGTATGGGACTGTCTTCAAGTCCTCAGCCTCATGGCATCAACCCTGTAGGTCAACCCATGGGCAAGGGCCCATATGCGACCGCTCCAGCGCTCCTTACTGTCACTGTGGAACCCACTGTCCCAGGACTACTCAATTCGCCTCCAGCTACTAGCAGAGGTATGTTCTCAGCTCCAGTGGTAGCTTCAGGAAGACCACCTAAGCAGAGGAGTAAGCCTATCCCCACTGAACTGGACCTTGCTCACCACGGATGCGAGCCTGCGAGGGTGGGGAGCCCACTGTCAGGAACTGACAGCCCAGGGACAATGGAACATAAAACGCCTGGAAGCTCGAGCAGTCAGAATAGCGTGCCTGCCATTCAGCCAGATTCCGAGGCAAAGCGATTTGAGTAATGTCTGACAACATGACAGCTGTCTCTTACATCAACCACCAGGGAGGAACCAGGAGCCAGCAGGTGTCTCTGGAGATAGATCCCCTCATGGCATGGGCGGAGATAAACCTGCAAGGAATCTCTCCTCCCACATTGCAGGAAAGACACAGTCTCAGCAAAGAGAGCCTGGACCCAAGAGAATGGACACTGTAGACTACAGCCTTCCAACTGATAGTAAATCGCTGGGGCCTCCCAGAAATGGACCTACTGGCCACCCGTCTCAGTGCCCAAGATCTTCAGCCACAGACAAGAGCCACAGTCCGAAAGGAATCTACGCTCTAGTCCAGACTTGGCCAGAGGAAGACTTAGTGTACGCCTTCCCCACCCCCCCCCCCCCCCCCCCCCTTCATGGCCACTATTGGGCAAGGTCATCCGCAGGATAGAACATCACAGGGGATTAGTTCTACTAGTGGCCCCGGATTGGCCAAGGTGACCATGGTACGCAGATATGCAAAGACTCCTTGCAGGGAACCCTCTGTGCCTACCTCCACACAGGGACCTTCTCCGACAGGGCCCAATTCTCCACGAAGATCCGGCTCGATTCTCTTATAGTCTGGCCCTTTAGAGGACTCGCCTGAAGAAGCACGGTTACTCAAAGGCCATGATTGACACCCTGCTCTGAGCACGCAAGCTCTCCACATCCCTGTCTTACATACGGATCTGGAGAGTATTTGAAGCCTGGTGTGAGGACCGTGGGATACTCCCGCAGACAGCCAAGATTCCCATGATTCTGGAATTCCTACAGGATGGGATGAAGAAGGGGTTGTCACAACTCCCTCAAGGTCCAAGTAGCCACACTGTCCTGCTTCAGGGCCGACGTGAACTGTATCCGGCTATCAACCCATCCGGATTTGACCTGCTTCCTGAAAGGTGTTAAACAACTCCGACCACCCCTGAAGTGGCCGCTGCCTCTATGGAATCTCAATCTAGGGTTAGACTTCCTAGCTGGGGATTCCTTCAGACCAAAACACGGTCTGTCACTACGCCTTGTAACGTTGAAGACTGTATTCCTGGTGGCAATATGTTCAGCTTGTTGCATCTCTGAACTACAGGCACTATCCTGTCGGGAACAGTTCCTTAGGTTCACGCCTGGAACCATACAGCTGCGCACCGTACTCTCCTTTCTACCGAAAGTAGTTTCCCAGTTTCACTTGAACCAAACCATCACACTACCATCTCCGGATGAACATAAGGACTCTGAAGACTCACGCCGCCTTCGCCAACTAAACATCAGCAGACTCCTACTACGGTACCTGGAAAGTTCGGAACCAGTGCGCAAAACGAGACCGCTTGTTCTTCCTTCACAGCGGGAAGAAACAAGAAGCGGCCTCGCAGGCAACCATAGCCCGCTGGATCAAGGAAGTAATCAAGGCAGCCTACATAGAGGCAGGGAAGCCCTCACCACTACAGGTTAAGGCTCATTCTATGAGGGCCCAGTCAGTTTCTTGGGCAGAAACCAAGCTACTGTCGCCTGCCGAGATCTGTCTGGCGGCAACGTGGTCCTCCATACATACCTTCTCCAGGTTCTACCGCCTGGATGTTCAAGCCTGAGAAGATGCAGCCTTCACAAAGGCAGTGCTAAGTGGGCCACGGGCCGCCTCCCGCCCTGTCTAGGAGTAGCTTTTGTACATCCCATTGGTTCTGAGTCTGGCTACATGCTAGAAAATGGAGAAATTACTTACCTGATGATTTCGTTTTTCTTGGTGTAGACAGATGGACTCAGCATACCGCCCACGGCTGCCCCAGAAAAGGAGAACCTCTGATAGCAAGCCTCGAGACTAAGCAAATACAGGTAAGCCGCGGCCTACCCCTAGTTCAACACCCACAGTTTGTCCGGTGTCTGCGTTGATTGGTTGAGTGCACTGGCGGTCTCCAGTTTGGAAATTAGTTAAACCAGTTCAAAGTTTAAACAAGTTATTTAAGCAAAGATATATCCACAATGGCTTTTTTAAGAGAATACTGAAGAGCTAAGGTTATTGCAGGGGTATATCTAGAGTGACGTCAGCTTTGAAATCTGCTAGCAGAAGAGCACTATACCCATTGGTCCTGAATCCATCTGTCTACACTAAGGAAAACAAAATTATCAGGTAAGTAATTTCTCCATTTTCTGTGGCACCTTAGATCTGGAATATGAAAAGAGAGCTCTGTCTAGCCTGGGTTACAGGACTATGTAAGGAGAAGTGGAAAGCTATACAATAGTCTCAACTTTAAGAGAGCTTCTCCCAGTCTCCTCATTAATGAGGAAAAGGCTGGAAACTTAGGCTAAGAGTGTAGACCTTTTTTTAAAACTTTCAAACATTTATTTCTATCTACCTTAGTAATGAAATAGAATGTCAGTTCAAAATAGAAATCTGTACTGTGGCCTGAACTTGTTTTTGTAGTTCTGTAAATTAAAGTGCAGCAAGCTAAATAATTTGTGATATTTTATTATGCTAATTTGGTGCTCTTCTAGGTTTGGGCCTGCAACAGAACATCTGATTCTAAATGAGAATGCTTCAACAATACACAATCACCGGAGTTACAAGATTCAAACCCAGCTGAATCTCATCCACTCTGAGATCTTCCCACCACTTGCCAGCTGCCAGAAGAAGTTAAGTCCTCTTGACTACTGGGTAATGTAGAAAATACAAAATAAGGCCATCTGAATAGGGAGGGAAGGAGGGAGATGAAGCCTGTGAGGAGAGACTTATTAATAAAAGGAGTCAGTGCTGAACCTTTTCAGGTAAGACACCTTCCTCTTCATCTAGGCAGGCCAGACCACACAAGTTGGTTATGCATGCCTACCTGCAAATGGAGACTGAGATCAATGACTTCCTGATGTCACTCATACATATGTGACTTTCAAGGCATGCTTCACTTTCGGTGCATGTCCGGCATGACTCCCTGCTTCAATGACAGGGGAAAAGAAAAACTGATACTTCACACATTTCCAGCATTGCCCTCTGCTTCATGGCAGAGAGCTATGCTGCCGCTTACCCAACTAATCAAACTTAATATTTCTCTTGGAAGCAGCTCCATCACTGCTCTCTACATTAATAGTGGGGGTGAAAAGGGAATTAGAACATAAGATTACTAAGAGCCAAGAGAAACAGTTAAGTATGAGAAAAAATAAGTGTAAGGCTTGCTGGGCAGACTGGATGGACCGGTTGGTCGTCTTCTGCCGTCATTTCTATGTGTGTGTGTGTGTGTGTGTATATGTGTGTGTGTATATATATATATATATCTGCTGTTGCAGTGAATCTTCTCTGGGAAAAGTTGGATTCAAGCCGGCTGACTTGCACACACCACCAGTGCTTCTCTCCAAGTTAGTTTCAGTGGCAAAGTCCTACATACACTTCCTGTGTGGCTGAGGGAGGCATGGGTGCCATTTTGAATTTGCAGCTTGCAGCAGGAAGAGCAGCATGTGTAGGAAGATTTGGTTATGTTGACAGGCAGTGAATGCAGAAAGAGGCTTCCCATTTGTGTAGATTGTCAGTTCAGCCCTCCATTTCACTTAATCTGTGCCAGAAGCATTGGGAGGCTTGAGGAGATTTGCCTATAACTGAATCTACTCCTGCAAGGGTCTCATCCTCTGGAATTCATAGGTCACTAGAAGGGGACACCCAAGAAAGGGGGGAGCCTCAGGCTAGAGAGGGGGAGGAGCTCTCCTGTCTAGCTTTTGTTTCCTATTTCCACTGGCGCTGAGGGCTTGGGGTCTGTTTGCTTTATCTAATCCTATGATACCAGGAATAGATCCGGCATCTTTCTCTTGGTTGGGATTTTTTTTTAAAGGTTTGCAGACTTTCTGCAGAGCTCAGGAAGAAAAGCATCTGGGTTCAAGAAGATTCAGCTGAGGTCTCCCTCCCCTAGGAGCAACAAACACTCAAGACCATCCTCTTCCCCTTCGAGATATAAGCACTGGAGGGAGGAATCAGGTGGGAGAAGAGGATCTTGCTTTCTCCTAGGACAAGCAGGCTGGTAGTCCTTGCACATGGGTGACATTAGATGAAGCCCAGCACGGAAAACGTCTGTCAAAGTTTCTAGAACTTTGACTGGCACACTGAGCATGCTCAGCATGCCTTAATCCACAGGTCCATACGGGGTCCCTCTTCAGTCATTCCCCCCCCCCCCCCCCCCATGGAGCTGTCATTAGGTCCTTCTGGAAAACTTTTTCACTCTTGGTTTTTTGTTTCCTGCGCTGGGTGGTCCTATGTTAACCTCTGCCTTAGTCCCTGCGGTGCGGTAAGTCTTTGTTGCGTGGTTGGTTCCCTGAGGCGTTGTCTTTCAGGGGATCACAGGTCATCGACTGTTCACTGGCCTTGTTTTTTGTTATGGTGGTATCGGTTGTCGTCTGTGCCCCCAATGCTCTCAGACTGTCCATCACTGTTCCACACAATGTCTGCATCCTCTTCCTGGGAGCATTCCATGATGTACAGGAGGTGTGCCGGCTTTGTGATAAGATGACTCCTAAGGGCCGGCATGCCCACCTAGACAAAATGGAAAAGCTTTGGCTCTAAGAGGTCCAAGCCTTCGACATCTGCATCAGTGCTTTCGACACCGAAGGATCGTGGGGAACCGATGGGCACAGATTCCTCACAGTCTGTCCCGCCACTGGTAATGCTGGAAGAGAGGGGGCCAAGGATCGGCTCTGCTCCAGGTCGAGGACTTCTGGATCTTCGCCTTCCACCTCTGCGCTGATGCACCAGACTGAGCACTGTTGATGCGCTGGGCTCAGGCTGGCACCCAAAGCATCCCTCCATCGATGCTGCGGCTCAGAGGCTGTCCCCTCAAATTCCGATGTCAGGCATCGACCTCCTTGAGGCTCTGAGGAGAATTGTGCCACCTCTCCTCCCTCTCAGCCAGACCTGGCATCGGCAACAGTCAGGAGGAGTTGGAACAAAGGGTGCACCTGGCAGTGGATAGAGTCCTGCGGGGCATCAAGCCGGTGCCTGCGCTGATGACCGCGATGTCCCTGCTGGAGCCACTGTTAGAGCTTCTCAATGTCCTTCTCGGCATCCTCCCAACTCGGCTGACTCTGGTGCCCCGAAGACCATAGGTGCCCCGTGGGGCACAATTGCTCCCTCCGCCCGATGTCATCCTCATACATGGCTCTTCGCATGAGGAAGGCCCTTCAAGGCCGGCAGCACGGTTACGCCCTCCCGCTCCTCAGCTGGCCCTAACAGGTCCACCCTTGGGAACATTGGTGCCATCAGGGCTGTTGGTGCCCGCAGTGCCTAGGCCTCAGGGTGCACTCAGGCCTTCATCCCCAGCTGATTTCAGTGAGAACGATGCCCCTTATGACCCCTGGGTAGAAGACACCTCAGATTCCTCCTTTGATTCCAAGGGCCTTCCCTTGGACTCATCTCTCCCCGGAGGAAAGACGAGGTCCCTGCCCGAGGACTTAACCTTTGCAGGGATTGTGTGGGCCATGGCGGAGGCCATTCCGAACCAGCTGATGATGGAGGAAGACACTAGCCACAAAATGTTGGAGATTCTCTATTTGGATGCTCTGAAGGAGGTTGTGGATGTTCCAGTCTACAGAATCTTCAAGGAGCTGCTCCTGAGGATTTGGGAACACTCTCTCACGGTGCCACCTGTGAATAAGAAGGCAGATGGGGGGTGTACCTGGTCCAGCATGCCACTGGCTTTGAGAAGCCACAACTCCCATACAGTCAGTGGTGGTAGAGTCCGCACTTAAGAAGGCCAAACACTCCTGGACCCATGCCTCGGCTCCTGTGGATAGGGAACATAGGGCACTGGATGTGCTGGGCGGGAAGGTCTTTCAGGGCTCCATGCTGATAGTCTGAATTGCCTCCTACCAGCTCTATATGACTCAGTACCACTGTAACCTCTGGAAACAGGTTCAGGAGGTAGCAGACAGATTGCACCAACCAAAGCAATAGGCTTTGCTCATGGTTGCAGAACAGGTTCCTGAATGCAGGAAGCATGAGGTGTGTTCCTCCTACAATCCATCTGAAACAGCGGCAAGCGTTGCAGCTGCTGGGATCTGCGCCCGCAGGATGGCTTGGCTCCGGGCCTCTGATTTCTGGCCGGAGGTGTAGGAGAGGCTTGCTGACTTGCCATGTACTGATGAAAATCTCTTTGGCAACAAGGTGAGAGATGTGGTGGCTCAGTTGCAAGGCCACCACAAGACCCTCCTGTACCTTTCTGCCAGCATTCCAATCTGCTGTCCTCTGCTAGATCAGCACGGCAAAAGGCGCTCTTTCTATCGGTGGAAGTATTCACCGCCTGCATCCTGCTCCCATCTGCAGAGGAGTGAGCTCTTGGGGCCACTCCAGGCAACAACGAGCTCCCAAGCATCAATCCGTGTGACAGCTAAACCCCACTACAGGGGTTTTGACTGGATGGGAGGGACCAAAAGCCCGCCGACCATCCCTGTGCAGTGTGCCCCCTTCCCCCCCCCCGGAGGTCAGATACGATTCTTCATGGGTCAATGGCCTGGTGGCACCTCAGACCAGTAGGTTCTGTCTATCTTATGACGGGGATACAGGTTGTATCTGTTGGATGTTCCACCAGATTCTCCTCCGAACCCCTCTTGGAGGAGAAAAGGTGTCAAAAGAACCTCTTGGCGGAGCTCTCCGCCCTAGTAACGGCCAGGATGGTCGTGCTTGTTTCTCCAGGTCAGTGGGGATGGGGTTTTTACTCCCGGTATTTTTTTTTTTTATTCTAAAGAAAACTGGGGGACTCCGTCCCATCCTGGATCTGAGAGCCTTGAACAGATTTCTAAAAAGAGAGAAATTAAAGATGGTTTCTCTGGACACCCTGATTCCCCTCTTGCAAAAAGGGGACTGGCTATGCTTCCTCAATTTAAGACACCTACACCCACATCGAGATCTTCTGAGGTCACAGGAAGTATCTCAGGTTTGTGGTGGACAAATGCCACTTTCAGTATAGGGTGTTACCATTTTGGTCTGGCCTCCGCACCACAGGTATTTACCAAGTGTCTGGCCATGTTGGGGGTGGGGGGGGGGGGGCACCTACGCAGGTTGGGAGTGCAGGTTTTCCCCTATCTGGACGATTGGCTGGTCAAGAGCGCTACCCAGACGGGGGCAACACGGTTCCTGCGCCTGACCATCTGGGTTCTGAAGTCATTGGGGTTCATTATCAACTACCTGAAGTCTCGTCTCAGCCAGTCGCCTCAACTGGATTTCATCGGAGTCCTGCTGGACATGGCTCAGGCGAAGGCCTTTCTACCTCATGCCACAACACTGATCCTGGTGTCTCTCTTGCAGGGGTAATGTAGCGGAGCCAGCGGGACTCCATGAGGCAAATATTGAGGCTGTTAGGGCACATGGCCGCTACTGTCCATGTTACTCCCTTTTGTGTGCTTGCACATGCGCAGGGCCCAATGGACCCTGAGGTCGCAGTGGTGTCAGGCTACCCAGAACCTCCGGGTTCACATCCAAGTTACGCCATGTCTCCGGGACTCCTTGTCCTGGTGAGGGAACCTCTCTGATCTGAAGCAAGGGATATCTTTACAATTTCCACCTGTCCTCACGATGGATGTATCCAACCTGGGGTCGGTGGCTCATGTGGAAGAACTCCCCACTAAAGGCCTATGGTCTACCCAGGTAGCTCAATGCCAAATCAATTTTCTGGAGCTCTGGGCAATCAGGTACGCTCTCTGGGCAGGGAGGTACGAGATTGTTCCCTCTGTCAGGAAGCAATCCAAATCCTGGTCCTGGGCCCTGTCCCAGAGGATGAAACTCCGAGCCATGTATCTGGCTGGAACGGAGAATATGATAGTGAACCAATTGAGTAAGCCTTCAGGCCCCACAAGTAATCCCTGAACCAGGTGGTGGCAGATTGGATCTTTTATCTCTTTGGAATCCCGGACGAGGATCTGTTTGCCTCCCCCTGCAACAGCAAGGTGACTCTGCTCTGCTCCCTATACAGGCAAATGGCATTCCGTCCTCAGACGCCTTTGCCTGCAACTGGGGCCAGGGCCTTCTGTACACGTATCCTCCGATCCGTCCAGTGATGGACTCTTCTGAAGCTTCGCCAGGACAGAGGGACTATGATCCTCATAGCCCCTTATTGGCTGAAGCAGGTCTGGTTCCTGCTCCTATGGAATCTCTCCCTCTGAAAACCGATCAGCCTGGGGACATTCTCAGACATCTCTCAGGTTCAAGGCAAGCTTCAGCATCCCAACCTCCAGATCCTCTCACAGCCTGGAAGTTGAAAGGTTGATTCTGCGGTCCCTCAACCTCTCGTGTCTGATCTTGGTGGCTTCCAGGAAGCCTTCCACAAGGAAGTCTTATGGACTGAAGTGGAGGAGGATTTCAGTGTGTTGTGAACAATGTGGCCTGGATCCCTTTTCTAGCTCCACTCACAAGCTGCTTGATTACCTCTCCCACCTCTCGGAGGCTGGTTTGAAAACCAACTCCATTGGGTGTACCTGAGCACAATTGGAGCTTACCACCAAGGTGTGGATGGTTCACCCATCTGTGCAGCCTTTGGGGTGTTTTTATGTGAGGCCCGCTTCAGTTGAAGCCTCCTCTGAAGCCCTCCCACTGTGTCTTGGGACCTCAACATGGTATTGGCTCAGCTAATGAAGGCTTATTTCGAGCCACTGAGCAGCTGTGATCTGAGATACCTGTACTGGAAGGTCATATTTTTGGTGGCAGACACTTCAACAGGAAGAGTCGGTGAGCTTCAGGTGCTGGTGACTTATTCTCCATAACAAAGTTCTTCCATGACCGGTTAGTTCTCCACACGCACCCTAAGTTCCTACCTAAGGTGGTGACCAAGTTCCATCTTAACCAGTCATCCTGCTTACCTTCTTTCCCAAGCCTCGCTTGCACCAGGGCGAGCGGGCCTTACACAGCCTGGTTGTAAGAGGGACTTAGCCTTCTATCCGGAGCAGACAGAAGGTCATAGGCAATCCATGCAACTCTGTCTCTCAACATGAATAGATTGGGAGTTGCTATTGGTAAGCAGACACTGTCCAGTTGAATAGCAGACTACATCTTTGTTATACGCAGGTGGGACTGCAGCTTGGAGGTCAAGGCTCATTCTGTCAGAGCCATGGCGACTTTGGTGGCCCACTTGCGGGCAGTTCCTATGGAGGAGATTTGCAAGGCTGCAACATGAAGTTCTCTCCACATTTGCCTCACTATTGTCTGGATAGATGTGGCCGACATGATAGATTAAGCCAATCTGTTCTCAGGAATATTTCAACTCTAGAACCCAACTCCTCTTGCCTAAGGCCCAATTTTTTTGGGTTCCAGCTGTCTCCCTCTTACCAACAGCACCAGTTTTGTTGTGCCCATTGGCACTTTGACATCTGATCCTTTGTTTTTGGGAGCAGCCGGTAGCTAGGGATTCACCTATGTGAGGACTACTATCCTGCTTGTCCTAGGAGAAAGCAGAGTTGCTTACCTGTAACTGGTGTTCTAGGACAGCCTCATGAAACCCGCCTGCCACCCTGCAGAGTTGGGTTTCTCCTATGTTTTTTATTTTTTCATAATTCTATATCACGAGACTGAAGAGGGGGACCCCATGTGGATTCAGGCATGCTCATTGTGCCAGTCAAAGTTCTAGAAACTCTTGGGGCTACTCCACGCAACAACGAGCTCCCAAGCATCAACCCGCGTGACAAGTTTTGACAAATTTTCCATGCATGGCTCCATCTGATGATGTCACTCGTGTGTGAGGACTAACATGGTGCTGTCCTAGGAGAACACCTGTTACAGGTGAGCAACTATCTCCGAGAGCTCTTCAGGAGACACTGCTGCTTCTTAGAGTGACTAGGAGAAGTGATATTGGAATAAGGTGAGATACCATCTGACACGGAGCCTAGCAGAACTTTTCTGTGTTTATTCCATCAAGATGAGTTTGCCAGACTTGACTCAAATGCTGAAGGTGCTGGGAATGGAAGCAGCAGAGCCAGACCATGACTAAGGCGCAGAAGAAAGACCCTATTATGATTAGTCTGTGGAAGGCGTCCTGTTTCTTTCCTCTTCATGAAGTGGTTCAGGAGCTGATTGATTTGGAATGGGGAGTGTGCCAGAGGCACATTTTAAGGCAGGTAGATTCTTGGCAGGAATTTACTCCCTGGACCCTAAAGCGAGAGAGAAACTTCACTTTCTGAAAGTGGATGCTCTAGTTAGTATGTGCTGACATCAAAATAATCACAATTTTGGTGAAAGGTGGAGTGGCTTTGAAAGATTCTCAGGATAGAATGATTGAAGCAAGGCTATGAGGGTGATGGCTATGAATTTACAGTTGTCTGCTTGCTGATGCGTGGTAGCACGGGAAGTTTGTTTGACCCAGGGTATCCCGGAGGTAGTGGAAAAGATGCAGGCCATGATTTGGCATGCACTGTGGCTCGAAGAGTGGCATCGGTAATAGCAGCTCAACTCCTCCTGTGGTTGCATAACTGCTAATTTTGATTTAGAAATAGTATCAGTTGACCAAAGTTGCCTTACGGGACTACATTTTTGTTTGGGGGAACAGTCGGAAAAGATGGCAAATCGATGGAGACTCCCAAGATTTCACACTTGCCCAAAGGGTAGGAAGTGGACAACTGCGCTCCTTTCTCTAGGAGTCATGTTTGGGATTAGTGTCATTTTCACTCCTCCAGAAGTTCAGGAACACTGAAATCTCAGTCCTTTTGGGAGGTCTCTGTCATTTCGGAAAAAGACTGGAAAGGATGGCATTTCTTTTGGTTCTGGAGCTTCCCATTCCTCACAATGAGGCTTTGGAGGTTCATTCTCAATTCGAGATAGGCGGACGTCTATCTCAATTTTATCAAAGGTGGACCCACAATACCTCAGACCAGTGGGTCTTGGATGTGATGAGATATGGCCAGACCACCCTCCTACCAGAGGCTGCATGGCCTGTTACTGTTTTTTGACAGAAGCTATTAGAAACCAATAAAGGTTTCAGATCAATGAAAATCTGGGTAATTGATGGAATCTTCTTTTCTGCTATTGTTAATGGCATTCTTTTCTTGAGTCTAGTGCTTTTAGTCTCCTGGTAATATAAAACAATATGGGGGGGGCGGGGATTTCAGGAAATGCTGGTTCTAGTTTAACTATTTTGTCCACAGGTGGCATTTCCAGGAATACTGGCAAGCTATCAGTGCAGAACTATATATGAGTGATGTCAGCGAGTCATTGATCTCAGTCTCCATCTGCTGGCAGGAATATATAACCCACTTGTGTAGACTGGCCCGCCTATCCTAAAGGAAAGGAAATTTTCAGGTAAGAAGTGTAATTTCACGTTTAATAAAAGGGAGGAATGGCTGAAGCTGTGAGTATCACCAACCCAGCCAACCCAAGGAATGCCACACAACTTGGGGATAGAACTCACATGCATGGCAGTGTACAGCACTGCCAGTGGGCCAACACCCTTTTTCCTTTCTCCCCCTTCCCTCCCACTACAGCACTTGGACTAGGGAATCCTGATTATACTTTTCTGGATAGCACATATGTGTTTTCCTTCTGTTTTTGCAAAGTATAGTGAGAGCAGCAAGATTGCTGCCAGTTTCACATGGCTCAAACTGTAAGCTGACCAATGCAGAAAAAGGAGTCTTGTTTTATTTTTTTTTTTCCCCAGAGTATTGCTCTTCTGGGGCAGATGTAGTATCTGTTGCCATTGGCCAAAGTCTGACAGCAAGAATTGTTAGTACTAGTCCCCTTGCCCTCTGGAGTTACCAAAACTCCCGCCCCTTTCCCCCCCAAAAAATGTAGGTTGGCCTGATGAGAGGCCTCACCAGTCTCTCAGCATGAATTTAATCCTGCTTTTGGAAGATTTGTTTGGAAGGTTAATTGCATTGTTTAGTATTTTACTTTATACTTCTCCAGCAACAAGCAGGCATGAATTAGCCATAATTGGTGGAGTGATGTCATCTAATGGTGCAGCCATGGACCCAACTCTCAGAGCTCAGTAGACTTTGAGCACCTTCAGGAGTCTGTGTAGGAGTACTGCCTTGTGTCATCCAAGATACCGCACAGATGTTTTCCCACAATCTGTTTTCTGGCCCTTTTTTTATTGGCCTAGTTTTCTACCTCACTGTGTTGTCTTTTTAAGCTGCTATATCAGCAGGCCCTCAATAGAACTTTTCAGTTCTAAAAAAAAAAAAAAGTGAAATGGAGAAATCCAGGGCCAAGAAAACCACAGTCAGTAGTTTGAAGATCTGCATCTGTGTGCTAATGTCTCACAGATTTTCTCCTAGGTCAAGCAGGATGGTAGTCCTCACATGTGGGTGACATCATCCGATGGAGCCCAGCACAGAAAACTTTTGGGGACAAAGTGAAGGAAGCTGAAAGATCAGCATGATACTCTTCAGTAGCTCTCTGCCAGCCCCTCAGAAGGCCCTTCCTCCGCTAGGAAGACCTCCAGGCCGAGCTCTTGTAAGCCTTTTTACCAGCTGAGGAATTATCCTCCCCCCGCCTCGGACCAGTTCTGGGGTTGCGGCTCATCCAGAGCAACACCCGTTCCAGGGCCTTGCAAGTGCTGGGCCTGACTGTTCAGACCCTGAAGACTTTGGGGTTTGTCACCAACTTCCCCAAGTCTCCACAGATAGACTTCATAGGCACCAGGTTGGACATGGTTCAAGCAAAGGCTTTCCTGCCCAAGGGACCAGGTGGTCGCCCTCTCTGCACTGGCCACCCTTGTTTGCAGCATCAAGAGGGTGCTGGCCCGCCTGCTGGGCCACATGGTGGCCTCTCCATCCATGTGACCCCCCTTTGCCCGCCTCCACATGAAGAACCATCAGTGGGCCTTGCGGTCCCAGTGGCAACTGACATCCTAGGATCTGGAGGCTCCAGTTATGGTCATGGACCTCCTCTGTCTCTCCCTGACCTAGTTGGAAGCCCTCCCCAACTTGGAAACTGGGCTCCCATTTCAGCCACACCACCCTAGATGACCCTTACCACCGATGCCTCACCTCAGGGGTGGAGGGCCCACACGGATGGCCTGTATACTCAGGACCTCTGGACTGCAGCCAAAAGCTCGCTGCCAGATAAACTTTCTGGAGCTTCGAGCAATCCAGAAGGCCTTGTGGGCCTTCCAGGACAGGCTGTTCTCCAAGGACATCCTCATTTGAATGGACAACCAGGTGGCGATGTGGTACATCAACAAGCAGGGCGGCACAGGCTCATTCCTCTGCTAGGTTTCTGAATAGTTTATCGCAATTAAACTTGACATGTTGTTCTCTGTAACTTCCTCTAAGTTCCTATATGCCCCTTTATATTATCTGTTACTTGTTTCAATGTAAACTGCCCTACGAGGCGTCAGTTTTATTTCCTTGTAAACCGGTGTGATATATACTTTATACAGGAACCTCTGTATATAAAACCCAAAAATAAATAAATAAATAAATAGGAGGCAATACAGGTCTGGGATTGGGCCCTTTCCACAAGCCACCTATCTGCTGGGTCACCTAAACATGCTGGCGGACCGCCTCAATCGGTCCTTCCAGCCAACACAAGTGGCCCCTGAACCCTGCGGTGGCAGCAGACTTGTTCTGCCGCTGGGGTACACTGGACATGGACTTGTTCGCTTCCCCCTGCTATTACAAGGTGAGCAGATTCTGCGTTAAAGAAACATGGAGCGCTGTCTATGGCGCACAGGATGGCAGGATTGCATGGAGCATCAACAGACATGCTAACAGCGTCAAGATCATTACAACATGCGTCTGGATCAATGCAGGGTACTATACCCTCGACGCATGAGCCATCAAGAGCGAGAAAAATGTCTTTGTTAAGTAGTCATTCTTCCACAGAACTACTACCATCGGGCGCACATGCTTCAAGTTCATCCTGCTCCTCTGTCAGGGTCTGTTCAGATACATTTGTCAGACATGTCCTAACTGACGACTTGTCACAGGATCCACAGCGTAAAAGGAAAAGAGGAGTTTACTCATGACCCACACTCTTCATCTTCTTAACCAACCAAGAGTCGGACACACACCCCATCTCTGGAGTTAAAGACTGGCTCTAAGCCAAAAATGCCGACCCAGACAAAGTTTTTTTGCAACTTTCGTTGGCACTCTGACTTTTTTGGAGTCATGCAAGCGTCTTTTGATATGCCGACTTCTCCAACAGGAAGTGACTCCCCACGTTCCTCCTTGTCCTCCTCCCAAGGGGAAGTGCCAACAGTGCCGGCAAAGGACCCAACCCCGCCACAAGTGGTGCCTGCTCACGCTGACCAAGACCCTGTGTATGATATTGACCAGGATTCCCCGCAAACATCACCTTCTTCATCCTATGGGTTTTCCATCCAATCCCCCGGACGAATCCCCGGAACTATACTCTCCTCTGGAGGATCTATCCTATCAAATTCCTGGAAAAAGTTGGATCTCTGTTAAATCTTGAGATACAGAAGCTGCCAGATCCACAGACGGATACCTTGGACTTACTCAAAATATTTGACGTACCAGCTGAACAGACATCCTTACCTTCACATAAGATGTTAGACTCCGTTCTTGAGAAGTCGTGGGAAATGCCATTTTCCATTCCAGCAGTGTCCAGAAAAACTAATTTAAAATTTAGAATGAAGTATGCTCCCTGCTATTTGGTCCAGCAACTTCCACACTCCTCGTTAGTAGTGGAGTCGGCGATGCAGAGGGCCAAAAGATTCAAGCTACCATGCATCGATCCCACTAGGTAGGGATCAAAAGCTCCTGGACGAATTTGCAAGAAAATCTTTTCAAGGAGCAATGTTCTCTACACTCATTCAGCAACATCAGTTTTATATTGTTCAGTATTTGTTTGAATGCGTACAGCAAACGAAGAAAAATGTACAGATTCGGAACCTCTTACCACCGGTTCTAATCACCAGTTAAATATGGAAGAAGGTATCAGACACCTACTGCGGACAGTTTATGAATCTTTCGAAACTTCGTCTCGCATCTCAGCTTCAGCAATAGCAGCGAGAAGACTCGCATGGCTTTGCTTAAGCGCCATTCGTGAGGATCTACACTCCAAACTCTTTGGGGATAAATTCCAAGAGGCAGTAGCGGTCCAGTCCCTGACTCAGCCATCCAGATTCTCTTCACAGAGGAAATACTACAATCCCCTGCGCAAACAGCCCTATCAGTATAGGCCGATGCATCAGTACCCATCATATCGACCTCAACCTTATCAACAGCAGCAAAGTCAGGCACAGCAAAGAAGATGTCGACCAAGAGGACAACGTCCGCAGAGTCAACAAACCACATCTTCTACCAAGACTCAGTCCTCTTTTTAAGGATACCGCCACCACTACCAAATCTGTATCCACCGGGCAGGATCTCCACTCACTTATTAGAATGGACATACATAACAACTGACCAGTGGGTTCTAGAAGTAGTGGAAAAGGGATACCAACTTCAGTTTGCTACGAAACCTCACCTCCCACATCTTGCTTGGCAAGTAAAGCACCCACAACAAACCCTACTACGGAAGGAATTACTATTCCTTCAGAAACAACGAGCAATCCAATTGATTCCACTGCCTGCTCAACACAAGGGTTTTTATTCACCATACTTCCTCATTCCCAAGAAGACAGGAGGTCACCGGCCAATTTTAGATCTCCGGGAGCTCAACAAACACTTAATCAAGGAAAAGTTCAAGATGGTATCCTTAAAGAATATTCTACCACTTCTGCAACCCAGGGACTTGATGCGTTCCATGGCGCTACCTATCCTTCCTATTTCAGGACAACCATTATCAATAAAAAGTCCTCCCATTTGGTCTCTCGGTGGCCCCCAGTTTTTTTACGAAATGCATGGCAGTAGTGGTGGCACATCTCCGGAAACTGAGCATCCAAAGCTTCCCATATCTGGACGATTGGCTGTTAGTAACATCACAACCCAAAACGCTCCGACACCATTTCCAACAGACCATCCAGTGCTTGGATCAACTGGGCATACTGATCAATTTTCAAAAATCTATTCTCGAGCCAACACAGATTCTTCAATTCATTGGCGCATGTTTGGATACAATCAAGACAAGGGCGTTTCTACCTCAAGACAGGACTTTAGAGATGCGTTGGCTTCTGCGATCTCGCCGTTTAACCCCACATCCAACTGCACGTCAAGTTCTCACAATCCTGGGACATATGGCAGCAGCCATCTACACAGTTCCCAATACAAGATTGCACATGCGCCAATTGCAATGGGGACTGAAGAGGCAGTGGAGACAACATTCACAACCTCTCACAACCAAGATAGCTCTCACAGCAGAAATGACAAAGGACTTGGACTGGTGGTTGAAAAGACAAACTTTAACGAAAGGGGCTTTGTTCACCCCCACCTCCACACAATGCAGTCTTGACCACCGATGCCTCCCGCAAGGGATGGGGGGGCACATTTGGATCATTTGCAGACTCAAGGGTTATGGTCCGCACAAGAACAACACCTACAAATCAACTTACTAGAGCTACGAGCGATCAAGTTTGCAGTTTGTACGTTCCTTCCCCATCTGCAAGGTCGAAGGATAATGGTCTATACTGACAATCAAGTAGCCATGTTCTATATAAACAAACAAGGAGGGTCCGGTTCCTGGATACTATGCAAGGAGACTATTCAGATTCTGGACCATGCACATCAGCACTGCATACAAGTGCAAGCAACATATCTACTGGGAGTGGTGAACACTCGAGCGGACAGGCTCAGTCGAATATTCTACCCTCACGAATGGGAATTGAATCAACAAGTGGCACTGACCATTTTCAGGAAATGGGGAATGCCCTCAATGGATCTGTTCACTACAGAACACAATGCAAAGGTTCCTCGCTTCTGCTCTGTCTGGAGCAGCAATCAGAGTAGCACAAGATGTGTTTCTGATTCCGTGGACGGAACCTCTCATGTATTCTTTTCCCCCAATTCACGCATCACAAAAACCATACAAAAGTGCATACGGGACATGGCACAGATAATTTTAGTGGCACCAGCTTGGCCCAGACAGCCATGGTACACTTACCTACTAGATCTGTCCATAGACTAACCATTCACACTACCACCTCAAGTAGACCTAACGCAAGAGGGGGGGACTCTATTGCATCCAATGCAAGCCTCCTTCACGTGACTGGAGGTTGAACGGCTCCTATTAAAGGAGCAGGGCATATCCATTGCCGCTCAGGAAATACTTTTACATTCCAGAAAACAATCTATAACACGTAATTACAGTTTCAAGTGGAAAGAATATGCCACCTGGTGTCTAGATAAGGCCTTCCAACCAATAGATTGTTCTCCGGAAGCGCTATTGGACAATCTCCACACCCTGTATACGGCAGAACTAGCCACCTCATCCATTCGCGTGCATCTCAGTGCTATATCAGCATAGCATATAGACCGCACAAAGGGCAACACATTTCGGTTCACCCAATGGTTTCCAGATTTTTCCGAGGTCTCATACGATTATGACCTCCAATTTCCAAGCCGCCAATCTCCTGGGATCGAAATACTATCCTGGAACAACTCATGTTACCTCCATTCGAACCAATTGAATCCACTCACATAAAATATCTCACATGGAAAGTGGTTTTCCTGGTTGCGGTAACTTCGGCATGTAGAGTCTGCGAACTTCAAGCATTGGTGCATTACAGCCCATACTTACAATTTCATCATAACTAGGTGATCCTATGGACTCATCCATCGTTTTTGTCAGTTCCACTTAAACCAAGCCATAGAGTTACCTATCTTTTTTTTTCCTGAACCACATCAAAATGATAAAGAGAAACTTCTCCACACCTTGGACTGTAAAAGAGTGCTGGCATATTATAAATCTAGAACGCATTCTACATCCAGAACGTCACAATTGTTCATCTCGTTTAATCCAAATGCACCAGCACTTCCGGTGGCAAAAAACTATTTTCAGTTGGATTGCTCAGTGTATCCAGTTCTGTTACCAAAAGCGTAAGATGATTCCTTCCACTCCAAACGCACATCAAGTTCGGACAATGGCCACCTCTGTGGCTCATCTCCATGCCGTACAACCTATTGACATTTGTAAAGCAGCAACATGGTCATCTTTACATACTTTTACGTCTCATTATTGTTTAGATCAACAAACGGCAGCTGATGCGACAGTAGGCAAAGCCGTCATACACTCTGTTGTTCATTAATCCTGGACTACCCTATCCACTACAAACATCACGCAAAAAAAAAAAGACCGGCTCAGTCAATATCACTTGAGATAAGCCGGATGGTGTGTGATGTACAGCTCAGCGTGATCAGGAGCTTGGGACTCCCATGACAGCATGGCTAATTCAGCCCTGCTATCAACGGGGAAAAAGCAAGTTTGCTTACCGTAAACGGTGTTTCCGTTGATAGCAAGATGAATTAGCCATGCTGACCCACCCACCTCCCTGGATAGGCAGTCAGCGAGTCCTACTTAATCACAGACTGAGGAGAATATCTTCTGTTGCGCGGGAAGGCATGCGCAGCCACTCAGAGCAAAGCTCTGTATTCTACTATTGAAGCTCTGCCTCCTGGGCCCTGAAGGACAGTTCCCATGACAGCATGGCTAATTCATCCTGCTATCTACGGAAACACCGTTTACGGTAAGCAAACTTGCTTTTTTTCTCAATAGGACATATATTGGTGGTAAATTACTGTTTTTTCATAAGGAGGGCTATTGCGCATAAAAACTGTTTGTTGCTGTTACTGAGATGACACCAGAAATATCTTTTTTACATGATAAATTGAAAGGGGGCTGTCCTAATTATTTTATTTGTATGCTTTTATATACCGAAGTTTAGCGAAAGGCCGTCACTCCGGTTTACAGGTGTAACAGGTATAACATCAGTTTACAAAAAGATCTGTTCTGCACCCACTGTTGGGGAGTCAGGGTGGATCCCGTAGGTAGAGTATATGTTTACATTTAGCCCCGTGATGGTCATGTGTTCAGTGTGCCACGCATGTGAGAACCATCTGTCAGGTGTGTCCCGACAGGAAAAAGGTTAAGAACCACTGGTCTAGTGGACTGTATCTTGCATTGTTATGTGCTAGCTGACTTGCAAATTATGGACTTCGTCAAAGCTCATCAAGTGAGAGCCATAGTGACCTCTGTGACTAAAGGCCACACCCATTGAAGACATATGCAAACCTGCTACTTGATTGTCAGTTCACACCTTCACATTCCACTAATGTCTTGATAAATTTTGGAGAGACAGGAACTTTGGCTCTAGCAGTTCTGTGCAGCCTGTTTGCCCAGTAATCCACTTTCCACGTTGAAGTCTAGTTACTTATTTCAGTAGCAGTTCTGCACTGCAGCCCTCAGCTTGAAATTTCCATCACATTATAACTAACTTATGCCTGTTTGTCTACAGAGAAAGCAAGTTTGCTTACCTCTAAACAGGGTTCTCTATAGAGAGCAGGATGACTTAGCCTTACTTAATTCCTGCTTGCCTCTCTGGAATGTTGACTACTTCGCTAAAGCTTAAACTCTGAAAGACTAGATAGAGTTCACGAGGCTGCATGTGCTCATTAGTCTTAATTGAACTCTGAGAAATGGATCCATGTTATTGTCATCGGATGATGTAAATCCGTGCATTATGATTTGATTCATACAGTCTATGGAGAATTCTGTTTGCAAGTAAGTAAACTTGTACTACCATCAACTGATGGCTTGATAAGTTCAGCTTCTGTTCAGTTAACCTGGCTAAGAAGACAATGAGGAGGTCCTAAGTTTGTCTTTCTGAGAACAGGGCCTTGGGAAGGGGAGAGATTTTGATACTCTTGCTGCTGACTTTCAGGAGGAAGAACCTGTGCTGAGCACTTATCACACCCGAGGTGAATGTCTACTCAAATACCAGTTCCGGCCAAAACCCGAATGGCAAAGGTTAGTCTATGAAATGAGACTTAAGGAGCTAAATATTGATATTCTAGGGCGAATGTGAAGGGTTATGATAGACCAGGGCTTCCCAAACTTGTTTAGATTCCAAAATGCTTCTGTATGAGATATATTTGAATATACTAGGTTTCCAATGAATGCAAATCTATTCTATGCATAGTTCTTGTGGATTCCCTGAAAACTCGACTGGCTTTGGTGTGCCGGAGACAGATTTGGTAAGCCCTTTGATAATCAAATAACTTAAAGGTATAAATGCACAAGAAGCAAACTCAGTGTAAAATGTTCTAGTTGTCTGTATTCATTTCTGACTGCTTACTCCATTTGTTACTGGGATGAGTGTGTAATACAATGATCCTAAATAAATGGGATATGACATATGAGGCCCAAAGGCATAGACTTAAGAGTGACATTAGAAAATATTTCTTCACTTGGTGATAAGAGGCATGGAACAGCTTCCCAGTTGAGTAGATGGAGGCAAAATCTGTAACAGAATTCAAGAAAGCCTGGGATAAGCACCAGATCCCTGTGGAGGGAAAGCCAGAGATCAGCTGGGTTCTTATGGAGTCCTAACAGGATGGAAATGTGATTAGGTGGGGAAGGGAAGACTGTCCTCATCTGCCCTCATTTTGTTTGTGGTCTGGCTGCTTTCTGTGATACAACTACTATCTTGCAGTTCATTAGACATCATAGGGACTATACATGAAGGCTTGCTGCAATCTATAATGTGTAACTTTACCATTCAGGGATGCCGTGGCAGATATTGACTCCTCGCAGTTTGTGACAGAAGCTATGGAAATTCCTGGTTTTCAGGAGCAAGTACTGGAATGTCAGCGGAGCCTGACAGCAGCTCCCACTTCATCAACAGGTAACAAGAACTGACAAAACAATGAAAAGCAACAAGAAACCTGTACGTTTGGACTATGAAGTTTTATTTAAAGCTGTACCTGCAGATCAATTGCCTGAGGCAGCATACAATAAAACCTTCATAAAATCAGAAGAAAATGGAAACAACCAATTTTTTTATACCTCCACTATTTGAAAACATAGATATTAATATTATTGCTTCTTGAGAGACTGTCATTTAATTTTCTCACAAAATGATCTATTATCTAAGGATGGGGGAAAAAAGTGAGGCTATAGGAAATGCTTGTGAAAACAAATGTGTTTTCAAGCTCTTGCGAAAGTTAATACATATAGTTAATAGCAAGTGTTCTGGGAGTGTATTCCAAAAATTGGGAGCTGCAACAGAAAATGCTCTCTCCCTGGTTTCATCAAGACAGGCTGACTGTGAAGGCCACTTTGAGTTGAGTGCAGTATGCATGTGTGATTGTATATGTATAACATGGCATTAATACAAAAACTGAGCTGGCTGTGTTATGGATCTTGAAGTTGTGGGACATTAGTTGGAGTCCGGGAAAGCTTGTTTAAACAGCCAAGTCTTAAGTCTCTTCCTGAAGGTTGGGAGGCAGGGCTCCTGTCTGAGATCAGGGGGGATGGAATTCCATAAAGGGGGACCGGCTGTAGAGAGTGCCTGATCCCTCAAGGTAATATGTCTAGTGGCTTTGGTTGGAGGTACCTGGAGTGATCCTCTGTATGCGTCTCTGGTAGGTCTTGAAGAGTTGTGTAAGAGGAGAGGTATTTGCAGGTTGATTGTAGTATGTTGATGGATGATTTTGTAAATAAAGGAGATAGATTTGTAGAGGATTCTGAAGTGAATTGGCAGCCAATGAAGGCTTTTTAGGATTGGGGAGATGTGATCTCTCCTCCTGGTGTTTGTTAATATTCGTGCTGCCGCATTTTGTACCATCTGAAGCGGTTTGGTATAAGAGGAAGGGAGACCCAATAAGATGGAATTGCAATAATCTAACTTTGAGAAAACTATTGCCTGAAGGATTGTTCTAAAGTCCTGAAAGTGAAAGAGAGGTCTTATCCTTTTCAGAACTTGGAGTTTGTGAAAACAGTCTTTGGTAGTTTTGTTAATAGAGGCTTTCAAGTTCAACCGATTATCAATTAACACTCCTAGGTCTCTCACTTGTGTGGTTTGTGGGTTGCCTGGATGAGTAGAGGTGATGTTACTGTTCTCTGGAGAGATGAGCAGGAATTCGGTTTTGGTGGAATTTAATACTAGGTTTAGGCTGGTGAGGAGGCGTTTGATTTCTTGGTGGCAGTTTTCCCAGTGATCTAGTGTTTTCGAGTATGTGTCTTTAACGGGGATCAATATCTGAATATCATCTGCATATAGAAAATGTTTTAGATTGAGGCTGGAGAGGAGCTGGCATAGCGGTAAAAGATAGATGTTAAAGAGCGTAGGAGACAGAGAGGAACCCTGTGGGACTCCTACGGTTGAGTCATATCGTGATGATTCTTTGTTTTGGATTTTAACCTTGTAGCCTCTATTGTTGAGAAGCTTTGAACCAATTAAGTGCGACGCCAGTAATTCCTATGGCAGCTAACTGGTTTATGAGGATGGAGTGATTGACAGTGTCAAAAGCTGCCGAGAGGTCCAGTAGAATCAATAAGAATGATTGGCCTTTGTTGAGGCCCGTGATGAGGTAGTCTGTCAGGGAAATGAGGAGTGATTCTGTGCTTAAGGCTTTGCGGAACCCGTGTTGGGATGGGAATAGGAGTTTATCTTCTATGTAGTCTGATAGTTGAGTGTTCACTAATTTTTCCATAACCTTTGCTATGAAGGGCAGGTTAGCAATTGGGCGGAAGTTATTGGGGTCTTTAGATTCCAGATTAGGTTTTTTTAGGAGTGGTTTGAGTGAAGCCAGTTTGAGGTCATCTGGGTAGAATCCTTGGGATAGAGAGCAATTAATGATGTCTGCCAGTGTTTTGGAGATGGAGTCAGGAATTGTCAAGAGGAGTTTAGTGGGGATGTGGTCCGCAGGATGAGAGGAAGGTTTCATTCTCCTTAATACTATTTGTATCTCAGTGCAGGAGATGGGTTCGAAAGCTTCAAGGCGGATGCTATTGATGGAGGGATTAAATGAAGTCGAGTGTGAGGAGGTATTGGAGGGCAACTGTTAGAAGGCTGATAATTTTGTTTTGGAAAAATAGAGCCAGTTCTTCTGCTTTAGCTTGTGCTAGGTTGCTGGGAACTTCTGGGGGGTTGATTTGAGTAAAGCTAGATACATAAGCAAAGAGTGCTTTGGCGTCGAAGACCAGGTCATGGATCTTGGACGCGTAAAAATCCCTTTTTGATTTTAAGGTAGAGGACTTGTACTGGTGTAGTGTAAATTTGTAGGCGGAAAGTGTGCTGGCGCATGGGGCTTTGCGCCATTTGTTCTCTTTCTACCTTAAACATTGTTTTAGCTTTCTAAGTTCATTGGTGAACCAAGGTTGTCTCTTGGAAGCGTTTGAGTGGGCTCTTTTTGTTGCTAGAGGACAGAGCTTGTTAGCTATAGATTCTGTGATTTTTGTTCCAGGAACGAAGAGCAGTGTTCGAATCGGTGAGGTCTATAAGGAGAAGTTGTGAGGTCAGGAGATTATTAAGGTCTTCTGAGGAGCATGATTTTCTGTAATAAAATGTGGGTGAGGGAACGTGAGAATGAAGTCGAAATAAGTGTGGTCTGACCACGGTACTTTCTTGCAATTGAGGAGCGATTCAGGCTTGATGTCTTTGACAAAGATAAGGTCCAGAGTGTGACCGGCCTTGTGTGTAGGTTTGTTCACTATCTGTTTGAATCCCATTGCTGAGAGGGCTGTGAGAGAGGCTTCACAACTGGATGAAAGTGTGGGGTTGTCTACATGCAGGTTAAAGTCACCTAGGATAATGGCTGGGGCATCCAATTTGAGCCATGTTTCCGTTATTGCGCATATATCGAGCTTAGCGTCGGTGCGATAATCGGTGAGGATCAGTGATTTCTTGATTGCGTGTTGAATAATGATAGAGAAAATAGAGTAAAGCCTAGGAATTGGGTGATCGGTGCAATCAGAATTGGAGTGAGGGATTTTATGTTGCGGTGTTGGGCTTGCCTGGTTGATTTTCCTATTGATGGTAGGCAGTGTTGGAGAATCGGGATTGTGAAAACTGGATGCATTCTGGGTAGTCGATCTGGCAAGAGTGGTGGACCAGAATGGAGGTATATAGAGGGAGCAGGAGGGGGATGGTAGAGAATTGGCTGAGAATAGGAAGAGAGTATGTCCTCAGGGACTGATGATGTGAGACTGAAGAGCTGTTGTAGTGAGGTTGTTGGTCTGTTATGGTGGATGTTGTTGTGTTGGATGACTAAGGGGGTTGGCCCCGTGTAGATATAGTATCTGAGGGGGGAAACGCCGCTAAAGTTTACTGGCAGGGGTAAGTGGAGCTGATGTGAAGATTTATAGATGCATGAGAGCACTGCAGGGAGTCTGAGGGAAGAGGCTGAAGTGCGGCTGTAATGAGGTGTATAGCCTGCCCTCCGGGGCTGCACGAAGGGGCGCACAAAGGGGCGGGCCCCTTTGTCGCTCTCCTTCGGCGCGTGATGCCGAGCTACCGCGCTGGATTTAAAGACCAATCGGGGCTGTCCCCCGATTGGCTGCTGGTCGGAGCATCTCCTGATAGGATCAGGAGTGAAGAGGAGGGGGGCCCGGCTTCCTGGACCGAGCTGCCTCGTGGTCGGCGCTGGAGCAGCCGGGGGTGAGTGAGGATAAGTCTGGCCTTACCCCCGGCGGGTCTCCGGCGCCGATCGCGCAGGCCTAGCTGCACCCCGATCGCTGCTGCTTCCTCCGTTCGGCGCTGAGATGGGGCTTGCCAGCTGCCGCACTGGATTTAAAGACCAATCGGGGCTGTCCCCCGATTGGCTGCTGGTCGGAGCGTCTCCTGATAGGATCAGGAGTGAAGAGGAGGAGGGCCCGGCTTCCTGGACCGAGCTGCCTCGTGGTCGGCGCTGCTGCTTCCTCCGGCGCTGAGAGGGGGCTTGCCGGCCCTCTTAATGGGTTAAGTACATTTATGGGTACATATTATGTACCCATAAATTACATTTATGGGTATTTATTACATTTATGGGTACATATTACATATGACATTTATTACATTTATGACATTTATGTGTACATATTAAGTACATTTATGACTTAATGGGTTAAGTACATTTTCTTGCTATTAAAATAGCAGCGTGGCTGGCAGAGCAGGAAAAGCAGCATTATGGGTATATTGGTGGGTGAGAGTGCTTTGGAATTCCTTGCCTGAAGGTTTGCAGCGCATAGAGTGCATGAAGTCTTTTAAAATAATTTTGTTTTAAATCCTATACTTTAACTGGCTTATGCCCTGTAATCTGAACTCTGTTTTTGTTACATCAGTTTTTCGTTGTATTTTTTAGGGAAATTGTCTTGTATCATTTTTAAACTATGAATGTGCAGCTTGTACATCATCTAATGGCTCTGGCTTTAGGCAATTTAATATCTTATTAAAGTAAAGTGTATTCGGCCTGCAGGCCCATAAGGAGATATAGATTGGGGGGGGAGAGGGAGATTCATTTTGTCTTCCTGTTCAGCGTGCTGGGTCAGACCAAAGGTCCAATCTATCTAGCATTCTCTCTGACCATGGATAATCCATGTCACAAGTACATGACATGATCCCAAAGAGTAAATCCATTCCTTGTTGCTCACTCCCAAGGATAAGTGGTGTCTGCCCAAGTATACCTGGCTAATGGTAGTTTATGGATTTTTCCTCCAGGAACTTGTCTAAACCTCTTTAAAGCCAGCTATGCCAGATGCCTTGACCACATCTTCGGTCAGCAAATTCCACAGCTTGATAGTGCATATGGTGCAAAAATACTTTCTCCAGTTTTATTTTATATTTGATACCTGTTAGCTTCATGCAGTGGGTTTTATGTGCACATTTCCCTGCACACGTGTAGTGCTGTGTACACAAGAGTGCACAAGTGGCTCAGCCCATATGGGGGATTTGGGTTAAATTCCTAGATCAAGTCCTCTGCTACCTGGGCTGTCCAGAGATACTGTGGAGGCAGGAGTCCGTCGTTATACAGTGGTGACACCTAGTAGCTGAATTTAAAGCCTGGTTGCTGGGTTTTGTAAGGATCTCTGAGGCAGAGACCCTTGCAGAAGACTGTTGCTGCGATGATTGGGCTAGGTGAATTAGAAAGAGAGAGAAAAATGAATATTTGTGAATGCAGGCTTGTGGTGCCAGACCATAGCCCCAGTTAGGGAAAATGGAAGCCCAAAGGAGCAGGAGGAAACTACTAAGCCCATAGCACCCCCAAAATGAATACACAAAGGAACCTTTATAAACACAGGATCCCAATAACTTCATTTACTATTTTTTTGTTTGTTCAAAGTAATCGTAATTATTTTCTGTTTCTGTAGAGAGCACGGAAAAATATCCGGAAATAGTATTTCTGGGAACTGGATCAGCAGTGCCAATGAAAATTCGCAACGTTAGCTCAACACTAGTAAATATCAGGTAGTGTTTGCTAATCTTTCTCCTTATAGTTCTGAAATGTAATGTTGCTTTATTGGTGCAGAATTCAGCATGGAGGGATATTACTTATTCTCTGTTTGACAGAAGTCCTCAAGTACAGCCCTTGAAGGGGATGTAAAGGACTGATGTAATAGATTTTTTTAAAGAATGTTACTGTAAAGATTTGCCATAGGATGATATGGGTTTGGAAATGCTCTGCATTTTAAAAATTTGCTCTTTTGTCTAGTTTTACTAAGTTCTAATGTCAATTGGAAATTAGACTGATGTCCCTACAAAAATGTTTTTCTTCCTCTTCAACTGTTTTGATCTAGGGTTAGTGGATCCATTTCTTGAGTCTGAATTTTAGCTCTGTAGCTTCACTTTAGTCACTGGGGAAACCACTTTAGGATAAATGTGATGCCATGTTTAACGTTGAGGTTACTTGGGAAAGGCTTTTGTGGTTTGAATCTAGGTTGTCTGAATCCTCTGCAGGGGTTCATAAAAGCAGTACAGACTGGACTACTTGTCATGCTGGGTTTTTTGTTTTGTTTTTTTTCACAGCTCATCCCAGTCGTTTTTGTTGGACTGTGGTGAGGGCACATTTGGCCAGCTGCACCGTCACTACGGCAATCATGTGGACGAAATCCTCTGTAATTTGTCTGCAGTCTTTATTTCGCACATACATGCAGACCATCACACAGTGAGTATTGAGGCCATGCTATAACAGTTTTATCTGACTTGTATGTGTGTGTAAAAAGGCTCTTGTTTTTAGAAAGAAAAATTACAGTTCTGAAGCTGCACAACTTTTAGCCCCTCAGGTGTTGCAGGAAACTGACAGTCTACAGAAAAAAAAATTATACATGCGTGAAAGTAGAAAACGTATTGCAAACTTTCCTTAAAATGCTAAGTGTAAGAACTGGACAAAAATCCCATGCTGCTTTTTACACAACTTCAAGAGAGAGTGTCATGTTACTGTCCATAGGAAAAAGACCTGATCCTAGTACAGATGCCTGCGGCATTTCATTTACCTTCCTCTACTGAGAACTGACCATTCAGTCCTACTCATAAAAAAATACAGAATAAACTTATGTTCCCTGTACGTACCCGGATCAGTCCAGACTCCTGGGTTTGCATCCCTGCCAGCAGATGGAGACAAAGTTTGACTGACACTGCTTCATAATCCTTGGTGCTACCTGCAGTTCCTTAGTATTTGTCTCCAGCAGATGGTGGCTGGTGCATAAACCTGCAGTTCTGCAGTATGGCGAGTTTGTTTTTTTTTTTGTGGTGAGCCTTTCCTCCCAGGATTGTTAGGGTCCAGGTGGATCCTTCCTTATTTGGTTGAGGTGGACGAGCTGGAGGTCTGTGACCTTTTGGTACGCTCACTCCGTTAGTCCGTGGTGTGTAAATCTGGTCCAGATCCCTCCCCTTCATGAGGCTGCTCAGGTGGCTGTAGGCTCAGGGCAGCTAGTAACTTTTTCTTTTGCTCAGCTTGCCTTTCTTCCTTTTCCTTTTAAAATTCCTGATTCAGACTTTCTCTCCTTTTTGATGAACCTGAGCTGGACAGCTCTGTGTTCCAGGCTAAGGAGAGGCTGACCAGGTTTATAAAGTTGTTTTGAAGGGGGGGGGGGGGGGGGTGTTAAGGCTATCTCGCGGGCAGCTCTCCCCCTCCAGTCCCTGCTAGTGATGGGTGGACAGACTGTTTTCTCCCGATCGCAGTGTTGCTCAGGGCTCGGCAGAGCTCTGTTTGCTGCGCATGTGGAGCAGTTTTGGCATGGCTAAGCCGCTTAGGTCTACGTGCAGCCTGCTTTTCAGAGGGAGAGGGTCCATTGGAGCCCCCGGTGACCGCGAGCGGTATGAAGTGTCATTTGGGCTCTTCCCCCAGGGCTCTTTTGACGCGCCGAAGTGCAGCCTGCGGCAGGCCTCAGATTTCCTCTGATGCGGGGAATGGTAGCCATTTTGGCTGCCCCAGCAGTGCTGTGCACTCAGACAGAAGAGGGGGGAGTTTTGCCTTCGACTTTTTCTGTCCTACCCAATCGCAGTAGAAGGGCTGGGGGAGGGGGCAGATGAGGAAATTCTGATATCTACCAATACCTGAATCCACTGATGCCACACCCATACAGCTCCCAAAAGCTCCTCATGCTTTCTCTGCAGATTTTGTCCTCCTGCATGAAGCTTTAGCTCAGCAGGTACGACTGGGTAGCCAGTCTCACCCTCTTGGGGGTCTGGGGTGGCACTCCTGGGCCTGAGCAATCCCGTGGAAAAAGGCCTCTGCTGGGACAGTGTTTGTGGCATCCTGGGTTTGCTGATGAGGACTTGGATGACTCAGAGTCACAGGAGGACCCCCCGGGGACACAAGAGACATTGTTGGTCTCGGATCAGGTTGTTCCGGATGACACTGGCTTGTCTCAGGGAGATCTAGAGGATATTCCAGTCTGAGGGAGATGACCCCAGAGTGCTCTGCTTGATCAGGAAGGAAGAGTTAGTTCCTTTGATTCCTCAGGTCTTGGAGGAACAGGATAAAAGTCCCGCAGGAAGACTCCGATATGGAAGGAGTGAATCTGGTTGTGGATGGGCTTCGGGGTCCCCCAAGAGCTTTTCCTTATCATAAATCTGTGAAAAAGATGGCTTGAGAGTGGGAAGGGCGATGACTAAGTTCTATCCTTTGCCAGAACTGATGTTGGAGCTCTTTTCCCTTCCAAAGGTGGATGCTGCGGTTTTGGCACTCACTAAGAAGACTACTATCCCAGTCACGGTTTCCACAGAGTTGAAGGATGTTCAAGATCAGAAGTTGGAGATTCACCTCAAAAGGATTTTTGAGGTATCTGCCTTGAGTCTGCGAGTGGCTATTTGCTCCAGCTTCATGCAAAGAGCTTGCCTGCGCTGAGTTTGACAGCTTCAGGACAGACAGGAAAAATCTGGTGATGAGGCAGATAAAGCGGAGCACTTGCAGGCATCAGTTGCTTATGTGGCAGATGCCTTATATAACTTGGTGAGAACTTTGTCCCATATTATGGGATCTGTGGTGTCAGCCAGGTGGTTGTGGCTGCGTAACTGGTCGACGGATGTTTCATCTAAGTCTGGGTTGAGGTCTCTGCCTTTCAAGGGACGCCTCCTGTTTGGAGAGGATTTGGAGCACTTGATGAAGAATCTGGGTTGCATACGTTGCCAGAAGATAAGCCTAAGGGCAAGCAGCCTTTCAGTCTATGTTTTTATGATGATAGGTCACGTCATGCGAGGGGAGCCCCATCTTCACAAAAGCAGTTCTCTTCTCTAGGTCAGTCCTGGGGGAAGTCCTTTCGAGGCAGTCAAAGATCCTTCAGGGCTTCTTCAGGAAGCAGGTCCACAGAAGCCAAATCCTTACAATGAGGGGAGGCCAGGCCACTCCACTGTTCCTTTTATAGGGAATCGTCTAGTGCGATTCTATGGGGATTGGACCAAGATCACTCTGGATCAATGGGTCCTCACCATAATAAGAGACTGTATGCATTATTGCTCAGTCCATTCACAGCTTGTTTCTAGTTCCCTCCTGCGGGTCTTTGGGAAAATCGTTGGGCGATTTGGGTGACATTAGACGGGTTATGGGACTTAGGAGCGGTGGTTCCAGTTCCTCAGGGCGAACGGGGTAAAGGTCGCTATTTCATCTACTTCGTAGTTCCAAAGAAGGCTCTTTTCGCCCCATTCTAGATTTAGAACTGGTAAATGTGGCGCTAAAGGTCCTGAGGTTCAAATGGAAACTCTGTTGGTAATCGCAGCGGTGCGCAAGGACGAGTTCCTGGCTTCTTTGGATCTGACAGAGGCATACTTACATATCTCCATTTGTCAGGATCACCAGTGGTTTCTGAGGTTTATGGTGCTGGGTCAGCATTTCCAGTTTCAGGCTGTCCCTTTCAGGCTTGCCATATTCACCAAGGTAATGGGTAGTGGTGGTGGCAGCTTTGTGGCCGAGGGAGTGCTGATGCACCCTTATCTAGACTATTGGCTCATAAGGGCAAAGTTGGAAGACAGTTGTGTGGCGTTGCACCACCCTAGAATCTCTAGGCTGGGTGGTGAATTTGGCGAAGAGCCATCTGATCCTGTCTTGGACTCTTGGCTATTTGGGGGCTTGGTTCGACACACTGGAAGGCAAGGTGTTTCTCTTGGAGTAGAGAGTCTGCAAGTTAGAGGCAAATCCAGCTTTGGTTGGCTTTGCAGGTACTCAGCTTGATGGCTTCAACTCTGGAATTGGTACCGTGGGCCTTTTAAGTGTTTTTATATACTGATAATCGTATTCACATTCTATCGGTTTACATAGAACGTATAATAATGATAGAGAAAATACATTGAACAATTTGGTTACATGGCAAACAGAGAAAGGAGAATAACTTTATATGTAGAGTGAACATAACTGTTGATAAAAGTGTGTGTGTGTTTGTGTGTATATGTGTATATATATATACGGATATCGATAATAGATATCTGGTACTATATACAATGTTTGGATAAAAATTAGGTAATAAACAAGTTTAGAGTATATATTGAAACTAAAAGGTGCATGACTTTATATGCAGAGTGAAACATAACTGAGGATAAAAGCATATATATATATATATATATATATATATATATATATATATAGTACACTATATACAATGTTTGGTTAAAGATTATGGTAACAGGCATGCTTAAAGTGCAGTATATATCATTAAAACTAGCGAGTAGACGGCTGTTGAAATAAAATGTGTAAAGGAAAATGGCTTGGTGACTAGGCATGTTCAGAGAGCATTTTATGACTTTAAAGCAGTTTATAACTTTAAAATAGAGCTAAGTGGCTGGGGGTAATGGTTTTCAATTTTTTTTTTAATTTGTGTATGCAGGGTTCAATGAGTAGGTCGGGAGGTATAGAGTTTCAGTTGATGGGTCCTGCTATTGAGAGTGCTCTGTCCCTAGTGGAAGTTCGTTGTGTAGTTTTAGGAGAAGGGATGTGGAGGGTTCCTTTATAGGCAGATCTGGTTGTCCTGTTAGAGGTATTGAAATGGAAAGTTACAAATCCATGTGATCTTCTGGTTGTGTAAGGTTTTGTGTATAAGGGAGAGTGTTTTGTAAAGAATTCTAGATGAGATCGGGAGCCAGTGTAGGTCTCTTAGGATGGGTGTGATGTGGTCTTTTCTACGGGTATTGGTAAGTATTCTGGCAGTGGCATTCTGTAATAGCTGGAGGGGTTTGGTGGTGGAGGCGGGGAGGCCTAGTAGAAGAGAATTACAGTAGTAGTAGATCTAATGGCTACTCGTCTGAACGAGAAGGCAGCTCGTTTCTTCAGCCGCAGGAGGGAACACTGGGCGGAAGGAGTGAATGCCTTGGTCCTTCCGTGGCCCTGCGACATACTGCTTTGTGTTTCCTCCCTGGCTGCTGGTGGGAAAGGTCTTGAGAAGAATAGAGTCCCACCGAGGCCCGGTGATTCACATGGCTCCCGAGTGGCCACGGAGACCATGGTTCGCAGACCTGACCAACTTAGCGGTAGACTGCCCCTTGCGTCCCGGTCACCTGCCGAATCTGCTACGGCAGGGTCCAGTATTTTTTGAGCAACCTGCTCGCTTTTGTCTAGTGGCTTGGCTTATGAGAGGCAGCAGCTGAGAGAGGATATCTGGATGTGGTTATCTCTACTCTTATTGCGTGCCCAGAAAACATCTACCTCTTGCTTATGTTAGAGTATGGAAGTTTTTGATTCCTGGTGCAGTGGGTTGGACGTGTCCCCGCACCGGGCCACTTTGGTACATATTCTAGCATTCTTGCAGGACGGTTTGAAAAAAGGGCCTGGCATACAGCTCGCTTCGTGTTCAGGTAGTGGCGTTGGGCTGTTTGCACGGTAAGGTAGATGGTACATCTCTTGCAGGCCAACCTGATGTGGCTCGTTTTTTTGAAAGGAGCCAAACATTTGCATCCGCCGGTGCAGGCCATTTGTCCATCGTGGAGTTTAAATTTGGTTCTCCGTGGACTCTGCGACCCCCCCCCCCCCCCCCCCCCCCCCCCCCCCCCCCCCCCCCCTTTTGAGCCACTCAAACGTGCAACTTTGAAGGATTTAACACTCAAAGCAGTGTTCCTTGTGGTGATCTGCTTGGCTAGATATACATTGGAAATTCAAGCGTTGTCCTGCAGAGAGCCATTCTTGCGGATCTCGGATTCGGGAATTTCTCTAAGAACGGTACCCTCCTTTCTACCTAAGGTGGTCTCTGCTTTTCATGTGAACCAATCAGTGGAGTTGCCTGCTTTTCCGGATTTGGATCTGACTTCTCAAGCTCAGGAATTGAGGAGATGATGTCCAACGGGTGCTTCTACAATATTTGGAGATGACTAATGTTTTTCGTCTATCAGACCATCTTTTTGTACTATGGAGCGGTCCTAAGAAGGGATGTCAGGCTTCCAAGACTACCATCCCCAGATGGTTAAAGGACACCATTGCTTCGGCATACATATGTCACGGGCGTCCGGTGCCAGATGGTCTTTAGGCTCATTCCATCAGATTGCAGGCAGCTTCTTGGGCAGAAAGTCAATGTGTGTCGCCTCAAGAGATTTGCAGAGCAGCCACTTTGAAATCCTTGCACACGTTTGCTAAGCATTACTGTTTGGACGTCTGGGCTCCGGATGTTAATTCGTTTGGCAGCAGTGTGCTTCGAGCGGGACTCTCCAGGTCCCACCCCATTTAGGACAGCTTGGATACATCCCAGCGGTCTGGACTGATCTGGTATGTACAGGGAAAGGAAAATTGGTTCTTACCTGATAATTTTCATTCATGTAGTACCAAGGATCAGTCAAGACGCCCGCCCAGGGGTATAGGGTTCAGGAGAGTCTGCTTACTTGTTCCTGTTTTCTCTTTGCAGTTTCTTTCCGGAGAGTATGAAGAATGAAGACTTTGGATATGGGTTTCTATCAGTGCTCTTTTTTATGTATATAGTTTTGGCACAGTTTTTTGGTGCAGTTGCACTATCTTGATCTAGTCATTGGTTATTCAGTTTACCTCTTCTGTTTTGATATTGATTATACTGAGGGTGTATAGCTATACAGGGACAACAGGTGGCACACTAGGTTATCAGAGGGTGCCTTCAGCTTTTTTTCTCTGACTCCATCTGCTGGAAGGGGAGACACAACCTAGCGGTCTGGACTGATCCTTGGTAACACAGGAACAAAAATTAGCAGGCAAGAACCAATTTTCATTTATAATCCTGCCACTGCCAAAGAATCCGCATGCTCCCCTTGTACTTGGCCTTAATCAGCAAACAATTTTCGATGGCAGACAGGAGGAAGAAGCCGGTGTGCTCTCCATATATCCTCTTTATCTCCTATGCTGTCCTGTCCATCCACTGCGCCTGCGGCTCAATTATGGGCCAAGTGGGATGGTTATGGGGGGCACAGCAAGAGGCTGGCCAGGAGAAATGATGGGATGCAGAGGCCAGCTTCTTTCCCGGAACCCAGAAGCAGCTGTCCCAGCCACATGGTAGCCAGCTGTGCGGCCATTACATCTTTGCCCCTCTCCCTGGGGATTGGGTGAATGTGAGGCATGCTGTTGCTTTAAGCAAGTACCTCCTGTACTTCCCTAGGTCATAAGCTCTTTAGATTAGGGATGTTATAACCATGTGAATTGTTTCTAAATGGTGCCTTATGTACTGAGGGTGATCTTTAGAAGTAGTATTTGTTTTTTTGAATGCTATTGGCGTGATTCAAATGTTTGAATAAATATAAACTGGCTGTTTTTTGTTTCCTTTTGTTTTCCAGGGTTTATTAAATATTCTTCTTGAAAGAGAGAAGGCATTTGTAAGTTGCAATTTGCTGCTTTCAGTCCAAATGTTGAGGTTCACTTTAATTAAAACTTGGGCATATAAAAGCCAGCAGGTTTATGCATCTTATAAAGTGAACAAAATGCATGTAAGCTTATTTTGAAAATTATCCATGCAAAAAAATGTGCACACAATTACATTTGCTATTTAGTGTACATTAGTTTGTCGAGAGAATTTACATGCATACTTTTTAAATTCCAAAAGTATGTCTGTAAATCTCAACTCCACTCCACACTGGGACACCTCTTCCCTATTTATTTATTTATTTAAATTCTTTTGATATACCGATGCTCAAGACTAGTGTCTTATCGTACCGGTTTACATTGAAACAAGGGGTAACCAATTAACTAGGAAGATAAAGTTACAATGAACAGGGGTTTACAGAGTGGGAGAGTTGAGATCAAAAGCATACGATTAACATATCAAAGTGAAGCATAACAAAGTTTAACATAGGGATCGAATGTGGCAAGCTTTGACAATAGCTTAATCTATGTGCATAAAAGTATATGCATAGTGTGTTTATATGATTTTGTACATATATTGCTGTCTCAATTTTCTAAAGGGCCATTTCTGTGTCTAAAGTACTACTTTACCTGCAGCACTCATGTGAGAATTACCTTCTTAATTACCATCATGTTAATCTTTAATACTTTGAGCAACTTTAACCACTCTGATTCTCTCTCTCTCCCTATAAAATGTGTTGTGTAGAAATCTCTGAACAAGCCTTTCAGTCCAGTACTACTGATTGGACCAGTGCTTTTGATGACTTGGCTGAACCAGTACAATGATCACTGCCAAGAAATCCTTACACACATCAAGTGAGTACATTATTGCCACACAAACAGGTGCTGGTTTATGCAGTATCCTAGTGCAGTACTATGAAAATAGTAGAAATTCCTAAATGCTTGTAGGATTTTGTTTTAAGGAGCTAGAGAAATTATACTGAAATTCCATTTTTCCCCATGTTGCTCTTCTTTCTCTCCATTTCCCCTATTTGGCTCATCTTTCCCTCCATTTTACCTCTGTCAGTTTGTGGCAAGCTGGCAATGCAAAGGCAAAGAAAGTCTCCATAGTTCCACCTTCTCTTGCATGCTTGATGCTTTCTTTTTGGAATGTGTGTGTCAGGAGTAGCAGCTATGGGGTGCTCTGTTCACCTAATATAATAAAATATAAAATGTCAGTAAAAAAATGTGCACAGAATTTCAGCAATATTTCCTATGTCAGCCCTCACCAAGTGGGTGATATCTGGAGTCTGGCATGGTTCTTTTATGTCATGTTTCTAGGGCTTTGATTATGCTTCATTCAGCATGCCAACATACCATGCATCCACACAGGGGCCCCTTCAGTCTCTTTTCACAGGGCCTCTAGTCACTCTTTCTCACTGTTCCTGCTTAAGGCATTGTTTTTTTGGCTTTTTCTAGACAGAATTGTTCATCATGGGGGTTCCACTATATAGTTTCTACCTTCTTTCCCAGTAATTTCCCTAGGTAGGTTTTATGGTCATTTTCTTAAGTTTTCATTTAGTCAGTGTGCAGTTGGTGCCTGGTAGACATCCATCACTACCACTATAGAGATTGATTTTGCTTCCCAGATTTTTCGATCATCCATGGGTTCCAGCAGTGCCCCTGGTGCACCAGGGCCATGTCTATCATGGATTCTCATGATAGATGTGTCTTGTGCCTGGGATCATCACATGATGTCCATGGGTGTTGCAAATATGGGACCATGACCCCAAAAGAGAATGTCTGTCTTGTCAGGAACTAATGGAGAAGCACTTTGGGTACCTGAAGTCTGAATCACCGGCATTGGCAGCATTGACATCAAGGGACCTCAGAGCTGCACCAGTGAAGATAGAAGTTTCAGGGGAGCGGTCAGTTCCTTCACTGGTGAATGTCAGTAGGGACCCCAAGGACAGGCCGCCATCTGATTCTTCCTGTTGAAAGAAAATCATAAGTTCCATCTCTTCGACCAGGGCATCGAAGGAAGCCGAAGAAGCATCAGCATCAATCTCCATCAGTATGCAATGCTGAGAGTGGGAATGGTTTAGTGGCTACCGAGAACCCACTGCAAGGAAAGCTCATCTTCGTAGAAAGTCTGGGATCCATGCCAGTCTCAGAAGATCAAGGTGTCTGCCACTGATAGATTTCTCAGTTCCAAGGAAGACAAGGCCGCCACTCCTGCCTCAGTCTGTGTTTGAATCGACTGTCTTTGAGGAGGAATTGGACAAAAAGATCCAGCAGGCCTTAGAAAAGGCTCTGGGGGGGGACGGGACATCAGTATCTCAACATAAAATGCACTAGAGTAGTTACCATCCTTCTTCAAGCTGCTGCCGGAGTACATTTAGCTGCTTGGCAGTGATGTACTGATATTGGTGCCAGAGCTGATGGTTCCAGAAGGAGAAATGCGGTCAATATCTGTCCCCTTGCTGGTGTTCTCCTGCCCATTAGTGGGAGAGGAAAATTTCCACAGGGTGCCGAAGCTCACCAGGAACCAGGCCAAACCAGCCAAGTGCACCCCTCTGAGGCCTTGGCTGAGGATTGAACCCAGTCAGTGTCCTTCCCACCAGCCTACCAGTTGAGGGGTCGGACTTAAATTCTCTTGGGGGTACGCCTATAGAACAGAGACTGCCTCTGAAGAGGAGTCATTGACAAGTCTCTTCTGATTGTTACCCTACCCCGGAGAGGATATGGTTACCCTCCTGAGGACCCTCTCTTCACTGGTTTTGACCAGGCCATTTCATTTTCTTTGTAAGCAGGGAATGAAACCAGAACCAAGATGCTGGATGTCATCCAGGTCATGGAGCCCCTTAAGGAGCTTGTAGCAGTTCCAGTGCACAAAATCCTTCAGGAGATGTAGATGGGGATGTGGGAGAACCACTCTCTGTGGCTGTATTAATAAACTGCCTCTGCCTTCCTATCTTGTTTAGCAGTGGTCAGATCTGCTCTCGAGAGCCAAGAGCCAAAGTACTCATTCCTCATAACATAAGAAATTGCCATACTGGGTCAGACCAAGGGTCCATCAAGCCCAGCATCCTGTTTCCAACAGTGGCCAATCCAGGCTGCAAGTACCCAAAAACTAAAAATATCCCATGCTACTGTTGCTAGTAGTAGCAGTGTCTATTTTCTAAGTCAACTTGATTAAAGCAGGTAATGGACTTCTCCAAGAACCTATCCAAACCTTTTTTAAACCTAGCTACACTAACTGCACTAACCAGATCCCCTGGCAACAAATTCCAGAGTTTAATTTTGCGTTGAGTGAAATAGAATTTTCTCTGATTAGTTTTAAATGTGCTACTTGCTAACTTCATGGAGTGCCCCCTAGTCATCCTATTATCCGAAAGAGTAAATAACAGATTCACGTTTACCCATTCTAGACCTCTCATGATTTAAAACACATCTATTATATCCCCCTCAGCTGTCTCTTCTCCAAGCTGAATAGCCGTGACCTCTTCAGCCTTTCTCATAGGGGAGTTGTTCTATCCCCTCAGAAGCATTAAGATGTACTCCAGCCACTGGTGGACAAGGGAATGGAGAGTGGAAAACACACATGGCTCAACTTTAATGTTTTCAAAACAGTATCAAGACACTCTGCCATGAGGTATGGTGCTTGCAAACCCTCCTGGCTGCGGGCTTGACCTCTGACCAGAGTTCCAGGAAAGACTCTCACAAGTGCCGAATTCTGGAGAGAATTTCTTCAGCCAAAAGATAAAAGCAGCAGTAACATAGATCTATGAACACTGTGAAATGCTACAGCAATTGTCCGCTACCACTCCAGATCCACCCTCCGCTAGGAGGTATCTGAGGACAGGGCAGAAGAGGCACTTCCAGTTGAAATGCTATCCTCTTCTTTCTCTGTCCCAGTCTCAAAGGCCCCCACCCAGGAAAAAGATCTGGGCATCATAGTTGATATTACATTGAAATTGTCGGCCCAGTGCACTATAGTGGTTAAAAAAAGCAAACAGAGACTGGGGATCACGTGATGAGCTGAGCTGGTGAGACGTGTTTCTCCTGGCTCCGGGACCCACTCTGCCCATCGAGGCACATCCTACCGCGTTTCTTTCTGCAAATTTGATTTTGATTTCACCTCGGGTCAGAGTGCATGTTGGGCACCCGATCGCTGCACAGATCGGGGGTGGTGATGTCCGTCAAGAGTGGAAAAAAGGAGAAGGAACGACCGAAAACATCTGATTCCAAAATGGCGGCCGTCGGTGATAGTGCGCTCGCCCCCTCCCCCCCGGCCTTAACGATCGCGGAAATAAAGGAGGCGATCCGTGAAGCGCTGGATGAACGGTGGTCCCAAATTACCTCGCAATTGGGGGAGGTAAGAGAACATCTGGCGGCCCTCCCACCCCGTTTAGACCAGGCAGAATCGCGGATCTCAGGGTTGGAGGATGGGGCAGCCGCGTGCGCTTCCCTCATGGCTACCCGGGATAAAGATATCAAGGCCCTTCAATCAAAGGTGGACGAACTCGAAAATCGCGCCAGGCGGGATAACCTCCGGTTTATGGGGTTTAAAGAGGACATTGAGGAGAGATCTCTGTGCCAGCTGTTATCAGACTGGCTACCTGATGTCCTGGCTCTGCCACACTTGAAGGGCTCCCTGGTTATTGAGCGAGCCCACAGGCTTGGGGCGCGAAACACGAGCTCCGGGCGGCCCAGACTGGTGATAGCCAAAGTATTAAACTCCGCACACAAATCCGAAATTTGGCGGGCTACGCGAAACAAGCCGGATTTACACTATCAAGGTACCCAAATTCGGGTTTTTCAGGACTTTTCAGCGTCCGTCTCTGCTGCCAGGCGTGGTTTTGTCCCTCTCTGCACGACCTTGCACAGTAAGGGGATAAAATTTTCCTTGATGTTCCCTGCACGTCTGAAAATCTGGTATGCGGACAAAGTACATCTATTTGAGACCCCGGAGCTGGCCCAGGCGTTTATGGACACTATGAATAAATAATTAGCCTTTGCACCCGGCGGTCGTGGAGCCGCGTTCTCCTTGATTTCCCTGATTTCGCGGGGACCGAGGGGTTGCCCTTCCTGTTCTTTTTCTTAGAGCTCATGGGCCTTTAACCCTGCGACGGACTACTGGGCTTTTTGTGGACTACTTCAGCTATGGACCATCGCGAATCAATGGAAGTGCATATTTGGTATACCGACTCATCTGGGACTGTTTTTACAGGTTCCATTTATTTTTCTCTCTCCCTTTGAGTTGGCAGATCTGGTTTTTTTTACAGATCTCGCTCTCTTGACATTGTGTAGTTTGCCCATTGACCTTTTTTTCTCTCTCTCTTTCTTCGGTTGTGCTTTTGATGCCCATAGAGGCCTACCTGGACCAGGAGGGGTTTTCTTCTATAGTTCCCTTTTTTACCATTGTTGGTAGTCGTGCCCCTCCTTGTGCTGAGGATGCGGCGCTCCTGTGGGGCCTTTTGAAGATGGAGACTGTTTCTTGTACCAATGGTTTTTTTTGTTTTTTTTTCCTACTTTACTGTTTTTTGCGATATACCGCTTTACCACCTCTGGTGCCAGTGCGATGATTGTGTGTAGTTGTGTTTGGTTATACATGCCTGTTCTTTACATTTTCAAGTTCTCTTTTGTGGTGCACTGCTGGTTTGTGTCCGCACATTTCTTTCTCGTAAGGGTGGGTTCCCGGACTCATCAATACTGGATCCTCGTGTCTTCCTTAGCAGGAGACATTAGATGGGGACTGGGTAAGGGGAAGATGGGGCTGGGGGGATATTGGGAACATGGGAGGGGGGGGGGAATTCAAGGGCGGGGTGTGGGGAGGGGGAGGGACGGGGAGGGGGACTGGGTTTTTTGGGAGGGGGGGAGGGGGGGCAATCCGGATAACATATCAGTTTGGATGGGCGGATGGGATGGGCTTTAGGCGCAACCATAATGGCTTGGCTGGTTCGATGGGTACCTGGTGGTTGGTGGCGGTGGCTCCAGCTGGGAGGGCCTCTGCCGCCCTTATTACTCTGACCGATTGTGACATACTTTACTCTGTTCTGTGGAATGAGTAATTCCACTAAATTTCTCTCGTGGAATGTGTGCGGCCTCCACTCCCCTATTAAACGCACCAAAGTCCTCTCTCACTTGAAAAAACAGTCATTGGCGGTGGCCTTCTTGCAAGAGACCCACCTTACAGACGCTGAGCACGAAAAACTTAGGCGCACGTGGGTGGGGGAGGTGAGATACGCCTCAGCTACTTCCAAATCAGCGGGCGTGGCGATTCTTTTTCGTAAGCAACTCCCCATTGTAATAAACAAGGAAATAAAAGATCCCCAGGGGCGCTACTTGATTTTGGTAACTGAACTTTATAATCAAACGGTAGTGCTCTGCAATTTGTATGCCCCCAACACTTATGATCCTGGGTTCTATCGCAGTTTGTATGCCCATTTAATTCCATATTTGTCTGATATTTTAATTCTTGGGGGTGACTTTAATACCATACGGGACCCGCAATTGGATGCTTCTCAAGGGCGCCGGTGGGATGCGGGAGTCGGCAGGGGCCCTGCGCTGTTGGAATCGCGTCTCCATTTAATGGATGTTTGGCGGGACCTGCATCCCACTGAGCGTGATTTTACACATCTCTCCAGGGCACATTCCTCTTTCTCACGCATAGACTACTTCCTTGTGAGTACCCATGCATTTCATAAGGTTGTCGAGGCGGGAATTGAGAGTATTGTGATATCAGACCATGCCCCTGTGTGGGTGGAAATGGGTTTCCTATCTCCTTTCACCTCTCCTAAGCTTTGGCGTTACCCCTACTTTCTCGTCCAGGACGAGAAATTTAAAGAGTTCCTTTTAGCAAAATGGACAGACTATACGGCCAATAACTTGCTTCATGAGTCCAACCCCGTGTTATTTTGGAATGCGGCCAAGGCGGTGCTGCGTGGTGAAATCATATCTTATGTCTCTCACCACCGGAAAACCCTTAATCGTCGCATTATGGTTCTTAATGCCCAGGTGCGCCTTGCTAGAACCCAGTTGATTCGTGCCCAATCCGAGGAGACAAGAGCGTCCTATTTGTCCAAACAGCATGCTCTTAATTCCCTTCTACACCAGAGGGCAAAGAAGAGCCTTCTTTACTATAAATTTAAACTCTATCAGTACAGTAATAAGACCGGGAGAATGATGTCTAACCTTATTAAGTCCTCGGGGGTCAGTAGATTTATCCCTGCGCTGCGTAGCTCCCCAGCTGTGGTGGTCAGAGATACACCCTCTATATTAACATGTTTTCGAGATTTTTATGCTTCCCTTTATACTTCTGATGGGTGGAACCAGGAGGCTTGTCAGCAGTTTTGTGATCTAGTGTCCCTCCCTCATCTGACCCGGGATCAATGTACTATGCTGAATGCCCCCATTTCAGAGGCGGAGATACGTTTGGCCATCCAAAGATCAAAAAATTTTAAAGCCCCGGGGCCCGACGGGTTCACAGCGGAGTTTTTCAAATTATTGGCAGACCAGGTGTCCAAACCGTTGTCTTTGATGTTCTCCGCCTTGGTGGCCCAAGGTTCTTTCCCCGATCATGCAAATTTGGCGCATATTACTCTGATTCCAAAGGCTGGTAAGGATCCCCTATTGCCGGAGTCTTACCGCCCGATTTCTTTACTTAACTATGATCACAAGCTGCTGGCTAAAATCTTGGCGGACAGACTGGCTGTTTATCTTCCTGCTCTGGTGGGGACACATCAGGCGGGGTTTGTCCGTCACCGTTACGCGCTTAATAATATCCGCAAAGTTTTAAGTGCCATGACGATGAGTCAATGGATGTCCCACTCATACCTGGCTATCAGCTTCGACGCCGAAAAAGCGTTCGATAGGGTGGAGTGGGATTATCTGTTTTATGTATTGAAGCGTCTGGGTTTTGGCGGTTTTTTTCTACAGGCTATTCAACTACTTTACAGTGAGCCAAAAGCTTGTATCCTGGCTAATGGGGCGCGGTCGGCTCCCTTTCCGGTGGGCAGGGGTACTCGACAGGGCTGTCCTCTTTCTCCTCTTTTATTTCTTTTACAATTAGAGCCCCTGTTACTTGCCATTAATGGGTCTCGAGAGATTCGAGGCATTCGTATGGGGGATGATATTTTTAAGCAAGTTGCCTTTGCTGACGATCTCTTGGTCTTTATCACTAACCCTCACACGTCTTTACCCCCTTTGCTGCGATTGATTCAGGATTTTGGGAGGTTTTCTGGGTTTCGGCTTAATAAGTCCAAGTCTCTGGTGTTGTCTTACCCTAGCACTCTGAGGGATACCTGGTTGGGCCCCTTCCCTTTACAGTGGGCGGGAGGTGACCTCCGATATTTGGGAGTTTACCTTCCAGGGAACCCAGACCGAGTATACCAGGCCAATGTGCCTCGCTTGCTTCATCAGACCCAAACCACTTTGAAAACCTGGGGGACCCTGCCCCTCTCGGTTACGGGGCGTGTCTCGCTTTTCAAAATGACCATATTGCCGAAATGGCTTTACCTTTTGCAGAATGTACCTCTGCTATTGAAACGTAAAGATTTGGCCGTTTTGGAGCGTTCATTGCGCTCGTTCTTATGGCGGGGCGGGAAATCTAGACTTCCTCTAAGGTGGCTACAAAATCCTTGGGGGATGGGTGGTTTGGGTGTGCCCGATCTCGCTCGTTACAATTTAGCCTGCAATTTGCGGCTCATACGTAATTGGCTGCTAGGGACCTCCCATTATGCGTCCCTGTCGGTGGACCAAGCTCTTTTGCATCCGCTGGCCCCGGCTTATGTGCTGCAGGCGAGTTCGGGCCGCCTTCCTGCCATTGTGTCCCAGACTGCTCTCGTTCGGCCTCTTAGGCTTACTTGGCTACGTCTTACCAGGCTTCTACAAGTTCCCTCGATATGTGCTTACTTTTTACCCCTGGGGGGGAATGTCGATTTCCCCGCGGGGTCTCAGTCGGTTATGTTTAAGGTGTGGGTGTCCAAAGATATTACTCACTTGGGGCATCTGTGGACTCGTGAAGGGGAATTTATGCAGTTCTCGGTTTTCCGAGACTTGTATCACCTGGGGGCTACTCATATTTTTCCATACCTGCAAGTCCGCCACTATGTGAATACTTTGCCAGCGGCTGCTAAGGAGCTTACACTGTTCATTACCCTAGATAGTCTTTTTCATTTTGAGCAGACCAGGGCCCCTTCACTATCTAGTTATTATAAATTCTTGCAGCACCGGCTTAGGTTGGATGTATGCTCCTATCTAGTGGAGCGGTGGAATAGGGATGGGGACTTTTGTCTTACGAGCCTTATTTTACGCAACTGTTTTCGGCGCCTCACCAGGATCTCCGCTAATATGTACTTTAGGGAAATGCAGTTTAAATTTTTAAGTCGGGCGTACATATCTCCCCAGATGGCGTACAATTCCTCTATAGCTGTTTCATCTTCTTGTGTCCGCTGTCCTGGGACAGTGGGTACGCTGTCCCATGTTTTTTGGACGTGCCCTTCGGTTCGCAAATTTTGGCGAAAGATAGCGGACTATATGGCAGATTTATTGGATGTGGCCCTGCCTTTCTCACCCCTGTGGTTTTTATTTGGCTGTGTTTCCCCCATAAGAGTTCGAGATCCTGGTGCGCGCCTGTTATTACAAAAAGCTGGTTTGGTGGGGAAGAAAACCATTTTGTTGCTTTGGCGTTCCCCGGAGCCCCCATCCTTCTGGGGGTGGAGGAATCATCTGCATGCCATGATGACCATGGAGAGTATGGCGGCTCGGGGCTCTCCGCGACGACGTCACCTATTCTCAAGCATTTGGAATTCCTACCTTCAACGGCTGCCTCCCCGGGCGCGTAGCCTTGCGCTGAATGATTGAGTGGGCGCTGGATGATGGAGTGGGGACTGCTATCTTTCCCGCGGACCTGCCTGATGATTCGGATTTTTTGCCTGGCCACTCCGTCTGTCTTCAATGTTGTGGACTATAGAGGATTGCAGGGGGGGATGGGTTGGGGGGGGGGGGAATAGGGGGGGAGGGAGATTTTGTAACTGGGGGGGGGAGAAAAGTTGTATATGTTTGTTGGTTTGACTAACCTTGGGAGGGCTCAGGAAACACCCTCTTTACTCTGGTTTTTTTTGTAAAACCAATAAAAATTGTTTGAACATAAAAAAAGCAAACAATGTTAGGAATTATTAGGAAGGGAATGGCAAATAAAATGGAGGATGTCATAATGCCTCTATCGTTCAATAATTAGACTGTACCTTGAATACTGTGTGCAATTCTGGGTCACCGCATCTCAAAAAAGATATAGTTGCACTGGAGAAATTACAGAGAAGGGCGATCAAAATGATAGAGGGCATGGAACCTATGAGGAAAGGCTAAAGAGGTAAGGGTTATAGAGCTTGGAGAAGAGACTGCTGAGGAGAGATATGATACAGGTCTACAAAATCATGAAAGGACTTAACCGTTTCACATCTACCCGTTCATTTACTCTTTCAGATAATATAAGTGCTAGGGGGGCACTTCATGGAGTTAGCAAGTAGCACGTTTTAAAACCGGAGAAAATTCTTTCATTCAACGCACAATTAAGCTCTGGAATTTTTTGTCAGAGGATGTAGCTAAAACTAGTGTAGCTGGGTTTAAAAAAGTTCCTGGAGAAAAGTCCATTAAATTACTGTTAATAGAGAATAGCCACTGCTTGTTGCTGGCATTAGTTGCATGGGATCTGTTTAATGTTTGGGTACTTGCCAGGTACTTGTAACTTGGATTGGCCACAGTTGGAGAGAGAATACTGGGCTTGATGGAACCTTGGTCTGACCCAGTATAGTACAACAGATTTAATTTGTGCCCTCTTATGATGCAGAGAACCCTCTTATGATGACTAGAACAGTTGAACCCATTCTACCAGGGGAAAGAGGGTGGGTGATTTTACTTCCAAGTACTTCCTGATTCCAGAGAAAAGAGGAAGACTCTGGCCTATCCTGGACCAAAGACCTTGCATAAATTTCTAAGAGAAGTTTGATACTTTCACTGGACACCTTAATTCCTGTTCCTCAAAAAGGGGCTGGTTATGCTCTATTTCAAGGATGCTTATACCTCTGTTACAGGAAATCTCAGACTTGTTGCAGGGAACTGTCACTTCCAGTATCACGTGCTACCCTTTGGCCCACTGTCAGCCCCTTATGCTTTCATCAGATGCCTTGCAATGGTGACAGTGCACTTAGGCTAGCTGGGGGTGCATGTGTATCCCTGTCTGGATGATTGGCTGGTCAAGAGAATATCATAGGTGAGTGCCACAGAATCAAGGTGGAAGATCATCCATGTTTTGGAGCAGCTAGGGTTTGTTGTCAACTACCACAAGTCCCACGAGCCCATCATCTTAATTGGAGTTTATTGCAGCTCTGCTAGACAGGTACTGCAAAGAACATAGCATCAGAAATGTCATAGGTCAGATACATAACGGCAGGGTAATTATGTAGTTATGAAATGATCATCAACATAGATAAATAACTAACCAAAACCCAGGCACACAAGTTAAATAACAGCACTGAGAATAGTATTAGCTCTCATCACTAAACAGAGTAAACTAAACAAAGATAAACAAAGAAAAATACACTGCCCAATTCTTACATGGTTTAACACCATACCTTTTTCCCCTGCGAGTAACAGTATACATAGTATGAAACTTTTACTTTTTTATCAGCACTGAGGAAGGGCAATTTTCAGAAGCCTGTTGTACATGGATCATTGTGAATACCTGTGTGGTGTATGTTTAAAAAAAAAAAAAAAAAAAGCCCTCTGAGGGTTATTTACATAACTATGGATTGTTAGTCTGTAGGTACTTTCCCCGGGGACTTTTTTCTATAAAAAAATAATTTGAGCAGTATATTATTGTATCGATAATATCAATGAAACCCAATCAGATTGTCATAACTGGATTAACCAGGAGTGGTCTGCTTTGAAATCACTGAGCTGTGAAAAGTGGAATAGAAATGTTCAATACATTTTTCATGATCTATTGACTTTTAGTTGAAACTGCTTAGCTTCAGCTGTCATGCACAATTTATCTTTGGTCTCGAGTACTGCTAATGCAACAATCTTCTGACTTTGTTTCCTAGTTCCTTTATGATACTTAATGCAGAAATCAAACTAAGAATTATCACTGATATTAATACTTTTCTCTAATTTTGTTTTGTTTCTCTCAGTCTCATTCCTGCAAAATCTTTAATGGAAGGTGCTGACATCCTTAATTTTAAGACCAAAGGTTTCATTGATGAATTTATGAAGAAGTATGACTTTGAGCAGGTAAGAGCTGGCAAGCGATGGTGTAACTTGTAAATCAGGGCTCAGAATTAAGGGGCAGTTTTCAAAATTCTGCATATTGTTAGTCTGTACTTTTCCCTACAGACTTTGCATTAGTTCTCAAAGGAAATGTACACATACTCTCCCTTTGAAAACTCCAGAGGAAAATGTACTTAAAGACTTGCACCTCCTTTTTCTGTGGTCGTTTTTCACTGAAATACAAATTTGTATAGTTTTTGAAAATGAAAAATTGCCTCCTCTGATCCCACCTGCTTTTCCTACATTGTTGATACCTGTATGTACTTTTACCAGCATACGAAATGGGCAATTTTCTGGCATGCTTTTTATCTGAATAAATAGCCTTTTACATGGGGAAAATGACATTTGAAAATGTCTCTCTTCCATTATATATCCATTGGGCCACCTAAAAAATGCAATTACTAGGCAAAATGGCACCCAGGGCAAAAGTTGCTTTATTTGCCTCCCTTTCCTTTTGGGTTTTTGTTTATAGGCTGACTCAAAAAGGGAAGATCGGCATACTAGATGGCTGCCCTACTTGCCTGCCCCTTGTGACAGCACTTTATGTAAACAGTAGGTTGTTTGCGCATATCCTAAGACCTTACAAAAACTGCATACTTCCAAAACCATACATACCCAGAATATATTTAGTTAAAATATGCACATTTTAGCTATTGCTTTTTGGAGACAGATGATATACTCTCCTAAGGAAGTGAATACATTGCAGCTGCATAAACAGCTGCTGGAAAAAGGAGCAGTTTCTGAGGGTGGCTTATCTTTAATTCTTCAGCCAGTGAGTGGGCATTGGGATCACTTAGGTAGTTATACTGAGGTAATGGTAGGACTGAGGGAAAGGGGAGCCATATACTGTAAAGAAAAAAGGTAATTTTATTTTCCTGAACATTCCCAGATCAGTTCAGACAAGTGGGTTTATGCATTCCTACCAGCAGATGGAGGCAGAGAACAAAATCTTGAGGCACTGCTACGTAACTGAGAGTGCCACCTGCAGTCCCTCAGTATTTCTCTATCTCCAGCAGATGGTAGAAGTGCAAGCCTGCAATCCTGATTGGTTTTGTGTTAGAGACTGGAAAGGGCTCCCCAAGGTGGCAGGTTCAGTTCTTTTGGTCCATCCCTTGGGTTGAGCCAGGCGAATGGGGGGGGGGGGGGGGGGTTTGGATACCCCTTCCTGTACTAGCCCGTAATTCCCGGGACCCCTGATAGCCAGGGGACTGGCTCCCTCTTGGTGCCCTGAGGTTCTCTCCTAGCTGCTGCTGACTCACTAATATCCCCCTGTGGGGCTCTTCTTTCTTTGGCTCTTTAGTTACTGGCTTTTGGGCTGTAAAGTTAAAAAAAAAAAAAAAAAAAAAAAAAGTTTTCTTCGGGAGCAGCAAGTTTCAGTGGGACAGCCAGGCCTCCATGACAGTGCTGCGAGCTGGCAGGCCTGGCGTAACAGGGCCATATTGGGGGAGGGAACCAAAGAGGCCTGCCAGCGGAGGATGGTGATTTATTTTCCCCAGGTGGAGGGGGGGACAGGCTTGTTTTTGATGCACCGGCCTGTGCCGCGTTCAGCGAGGCTATCTTTGGCATGCGCTCCTCTCCTCTCTGCCACTTCTCCCACGCACCTGCAGTTTTTAGCATGGCAGCCTTCAGGCCATATGGACCAGCCATTTGGGGCACTGACTGTTCCCGCGGGGGCTGCATGATGGCGGACAAGCCACGGATTGCTTCTTGCAAAGCCTGTGGGGTGTGGCCTGCCTACCTGAACTCCCTCTCCCTTTGCACTACTTGTGCTCTGGGAGGAAAGGGATCCTCCTCTAAGCCTCAGAAACCCAGGAATGTTTTTCGGTCCTCAGGAGCTGTGGCAGGGCCCCAAGGTGATGACCTCCGTACCTGAGACCTCTGAAGGGGCTACGGACCACAACGCTCCAGCTGGCAGGGCTTCTGCTGATGACCCTCCCCCTCCCCTGGGATCCAGGGTATCGAGCAGGGGGATGATGTAGGCTCTAGCTCGACTTCCAGTTATTCTGAGTGCATTCCTCTGAGCCCTGGGGTTTTTTGCCCGAATTCATCATCCTACTACATGAGGCCTTCTTGGCTAAGAAGGCAGCTAAGCGTAGACCCAGGGAAGACAGGCTTGGGTTCCGATAAGAGATTAGTATCTTATCGGGGGTATCTCCATAGATGCGGGGGGCCTCATTCTGGATGTCCAATGTGGACAGGGAGGACGGAAAAGACTCAGATCCGCAGGGAGAGGGGGGACTCCTTTCTGGTAGTGTACCCGGATGAGCCAGGTGGGGATCTCGCCCCCGGTCTGGACGCCAGTAAAGACAGTCAACCCTCCTTGAAGGTGCTGGGCCTGACAGAGTTGACCCCCGGCTGGTCCGCCTACTTAAGAGAGAAGAGCTGAGACCACTTATTCCCCAGGTTTTGGAGGAATTGGGAGTGAAGCTGACTCAGGAAGAGTCAGATAGCAAAGGAGTTAAGCCAGTCCTGGATGGTCTCAGTGGTCCGCCGAGGGCTTTCCCTATTCCAAAAAAGATTCAAAAGCTGATTAGCCGGGAAGTGAGATATCCCTGAGGCAGGCTTGAAAGTGGGGAGGGCGATGACTAAGCTCTACCCCCTGTTAGAGGAACATTTGGACTGCCTTAAGACTCCTAAGGTGGATGCCACAGTCTCAGCGGTTACCAAGAAGATCACGATTCTGGTGGCAGGGGCTACCACTCTGAAGGTTGTGCAGGATCGCAAGCTCGAGATTCAACTCAAATGGATGTTCGAAGTCTCCGCTTTGGGTCTCCGTGCTGCGGTTTGCATTAGTATGATGCAGCGAGCGTGCCTATGTTGGATTCAGAAGCCTCAGGAGCCAGTGGCTTCGGGAGTACTCTCCCTTGTTCAGGCGGCCTGTCTGGAGGCAGGTGCGCACAGCGGCTCTCAGTATGGTTTTGGCGGTGATGGCAAGGCACCTTTTGTTGCTGTGCAACTAGTCGGCGGACATGTGGTCCAAGTCCCAGTTATGTCACCTTCCTTTTTACAGGGAAGCTTCTCTTTGGGGAGGATCTGGATCAGCTTGCTTATATATTTATTTAACATTTTTCTATACCGACATTCGCACGAGACATCACATCGGTTTCCAGACAACAGGAAATTCAGCCAACAGGGCTTTACATTGTAACTGATATTATAACTAGGGGGGAGGGGAGGGAAGGGGCAGGGCAGTAACTTGGAACTATATGAGTATGCTGGGAACAGAGGAGGGAATAAGGGGGGGGGGTTTATTTTCCAAAGCAGGGGTTATGTACATTCTATTATGTACAATCAATATACAAGGTGAGGGAGTGGGGAGGGGGCTAAGTTAGGGAGGGATGGGAGGTTGGGGGGGGGGTGAGGGAGTGGAGGGGGGTGGAGGGGGAGGAAAGATTAGAGGGGGGTGAGGGGAGGGGAGGAATGGGACTGGGATGGCAGATTAAGAGTAGGCGTGCGTGAAAAGCCATGTTTTAAGTTTCTGAAGTCGTTGAAACTAAGGGCAATAGATTACCAGAAGACGAAGAATGTTACGTCTTTCTCTTGTCTCTTTCATTTTCGGGAGTCAGTATTTTTCACTCCAGAAGAGGAGTGGCTTTCTCAGGATATAAGCCGCCGGCCGCCAAAAGTCCTTTCAAACCTCCAGACGTCCCTCCATGGGCGGCTCCGGCCAGGGGTTCAGAGGCAGTAAGCCAGCCCAATGAGATCCGGCCCACCCACTCCTCTCCAGGAGTAGTTGGGGGGCCACTTGTCCCTTTTTTATTTTTTTATTTTTTACAGGGAGTGGGTGAAGATTACATCCAATCAGTGGGTGCTCGAGGTGATCAGGGATGGCTGCACGTTAGTTTTCTCGACCGCTCAGATTCCTTTCTGGAGTTGTGCTGTGTTTCCCTCAGCAAGCGGGAGGCAGTGAAAGGAACCCTGCAGAGATTAAGCCTGGAGGCTATTCTCCTGGTGCCAAAGAATAAGCAAGGTCAAGGACGGTACTCCATCTACTTCGTGGTTCCGAAGGAGGGCACCTTCCATCCCATCTTTGATCTACAGAAGGTGAACAGGAGCTTGAAGGTCCCACGTTTCTGGATGGAGACACTATGCACAGTGATTGCGGCAGTCCGCAAGAGGGAATTTCTGGTATCATTGGATCTCACCAAGGCCTATTTGTACATCCCCATAGGGCAGGGTCATCAGAGGTTTCTGCAGTTCAAGGTGCTAGGGCAGCACTTCCAGTTCCGAGCACTTCCATTCAGTCTTGCCACGGCTCCGCGGACCTTCACCAAGGTGGTGGTAGTGGCAGCCTTAAGAAAGGGAGGGGTGCTGGTGCACCCATACCTCGACTATTGCTTATCTGGGGCAAGACAAAGGAGGAATGTTTTCGGGCAGTGGACTGCGGTCTCCAGAATTTATGCTCTCTGGGTTGGGTGATAAACCTGCAAAGAGTCAGCTGGCACAGTCTCAATCCCTGGAGTACCTGGGGTCCCGATTCGATACCCAGTCTGGCCGGGTGTTCTTGAAGGCAGACAGGTTAGCCAAGTTGCATCAGCAGGTCGAGTGGCTGTTACACCTCCAAGTTCCGAAGGTCTGGGATTACTTACAGGTCCTAGACTCCATGGCCTTGACATTGGAGCTGGTTCGATGGGCCTTTGCTTACATGCATCCGCTGCAGAGATTCCTGTTGTCACGCTGGGATCCAATGTCAGAGCAATGCCGCCTTCCGCTGCCGCTAGGGAAGGAAGTCAGAGCTAGCCTGTCATGGTGGCTATCCCGGCCCCATCTGGAGAAGGGAGTGAGTTTCGAAGTACCGGATTGGGTGATGGTGACCACGGATGCTCGTCTCAGGGGCTAGGGAGCAGTGTGCCTGGGTCGTTCGGCTCAGGGACTTTGGTCACTGGAGGAGAAATCCTGGTCCATAAACTGATTGGAGACTAGGGCCATGCGCAGAGCCTTGGAAGAATTTCTGCCACTTGTGCAAGGTCATATGGTTCGGATTTTCTTGAACAATGTGATGACGGTGGTATACATCAACCGTCAAGGGTGGCATCAGGAGTCAAGCAGTGGCTTGGGAAGCTCAATTGCTCTTTGCACGGGTGGAACACCTCCTAGAAGGGATCGCAGATTCCATCGTCGCCAGAGTAGACAATGTGCAAGCAGATTTCCTCAGCCATCAGCAGCTGGATTCAGGGGAGTGGGAGCTGTCCCTGGAAGCCTGGGGGGGGGGGGGGGGGTCCTGAACTGTACATCATGGCAATGCGGCTCAATGTGAAGACAACTCGGTTCTTCAGTCGCAAAACCGAAGGAGAACCTTTTCTCTTCTCCCCCCCCCCCCCCCCCCCCCCCCCCAGCCAGTGGCCTCTCATAGGGCACGTGCTATGGCACATAGAGACCCATCCCAGCTCTGTGGTTCTGGTGGCTCCCAAGTGGCTGCGGCGTCCATAATTTGTGGATTTGGTTCTTCTGGCCTGGATGGACTCCTTCGACTAGCTCATCTGCATTGGTTGTTGCTTCAAGGTCCCATCTTTTCGGATCGGGAGGATCACTTTTGTCTCATGGCCTGGCTTTTGAGAGGTGACGGTTACGACTGAGGGCTATTCTGTCTGTCATTACTACCCTTCCTCAAGCCAGGCGTTCGACCTCCATGGTGAATGTCTGAGTGTGGAAGGTGTTTGGATCTGCTGTTTTCCTCTGTTCCACATATTTGTCCTTTCTGCAGCAGGGCTTGTCAAAGGGTTTGGCTTATAGTTCGCTGAAAGTTCAAGTGTCGGCCCTCTGTTGCCTTAGGAGTAAGGTTCAGGGCAGGCCATTGGCCTCTCATCCCGACGTCAGCTTCCTGAAAAGGGTAAAGCATTTGAAGCCTCCGGTCCGGAAGGTGTGTCCTAACTGGAATCTCAATCTGGTGTTGCTGGTACTCTGTGAGGTCCCCTTTGACCCTTTGAGTCAAGCATCTTTAAAGGTCCTTACCTTGAAGACTGTTGCGATCCTATCCTGCAGATGTCCTCTGTTTATTCTGTGCTGTTGTTGGTTGGTCCTTACTTTTATGTCTTTTTATTATGTATGTTGTCGCCAATTTTAATTTTATGCTTGTTTTACTGTAAATCGCTTAGGCCTATTTTGTGTTAAGCGATTAAATTTTAATAAATACAAATACGTTTCTTTACGTATGGTTCCTTCCTCTGCCTTTCATGTGAATCGGATGGTGGAGGTGCCGGGGTTTCCAGACTGGGCTCATGATTCTTCTGTGAGTAAGATCTCCATCTCTTGTATGTGTGGCGAGCCCTTTTGTGCTATTTGAAGGTCACCAATTCTTTCCAACAATCGAATCATCTATTTGTTTTGTTCAGTGGAGCTAAGGGAGAAAAAGCGTCTAAAGCTTCCTTAGCCCGCTGATTGACGGAAACTATTTCCTTGACATATGTTTCTAAAGGCTGCGCAGTACCAGTGGGTCTTAAAACTCATTCTACATGCATGCAGACAGTGTCATGGACAGAGTATCAGTTGGTGTTGGAAGCCCTAGGGAGCGGTTCCACTTTCAGGGAGAGTGTGTTCTTGGGCCATGGCTCGACCCCAGAGGAACTCCGAAGAAGTGCCGAGGCAGACGAGGCATGTCAGAGCATGGACAGGAGCAGGGTTGGACTGAAGACAAGCGAGGGAATCTGGAACAAGGCTGGGCCCGGCCTCCACTGGACCCACACGCACCAGTGTGACCCAGCAACACAATGCTGGTCACGAGAATAGCCCTCCGGCCACTCGAAAGCCCTTTTGGACCCACCGCTTGGTGCTTGGACCTGTTCGTCCCCGATGCCTAGCTCTCTTGAACTTCGGCTCTAGGCAGCCTCCTGCACGCATGCCAATTGCACCTGGCCATACATGCATGCCCCTCCAGGATGCACGCAAATATGTCAAGACTAGGTTACAGTCATATGTGTGCTAGTACATGTGCAAATATGCGCTCGTGTAGGTCATGGTTGTATAGGCACAAGCACCTGCGCAAATACTCAAGTTTAGGTCGCAGTCTTATGCGCGCAAGTATCCACACAAATGTACTCCAGGCTAGGTTGCAGCCTTAAGCACACAAATGCATGCTCAATTCTAGGTTGCAGATGTGTACACTCAAATCTAGGCGCAGCCTTATGCGGACAGGTTCCTGCACATGCAACCACTATGCGGTGAGAATGCGCATACGCAAACATATGTGGGAAAAGAACCGCTGCCACGGCCTACCCCACAGCTGTGCAAAGCCTGCTTGCACCTTCGGCGTGTTTAGGCATGGATCCGTTCAACATCCGGTACCTGATGAGCTTCTCAACAGCTCAGGCCTCTTGACCGCCAAGAGCCAGCATCCTCCGCTGCCTGCTTTGCGCATAAGAAAATTAAAACAGACAGAAAACCTACCAGAACCAGAAACTTCTCCTTGGTGCAAGTGTCTCTCTGCATCTCCACGGGACAGGGAACTGCTAGTGATAATTGTGGAGGGGGATTATCCTGTCTTCCCCCACTGATGCTGCTAGAGAATTGAAAATGTCTGCTGTTTCTGTGCTGTTGAGGAAAGCCTCAGCGCTAGACCCAGTCACCCACAAGGCTCATTCTACCAGTGCATCCATGCTTGACACAGACCCCCACGAACACAATGCTGCATGTGCATGCTGCTCCTCCCTGCACCACCAGTACCTTAACAGCAAGCAGGACAAATAGTGCCAAGAGCTAACACCTGTTCTCCTCCACATGCACAGAAGCTGCTAAAAATCCCCATCACTGACATCTCTTGAGACTCTTTTTTATAAATCTCTGATCTGCCTTCTCTTTCAGAGACCTGAAACTCCAATTACATTTTCTTGTGACAATGTTTTATCTATTGAACCCATTCTGCAGCTTCCTCTGAATTTGCTGCCTCTTCCTGTTCTCTGATAATCTCCTGCAATTCCTGAATTTTCTCTAAATATTCAAGTAGTTTATCTAAACAGGGTTGAGGCTGTCCTTCAGCAATCTGTTTCTCTAAGTCTTGTACCTTTATTAGCTCATGGTTCTGATCGCTTTCCTGCAGTGTGCATTTTTCAACTACATCCTCTTTCTGCTCTTAGCTGACTAATATCTTTTTCAATTACTGACCGGGCTACAGACAGTTCTGCCACATCTTGTGATGTCCACATATTCTTCCTTTTGTCCCTGGAGGGGGGCACAGCCCTGTCATATGGACTCTTCTTGGGCGTGTCGAACCTCTGCTCTTGGAGGGTTTTTTTTCTCCTCCTTGGTTTATTTACACAGTAGCTTATAGTCAACAGGTAAACAAGCAGATCTTGATATGCTGGCTAAAGTTCTTATGTTTTTTTTTCTTTCTCTGCTGAGACAGGTCTTGGAGGGAAGATACCTATCATTATCCATCTTTTGCAATCTCTGTGGCCGAGAGTCATCTTTGGGGCCTTCAGTGATAAAATATTGGGTATCCCCCTATAGGTTCATGGTTTACTATTTGCAAAGATTTCAACTGCATTGACAGGCATTCCAATTGTTTGTCTATGACCCTAACAGAATGGGAATAGCAGATGTCAATTGTACTCGTGCTGTTATGCACAGTCTGGCCTCCAAATCAAAGACTCTGTCAAAGCTCAAGTTAGAGCTATGGCTACTTCAGTTGCTTATCTAAGAGCTGTTTCAAAGCTTCAGTGGGGTCATCCACACCTTTACATCCCATTATTGTCTGGACAAGCAGTTTTGCATAGCCTCTTCATCTAGTAGTTCATTCTCCATGTGAAGCACTGGATGTCTTATTCAGTAGGTTCTCTGTGGGTGCAAACTTCAGCTTGGTGCATCCCATGTGTTATGGCAAATTCAGCCCTGCTTGTCAGTGGAGAAAGCGAGTTTGGTAAACCGTTAATGGGATTCTCCATAGACAGGTTGAATTAGCCATATTTAATACATGCCTGCCTCCCTGGAGAGTAGACTACCTTTCTAGTTAAGCGGCATTATCAGCTGAAGCACTCACAAGGCAGCAGAAGCTCTACTGAGCTCAGAGAGAGTGGTCCCTTCTGCACAGTTGGAAGATGCCACTCACATGTTATGGCTAATTCATTCTGATGTCTGTCTATGAAGAACTCTGTTTACGGTAAGCAAGCTCATTTTACAGAAATCTCTTCAGATGCTGTCAGCAGTTGGGTGCATGGTAGGAGTACTTTTGGAGAAACTATCCTTATAAATGTGGTGTATGGTCCATGAACAGCAAAATGTTTGTAATGGGCACTGACGTGACTTGACTCATTTTACAAGCAAATGTGTTATTTTTGCAGGGAGAGCATGAAGCACTGTCTAAGATATACATTAATAAAATATAGTGTGTAATGCGGTTTTCACTGGTGCAGTTGTAAAAGGCATCTCCTGCACATAGGAAGCAGGAAGAAAGGTGAAGAGGAGCACTTGGGTGGTGGTTCTGATTTTTCTGTCATTGTAGAAGTTCAAATTGGGGTTTGCTTGTTGACTCTGCTGTCTCTGCTTGCTCCAGTTTCAGACCTGTTTAGTGCGGCACTGTAGAAATGCCTTTGCCTGCACCATGATCCACAAATCAGGCTGGAAAATTGTATTCTCTGGAGACACCATGCCATGTGATGCTCTGATCCAGATGGGTAAGTAAAATAAACTTTTATTCTAAAAATCTTTTTAGGGGTTTTTTTCCTCCATGGATGAGCAAGACAGTAATTGGCCATAAAAGTGAGTGATATTATCCGTTAGTGCCAAGATGGAAGAGTTCAGAGGTTTTTTGAGCATGCACGGGTGTTCCCATGCAGCTGCCATGTTGAGTTGCTTCAGTCTTTTTCCTTCTGCATTTTTGCGCTAGCTCCTAAGCTGCTTATTGACTATTTACTGCTATTTTTTTATTTTCCTTATTAGTGTATTCATTTTTGTTCTTAAAAAAAAAGACATTTTCTCTCAGTTGTAAAAACTGAATTTGGCTTAGCTTTCAGCTATTTTTTCAAATGTAAACAAAGCATGCTTCAAAATATGTCCCAGATGTTCCTACAAAAAATGTCCAATATGGGAAAGAAACTGTGCTGTTTGGTGCTGAAACAGGCCTGACTGTGCTAGTGATGACTCAGCACACAGGATCAAGACAGTTCTGCTCCTTGGTGCTGAATCTCAGTGCCATTGTCATCGAAAAAGCCATATCCTTGTCAACACCAAGACACAGATTGGTGCTGAGCAATCAAAAATCTCAATTTCTTTGGAAACTAAGCAGTCTGTTCTAATTTTAGTTCTGAAATCTGATAGCTCTTCTATAAGAATTTTTCCTCCTACTGTTGAACACCACCCCTAATTTCACTAAACTTCCTGATTCTCTACTTCCTCCATCTTAGTTGGAGTCTTTTTTTTTTATTTTAGATACCATGGCCCAAAATTTGAAAATTAATATACTGTATCACTGTTAAAGAAGACCCTTATCTGCATTTTAAATCTCAAAGTTCACAGGTGTCCAAAGATAGGACATCAGAAGAACCATTTATTCACCAAGGACAAGCAGGATGGCAGTCACATGTGGGATGTCATCTGAAGGAGCCCAGCACAGAACTTTGATTTCAAAGATTCTAGAAGTTTTTGCATGCTCTGAGCATTTGCAACTATAGCCACCTCCCTCTAATTTCTTTTCCACTGAGCATGCAAGCCAGTTCTTTGTGCTCTCCCAGCTACTGCAGTGAGTGTTTTTTCTTGTAGGCAAAGGGTTTTTTTTTCTCTCGTGTACCTTTTTTAGGTGTTTTTTTTCAATTTTTTTTAAATACTTTTTCTGTCTGCCACATGGGTCTAGTGCCTAGTGCAGCCTGGTTGAAGGTTTGTTTTTACATTAATAAATAATGCTTCCCAACAGCTTATGAGTTTCTTTCCCTCAGTCTTCATGAGATTTTTGCCTTGGTTGCCTCATGAGGCCTACACTCTGCAAGGTCCATTTGTGATCAGGCTAGGCCTCTAGCCTGGGCACTTGCCTCAGTTCCCATTCAGGCAGGAGCTCCATGAAATTTAGTCCAATCACTGGGCAGCAAAGGATTCCAGGATATACTCTTCCCCCCCCCCCCCCCCTCCACACCTTGTCCTGCATGGGGGCACTGGAGCATTCTTGGGAAGAGGGCTTATCCTTCCCACACTACTGGGAACTGTACTAGTCTCCAAGGATCCAAATTAATCTTAACCTCTGGTATCCTGATTAAAACAGCCTCATTGCCTGCCAGCATGTTCTGGTAGGAGTCTACAAGGAAGAGTGAGCATGGACAATTAGCACTGCTGATATGCCAATGGTACTATGATCCAACATCGGTAGCCAGTGCATATCCAAATACCAGAGCACTGGTGGCCATTGACCAGGACATGGAGCAATGACCAGTGTTGGGCAGCATCTCCAGTGTGCACCATCTAGCGCCAAACGCAATCGGGCCATCATTAGCAAATGCGTTCGGATGTTGCAGGTGCTGGGTGCTACCAAGCGATGTCGTTGACCCAGGGGCCCTATCTGGTGATACTGAACGTCTAACACCATTGTGCACCATGTATATTATTTATTGTTGTAAACCGTTACGATGGAATCCCAGTGACGGTATATAAAACCCAATAAATAAATATAAAAATTGCCATGCTAGGTCAGACCAAGGGTCCATCAAGCCCAGCATCCTGTTTCCAACAGAGGCCAAACCAGGCCACAAGAACTGGCAATTACCCAAACACTAAGAAGATTCATGCTACTGATGCAATTAATAGCAGTGGCTATTCCTTAAGTAAACTTGATTAATAGCAGTTAATGGACTTCTCCTCCAAGAACTTATCTAAACCTTTTTTGATCCCAGCTACAATAACTTCACTAACCACATCCTCTGGCAACAAATTCCAGAGCTTTATTGTACGTTGAATGAAAAATAATTTTCTCCGATTAGTCTTAAATGTGCTACTTGCTAACTTCATGGAATGCTCCCAGTCCTTCTATTATTCGAAAATGTAAATAACCGATTCACAGCTACTCGTTCAAGACCTCTCATGATCTTAGACCTCTGTCATATCCCACTTCAGCCGTCTCTTCTCCAAGTTGAACAGCCCTAACCTCTTCAGCCTATCCTCATAGGGGAAAGCTGTTCCATCCCCTTTATCATTTTGGTTGCCCTTCTCTGTTCCTTCTCCATCACAACTATATCTTTTTTGAGATGCGGCGACCAGAATTGTACATAGTATTCAAGGTGCGGTCTCACCATGGAGCGATTCAGAGGCATTATGACATTTTCCGTTTTATTAACCAATGCAAAAGACTGGAAAGCCCCCCTCTTGCTGCTGGACTGCTGCCTTCATCTTAGTTTTATTGAGTTCCTAGTTAAGTTTAGGACACTAAGGGAGTTGCAATTAGAGTACTTTAAATTTTACCATATCCCATCAAGAATTACAAGATCAGCATGTACAGGGATATTGCCCATACCTTCACCTAAAATTGCTCATTTAAATAATGTAAGAGAGGGCTATTTCCATAACCAGTCCCTAACTGGAACTCAGTTCCTGTGGTAAAAAGGATGGAATCTTACATTAAAATATTTAAAAAGGGTATTAAAACATGGCTATTTAAACAAGCCTTTCATGAGTGTTAACCAAATGATTATATACCCTAAAAATACATTCAGTGGCCAATCCAGGCCATAAGAACCTGGCAAGTACCCAAAAACTAAGTCTATTCCATGTTACCATTGTTAATGGCAGTGGCTATTCTCTAAGTGAACTTAATAGCAGGTAATGGACTTCTCCTCCAAGAACTTATCCAATCCTTTTTTAAACACAGCTACACTAACTGCACTAACCACATCCTCTGGCAACAAATTCCAGAGTTTAATTGTGCGTTGAGTAAAAAAGAACTTTCTCCGATTAGTTTTAAATGTGCCCCATGCTAACTAGCAAATATGAAATTATCCATTCCCAATCAAATTAGGAGTTCCCTCTTATGGACATTAGCGCTGATACTGGACTTGACATTTTAAGCATGGAACAGATCTTATTCCACGCACTCCTACAGGCACATACCATGATGTGCTCTGCAGATTTCTTAGGTAAGTCTTCTTACCTCATTTGCAACAAGATGCCTAATGTGAATGGCCTTGCCCAATTTTGTAAAAATACTAAAGGGGAGTGGTAAGTTTCATACACCCAATCCCCATATGTGTCTCAATGAACAAGCTATATTGTAAGATTGGACATTTGGACAACCTAAGCCCCCCTTGCTCCCCTCTCTTGGTTTGCCCAACTGAATTCTAGCCTTCCATCCCTTACAAATAAAGGCAGTTATGTTTGTTTATCTCAATAGGATCTGTCCTACAAATCCACAGGGGCAACATTTGTAATAAGTATAGCCACTTGGAGAGCTCCATCTTCAGCAGTTGTATTCTCCTTCGGGCTGATACAGTATGGTGCGCTCTGCCGAGCCACCTTTAGCCCCGGTTTGGCTGAGCATTTTTGACGCGCTATTAACCCTTGCCAACCCCCCCCCGAAACTAATAGCGCCCGCAACATGCAAATGCATGTTGATGGGCTTATTAGTTATTCTCGCGCGATACAGAAAGTAAAATGTGCAGTGTAGCTGCACATTTTACTTTCAGGAATTAACGCCTGCCCAAAGGCAAAAGTTAATTTCGGCCGGCACAGGGAAAGTGTACAGAAAAGCAGAAAAAAATGCTTTTCTGTACACCCTCTGACTTAATATCATAGCGATATTAAGTCAGAGGCCCCAAAATTAAAAAAAAAAAAATTTAAATTAAAAAAAAGTAAAATCTGCCCACGGCCCAGAAGACTGACGCTCAATTTAGCCGGCGTCCCTTTTCCAAACCCGTGGCTGTCAGCAGGTTCGAGCACCAATGCCGGTAAAATTGAGCGTCAGCTGTCAAACCCGCTGACAGCCACCGCTTCTGTCAAAAAGGAGGCGCTAGGGACGCGCTAGTGTCCCTAGCGCCTCCTTTTACCGTGGGCCCTCATTTGCATACTCAATTGCGTGCGTCGGGAGAGCGGGCACTCGCCTCGGAGTGCCGGCTCTCCCGTGGTTTTTACTGTATTAGCCCACTTATAAGGAAAAGTAGTAAATCCGTCCAGGATTGTAGTACCTTCATTAAGTTTATTTTTAACGTCCCCACATTAAATTCATAACTTTTATTCATAGGTATACATATACCCAAGTATCTCATCTCAGATTCAGCCCAATGTAGCGGAAAACTACCTACTCACCCCTCTTTAAGAGTTCCAGCAACATCAAGATGATCTGATTTCTCGGTTAACTTTTAACCAACAAACCTGCCAGACTCTTTGTATTTTTGTATTTCTAAAACTTTATCCAGAGTTTGCTGAAGATTTGACAAATACCAGAACATCGTCTGCAAATGCTGCAGTTTTAAAGTTTGTTTTTTTTCCTTTCCTATTATAAATCCTTCGATTCACTCTTTCCCTGCTATTTTCTGGAGCAGGGGATCAATAGAGTATATAAAATCAGGGATAGGAGGCACTCCTGTCTAATTCCTCTCCTAATTCCAATATCAGTGGACTTAAAGCCATTGGCTTTAATGTTTGAAACCAGGAATCAATACAATAGACCAGTATATTGTAGTATGGAGCCCTTAAACCCAAACCTTTCCAAAGCTGAGAACATGTATGGCCAAAATACTGTAGAAAGCCTTTTTCAGAGTCAAATCCAATGGCCAAAGCTGGTACTTTAACATCTATACATTTCCTCTTTGCCGATATCAGCTTTATCAAATGAGTTCTGTTAGACTCATTTGGAATTATATTACTTAGCAAAAATTTTTAGATCTCCATTTAGCAGTGAAATAGGCCTAATATGAGCATCCTTTCCAGGTTTTGGCAAAACTGTAATAAAGGCCATAGTAAAGTCCACAGGGAAAAATTTTCGTTGTATCGCTGCCTCAAAGAAAGCCCTCCTAGGCTGAACTATTTGCTGCGATAACATTTTATAATAATCTGCACTGAATCCTTCTGGACTAGGGATTTACTAGCCCTCACCACTTGGTTTAGTTCTTGTATACTAATGGGTCTTTTTTAGTACTCTAATTGATCCTCTGACACCTGAGGTAGATTCAAATCATGAAAAAAGATATATTCTCCTCAGACGTCCTCCTCACCCAGTACTTCGCATATGTGTCTTTGCTTTTAGTTACCAGTTTTTCTGCTCTGTTATTGAGACCCTCTAAGTTTTCCCTTTCCATGTTTTGACTGACAGAGCATTTTCCCTGCCTTGTTGCCAAACCGAAAAAAAATAAATTCTGCGTTCTGCACGGCTTGCTGTGCTGTCTTGTGCAGATTCTCATTTAGGCTATTCAGCGTACTACGATACTCTTAGTGTCATTATTTACCTGGATTGCCAACTTCCTCTTTGCCTTTTGTATTCTATCTTTTAATGTTAGAATATGAGAATTTCCCTCCTTAATACTACCTTGCTTATTTCCCAAAATAAGATGGGCATATTTTTTTCTCTCCAACTCTTACTACTTTTTGCTTCAAGAAACTCTTAAAATCGATATCCACTAATTAGCCTGGAAATCTCCAGATTTTCTCCCTCCCTTGCTCCTCCACAAGTTCTAATTCTATCCAAATCATTGCATGATCTGAAATTTCTATTGGACCAAATTCTGCTTTCTTAACCACAGTGAAGATTATGGAAGAGCAAATGTAATCTATCTGTGACATTGTCATATGGCCTGGGACAGGTGTATAATCTTTAACTTCTGGGTTAAGCATCCTCTATATATCTAGTAATTTTAACTGCTTACAGAAAAAAGATATACCCTTGTTTTTACCCAAAGGCGGGCCTTTATTTCCAGCAGACTTATGTATTTGCTGATCATGTACGCAATTAAAATACTCCACCATTAGTGGACCTTGCATGTTCTCTAACAAAACATGATTTAAAAAAAAAAAAAAAAAAAACCCTGATTGTAGGAGTTTAGACCATATATATATTGCACAGAGTAAGAAGTTTCCCATTAACTTTCCCAGTTAGGATAATGTAGCAATCTTCCTGATCTTTTATTTCCTTTATCACCTGAAGACAAGTGCTTTTATTCACTAGAATTGCAATTCCTGCCTTTTTCTTTGACAGCTGAAAAGTAACAGGCCCCTACCCAATTTCTCTTTATCTTAAGACTTGCTCTGTTAAATGTTTGTTGTATACAGGCAATATGAGCAGAGTTAAGTTCTAAAGCTTGAAAAAAAAATGTTCCTCTTTACTGGGGAACCTGAACTGTCACCATTCCAAGAAATTATTTTAACATTATCCCCCCCATTAAATTTAGTAAGGACCATATCGCCATAATTTGGGTGAAGAGCTCCCAGCCCCACCCTTCCACTTGAAAAACATTCCCCGTATATAATTCCATCTTCCTCCATTCGCCTCATATACAAACCTTAATGTGAACCATACAACCCCAAAAATGACACTCCAGTTGCTTCCCTTTTTCACCCTTGCTTCTTCCAATTCTCCCTCCCACCTTCCCTTCCCCTCACCATTATCATATGCCTCTTTAATAAAAAAAAAAAAAAAAAAAAATTCAGGGTCCATAGCATGTGATCAGATGCCACACTGCCACCTCTTGCCACCACACCATCCCTCTCTAAGACCACAATACATACCCCATATTTCTTCAACCTAGTCTAGAATCTAAACATTTAAATGTTTTGCCCCCTCAAACTTAAAATAGTCATAAGCAATGAAGGTTTCCACCCCTTTCTTTTTGTCCATACCAATGTCTTAATACATCAGAGTATAACATGTTCCACATATATAACAAAAAAAACTCACATGCCTCTCTTGTCCGTGAAAACTCCTCCAGATGACTCACTTCTGCCTCTGGAAGTTTCTCCAGCCCAAAAATCACCCGCCTCCAAATTGCTGGTGACTTTCTGCCATCTAAGGAACTAGCTCTGCTTCCTGGCTCAAAGCCACTTAGTACATATGGTGATGTGATGGATGAAATTTATTTAAATCCCCCCCCCCCCCCCCCCCCCCCAACCGATAATAAGTCTTTCCTTTTACATTCACATAAAGCCATCTTCACATTGTCATAAGACACCTTTTCACTTTAATCCATCCATTATTGTTCCCAAAGATGCAGGATTCCTCAGACTCCAACTAATATTCCAGTTTCCTTCTGGGTATCAGAGCAAAATTCCAAAGTGAAATTGCAGATCTTCCTTTCTCAAACTCCCCACATACTCCTTTCCCCATCTTTCCAAATTTTCAGTTTTGCAGGGACCTGAAGTGAAAACTTTATTTGCTTCTCAAATAAGGCAGAACAAATTGGCGAAAAGCCCTTCCTCAGTGCAGAAACCTTTGCCAAGTAGTCTTGGAAGATTCTCACGGGATATGCTTTGTATTTTAACTCTGGGCATTTTCTATACGCTTGCATCACCAACTGCTTGTGAGCAGAGTTTGGGATTTTTGCAATCACAATTCTAAGGTGTGTCTCAGATTCTCTCCTTGACCCTAATCGGTGAGCCTGCCCTTCAATAGATTCCTGCAACCCCAGAAATCTGAGATTAGACCTTCATGACCTGTTTCCCAGGTCATCAATTTTGTCAGCAAGCTCAATTTCTCATCCAGGACTGCTAGCACTACCACTTTGATTTCAGTGATCTGATCGATTTGCGGCCTCTCCTCCACCTGTTCCTGCACTGCTGCCATTTCCCTCAATGGGCATCTCCGGCAACGATTTCTGCATATATTTCACAATCTCATATACCTTAACAGATTTACTATTTTGAGAGTCTCCTATGAAAGGGTAGATTGTTGCTGATTGTGGGAGTGCGGCACGCCGAGCCTAGTAGGAAACAGCCTCAGCTCACCACATCACGTGACCCCTACCTTGATCTTTTTTTATAAGGAAAAAAAATCTAGTGAGGGGTCTAGCCTATAATTCCCTTCAGGTACGGAGGGTGGTTTTAGGCTCTTTGGGGTAAGGTGCAGTGAGTGTACCTGGCCTCACATCTAGCTATGATTCATTTTCTTTGAGGAGCAAAACACTTGCAGCCCAATACTTGGGGACCCTAATGCAGAAGGTGTGTTCTTTGTAGAATCTTAATTTGGTGATCAGGGTGTTGTCCTCTGCAGTGGCTTGGATGGTGCTAACCCTGAAAGTGGTTTGTTTGGCAATTTGTTCAGCCAGAAAAACTTCAGAGCTTCAGGCATTGTCTTGTAAAGATCCCTTTCTTCAGTTTACAGAGAATGGGTTGTCCTGGTGAGCGAGCGGTGCCTTCATTTCTGCCGAAGGTTATTGCAGCTTTTTATCTTAGTCAAACAGTGGAACTTCCCGCTTTTCTGAATTTGGATTTGTCTGTGCTGCACGTGAAGGAACTTCATGTGTTGGATATGTGGCAGGGTTGTTAAGGTATCTCTATATGGCTAATAGTTTCCAGAGATCATATCATATTTGTGTGCTTTGGAATGGGCCAAGAAAAGGATGCAAGGCATCCAAGGCTACTATTGCGAAATGTCGGATGGTCTAAGGGCTCACTTGACTCAGGTGCAGACAACTTTATGGGCAGAGTTATCAGTTGGTTTCTTCATAATAAATGGCTACTTGAAAATTTACACACTTTCTCCAAGCATTCCCAGTTGGATGTCAGGGTTCCAAACTTGTGAGGTTTGGCTAGTATATAGCATAGCGAGGTTTTAAAAGAGGTTTGAACAAGTATCCATATCACATTTTCCAGGTAACATAAGAACATGCCATACTGGGTCAGATCAAGCTATTGCTATTCCTGGGAGTAACAGTGTTAAATCTACTTTTTGGGATCTGCTAGGTACTTACGGCCTGGATTGGCCACTGTTGGAGACAGGCTGCTGGGCTCGCTAGACCAGTATAGGGGAGCTTGGGTACATCCGAGGAGTCTTGGCTGCAAATTGGTTCTTATTTGCTAATTTTTGTTCCTGGAATACCACAGATCAGTCCAGAATTCTGCCTGTCATGAATTCTGCTTAATATTGTAATTTGTTTCTACAAAGGCTCCACCTCCCTTCTGCTCATTGAGGAGGTTGAGGGTCTCAGTTATTCTGGTCTTGGCTTGAGTACAGGTCATACTGAGGACCAGCAGGTGCCACACTAGGTTAAGTAGCAGTGTCAGTAAAGCTTTTCTTCTGTCTCCATCTGCTGGCAGGGAGGCAAAACCCAGGAGTCTGGACTTATCTGTGGTATTCCAGAAATGAAATTAGCAGGTAAGAAATTTTTCTTTGACACCTACTGGCTGAAACTGGTTACACGCATATATTGGGTTCTAGTGGACAGTGTGGGCCATATCTCCCAGCCAGGCTGCATTGCTGCAATGGCTGGGTTAGGAAAGGTTATAAAATAAATACCCAGGTAGTTACCAGTTAATGTTTCTCTTGCCCAGTAGTGAACACTTTTTAGATTTATCTGGAAGCCCAAAGAAGCAAGAGGAAACAGAGACCAAATATACCATTAAAAAAAAAAAAATGTTGCTTGGTGGTTCTCTTTCATTTAAGTGACAAAATGTTATATCTAACCAATAGGAAAGGATTCCACCTTGCTTATTCACGAGGCTACACTGGAAGATGGGCTGGAAGAGGAGGCCATAGAGAAAACACACAGGTGAGATTGAAGGTTTTTCTTTGTATGTTGCACCTAGAATCTATGCATACAGCACACATACCTGCGACACTTCAGTGTGCATTCTGTCTTTGCAAACATTGTTTACTATTGTTGTTTGTATAGCTGGGTAAGGAACCAGTTACCAAATGCAGGGTACCTCCAGTTGGTTACAGGCCTCATTTCTCACTAGACTTGTCTTCCCATATGTTGCTTTGTATGGTCAATTCAGAAGCCAAGTTTCAAGAGCATAGTTTTGACGTAGGCAAACAAGGATACTGTATTCATAGGCCTGGGTATCCAATGCAGCAACATTTCGGCTAAGTTCTGGAGTCTGACATTGTCTCCTTTTGTATTCCACATGCAAATGTTGCCACTGTCATAGCAAGTCTGGGATTTTTGTGTTATCCTTATCTTTCAGATGCCAGACCTTAACAGGTTTTGCTGCCTAATTTCCTTGTGGGTTTAAAAAGGTTATGGTATTAGGGAAGTTTTTTAGTATTTATAAACTTGCAACTGTTTAAGAAGAACCTCTTGCAGAAGAAGCATATACTTATCTTGGTGTGCATAAAGATTAAAAAAAAAAAAAAAGTCCTCTGAAGGTGTTGCATTGTAACTACTGCTTTTGCTCTCATGGGCAGTAAAGCCAGTTAAACTGTTGTTGAATGGAGATAAAAAGGGTTAAGATTTATACTAGTATTTTTTATAACTTTTTTGGCAATATTCATTTGTGACTGTGGTTTCCCTTGTTTCTTGGTTCTAGTAGCTGTCCAAAGGTGATATTTAATGTTACAGAAAATCCCTTTGATCTATGGGACAATGTGAAGTTTCACTCTTTTGATAGTGGAAAGATTCTATCCTGTTTGTATCTTTTTTTTTTTTTTTTTTTTGACCATGTAGTTCCTCTTCTTTTTCTTCCAGCTCAGTTGGGATGAGTGCTGGGATTCTGGCACCATGAACTTGCAACCACCTGGAGGATTTCCCCCTATTTTAATAGAACATCCTTCCCACTGTTCATAACCTGGTTATTGCAGCAATGGTCCTGAGTCCAAGAGCCATGTACCGGGACTTTTATTGAATCCTGTATCATGGGCTCTAAATCCACCCTTGATAACCAGAACTCCCTTTTTCCATAGAGATTGTGAATGCTGCTTCTGAAGCATCCCCAGCTAGCCTGAAGTCTGGGGATAAACCTGTGACCTTTTCCATAGCTGTAAGCGGCACTACCACAGAGTCACTAGGCCGGTGGTTGGATTCTCGTGTGTTTTGGGGGGGGGTATGAATTTATTGCTTGTCTAGATTAGGTGTTAAAACGTTTAGGGGGATCTAACAAGCTTTCCTGTGCTAACGTGTAAGATCCCTGTGAGAAGAGCTGGTGTGCACACCAAGTTGGAGGAATATTTTATTGAAATTTAATATTTTATTGAGAGAATATTTTCAAAATAGCTAACTTTTTTATTGGAAAAAGTCATGTAAACCGGGTTCTTCGTAGACAGCAGGATGAATTGGCCATACTTAATACCTACCCTTCTCCCCGGAAAGTAGTCTGCTTCACTAAAGCTTAAGCACTGGAAGAGAGTGGCTCATGAGGCAGCATAGCTCTGACAGCTGGGTCAGTGTTGACACAATCAGATGAGGTCATCACGCATTATGGCCAATTCATCCTGCGTTTACAAAACTCCCTGTTTTGCTAGTGTGTAGCCAGATGGACTCAGACCAGTGGTTATGTGCTCCTCTGCTAGCAGATGGGAGACAGAGTCAGATTTCAAGCTGACATCATCCTGGGTACATATACCCCTGCACTGACCTCACTTCTCCGTATCACTCAGTCTCCTAAGCAGATGCGGACACTAGCACAGTGTTAGGAAAATTACAACAAAAAGATAAAATTACCTTAAGATCGAGCCCTGATCTCATGCGGTGATACCTCATGGTCCCTCCTCCAGTTGAGAATTCCTGAGGTGATCTCCGATATCCCTCAGAGGTGTGCCTTGGTCCCGGCGTGGACTTAGCCCCCAGAGTGGCTGAAAGGCAGCAGGTGCACATCTGAGCACGGCGATGAAGGTAAAACCCTCTCCCCCCCCCCCCCCCCCCCCCCCCCCCCACAGCTGGAGACCGATGCACAAGTGGTAAGTGCCGAGACCAGGTAAGAAAAGAACTTTAAATACAGGTCTCTGGTCTCTAGAGCTCGAATCACTGTACCGACTCTGCCTTCGGCAAGTTAAAACGGGGGCACCGATCGGGTTGAGCGGCCTCGGTTAGGCAAGGCCCCGATCCAAAGCAAGAGTCCACACACGTGGAGACCCTAAGGGGGGGTGCTATCTTACACGCGGGAGTTGTCTGCGCCATCTTCCCTTCCCCTTGGCGGTACACGCAGGACAGTCCGGCGGCCAATGCTTGTGCGCATCCCATAGTCGCGCGCACAGCGATGCACACAACTGGACCGTGTGCACAGCCGAGCCGCTCGCACAAGTTAGCCGCGTGCCCACCGAAGCACACTCTGTACGCATATCTACGGCCACGCACACATCCTCACCATGCGCATAACTCCGGACGTGCACTATTCTCGCACGCAGTGAAACTAATTGTGCGCCCAAGCATAGATTCAATGGCACCGGTGGCCAAGAAGGTCAGAAGGCACTCTTTGTATTTCCTGCCACATCAGTTCAGGCTGCGTGGCTCTTGAGTCCTGCCTGTGTCAGATTTGTGAAGAAGCCCAGGGGGACCAAAGCCTGGTCCTTCACTGCCTGAGGACGGGTCTGGTCCAGACCTAGGCAACTCAGAGATGCCTGCACCACAGGAAGGCACCTTAGGGGACCCTACTACAGCTCCACCTGGGATTAACATGGACCCAGGGACCTTCTCCTGGTTGGAATTTTTCCAGGGGCTGCAAACCTTTATACAGGCACAATCAGCCCCGGCTGCAACACATGCTCAGCCCCTGCCGGAAGCACAAAATCCTCCTGGCCTTACTCGAATGCCTCGTCTAACTAAGAGTCTCCCTGACAGGGACCCAGATACCTCAGATGATGACTGCTCCCTGGAAGAAGGAGAAAAGCCTGGAACCATACCGAACCATGCTTCGTTTCTTCCACAAGTATGAATTACCAGCCCTTGTTTCCCAGACTCTGAAGACTCTGGGTATTCCAGCCATGGACCCCATGGCAGAACCAAAGAAGAACCCCATCTTGGTGTCCCTTCGCAAAGCCTCATGCTACTTTCCTATGATGGAGGCCATCCAGGAACTGATTGACCTGGAGTGGGATACACTGGAGGCCGGCTTTAAAGGAGGTTGGGCCTTGGAAGCCTTGTACCCTCTGGAACCAGCGGCCAAGGAACGCCTGCATTTTCCAAAGGTGGATGCCATGGTCTGTGCTGTCTCAAAGCGAACGACCATTCCCGTTGAGGGAGGGGCTGTATTGAAGGACACTCAGGACAGAAGATTAGAATCCATCCTTAAGCAGGCCTTCGACGCAACAGCAATGACACTGCAGATTGCCTCCTGCTGCGCACTGGTGGCACATTCCTGTTTGCTCCTCTCGGAAGAGGTAGATAACTCCGGAACCTATACTGGCGAGATGATGGAACCTGCAGCAGCTTTCCTGACGGGTGCAAGCTCAGACCTAGTGCGTACATCAGCCAGAAGACAGTTATGGCTGCGAAATTGGTCTGCTGACACGACCTCTAGAGTGAATCTCATGAGAATGCCCTTTAAAGGATCTCCTTTTCGGAAGCGAACTAGAAAAGTTAGCCAGCAAGTGGGGCAAATCACCATTGCCTCTGCTACCGGAAGACAGGGGTAAAATCCCAGCGCCCCTCGCCCAGAAGAGCCAGGGGCAGAAGTTCTCAACGCTTTAGACCCTACAGGAACTCGCAGTTCCAAGCAGCCCATCCCTCTGGAAGGCCCCAGTCCTTTTGGAATCGACAGACCAAGAGAGGAACAGCAGACGTGCCACCCAATGAGAAGGAGCAGATCCATCCACGGGAAGAGGAAATAGGAAGTCTACTTTCCCTCTCTCTTAGCAAAGATGGGTCAAGATCACGTCGGACAAATAGGTGCTAAACATCATTCGAGAAGATTACTCTCTGGAGTTCCGCAGCATTCCTCGGGATAAATTTATTATGTCACCCTGCCACTCCCATACCAAAAGACTGGCAGTGGAAGCCACTCTGACAAGATTACTCAGCCTGAGGGCAATAACTCCCGTTCCTGCGCCACAACAAATTATGGGATGCTATTCCATCTATTTTATTGTTCCCAAGAAGGAAGGATCATTCCAGCCCATCTTGGATCTCAAGAACGTCAAAAGTCATCTGTGGATACTACACTTCTGCATGGAGACCCTCTGCTCCATAATAATGGCAGTACAACCAGGGGAGTTCCTGACCTCTTTGAAGCCTACAGTCACATTCCAGTCCATCAAGAACACCTGTGTTAACTACGCTTTGCGATACTGGGTCACCATTATCAGTTCCAAGCGCTACCCTTCGGCCTGGCAACCGCCCCCAGAACAATCTCCAAAATCATGGTGGTCGTGGCGGCAACACTAAGGAAGGAAGGGAGCTTGGTCCACCCTTACCTGGACAACTGGCTGGTCAGGGCAAAGTCTTCAGAAAAGAGCCAGCAGGTGACCAGCAAAGTCAAGAACCTACTGCAGGAGCTCAGTTGGGTCGTGAACACGGGCAAGAGCAGTCTGTAGTCCTCCCAGTCTCTAGAGTTACCTGGGGGCCCGTTTCAACACCAAACAGAACAGTCTTTCTTCCTCCCCCGAGGAGAAGGAAGCTGATGGAACAGCTATGACGATTGATGACCAATGCACGCCTCAGAGTATGGAACTATCTTCAAGTCCTAGGCCTCATGGCATCAACCCTGGAAGTCGTTCCATGGGCAAGGGCCCACATGCGACCGTTCCATCAATCCTTGCTCTCATGCTGGAACCCACTGTCCCAGGACTATTCAATTCTCCTCCAACATCCAGCAGAAGTACGTTCTCAGCTTCAGTGGTGGCTACAGGAAGACCACCTAAGCAGTGGAGTAAACTTATCCCCACCGAATTGGATCTTGCTCACCACGGATGCGAGCCCCGTCTTGGTGTTCCTTCTCAAAGCCTCATGCTACATCCCTATGATGGAGGCCATCCAGGAACTGATTGACCAAGCAGTATCTTGGGCAGAAACCAAGCTGCTATCGCCTGCCGAGATCTGTCAAGCGGCAACGTGGTCCTCCCTACAGACCACCTTCAGGTTCTACAGCCTGGATGTTCAGGCCCGAGAAGACACAGCCTTCAGAAAGGGCAGCACTAAGTGGGCCACGGGAAGCCTCCCGCCCTGACCGGGAGTAGCTTTTGTACATCCCACTGGACTGAGTCCATCTGGCTACACGCTAGGAAATGGAGACATTACTTACCTGATGATTTTGTTTTCCATAGTGTAGATAGATGGACTCAGCGTCCCACCCACGACTGCCCTCCGGAGAAAGGAGGACCTGGAAAAGCAAACCTCAAGACTAAACAAATACGGGTAAGCCATTTCCTACTCTCAGTTCAAGATACCCTCAGTTAGCTGGTATCAGCGTTGACTTAGTTGAGTGCACTGGCAGTCTCCAGTTTTTGAAATCAGTTGAGCCAGTTAATAAAGTTTAATAGGTATAACCAAGTTATGCAGAATATATTTCCACAATGGCTTTTGAGGAGGATACTGAGGAAATGAGGTCAGTGCAGGGGTATATGTACCCAGGATGACATCAGCTTGAAATCTGACTCAGTCTCCCATCTGCTAGCAGAGGAGCACATAACTACTGGTCTGAGTCCATCTGTCTTCACTAAGGAAAACAAAATTATCAGGTAAGTAATTTCTCCATTACAGGCTAATAAAACTTAAAGTGTTTAAAATATTTTTAATCATTTTGTTCTGGTTTCATAATTAGTGTTGGGATTTGTATGCATGTGTTGACATTAGGAATGTTTTTGTTTTCTGTGCAGTAAGTCTGTTTTCTATCATTTTTTCTTTTCAGCACAACTTCCCAGGCCATTGATGTTGGGATGAGGATGAATGCAAAATTTATTATGTTAAATCACTTCAGTCAAAGATATGCGAAAATCCCGCTCTTTAGAGAAGATTTTAATGAAAAGGTTGGCATAGCATTTGATCACATGCAAGTAAGTTTGTTTTCAATGCCATTTATAGTTAAATCATTTTACTATTGATCAGAACCTTGATTTGTGCCTGATTTAGATCAATTGTTAAAGGATGTCTTATTCTTCTGAAAATATGAGCCTCTTTCAAGCCCTATTGAGTATGCATTCATAAAACTCCCTACTGTTTGTACTGATGATTCCAGTTTTGAGCATGCTGGGTGGGTTCTGAGATTGAGCCAATTCTATTCAGAAATGAATGTTTTGAGCCAGCCCTTTAGGAAGCAGAAGAGGACAGATTTTGGTGTTCAGGATGCAGCTTGTGGATTTGGGTTGAACAGAACTGGATGGGTGAAATATGGTGCATGCATATAGGGAAAATAATTCTAACTATAGGTACACAATGCTGGGTTCCATATCAGGTGTCATCACCCAGGAAAAGGATCTTGGTGTCATTGTGGATGATATGTTAAAACAGCAAATAGAATGTTAGGAATTATTCTGAAAAGAATGGAAAACAAAATTCAGGTTATCATAATGCCTCTATATAGCTCTATGGTACTACTAAACCTTCGGTATTAAGTTCTGGTCTCCCCACATTGAAAAAGATGGTTTGCACAGGTACAGAAAAGGGTGATAAAAGTAAGTGGATGGAATGGCTTCCCTATGAAAAACTAAATGGGACAGAGATCTTGAGCTTTCAAAATTTAGCTACGTAATTTGTTGCTGGAGGATGTGCTCAACACAGGTAGCATAGTTGAGTTTTTAAAGGGAGTTTGGACAAGTTCCTGAAAGAAAAGTCCATAAACAATTATTAGCCTGCTTGACTTGGGGGAAAGCCAGCACTTATCCCTGGAAGTGGTAGCAAAAAATGGATCTACTGTTTGGGATCTACTAGATACTTCCTAGAGATCTGTATTGGCCACTATCCAAGCTAGGATGCTGGGTTCAATTTACCCTTGGTCTGACCCAGCATGGCAGCATAGGAACATAAGAATTGCCATGCTGAGTCAGACCAAGGTCTATCAAGCCCAACAGCCTCTCTGGTGGCCAATCCAGGTTGTAAATACCTGGCAGATCCTAAAACGTAGATTTAACTCTGACTCCCAGGGATAGCAATAGCTTTCTTTAGTCTACCTGACAAACAATGTGTTCCCTGTACGTACCCGGATCAGTCCAGACTCCTGGGTTTTGCCCCCCCTCTAGCAGATGGAGACAGAAGTTTACAAACAAAACTCCGCCTTATCTAGGCTGGTGCCACCTACAGTCTGGCAGTCTTCTTCTGTCTCCTAGCAGGTGGAGAGGGTGCAAAACCTGCAGTCTGAGCTGAGGCCTAGTTTAAAAAAAAAAAAAAAAAAAAAAAAAAAAAGTGATTGGTTAGGTCTAGTTTTTGGTTTGGTAAAGTTTTCTTGACGCTGGGACCGCAGTTGTGTGCCTGCAGGTCCGAGCTTGTCTCCTCCCGGGGGAGCTTTTCCTCCGGGGAGTTGAGCGCGCTGAGGGTGGGCTGAGGGCCCTTGCCAGCGTTCCTAGCCTGGGGGTGAAACCGGGGAACTCGGTTCACTCCCCCCAGGTGGTCCCGGAGCCGGCGGCGAACGGTAAAAAAAAAAAAAAAAAAAAAATTTTGTTTTCTTGCCTGTCTCTCCTTTTCCCTTTCTCTCCCTGTTCGGGCTCGTTTGCGTGCAGAGGGGGGGAACGGGAGCGGCGCCGCGGGTGTTGGTCGTTTTTGGTTTTTTCTTTCTGCTCCTTCTCTGTGGAGCATGCCGCGGCGTTCAGTTTGCAGGGCCTGCGGGGCGGCCCGTCGCCTCTCCCGGGACAGCCTTTGTTCTGGCTGTGTCTCGGGCGGCGAGGGCGTTTCGGCGGGACCTGGTTCGGAGCGGCAGCGGCAGCCGGAGGCTTCGGGACGCAAGTCGGGGGCAGTAGGTCCGTTCCCGCGGAGCGCGGGAACGGGCGCCATTTTGGACGCAGCGATTTCGGCGGGAAGATCCGCCATTTTGGGCTCGGCGGGGCCTGGCTGCGCGGCGTCCCCGTCACCGGGGGGAGCGGAGGACGCTCCTCCTGCCCTGTCCCCGCAGCGGAGGGTTTCCGAGGGGGACCAGTCTCCTGCTGTGAGCAATCCGGAGGAGGATCCGGATCGCAGCTCCTCTGACTCCTTTTCCTCGGAATTTGTTTTAGTTATGCATAAGGCTTTTAAAGCGAGCAGGCAGGCCAGGAAAAGATCGCGGGGAGCGCCGGATTCGGTTCGGGGGCCGGAGCCTAAACGGAGCGCCAGGTCCCTCCCGGTCTCGGATCCCCCGGTGGGAGCACGCCCGCTCCGTTTGGGGGCTCCGCGGGGGGATGCAGAGACGGACTCCGAATCCGGGGATCCGGAGGCGCCGGATCCACAATCGCAACCGCGGGGCGTTGACGGGGAAGAGGATCAGGGAGCTAGTGGGTCGAGTGGTCTCCACGTGACGGATGGCGATGACCCCAAGGTGGTGCGTTTGTTTAGGCGCGACGAATTAGCGCCGCTAATTCCGGCAATCCTCGGAGAGTTGGCGATAGACTTGCCACGACCGGAGTCGCGCCTAGGACGCACAGACCCCGTGGTGTTGGGGCTGAGGGGACCACCGACGGCTTTTCCATTGCATTTTTCGGTGTCCGATTTGCTTTTTAAGGAGTGGGATACTCCTGATTTGGGGTTGAAGGTGGCTAAGGCCATGGATAAGCTTTATCCCCTGACGGAGGACGCGCTCGAGCTCCTTAAGATTCCGAAACTTGATTCTGCGGTGGCGGCGGTCACCAAGAGGACCACCATCCCGGTAACGGGAGGGACAGCACTCAAGGATTTGCAGGATCGTAAGCTGGAGGTGCAGCTTAAGAAAATTTTTGAAGTCTCCGCGCTTGATGTACGGGCAGCGATCTGTAGCGGTTTCTCCCTCCGTGCGGGGCTTAGGTGGGCCCAGCAGCTTTCTGCTAACGAAGGTTTGTCGCCGGAGGAAGCGCAGCAGGCGACTCGTCTGGAGGCAGTGATTGCCTATAGCACGGATGCTTTTCATGATTTGCTTCGTTCTTCGGCACGGGCGATGGTCTCTGCGGTGTCTGCTCGGCGTTTGTTGTGGCTCCGCCATTGGGCGGCGGACGTTTCGTCAAAGGCTCGTTTAGGCTCACTGCCATTTAAGGGGCAGTTACTGTTTGGTAAGGAGCTAGAGGATTTGATTGAGTCTTTGGGCGAGAACAAGATCCATCGGTTGCCGGAGGACAGGCCGCGTCGGGGGACGCCGGCCACGCGGGGTAGATTCCGTGGAGGTCGTCGGCCCCGTAATGCGCGAGGATCGGTCTCCTCTTTTCGCCACAATGCGGCTAGGCAGCAGTCGTACACGCAGTCCTTTCGCGGGCGCCGGTTTGGTAGACCCGGGACCGGGTCTGGAACCCCGGCCGGGAAGCTGCCACAATGATGGGCTGCCGGCCCACGCTCCGGTGCCGGTGATCGGCGGCAGGCTGTCGCAGTTTGCCGGGGAGTGGGCCAAGATCACGTCGGATCAGTGGGTGCTGGACGTGATAAATCGCGGCTACGCGTTAGATTTTGCACGGCGGCCCCTGCCTTGTTTCATGGTGTCGCCCGGCGGGTTTTCAGAGAAGCGGCGGGCGTTACGGGGCACAATCCGGCATCTGTTAGCCCTGGGCGCGATCGTGCCCGTACCGTTCCACGAACTGCGCAGCGGCAGGTATTCAATTTACTTCCTGGTACCAAAAAAAGAGGGCACGTTTCGTCCGATTCTCGACCTCAAGGGCGTCAACAGGTGCTTGCGGATCCCCAGGTTTCGCATGGAGACGCTTCGGTCGGTCATCGCGTCCGTGAGACAAGGGGAGTTTCTCGCGTCTCTGGATCTAACGGAGGCGTATCTCCACATCGGGATCTGCGCGGATCACCAACGCTACCTTCGATTCGCGGTGTTGGGGCAGCACTTCCAGTTTCAAGCACTACCATTCGGGCTGGCGACAGCCCCGCGGACCTTTACAAAGATCATGGTGGTGGTGGCTGCTCATCTTCGCAAGGAGGGGTGCTTGGTTCATCCGTATCTGGACGATTGGTTGATTCGGGCGAAGTCCGAGCGTCTCTGTCGGTTGGCGGTTCAACGAGTTGTCGAGTTGTTGCAGAGCCTCGGCTGGGTGATCAATCGAGGCAAGAGTCGGCTAGAACCGTCGCAATCCCTGGAGTTTTTGGGGGCTTTGTTCGACACGCGTCAGGGCATGGTTTATCTGACGCAGGAGCGCAGACTCAAATTGCAGTGTCAAGCCAGGCGTTTGTTGGCCAAGCCCATGCCGGTCGTCTGGGACTATCTACAGATGGTAGGGTCTATGACGTCCACGCGGGAATTGGTTCCTTGGGCGTTCGCGCATATGCGACCGTTGCAATTGGCCTTACTCTCCCGCTGGAACCCGGTGTCGGAGCAGTTTCATCTGCCGTTGCCGCTGCCACCTTCGGCCCGTTCCAGCATGGCCTGGTGGCTCTGTCACAACAACTTGACCAAGGGCATTTCGCTGGCTCTGCCCGCGTGGACGGTGGTCACCACGGAGGCCAGTCTGTACGGCTGGGGCGCGGTGTGTCTCCGGAGTTCGGTGCAGGGCACATGGTCCCCGACGGAGGCGGCGTGGTCCATCAATCGGTTAGAGACCAGGGCAGTGAGGTTCGCCCTGCGGGAGTTCCTGCCGTTGGTTCGCGGACAGGCGGTCAGGATTCTGTCGGACAATGCGACAACGGTGGCGTACATCAACCGGCAGGGCGGCACCAGAAGTCTGCTGGTGGCCGCCGAGGCGCGGCAGTTGATGGCTTGGGCCGAGCGGCATCTGCAATGCATAGCGGCGTCGCATATTGCGGGCGTGGAAAACGTTCAGGCGGACTTTCTGAGTCGCCATCGGCTGGATCCAGGCGAATGGGAACTCGCGGACGTGGCGTTTCGGAGCATTTGCGCCAGGTGGGGAACACCTGTGCTAGACCTGATGGCGACGTTCAAAAATGCCAAAGCGCCGCGGTTTTTTGCCCGTCGCCGGGAGACGGGGGCGGAAGGGGTCGACGCCCTCGCGTTGCCTTGGCCGACAGGGGTGCTACTCTGTCTTTCCCCCGTGGCCCCTCATCGGTCGGACGCTGAGGCGCATCGAACTTCACCCGTCGCCCGTGATTCTAGTCGCACCCGAGTGGCCGCGGCGGCCGTGGTTCGCGGATCTTCAGAACTTGGCGCTGGGGCCTCCCCTGCGGTTTCCGTATGTGCCGGACCTGCTACATCAGGGTCCCGTTTGTTTCGACCAGGTCGAATGCTTTTGTCTAGCGGCATGGCTTTTGAGAGGCGTAGGTTGAAGAAACGGGGTTATTCTGATGCGGTGGTCACAACGCTGTTGCGGTCGCGCAAGCCTTCCACGTCTCTGGCGTATGTGCGAGTATGGACGGTCTTTGAGACGTGGTGCCTGGCTCAGGCTATTCGGCCTACGCGGGCTTCGGTGCCGGAGGTGTTGCTTTTCCTCCAGGATGGTTTGGCGAAAGGCTTGTCTTGCAGTTCGCTCAGGGTGCAAGTGGCGGCACTTGCCTTGCTGCGCGGGCAGGTCCACGGGGTGGCATTGTCTGCACACCCGGACGTCGTTCGTTTCCTCCGGGGAGCTAAGCTATTGCGTCCTCCGTTCCGTTCTCCGTGTCCTTCGTGGAGTTTGAATCTGGTTCTGAAGGCCTTGTGTTCCGCTCCCTTCGAGCCTATTCGCGGAGCTACAGTGAAAGACTTGACGCTGAAGGTAGTTTTTCTCGTGGCTGTGGCGTCGGCGAGGAGGGTGTCGGAGCTTCAAGCCTTGTCTTGTCGGGAACCTTTCTTAAGGATTACGGATTCGGGGGTGTCGCTTCGTACGGTGCCTTCCTTCTTGCCTAAGGTGGTGTCGGCCTTTCATCTCAACCAGACGGTGGAGTTGCCTGCGTTTTCTGAGGATGATAAGTCGCTTCCGAATTATCGAGATTTGCGGCGGCTAGATGTGAGGAGAGCCCTTTTACGTTATCTTGAGGTGACGAACTCTTTTCGGAGGTCAGATCATCTTTTTGTCTTGTGGGGCGGTCCTCGGCGCGGTCAGGCGGCTTCCAAGACTACCATTGCTCGCTGGTTGAAGGAGGCCATTGGTTCCGCATATCTGCTGCAGGGCAAGTCTGTTCCGGTGGGGCTGAAGGCTCATTCTACGCGTCAGATTTCGGCGGAAGACATTTGTAGAGCGGCGACCTGGAAGTCGTTGCATACCTTTGCTCGTCATTATCGCCTGGATGTGCGTGCTCCGGGTTCCGGCGGTTTCGGGGCAGGGGTGCTCAGAGCGGGACTCTCCGGATCCCACCCTAGTTAAGGTAGCTCTGGTACATCCCAGGAGTCTGGACTGATCCGGGTACGTACAGGGAAAAGAAAATTAGGTCTTACCTTAGTTAATTTTCGTTCCTGTAGTACCACGGATCAGTCCAGAGTCCCGCCCGTCGAGTCTACTGTTCGGTATGAGAGTCCGGTCTGACGACGGTATGGTTTCTTTCTGTCCATTCTGTCTCTGTTGTCTCTTTTCTTCGTTATCGATGGCTCTGGTTCTGGTCCCATTTGGGGGATAGTTGAGCTGTTTCTTTGGTTGGTAGGTTCCTGTATATAGTTCATTTGTGGTAATTTTGGGGCTTCATCTGCTTTGACATTAAGTAAGACTGCCAGACTGTAGGTGGCACCAGCCTAGATAAGGCGGAGTTTTGTTTGTAAACTTCTGTCTCCATCTGCTAGAGGGGGGGCAAAACCCAGGAGTCTGGACTGATCCGTGGTACTACAGGAACGAAAATTAACTAAGGTAAGACCTAATTTTCTTTTAGACACTTGTCCAAACATCTCTTAAACTTTGCTATGCTAGTCATCTTGATCATGTTTTCTGGCAACAGATTCCACAGCTTGATAATATGCTGAGAGAAAAAGTACTTTATATGATTTTTAATCTGCTGGTTACCTTTTGTGGAGTGTCCCCTTATTTTGTAGTATTTGAAAAGACAAATAATTGTCCTTTATTTACCCATTCTACCCCATTCATTATTTTATCAACTTATATTCCTCTGCACTCAGGCAGGCCAATCCACACCTGTGGGTTATAAACTCCTACCAGCAAATGGAGACTGAGACAACTGACTTGCTGACGTCTCTGACATATAGCCCTGTCCTGACATCAGTCTCCCAGTATTCTCAGTCTCCAGCAGTTGGTGGACATGCATCTCCCTAGTGGGAATTGTCTGCTTTAAAAAAAAAAAATGGACAAGAAAAGAAAGAATCACCAAAAAAGAGCTAATTATTTTCCATTCAATTAAATCACCACAACAACAAGGAAAAAAGAACAATTGTACCACAAGGCTGTACTCAAAAAATTTTTTAAACTAAAATTGACCGTATCGGCAAGCCTGGCGACAAAACCCTGTCAAACATGAAACAGGGATTGTCCGGACTTCTCATCATTTACAGTCAACCTTGAAACTCTATTTTTTACTATACTTTTTTGGAATTTGATTTTTTAGTTGTTTTTTCAAATTTTTTTAAATATTTTCTATAAAATTTGTAAATCTAGAGCAATATGTTTCAATTTTAATTGCAGTCAAAGGGAACTCTCCTCTCATTATTGCCCACAAGTGTCCTATAATAGAACAGGAAAGTATTTCATACTATTTTATAAATATATTCAACATTGTTTTAGAGTTACTTATCTCATTTCGAATGAGCACTGCCAAACCTTCATCGCGGACGTGCACCGTCTCAACTCACTTCCGGACTTGCAGGAAACAGCAACCACATTGATGTACCATGAGCATTTAAATAGAGGCGAAATACCAATCAAAACCAAGGGGTGGCGGTCAGTCAGAAGAACCGACGTCATTGACGTCATTAATTGATCAGCTGTGAATCGCAACTTAAAGGGAACCCCGTCTCTGCTGTGCTTGACGTTGCCAACGTCCTTAATTACTCAGCTGTGAATCAAAGACTTAAAGAAAAAGTTAGAGAAAAACGTTCAATTCTTGTTCACCATTCAAACCTTTAGGTTGTAGTGTGTCTGAGTCTAGTCTAGTCTGAGTGTAGTCTAGTCTGAGGGATAAACTGGTACACTCGGATTCTTCGCCATTACAAATTAATATTGATCAAGGGAGACATCAACCTTGTGGTAGATGCTCTGTTTGTAATATCATGATGGATGATACGCAATTGATATTACAAAATCCTTCATTAACCATCAAGCTACGACAGAACACTACATGCACATCTATGGGTGTGATCTATGTAATCATCTGCCCCTGTCAAATGCTATATGTGGGTAAAACTATGAGACAGTTGAAAGTGAGAATGATTGAGCACCGCTCTAGTTTAAACACGAAACGGCTAAGTGCCCCTGTAGTTCCTCACTGTTTAGAAAAAGAACACTCTTTTGAAGATCTAAGGGTCTGTGTCATTCAACAAATATTACCTCATTGGCGGGGAGGGAATCTCAACAGGAAACTAATGCAAGCTGAGCAAAGATGGATTAATTTCCTAGACACACTACAACCTAAAGGTTTGAATGGTGAACAAGAATTGAACGTTTTTCTCTAACTTTTTCTTTAAGTTTTTGATTCACAGCTGAGTAATTAAGGACGTTGGCAACGTCAAGCACAGCAGAGACGGGGTTCCCTTTAAGTTGCGATTCACAGCTGATCAATTAATGACGTCAATGACGTCGGTTCTTCTGACTGACCGCCACCCCTTGGTTTTGATTGGTATTTCGCCTCTATTTAAATGCTCATGGTACATCAATGTGGTTGCTGTTTCCTGCAAGTCCGGAAGTGAGTTGAGACTGTGCACGTCCGCGATGAAGGTTTGGCAGTGCTCATTCGAAATGAGATAAGTAACTCTAAAACAATGTTGAATATATTTATAAAATAGTATGAAATACTTTCCTGTTCTATTATAGGACACTTGTGGGCAATAATGAGAGGAGAGTTCCCTTTGACTGCAATTAAAATTGAAACATATTGATCTAGATTTACAAATTTTATGGAAAATATTTTAAAAAAATTTGAAAAAACAACTAAAAAATCAAATTCCAAAAAAGTATAGTAAAAAATAGAGTTTCAAGGTTGACTGTAAATGATGAGAAGTCCGGACAATCCCTGTTTCATGTTTGACAGGGTTTTGTTGCCAGGCTTGCCGATACGGTCAATTTTAGTTTAAAAAATTTTTTGAGCACAGCCTTGTGGTACAATTGTTCTTTTTTCTTTTCTCCTTGTTGTTGTGGTCAAGAAAAGAAAGAAACAGATGTGAGTTCCTGGAGTGAACTCAGTCTGGGGCTCTCCATCAATTGAGTTGTTGAGCCTCTGTGCCTTGTCAGGTTTAGGCGCAAGAAAAAAAGGAAAAGGAATGAGGGAGCATGGCGGTGAAGGCTTGTGCCCTCTCCCCTACTTAGCCATTGGCCTGATTGTTATTTCAGCTGGTGATGGTCAGAGATCAGGTAAAGAACAATAAAGGGAGCTTCCTTCTCACTCAGGCAGTGTTGTGCGCTCAGTTTTTGAGCACGCTTTTTACGCGTCCAAACTTCTTTACGTGCTTAACTGGGTTCACAAGTTGTTCATGCACCTTGCCACGCTTTCTTCTAGGTATTTATTTTTGGGCACATTTTATTTTTGAGCTCGACGCATGTTTACCACAGCGATGGCGCTGGTAAGCAAGAAGCCTAAGCGTCTTCCTATTTGTGTTGCCTGTCATATTAGGGCTTCTCAGCCTGACCTGGCTCAGATGCTCAGGGAAGAGTTCTTTTCTCTTCCTCAGATTTTACTAAGCTTGGCTCTTCCCATTCTGATGATGGGTTGGTCACAGCCTTGATGGAGAATGCCAGACCTTGACTAGCTGCTCCGCTGGCAAAGTCAGTTGTGTGGGACCAGCTCCAGTTCCTTCTGGGCTTGGTCAGGACCCAGCTGCTTTTTCTTGGGTGGAATTTTTTTTCAAGGCTTACAAGCCTTTCTTCAGGCACAGTCCTCTGCTTCCCTCATTTCTGTCCGGTTGGACCCTCAGCCAGTGGATCCTCTCTCTTCCAGTCCTATACTTAACTGTCAGGGCTCACCTCTGTTCCCTGCGGGTATTCCCGACAGGAATCCGGATGGCACTGATAATGAAGTTTATCCTGATTCCCTGGAAGATGGGGAAATTCCTCCAGGGCTGAAACCATATCTAACCATGTTGTGGTTCCTTCAAAGAGATGAACTGCTGCCCCTGATTTTCCCAGGCCTTGAAACAGCTGGGTGTTCCTGATTTGGATGCTATGAAAGAGCCAAGGAAGAATCCCATTATGATTTCCTTTCGTAAAGCCTCTTGTTTTTTTTTCCTGATGATTTATCCCATCCAGGAATTGATTGATCTGAAATGGGATGCCCCAGTGGCAAATTTTAAAGGGGTTGGACATTAGAAGGCCTGTACCCCCTGGATCTGGCTGCGAGAGAGTGTTTGTGTTTTGCCAAAGTGGATGCTCTGGTATGTGCTATGTCTAAACGGACGACTATCCTCATAGAGGGAGGAGCGTCCTTGAAGGATATACATGATAGAATGATTGAGGCTATTCTTAAGCAAGCCTTTGAGGTAGTGGCAATAAATTTACAGATTGCCTCCTGTTGTGCCCTAGTGGCGAGGTCTTGTCTGCTTCTTTCTTGGGAGGTTGAATCTGGAGGAAATTTCAGAGCAGTTATGGAGCCTGCTTCCGCCTTTAGCAGACCCAGGCTGTGATTTGGTCTGGACCTTGGCCAGAGGAGTGGCTTCAATGATAGTGGCAAGGCATCAATTCTGGTTGTGAAATTGGTCAGCTGACACAGCTTCCAAAGCCAGTCTTACCAAGATGCCCTTTAAAGTAAGGGGTGAGTCTCCGGTGCCTCGGTTGCTGGAGGATAAGGAATAGATAAAGTGACCCTTAGAGGGGTCGCTTCCAGGCTTCCAAGCATTTTAGTCTTAGAGGGATGACCATTCAGCACACAGCCTTTTAATAGGTTTCAGTCCTTTCATCCCAGCAGCCCAAGAGAGGAGTGGGCTCAGGTGGAGAACCTTCCCGAGCTTCCCACTGAAGGTTTGCCAACCCACCTTCCGAAACAGGAAATTGGGGGACGTCTCTTTTGTCGGAGGCGGGTTGAGGTCAGTGGATCCTGGAGGTGATATGCGAAGGGTGTATACTGGAACTTTGCAGTATTCCTCAGGATGCGTACATGGTGTCCCCTTGCCACTCTCCGCAGAACAAGCAGGCAGTGGATTTCACGCTTCAGAGGCTCCTCAGAGGGCTGTGGTTCTGGTGCCCACATCTCAAAGTATGGGGCGATATTCCATTTATTTTGTGCCCAAGGAGGGCTCCTTTCGTCCCATCTTGGATCTCAAGAGGGTCAGCAGTCACTTGAAGGTGACTTATTTTCGAATGCAAACCTTATGTTCTGTAATTGTGGTGGTGCAGTTGGGGGAATTTCTGACCACCTTGGATTTGTCAGAGGCTTACCTTCATATTCCCATCTGGTTGGAACACCAATACTCCACTTGCCGATGGAAATCTGCTCCCACCTCCAGTGGAGGTTGCAGGAGGATCATCTGAGAAAGGGTGTTCCCTTGTCCTCTCTGGCCTAGTTGGTATTCATGACAGATGAGTCTCCACGGTTGGGGGGGTCTCACTGTCTGGAGTTAACTGCCCAGGGGCACTGGTATGCTGAAGAGTCCCGCTGGAACATTAATCGCCTGGAAGCCTGAGTGGTACGGCTGGCATGCTTGCAGTTGAGCCACAGGCTGCGGAATCAAGCAGTTAGTGTGATGTCAGACAACGCAATGACTGTGGCCTGAATCAATCGCCAGGGAGGAACCAAGAGCCAGCAAGTGTCACAGGAAATAGACCATCTGGAATAGCTGGAAGGTCATCTGCAGATGATCACAGCCTCTCACATTGCAGGAAAGACATCATAACAGCAGACTTTCTCAGCAGAGAGTCTGGACCCAGGAGAGTAGGTGTTGTCAGCCGAGGTGTTTCAGCTGATGGTGGATCGCTGGGGGCCTTCTTTCCTAGACCTGCTGATGACTTCTCAAAATGTGAAGGTCCCTTGCTTCTACAGGCGCAGGAGAGATCCGCAGTCTCTGGGAATAGACGTGCTAGTACAGGTCTGGCCGGAAGACAAATTGCTTTATGCCTTTCCTCCGTTGCCCTTGCTGAGCAGGATAATTAGCAAGATCGATGGCTACAGGGGGCTAGTTCTCCTGGTGGCGCCGAACTGGCCCAGGTATCTGTGATATGCGGATTTGCGATGACTCCTGGTGGAAGTCCCCTTTAGTTTTCCATCGCACATGCAACTGCTTCAGCATGGACCAGTTCTTCAAGAGGATCTGACTCAATTCTGTCTTACGGTTTGGCCTTTGAGAGCGCGTGCCTGTTAAAGCGTGGTTATTCCTCTGCAGTGATTGCCACTTTACTCCGTGCTCGCAAGTTCTCCACTTTTTTGGTTTATGTGCGGGTTTGGAGAGTTTGAGGCCTGGTGTGAGGAGCGGGGTGTTCTTCCTCGTTCAGTTAAGATCCCTCTCATTCTGGATTTTTGCAGGGTTGGATTGAATAAAGACTTGGCCCTTAATTCCTTGAAGGTACATGTTGCAGCTCTTGCCTGTTTCACAGGCCTAGTGAATGGTATTTCCTTGTCTCATCCTGTTGTGGCCTGTTTTTTGAAGGGAGTGAAGAACCTTAGACCTCCCTTGAGGCTACCAGTTCCATTGTGGAGTCTTAATTTGGTGCTGGACATTTTGGCGGGCCCTACGTTACAACCACTATGTAGCCTTTCCTTACCGTTGTTTATTTTGAAGACTGTGTTCCTTGTGGCTATATGCTCTGCACATTGGATTTCTGAGTTGCAGGCCTTGTTTTGCTGGGAGCTGTTCCTTCGGGTGACTCTGGGGGCATTACAGCTGAGTACTGTTCCATAATTCTTCTGGCTTTTGCGATAGCAAAAGCCAGAAGAATGCTGGGCTGCATAGAGAGAGGAATATCGAGTAAGAAAAGGGAAGTGATTATTCCCTTGTACAGGTCCTTGGTGAGGCCTCACCTGGAGTACTGTGTTCAGTTCTGGAGACCGTATCTACAAAAAGACAAAGACAAGATGGAAGCGGTACAGAGAAGGGCGACCAGGAAGGTGGAGGATCTTCATCGGATGACGTACGAGGAGAGATTGAAGAATCTAAATATGTACACCCTGGAGGAAAGGAAGAGCAGAGGTGATATGATACAGACTTTCAGATACTTGAAAGGTTTTAATGATCCAAAAACGACGACAAACCTCTTCCATAGGAAAATAATCAGCAGAACCCAGGGGTCACGATTTGAGGCTCCAGGGAGGAAGATTCAGAACCAATGTCAGGAAGTATTTCTTCACGGAGAGGGTGGTGGATGCCTGGAATGCCCTTCCAGAGGAAGTGGTGAAGACCAGAACTGTGAAAGACTTCAAAGGGGCATGGGATAAACACTGCGGATCCATAAAGTCAAGAGGCCGCCAATGAAGAGTGGGTGACTTGCCAGAATGATGGCTATTGACACAATACCCTTATTAAATAAACATACACATGCTTACTGTGACTCCTACATTGCTTTAAGCTTCAACAGCAAGAGGTAATGGAAAAAAGGATTTGCACTCACAAGAGGGGAGTAGCTGGCTTGTTACGGCGGTTACTACCCCAAACCAAATATGCCTGATACTTCACTTTCAATGCATATACAGCATAGCTCTCTGCTTCAATGACAGGGGAGAAGAATAACTGATACTTCACACATCCAGCAGAGCTCTCTGCTACAACGGCAAGGGAGAAGAAAAAGGGTTCGCACTCAAAAAGCGGAGAGTAGCTGGCTTGTTACGGCGGTTACTACCCCAAACCAAATGTGCCTGATACTTCACTTTCCATGCATATCCAGCATGGTTCTCTGCTTCATCGGCATGGGAGAAAGACTGATACATCACGCATTTCCAGCATAGCTCTCTGCTTCAACGGCAGGGGAAAAAAAACAAACCAAAAACAAAAACAAAAAACTGATGCTTCACGCATATCCTGCATAGCTTCAACGACAGGGGTGAAGAAAAAAAAAGGATTCGCAATCACAAAGCGAGGAGTAGCTGGCTTGTTACGGCGGTTACTATCCCAAACCAAATGTGCCTGATACTTCACTTTCAATGCATATCCAGCATGGCTCTCTGCTTCAACGGCAGGGGAGAAAAAAAAACAAAAAAAAACCCAACAAGGGCTGTACAACATAGTCTAGGTAAAACAAATAAGCATGGGTGTAGCTTGCTTATCGCGGCGGTTACTGCCCCTACTACCCCTAACTAATCAAGCTAGATATTTCACTTGGATGCAGCTCCATCACTGCTCTCTACATTAATGGTGGGGGTGGAAGGGGAATAGAACAAGGAGCTAAGAGAAACAGATAAGAATGAGAGAAAAAATGTGTGAGGCTTGCTGGGCAGACTGGATGGGCCATTCGGTCTTCTTCTGCCGTCATTTCTATGTTTCTATATGTTTCATCCTTCTTGCCCAAAGTAGTCTCGGACTTTCATTTGAATCAGTCCATCTCCTTGCCATCCCTGGTTAAGGTTAGGGATACAGAGTTTTGCCTTTTGTACTTCTTGGATGTCAAACGATTTGTGCAGTATCTAGAGGTTTATGAACCTTTTCGAAAGTTGTATTGCCTGTTTGTTCTCCATGGTGGGAGTAAGCAGGATGCTCTAGCTTCATGGGCTACCATAGCTCATTGGATTAAGGAAGAGCCCTCAGCCATGTATGTGGATGCTGAAGCCGTTGCCTACTCAGGTTAAGGCTCATTCCACTAGGGCTCAGGCAGTGTCATGGGCGGAGGTTAGTCTGTCTCCCGTCTATCTGCTGAGCTGCAACGTGGTCCTCCTTACACAGGTTTTCCAGGTTTTATCGTCTGGATGTGCAGGAGGATGCAGCCTTTGCATGTGCGGTTTTGTCTGGACCGCAGGCAGCCTCCCACTCTGTTGGAGTAGCTCTGGTACATCCCACGGGTCCTGAGTCCATCTGTCTACATGCTAGGAAATGGAGAAACTACTTACCTGATAATTTCGTTTCCCTTAGTGTAGATAGATGGACTCAGCTTCCCACCCTTGGCTACCTCATGAGTGTCAGTAGCCCTCCTGTGGGGCTCTGGGTCCCAAGAGATTACTGGTAAGTATGATTGGCTGAGTACAGTTCTGGTTACCTGTTTTTAATCGTTTTTTGCTAGTTTGTCCACAGTTGCTTTTAAAGAACAGAGTTGATTTGATTTGTATCAAGAAAGTCGGTATATAAAAGCCTTAAATACAGAGAATACTGGCAAGCTGGGGTCACTGCAGGGTTATGTATACTGTGATGTCAGCTTGCTCCATCTGCTGGCAGGGGAGCATAAACCCACTAGTCCTGACTCCATTTGTCTACACTAAGGGAAACGAAATTATCAGGTAAGTAATTTCTCCATTGCCTCTTAAGATTTACCAACCATTCCTGCAGCCCATAGGCAATTAACTTTACCCCTTTTCCTAAGCAAGTAGTCTTTCTCGCTCCTGTTTGTGCTTCCCTTCAGATGGAACCAACTTCTGAGATTGACTCCATTCCTGTTGATCCATTCCAGAGGAAGCAGTCCATGTCAGCCATCCAGTACTTGGGGAATATGGCTATAACTAACACTGATCACAAACTGTTACCGAACCTTATGGCACCTATGTAAATGGACAAATTGTAGTATCATTACTTTTATGTGCCTTAATGTAAACCGTTGTGACTGTCCCCACCAAACAACGGTTATAGAAAAGCTTTAAAATAAATAAATAAAATATAACCACCCAGCTTTTAGCAGATGCTGTTCTACTATTAAACACTCTGGGGAAACACTTCCTGATAACCTGCCTCAGGCTGAATCAGCATGTTGCCCAGGCATAGATTCTGGCCCCAGTCCATTTGCTTCTCTTCAAGGGAAATCCAGTCTTCCTGTCTTGCTCCAAGAAGAACCTGCATCCACAGACTTGCTTCAGAAGGGGGTCTATATCCAACCTTACATACAAGAGAACACACTCCTTTACCCTAGCATCCAGAAGGAGGAGCTGAGTCCAGCCCATGTCCAGAAGAAGGAGCTGTGAGTCCAGCCCTCTCCCCACCACCTGGCATCCAGAAGGAGGAGCTGTGCATCCAGTTACCCTGGTACCCAGATGTCTTGAACCATCCCAGTTCTGGAGAGACTCTGGTTTTTAAGTTCTTCCACAGAAAAGTCCAGAGTCATTGCTACAGCCTTAAGGAAACCCTGTTTTAGATCTTCAACTTTCCATTCACCCTGTACCAGTTGTCCAGTCTGCAAAGGATCCTAAGCCAGGAGCCTTACTTCCTAGTCACGCTGTGCCAGTGATCCTGCTTTTCGGACTCTTACTCCAGGTGTCTTACTCCAGTTCCCTGTCCGCCCAGCTGAGGGCACCTGCCCAGCAGAGGACTCCAGCCCAGACACAGCCAGCTCAGATGCAGCCTGACCATCCAGTAGAGGGTGTCTGTCCTGATAAATCTTTCAGCCAAGCCTCGCCTTGTCTTCCCTGCCATAACCCCATGGAAAATGGGACCCAGGAGGAGGGGGGTCTGAAAGGGAGGGGTACTATTAGGATTTCACCTGCTATGCAGCCTTAACCTATCCTGTCTTGGACAACTGACACCTCCCCACCTGCAGAGGCCTCCAGTGAGCTCTGCTTTTAGCCACTAAAGCAGTCTCCTCATATGTCATCCAACCCAACTTGTGGTGCAGCCTCCTAGCCATCAGTCCTCGGTGAACCCTGTCTTTAGCCTTGCCAAGTTCTTCCTCCTCCTTCCTGCACCACACCAAGCCCCAGCACTACATAATCCAGCCTTGCCAAACCTTCCTGTCTTTGGCATGGAGTGTCCCTTGGATCATTGCCCTAGCCACTGTTGCCTTGCGGTCTATCCAGGCCTTGCCTTGTAGCCTCCAGGCCTTCTCACGCCTTGCCTGTCTTTGCTCTGTGGCCTGTTTAGACCTCTGTGGTCAGTGTTCCTTGTTTAGTGTGTCCTGTCCCTGCCTGTATCTAGTATAAGCTCCGGGCCTTGTCTGTATCCAGTACAAGCTTCAGTCCTTGCCTGCACTCACTAAGATGTACAGCCACCTCAGCCAAGCTCTACTGGCCCCCATTCCCAAGGGCTCAACCTATGGAGGAGGGGACTGGCTAGGCAGAAGACCATTAGACCAGCCCAATTCCTGACCTGCCATCTTGTGCCACTCCCCCGGATGGTGTAAATTGAGTCCAGTTCAGCCAATCCTGACAGCAAATCTGCAGGCTTCAGTTTCGTGTGTACGTGCATGGGCACAGCTGCACACCCTAGTGAGTTATCTATGGTGTTTTAGCAATGCATAGGAGGTAGTCCCTTTGTGAAGGATATGGCACCGGGGGTTAGAAAGCCTGAGAGGCCTCCCATGATGCAGCTTGCCTAGGCAAGTCAGGGTGCTTTTCACTAGAGTGCAGGTGGTCTCGGGGATGGAGACTAGACTGTGGTCTTATTCTGAGATTTGTTGGACAGCAGTGTGCTTCCTTTTACATACTTGGATGCGGTCTTCGTAAGGGTGGTATTAATAGGTGTATAGGCAGTCTCCTACCCATTTCAGGAGTAGTTTTAGTACATCCTGGTGTGGATTGGCCTGCATGAGTGCAGAGAGAGGTAAAATTATTCTTACCTAATAATTTCCTTTCCTCTAAGGAAGGCAGGACAATCCACAATTCCACTCTGGGCTCCCTACTGGTGGTTTGATTTTCAGTTTGTCCTTTCCTTCAGGGATGATACAGATTGTTTCTTGCTCTGAGTCTTTTAAAGGACTGGTAAGTGAGAATAAGCTTATGTAATCATTTATAATTATTTTGCCTGAACTCAGTGCTTCTGAGTTAAATGGAGATAACGAGTTGTGGACTCTTAAGTCATGTATCAGGTATAATCAGTTGTCCACACTTCGTTTTTCTAGAGATACTGGCAAGATGTTGGGGCAGGGCTATATGTCTATGATGTCAGCGAGTCAGTTGTCTGTCTCCATCTGCTGGTAGGGGTGCATAACTCACTGGTGTGCATTGGCCTGCCTTCCTTAGAGGAAAGGAAATTATCAGATAAGTAATTTAATCTTCTCCCACAGACCACAGGAGTTCAGAGAGAGGTGAAGCCATGTTTAAATTCCAGTGCCATTAATTCAAGGATTGTATTCTGTGGTGGCTTTGTATTACTGGTTCATGGTTTATTATCCTGTGCATATTTTTTTTCATATTGTACAGAATTGTTATATATGCAGAGGTAAAATCATAAAAGTTCAGCTTTGAATTCTACTTTTCAGATTCGTTTTGTTGACTTTGGAACAATCCCTAAGCTTATCCCACCACTGAAAGCTCTCTTTGCTGGTGACATTGAAGAAATGGAGGAGAGGCGTGAAAAGCGGGAGCTGCGGCAAATCAAAGAGGCACTTCTGATGTCTGAGAAGTTAAATGGCTCCCAGAACTCTGTTAGCATAACGCCATCCAGCAAAAAGAGGAAACATGAAGAGAATGATCAGGATATGGAGAAGAGTAAGAAGCAGCAAAAGGCCAGATGAGTCCATGGGACATAACATAAACCCTTTATTCATTACAAAGCCCTCATTGGGAGAAAATAAAGATCACATTTCTTTTTAGTGTGCCATGCAGGCTCTTGGATGCTCTGCCATAAGAGGAATTGGGTTAACCTTCATCTGAGAGACACTCTACTAAGACTTGTTTTCAGGATGTCCATAGTAAATATTTGAGAGATACTTATAATTGGTCTAAGAGCTAAGTTAACTTGTATATTTTGATCTTGAAAGCTTTATTGAAAATCTTGGGAATAGATTTTAGGAATTACAAAATTAAGCAATGACTGACAGCATTTTTCATTCAGTAATAGACAAGAAATGTGCATTAACTGGAGATTATTACTTTTATAATTTTTTTTAAGAAGCTTTTGTTGGTAATGTTTTATTTCAGTGTACTCCTCTACAGATAGGCTAAAAATAAGCAGCATTCAAGTGCCTGACTGACCTTTCAACAATAAATGACTCACTAATATATGAAAATTGGTTCTTACCTGCTAATTTTCGTTTCTGTAATACCACAGATCAGTCCAGACCAGTGGGTTATGTAACCCTACCAGCAGATGGAGTCTGAGAACAAAACCTTTGCACTGCTACATAAGAGTGCCACCTGCAGTCCCTTAGTATTGGTCTGTCCCCAAGCTCACAAAACGAACTAACCTAACTAACGGGCAAAGGGGTTTGGAACCAAACTTAACCGCAAATGCCTCACCCGCAACGAAATAACCAAACAGAAGACCTACTCGCCCCCTGCTCCAACCGGAGCATCTGCAATAGTATTCTAGGAAAGATCTTCAGAAAAGTCCTTCCTCACAAGGCAGTCTTTCGGCGTCTGAAAAGAGGGCGGGCTTCTGGACTGATCTGTGGTATTACAGGAATGAAAATTAGCAGGTAAGAACCAATTTTCATTTCCTGAACATACCCAGATCAGTCCAGACCAGTGGGATGTACCCAAGCCACTCTACACTGGGCGGGAACCCGAAAGACCCGCACGCAAAACTCGCTCCCCAAAAGACTATTCATCATTCGCCTGATCATCCAAGCAATAATGCCTGGTGAAAGTGTGGAGAGAGGACCAAACCGCCGCTCTGCAAATCTCCTGAGGCGACAGAAGTTGACACTCAGGCCAGGAGGTAGCCTGGGCTCTAGTGGAATGAGCTCTCAGATCCACGGGCACCTGATGCCCATGGGCAACATAGGGCGGAAGAGAGAGCCTCGTTAATCCAGTGAGAAATCGTTGCTTTGGAAGCCTTATCACCTTTCTCAGGACCCCCCAAACAAGACAAACAGATGATCTGACCGCCGAAAATCATTAGACACCTCCAAATAGCGCAAAAGGGTACGACGGACATCCAAAAGATGAAGCTCCCTTCCCTGCGAGGATTCATGAGCCCAGTCTGGAAAACCAGGGAGCTCCACCTCCTGGTTAACATAAAAGGCAGACACCACCTTGAACAAACTGTGCGGAGCGAGACTCTATCATCATAAACCCGAAGGAAAGGCTCCCGACACGACAAAGCCTGCAACTCTGAAATCCGTTATGCAGAACAAATGGCAACCAGGAACACAGTCTTCAAGGTCAAATCCTTAAGCGGAGCCCTGCGCAAAGGCTCAAAAGGAGCTTCACAAACCACCTGAAGCACCAGATTTAAGCTCCAACTTGGACATATTTGACGGAGAGGACAACGCAAATGTTTGATACCTTTAAAAAAAAAAACAAAAACGAGCAATATCTGGGTGCACCGCAAGCGATTGACCACGGAGCCTACCCCATAAGGCACCTAACACAGCGACCTGTACCCGAAGAGAATTGTAGGCCAAACCCTGCTGCAGAAACGCCAGTACTTATGGAATCTCTGACAAAGGGTCAAGTGAACGCTCGCAACACCATGCTTCAAAACGTTTCCAGACCCTGACATAAGCCATAGAAGTAGACGGTCGGCGCGCCTGAAGAAGAGTGGCAATAACTGGCTGTGAATAACCTCTCGCAATCTCCGCCTCTCAAAAGCCAAGCCGCAAGAGAGAAGTGATCCTCCCGATCCGAATATATGGGACCTTGGAGGAGCAGCTACGGTAGATGAGCCAGCTGAAGTGGACCTTCCAACGCTAATCTCACCAAGTCCGCAAACCAAGGACGACATGGTCCCTCCAGCGCTACTAGCACCACGTGGCCTGGATGCCGCTCTATGCGGTGCAGAAGTCGCACAATGAGAGGCCAGGGAGGAAAGGCATAGAGCAAGATCCCCGTGGGCCAAGGGCAAACCAGGGCATCCGACTCCACCGAGCCCACTTCTCGACAACAACTGAAGAAGCATAACGTCTTGGCACTGACCCGAGTTGCCATGAGATCCAACTGAGGTGCGTCCCACCTAGCACAAATAAGGTTCCAAGCTTCGGGAGCCAGCTCCCACTCCCTCAGATCGAGACGTTGCCTGCTGAGAAAATCCGCTTGCACGTTGTCTACTCCCGTGACATGCGAGGCGGCGATGCACTTGAGATGGCGTTCTGCCCAGGCAAACAGCAACCTTGCTTCCAGTGCCACCGCCCAACTCTTCGTCCCAACCTAGCAGTTGATGTAGGCCACCGTCGCTTGTCTGAGAATATCCGAACCATGGAGTTCTTGATAAGGGGAAGAAACACCCGGAGAGCCCACCGGACGGCCCTTGTCTCGAGATGATTGATGGACCAGGAACTCTGTCATCGAACAAAGGCTTTGTGCTGATTTGTTCTGGCAAACCGCTCCCCAGCTGGAGAGGTTGGCATCCGTGGAGCTAACTATCCAATTTGGAGGGTCCAGGTCCACACCCTATGAGGTTGCTGCATACCAGCCACCACGACAGACTGACTCTGGAATCGGGAAGCAGAGGCAATGGTACCTGGAACTGTTCAGACACCGGACTCCACCTCGACAACAGTGCATGCTGCAACGGCCACAAATGAGCAAAACGCCCACGGGACCAAATTCAAGGTGGCCATGGATCCCAGGACTTGTAAGTGATGCCAGACGGTCGGACTTCCGGAGAAGAAGGGCCTTGACTTGACCTTGCAACTTCGTTATACGGTCTGATGCCAGCGACACCTTGCCGTGGAAGGTATCGAAGAGCCGCCCCCAAGTAAACCAGCGACTGCGAGTGCTCCAAGTGACTTTTCTGGACATTTATGACCCAGCCGAGCAATGTCAAGGTGAGGAGTACCCTCCAAACCAGTCTAACACAGTCCTCTTGTGACTTCGCATGAATCAGCCAATCGTCCAGATACAGGTGAACCAGGATGCCTCCCTTGCGCAGAAAGGCCGCGACAACCATCATGACCTTGGTGAAAGTCCGGGGAGCTGTCGTCAGGCCGAATGGTGGAGCCTGAAACTGGAAATGTTGACCCAGAACCTTGAAACAGAGCAAGCGCTGATGATCCTGACGAATCGGGATGTGGAGATATGCCTCGGTGAGGTCTAGGGACGCCAGAAACTCCCCCTTGTGCACAGCTTGTCTCACCGTCCTCAAGGTCTCCATGTGAAAATGGGGAACCTACAGACACCGGTTCACCTTCTGCAAATCCAGGATGGGGCGAAAGGCGCTCTCTTTCTTGGGAACCACAAAGTATATCGAATACCATCCTTGGCCCTGTTCCACCAGGGGAACTGGAACAATGGCCTGGAGATAGAGAAGTCATTATAGGGTCCCCTGAACCGCCTCGCGCTTGGCCCGCGAAGCTACGCGAGACTCCAAAAAGTCCTCCCGGACCGGGTGAAAAAATTCGAGAGCGTAACCGTCCCGCACCAGGTCCAAAACCCATCGGTCCGTGGTAATCTTCTCCCACTCCACGTAGAAGCTAGACAATCTGCCTCAGACAGCTTGTATGGTGGAATGGGTGCCCCTGGCTTCGTTGGGAGGGTTTTCCACAACCAGCACCCTGGCCCGTGGAATCTCTGCCTGGACTCCGTCCTCCATGAAAGGACTGCTGCCTCCCCACCACCAGCCGGGACCCCGAAGGAGAAGCCTACCTCCCCAGTCGGAATCTACGCGAATCCCGAAAACGAGCTCGAGAAGGAAAACTTTCCCAGAGGATTTCCTATTCTCTGAAAGCCAGTGACCTTTGGTTTCCCCAAGCAACTTCACCATTTGGTCCAGGTCTTCCCCAAAGAGCAGCTTGCCCTTGAAGGGGAGGTTACAAAGTTGTGACTTGGAGGACAAATCCACTGACCAATGTCTCAACCAGAGCAACCTACGTGCCAAGACCGCGGATACCATGCTACGAGCCGAAGTACGAACCGAACCAAATCATATAAAGCATCTGCCACGTATGCCACCCCAGCCTCCAAACGAGTGGCCTGCAATGGTCCAACTCCCGGAGCACTCGACGCCACAGATGCCTCCTGGACCCAATACAAACAGGCTCTTTGCATAAGGCTGGTACACACCGCTGCTCGCAGACTCAAGGCGGATACTTCAAAGATGCATTTAAGCTGAATCTCCAGCTTGCAGTTTTGAATATCCTTCAGTGCCGCCGCACCAGCCAAGGGAATAGTGGTAGTCTTCGTGACGGCCGACACCGCCACATCCACCCTTGGTACTTTCAAAAGATCTAACACATCTTGCGAGAGGGGATAAATCTTTGCCATCGCCTTGCCAACCTTCAAGCCCGCGTCTGGTGCCTCCCACTCCCAGGTAACCAGCTTGCGCACCATCTTAGGTAGCGGAAAAGAGGACGTCGGACTCCGGATCCCATCCAGGACCGGGTTAACCCCCATCACTGTCAGACTCCTCCTGTGCTACCTTGACCCCTAATACCTCCAAAACCTGGGGAATAAGAGTCTTAAGTTCTTCTCTCTTAAACAAGCGAACCATGGAGGGATCATCCCCCTCCGAGGGCACCTCATCCGGGTCCTGGGTCGCATCATCAACATTCAATGGAGCCCCAGGTTCAGGAGCCAAGGGAAGTGCTGTGGGGTCCACAAAGATGGCTGTGCATCCATAAGTCCCTGGGACGCTCACTTCGGCAGAGGTTCTGAAGCGATATCTGTTCACGCTGCTCTCTTTAGGACCGCCTGCTTTCTAGCCAGGAAAGCCTGGTGCATCAGCAGCACGAACACCACACTAAACTCCTCTGGATCCACACCACCCTCGGCCGAGGGATCCGGGAGGCCAGTATCTATCCCCACTGAACCATCCTGATCCATGGGGGAAAGAACAGGAGGGGGCTTCCTGTCCCGCGACTCCTGACACGGTTGGCATCTGGAGGATCTGAGGCCATGCCTACCAGCCCTGACCCCTGAAGAAGGTCACTCCTGCCCAGAAGAACAGGCAGGGCAGAGAAAATCACCCCCAGCGCTTGGCTCCACACACATGGCAGGCCGCCATCTTGGCTCGAGGAGGCATACCCCGATCTGCAGCACCACACAGCTGCCGAACAAAAAGCAAAAATCTGGCGAGAAAATAGTCTTCTCAGTCAGGGGAGCTAAAAATAACCACTCCCCTGCAAAAACGAAGGTCTGACGCCCGACGGAGCAGGAGAGAATCGCGATGCAAAGAGAAAAAACACGCGAAAACACTCTCCTCCCCTCTCCTGCCGACTTACCCGGAGCTCCGGGAGGTCGACAAACGCTGGGGCTCAAGCTCTCTCCACAGCCCAGCTGCCAGCAACTGCACTGCCCGTCCTTTTACAGACTCCACCTACCTGGAGGAAGGCCTTTCCCTAACTTCTATTTCTCTTTCTTTTTTCTTTTTAAACAAACTTTACTACAATGGCCTAGGAGCCACAGGGAGCAGAGGAAGAAGAGCCGCTGCAGTGGCTGAGGGAACCAGGAGCCCCTGGTTGTCGAGCCACTGGACCGCTGCAGGTGAGACACTGATAGGGGTGTCCAAACTCCCGGATGCCTGACTTCTCAGAGGTATGGCCAACGAAGGTGCCTAACACCTCTGGAAGCAGCAGAGCTAGCTAACCTACAACTTTCCCTAAACTATACTTTCTGTCACTACGGTAAATAGCTAACAGACTGCATGAATGCAACTCTACCATCTGCTGGAGTCAGAGAAATACTGAGGGCTGCAGGTGGCACTCTCGGTGTTATAGCAGTGCCCAAAGTTTTTGTTCTCCGACTCCATCTGCTGGTAGGGATGCATAACCCACTGGTCTGGACTGATCTGTGTATATTCAGGTACAAAGGTTTTTCAGTGCTTCCAGTCTAGTTAGAATGGTTGTCACAGGAGTATATGGTATCAATTCCAAACACAGCCAAATAAGAATACTTTGGGGTAAAACATTCAAATCTCTAAAATATTACATATCACTGAACTACAGAAGAAAATATTACAGAATGTTTTAATCTGTGGACAAGTTTATTTTTAATTAATGAACTCTTAAGCTGATGTGTGGGCCTTGTTCCTCAAGACAGAAGCCTTCTCTCCAAAGTAAAATTTGGAACATAATTTAATACTAATTTTTATTTTAATTGGGAAATGTAAGTATAAAATGTAAGATTAAAAATATATATATTGTATATACATATAGCAGGCAAACCTAAATATTTGTATATATTCTGCGCAGAATATATAAATTTTTTTTCTTCATTCTGGCCTTATTAAAGAGATTTGCTTTGAAGCATTTCTTGGGATTTTGTGTGGGTGTCTGGATTTTGGATTAAATTACTTACCTATTCAAACCCATAATCAAGGTGAGCTTCAATTCAAGTACAATAGGTAGGTCCCTGTTCAGAGAAGGCCAACAATCTAAGTTGGTATATGAATGTCTTGTCCCATTTCATTTCTAAGTAGCATGTATACCGGTCCAAAAAAATGCTTCATGTAGGGCTGCCCAGTTTCCACATGTTGCAGAATGGTTTGCTGGGATGTACTGACTAATATTTGTCTTCCAGTAAAAACTTTTAAGGTTCCAAAAAATTTAAGAAAATGTTCTGCGTGTATAGTATTTTTCACCTCAATGAACTATTAATAAAAATAGAATATCATTCTCCTCGACAAGACCTCTCATGACAGATTGGAGTCCCTGCCATTATAAGTCACATGCAAACAAATATTTAGTCATAGCTGGAACAAAGATAGGGCTTGACTTTACACTGCAGGTTATTTAGTTGCATGACTCACTTTCAGGTGCAAGGCTTTACTATTCCATAATACTGGTGCAGGCAGGCCTGGATTTGCCAGTAAGCATACTAGGCCTGTGCCTAGGGTGGCCAAAAATCTGAGTGGGCAGTAAGCCAGCTGAAGATTTGCTGCCCTCCAATTGTGCTGAATCTCACTCAAGAGAGCAGGCTTTTGCTTCCTGATCCAGTTGCTCCCCTCCTGGAGAAGAGAATAGGAGGGGAGGCTAGAATGAACAGAGCAAAAAGAAGCTCCTTTATTCCCTATTCCAGCCCCTCATCTCCTATTCTGTGCAGGAAACAGTAGGAGGCAGAGGAGCCAGAGCACAGCAGGGAATAAAGCCACTCTTCTCCCTAATTCAGCCTCTTTCTCCTGCCATTCAGGGATGCGAGAGGAAGTACTGAATTGAGTGGAGCAGAATAAAAAGGCTGTACCTTCAACCTCTACTCTGTTGACCCTTTTCTGGGGTGGGGGAGGGGGCAAGAGCACAAACAGTGCCAAGGGGTGGCAAAATCCTAAATCAATCAGGGTTTTGGAATGCATTTCCAGTTATAATTGGTTGGTGTCAATATAGCTGTTTGCTAGACTAACCATTAAGCAAAATAAGAACATGCACAGGGCACCAGGGAAAGGGGTCTCTACAGTGTCAAACTTGCATTTTTTTTTCTGTTGCCCCCTAGTTATAAGTAAATAACTTGCTTATGCTTACCACTATTTAGTATTAAATGAAAATTTTAAAATGTATTTAATATAGTTGTGGGGTCTGGCTTGGGGGATGGCCTGGAAGAAAACTGAATTTTTAATCTTACTTCACCTTCCAACACTTGAGTCTTGTTAAGCAGTAGAAGGGCCAAGGGGACACCATTGTTGGGCTGTGCTTAGGAAATCAGTTGGCCTTAATCTGGATCTGGCTGTTTGAGTAAACGATCTTGAGGTAAGTGTCATGGATGTGAGCCCTTGGGCTTTGGTGCGGTTGACACAGCCTACAGGCATACCTACTAGACACATGCTGACCGGATGGTGGACTCGCTCTTGCTAGGACTGGAGGGTGGGGCTTTGCCTATACCAGGCCTGTTCCCTTGAGGTTGAGCCTTTGAGTTCTGAGGGCTGCAGAGCTTAAACGAGAGTCTGACAAGAAGCACTCAGTCAAGACACAAGCAGAAGCCAGGGCTGGCAGCAAGCAACAGTATCTGGGTCAAGGTAGAGGTGAAGTTCAAAGGAGAAGTCTGTGTCTAGCAGTCAGGCAGACACAGATGAACACAAGGCAAGGTGGTAACCAGTAGGGCAAGGCATGGGGAGGCAAGACAAGAACCACAGGCAAGGAAGGCAACAGACAAGGAGCAAGGCAGGCACAGAAACAAGGAGATAAAGCACATGTAAAGCAACACTCAGGCTTCAGGGAGACTTGTTGCTGAGGTGTTGAGTTCCTGCACAATTGATGCTTAAATCACATGGGCTGGCTGATGTCGTTAGAGAGCACCAGAAGAGAGTTTTCACCGCAGGGCCTTCAAGATGTGCTACACCACACGTGCCTGCCTAGAGAGACCTGGGGTAGAAGCCTAATGGCAGTGTCCTAGTCTTGCAGCATCACAGTACCTGGGGGGGGGGGGGTAAGTGAGGCCGGTCACGGAGCCTTCCTCCAGCTGGCCAAATGTTGCAAAGAGTGGAGCTGTTTCTTTACATTAAAATATTATCCCTGTTCCTATCATGGATAAATCTCCCTGTGAGGCCTTGACTTTATTGAATACAGATGGACTCAGCATCCCGCCCAGCTGCCTGCGTACATGGGTTTCTCCGATTCAAGGTAAGCCATGTCATCTGTTTTCATAAGAGCGTACACTCTACCAGGTGTCCACGCCTTCCGGTTGGGAATGCTGGCGGTCTCCAGCTACTATCAATCGGTCAGGGGAATCCTATTTCTTTTTTCTCTGAGCGTCAGTACACACATCTATAACAGCTTTTGCAAGGAAGATTACTGACTAGCTACGCTTCCTGTGGGGATATATACACCCCCGTGCTGACGTCAGATCCATCTCCAACAGTGCTGGGGAGGAGCCAGCTGTTGTGGTACATATAGGCACTGACATAGGAAAATGTGGCAGGGAGGTTCTGGAAGCCAAATTTAGACTCTTAAGTAGAAAGCTGAAATCCAGAAGCTCCAGGGTAGCATTCTCTGAAATGCTCCCTGTTCCACATGCAGGTCCCCAAAGACAGGCAGAGCTCCAGAGTCTCAATGCATGGATGAGATGATGGTGCAAGGAAGAGGGATTCAGTTTTGTAAGGAACTAGAATTCAGTTTTGTAAGGAACTAGGTTTTCATGGGTGATGATTCAGATGGACTGAATCAAATCACGGTGAATCTGGAAGATGTGGTAGGCCTGATTGACAAACTGAAGAGTAGTAAATCGCCTGGACGGGATGGTATACACCCCAGAGTTCTGAAGGAACTAAAAAATGAAATTTCAGACCTATTAGTAAAAATTTGTAACTTATCATTAAAATCATCCATTGTACCTGAAGACTGGAGGATAGCAAATGTAACCCCAATATTTAAAAAGGGCTCCAGGGGCGATCTGGGAAACTACAGACCGGTTAGCCTGACTTCAGTGCCAGGAAAAATAGTGGAAAGTGTTCTAAACATCAAAATCACAGAACATATAGAAAGACATGGTTTAATGGAACAAAGTCAGCATGGCTTTACCCAGGGCAAGTCTTGCCTCACAAATCTGCTTCACTTTTTTGAAGGAGTTAATAAACATGTGGATAAAGGTGAACCGGTACATATAGTATACTTGGATTTTCAGAAGGCGTTTGACAAAGTTCCTCATGAGAGGCTTCTAGGAAAAGTAAAAAGTCATGGGATAGGTGGCGATGTCCTTTCGTGGATTGCAAACTGGCTAAAAGACAGGAAACAGAGAGTAGGATTGAATGGGCAATTTTCTCAGTGGAAGGGAGTGGACAGTGGAGTGCCTCAGGGATCTGTATTGGGACCCTTACTGTTCAATATATTTATAAATGATCTGGAAAGAAATACGACGAGTGAGATAATCAAATTTGCAGATGACACAAAATTGTTCCGAGTAGTTAAATCACAAGCAGATTGTGATAAATTGCAGGAAGACCTTGTGAGACTGGAAAATTGGGCATCCAAATGGCAGATGAAATTTAATGTGGATAAGTGCAAGGTGATGCATATAGGGAAAAATAACCCATGCTATAATTACACAATGTTGGGTTCCATATTAGGTGCTACAACCCAAGAAAGAGATCTAGGTGTCATAGTGGATAACACATTGAAATCGTCAGTGCAGTGTGCTGCGGCAGTTAAAAAAGCAAACAGAATGTTGGGAATTATTAGAAAAGGAATGATGAATAAAATGGAAAATGTCATAATGCCTCTGTATCGCTCCATGGTGAGACCGCACCTTGAATACTGTGTACAATTCTGGTCGCCGCATCTCAAAGATATAATTGCGATGGAGAAGGTACAGAGAAGGGCTACCAAAATAAGGGGAATGGAACAACTCCCCTATGAGGAAAGACTAAAGAGGTTAGGACTTTTTAGCTTGGAGAAGAGACGACTGAGGGGGGGATATGATAGAGGTGTTTAAAATCATGAGAGGTCTAGAACGGGCAGATGTGAATCGGTTATTTACTCTTTCGGATAGTAGAAAGACTAGGGGGCACTCCATGAAGTTAGCATGGGGCACATTTAAAACTAATCGGAGAAAGTTCTTTTTTACTCAACGCACAATTAAACTCTGGAATTTGTTGCCAGAGAATGTGGTTCGTGCAGTTAGTATAGCTGTGTTTAAAAAAGGATTGGATAAGTTCTTGGAGGAGAAGTCCATTACCTGCTATTAAGTTCACTTAGAGAATAGCCACTGTCATTAGCAATGGTTACATGGAATAGACTTAGTTTTTTGGTACTTGCCAGGTTCTTATGGCCTGGATTGGCCACTGTTGGAAACAGGATGCTGGGCTTGATGGACCCTTGGTCTGACCCAGTATGGCATTTTCTTATGTTCTATTGGGCAAGGGGGAAGTCTCTTCTGAAAGGATTGTCTCCACCTTAACCAGGATGGAACCAAGCTGCAGGCGCTAATCTTAAAGGAAATAGAGCAGCTTTTAAACTAAAAGGGGAAAGCAGACAGTTGCTCAGCAGCACATTAGGATACACATTAGGGCATCCCAACTGAGAGGTTACAATAATAAGTATTCCAAGTGTCTATAATTAGACTCACCTGAGCTAAAAGATTCCAATGTTTCTCTGTCAACTGAAAAGCAGAATGTTAATGCAAACAAGAACACACGTTGAAATATTTGTATGCTAATGCAAAAAGTCTGACGTAAGATGGAAGAGTTAGTATATAGCAGTGAATGATCCACAAAACAAGAAGGGAGGCGATCTATGAAAGCCGTAATGGTGTCAACAAAAAAGATAGATGCCAGATGTCCTTTATAAGCATTTATTGTAGTGGAGACGCAAAAATGCCTGACTCAGGCTGAGTTTCGCCACTTCTCAAGTGGCTGCCTCAGGGGCTATGATAAAATACATAAATATTAATACACATTTATGCACATACAAAAATAAAAACATAAATATGGTACATAACTTACATAAAATACTGAATAAAACAGACATGAAGGATAATTGCAGCTAAAATGGTGACAAAATAATAATTTAGAACCCAAGAGCATCAAGCAGTTATAAAATTATAAATGAACCAACCATATCAGTGAACAAGGATTACAACTAAACACTGAATAAAATGGACATGAAAAATAGTTGCAACTAAAATGGTGACATAAATTACTGATCTTAAATATAAGAACATTCAGAATCTCTACTACAATAAATGCCTATAAAGGACATCTGGCATCTCTCTCTTTTGTTAGCAGTGAATGATGACAGACTTAATTGGCATTTCAGAGACATGGTAGAAAGAGGGTAACCAATGGGATAGTGCTATATCAGTATACAAATTATATCACAATGACAGAGAGGAGCGTCTTGGTGGCGGGGTGGTGCTTTATGTCCAGGATGGCATAGACTCCAACAGTATAAAGATCCTGCAAGAGGTTAAATGCACAATTGAATCTTTATGGGTAAAAATCCCTTGTATGTGGGGGAAGAGTATAGCGCTAGGAGTATACTACTGTCCACCTAGCCAAAATGATGAGATGGACAGTGAAATGCTAAGAGAAATTAGGGACGCTAACCAAATTCTTAGTTCAGTAATGGGAGATTTCAACTCCCCCAATATTGATTAGGGAAGTGTAACATCAGAATATGCTACAGAGAGAGAGAGTTCCTGGATGGAATAAATGACAGTTTTATGGAGCAACTGGTTCAGGAACCGACAAGAGAGGGAACAATTTTAGATCTAATTCTTAGTGGAGCACATGATTTGGTGAGAGAGGTAACGTTGGGACTGCTTGGCAATAGTGATCATAATATGATCAAATTTGAATTAATGACTGGAAGGGAATCAGTATGTAAATCCATGTCTCTAGCACTAAACTTTCAAAAGGGAAACTTTGATAAAATGAGAGGGGGGGGTGGGAAAAAACCCCCTGAAAGGTGCAGCTGCAAAGGTTAAGAGTGTGCAACAGGTATGGCCATTTTTTTTTTTAATTTTTAGAAGTGTAGTCCAAATGTATTCCCCGCATTAAGAAAGATGGAAGGAAGGTTAAACGTTTGTCAGCATGGCTAAAAAGTGAGGTAAAAGAGGCTACTTTGGCTAAAAGATCTCCATTCAAAAATTGGAAGGATCCAGCAGAAGAAAATAGGATAAAGCATAAGAATGGGCAAGTTAAATGTAAGGCATTGATAACCAAGGCTAAGAGAGAATTTGAAAAGAAGTTGGCCATAGAGGCAAAAACTCATAATAAAAACTTTTATAAAATATATCGAAAGAAAACATCTGAGGGAGTCAGTTGGACCGTTAGATGATCGAGGGGTTAAAGGGGCCTTAGGGGAAGATAAAGCCATTGCAGAAAGAGAAACAAATTCTTTGCTTTGAGGTTTACTGAAGAGGATGTTGGGGAGATACCTGTTCCGGAGATAGTTTTCAAGGGTGGGTGATTCAGATCAACTGAACCAAACAATGGTGAACCTGGAAGAGATGGTAGGCCAGATTGACAAACTGAAGTATAGTAAATCACCTGGGATACACCCCAGAAGTCTCTGAAAGAACTTAGAAATTAACTATCAGACTTATAACAATTAATTTATAACCTATCATTAAAATTATCCATTGTACCTGGAGACCTGAAGGTGGACCAATGTAACCCCAATATTGAAAAGGGGCATCAAGGGTGATCTGGGAAACTATAGACCTGTCAGCCTGACTTCAATGCTGGGAAAAATCGTGGAAACTGTTATGAAGAATAAAATCACAAAATATTTAGATAGACCTAGTTTAATGGGACACCGCCAGCATGGATTTACCCAAGGGATGTCTTGCCTCACAAATCTATATTTTTTTGAAGGGGTGAATAAACATGTGGACAAAGGTGAACCAGCAGATGGTGGTGTATTTGGATTTTCAGAAGGTGTTCGACAACGTCCCTCATGAGAGGCTTTTAAGAAAACTAAAAAGTCATGGGATAGGAGGTGATGTCCTTTTGTGGATTGCAAACTAAAGAGAGGAAAAGGTTGGATTAAATGGTCTGTTTTCACAGTGAAAAAAGGTAAACAGTGGCGTGCCTCAGGATCTGTATTTGGACTGGTGCTTTTTAATAGAGATGTGAATCGTGTCCTCAATCGTCTTAACGATCGATTTCGGCTGGGAGGGGGAGGGAATCGTATTGTTATCGTTTGGGTGTTTAAAGTATCGTGAAAATCGTGAGCCGGCACACTAAAACCCCCTAAAACCCACCCCCGACCTTTTAAATTAAATCCCCCAACCTCCCGAACCCGCCCCCCAAATGCCTTAAATTACCTGGGGGTCCAGCGGCGGTCCGGAACGGCCTCCTGCAATTGAATCGTGTTGTCTTCAGCCGGCGCCATTTTTCAAAATGGCGGCGCAAAATGGTGGCGGCCATAGACCAACACGATTCGACTGTAGGAGGTCGTTCCGGATCCCCGCTGGACTTTTGGCAAGTCTTGTGGGGGTCAGGAGGCCCCCCCAAGCTGGCCAAAAGTCCCTGGGGGTCCAGCGGGGGTCCGGAAAACGATCTCCTGCCGCGAATCGTTTTCCGTACGGAAAATGGTGCCGGCAGGAGATCGACTGCAGGAGGTCGTTCAGCGGGGGGTCCCCCGCTGAACGACCTCCTGCAGTCGATCTCCTGCCCCCGCTGAACGACCTCCTGCAGTCGACCTCCTGCAGTCGATCTCCTGCCGGCGCCATTTTCCGTACGGAAAACGATTCGCGGCAGGAGATCGTTTTCCGGACCCCTGCTGGACCCCCAGGGACTTTTGGCCAGCTTGGGGGGGCCTCCTGACCCCCACAAGACTTGCCAAAAGTCCAGCGGGGATCCGGAACGACCTCCTGCAGTCGAATCGTGTTGGTCTATGGCCGCCACCATTTTGCGCCGCCATTTTGAAAAATGGCGCCGGCTGAAGACAACACGATTCAATTGCAGGAGGCCGTTCCGGACCGCTGCCGTTCCAGACCGCCGCTGGACCCCCAGGTAATTTAAGGCATTTGGGGGGAGGTTGGGGGATTTAATTTAAAAGGTCGGGGGTGGGTTTTAGGGGGTTTTAGTGTGCCGGTTTTCCTGCCCTCCCCGTTCCCCCGATTTACGATTTTTTGACGATAAATCGGGGGAATTGGTATTGTATCGTGGCCCTAACGATTTTTGACGACTTAAAATATATCGGATGATATTTTAAATAGTCAAAAAACGATTCACATCCCTACTTTTTAATATATTTATAAATGAACTGGAAAGGGGTATGACAAGTGAGGTGATGAAATTTGTGAATGACACAAAATTATGCAGAGTAGCTAAATCTCAAGCGGATTGTGATAAATTACAGGACGACCTAAAACTGTGAAGGACTTCAAAGGGGCGTGGGATAAACACTGGATCCATCAAGTCTAGAGGACGTGAATAAAGAGGAGGCAGCAAAACACTGCACGGAGCAGCAGTAGCCACAGAGGCATTCATGGAGCGGGATGCCAGTGGTTGGTGTTCCACCTTCACGGAGCGGAAGGATGGAGGGCTGCCATCTCAAAAAACAAACAAACAAAAAAAAAAAAAACCAGGGGTGGGTAAGAGTATGTGGCAGGGGTGTGGCCTGCTTGTTGCAGCGGTTGCTACCCCTAATTGAGCTGGATGTTCACTTGGATGCAGATCTGGCGCTGCTCTCTACATTGGTGGTGGGGTGGAGGGGAATTAGGGCTGGAGGGGTACTGGAAGCCAATAGCAGCAGAACTGATTTTTAAGAAGCCCAACTATCCACTCAATCACTCCCCTGGTTCTGTCATATGCCACCTTATACCGCATTTCATCAGAAGAATATGGCACTGGCAAGGAAGTAAGTAGCCATGGCAAGCAGCTGTACCCAGCATCATCTGTAGAAAAAAAAAATTAGCATTATTTCTGTTTGGCAAAAAAGGAGCTAGTTTCCTGAAAATTCTCTACTTTCAGTACCCATCTCTGCGTGATATCTGTATCAGATTAACAGGCATACTGGCACCCATGTACCAGACAGCGTGTACAATGCTGCCTTTGCTATACATAACAGTAGGCAGATTAGTACGTTATTTCTGGTACATGGGTATCAAAGCGCCTACTAATCTGTTAAACATGTCCGCTCTCAGGGAAGGGTCCCAGGGCAGAATAGTACAATCTTTCTATTGCATGGATACAAAAATGGCTACTCAGCAGTTACACATGTGAGCTTGTAAGGTGGATAACCAGATTAGTAGGCGCTTTGGCACCCATGTACCAGAAAGCACGTACTAACTTGCCTTTGGTTCCCTCTCCTGAACACTTACTTTTGCCTAAACATTTGTTTTAGTGCACACCCTGACCCCACAGAGCTTGATTGCAAGTTGCAGTTTACAACTTAAAGAAAGTACTTGTATGGACTTTCATTTCTAATGTACCAAACAATCAGCCTTCACCATATTTCCCTTCTGTGAAATTGTATGCAAGTGCAGATTATGCAAGGATGAAAGAGTCATGACTGCTTTCAGCAAATTTGGAGACCACGTTTACGATCTTCATTTACGCATTGCAAACAGCTTGAATATTTAGAGTGAAAATGTTTCCTGTTGCGATTATACCATTTCTTTACCAAGTTGCCCCCCCCCCCCCCCGACATGCCGTGGGTGTAATCAATTGCACCCATTACATTTTGCATGCCAGCTATGTTGTAGAAAGCGTGCTTCATCTCCTGCCACTCTGATGCTGCTGTGGGTACTTTATGTACTGCCTAACCAATTTCAGCATAGTCCTCAGTATCAGGCTGAAATGCCTAGAGAACATTAATTGCTCCATGCCAGCCACCAAAAACCACTATGTTCTGAAATTATCTGGTGGTGAGAAAATGCAAGGCTCTGAGAAGCTCGTCTAGGCCTGGAAGGGCACATCCATGCTCTTAGAAGATCTATGTCCTCTTGGATCTCTTTGTAGAGACAGAGAATAGCCCTGAAGCTCAGCCTGTAAGTACGGATCACATCAGTCTCCGGCATCCCCAGTAACATTGCCCACATGTAAAATATCCATTGCCCTTGTGCCCTTCTGCGAACAACTTGAGCTGGGACCACCTGCTCCTCTCTCTTCTTTGACGAAAAACTGCCTTCTCTCTGCCTGTTTCCTCACTGTCCTATCTCTTGCCATGTTGTAAGGCATCTGCCTCTGATATTCTTCTGCTAACCTGCTAAATGTACCAGAGCATCAGGAAAAAAGTAAGTAATCCTTCATTATACCAGAACTGCATGGAAATACACCTACACTAATGGCAGCAAAGGAGTAAAATGGCTTCCAGAGTCAGCACTTTCACTTCACTCCTGCCGCTTGGTGCTAAACAAAATCCCACTTAAAAAAAACAAAAACCTGCATTAACCATTCTCCCTGCTAGTGCAGCTCCCTACGTTACCCATGAATAGATAATTGCCTCTTTTACATGCCATTTGCGTGCACCAGTGCAAAACTAGCTGCTGTTTTTTAAGTGGGTATATATGCGCACATTTTTCCTGCGCAGAACACAGTATTCCACACATTGCATCAGTGAGGGAAAACCACTCACAAATACGCACAGCAAGCTGAGTGTGGCTTATTCATTAACCCCAGAGAGAGCATAAGCGTGTGTGTATGATTAAAAGGATGTGTGTGTAGGAGAGAGCATATGTGTGACACAGTGTGTGCAAATGTGATTGAGAGTGTGTATGAGAGACTGAGGATTTGACTGGTGCGTCTGTGTGAGAGAGAGCATGGGAGTGAGAAGCAGGTTGTGTGCATGAGAGAGAGACTGGTCAGGGAGGTAACTGGTATGTGAGACAGACTGGTTGGGCAGGTGACTGGTGTGTGAGAATCAGAGATTGGTCATGGGGTGTGACTGGTATGTGTGTATGAAAGAAACAAAAACTGGTCATGGTCCCTAAGGAAGAAGACCATGAAGACAGAACTTCAGCAGCCACTGTTTCTGGTATGTGCTACTGGCTTGCTAGGGAAAGGAGTAGGAGAATTGCTGGATCTACTAAATTTTCCAATATCTAGATTAATGTCAGACTTTGAACTATTTAAGAAGTATGTGGTTGAAATTCTTTCCTATGAAATTCAGAATGTACCAACGATTTAAAAAATGTATTATCTTCCCCAAAGGAAAATGTCTCAAGCTGCTGAGGGGAGGTGTTGATGCATTAGGGAGTCCTGGTGTATCAACTTTCCTGGAAGACTCTTTGGATAATATAGCATCCCGAGCTACTTTGCTGGTCACGTTTTCATTGAAGAAAGATATGGATTTATTTTTTAGTAAATATTTTCAAAATAAATCTTTTGATTTCTGTGGCCAAAAAATTCACGTTTTTCCTGATGTATCTCGAGTTACACAGGCCAGACGGAAACAATTTTTATCTTTAAAGCAAGCTGCTTTGGATATAGGTGCTATTTTCTTTTTAAAATTTCCGTGCAAGTGCCAAATCACTTATGAATCAAATTTATTTTTTTCGATCCCTCACAGCTACAGCGTTTCCTAAGGGATAAGACTCAAAAGTCTCAGATAGGTTAAGGAATTGGATGTATTAATAAAGTGACATGCACTCAAGTTTCAATCTCTCTCTACTCCCCTAGACGTGGGCTAGAACAGATGTTCCTAGTGATTGAAATGCTATGTGAATTATGGGATTGTTCTAGATTTGTTTGGAATATCTGTATACATGATTATTTCATTTATTGTAAATGCTATAATTGAATAAAAATATAAATAAAAAAAAAAGAATTGCTGGAGAGGGTAAGTAGAGGTGGCTTTTTAAGTTCATTTTTTTTGATTGACTACCATTTTATCGGGTATTATGTGATATCTGCTATTTTGAAATATTTTATTGGTGGTTGGAGAATTTTTAATTTTTTTTTTAATTATTGGATTTTCTATTCATCAGCTTTTTTGAAATATTGTTTTACTAGTATAGTTTGCAATCATTTTTATTTCTTGATTTTGTTTGATGTTATATGAGGAATGTATAAATAAAAATGTGCAGACAATTGAACTGGAAACAGTAAGAAACCATACTCTGTATGCAGTGCAACAATGGAAAAACAAAAACATTAACTGTATTTGGTGAGGGTCTGTTTGTGTTCTGCATGTGTGACCAAGGTGTAATGGTATTCTGCAAGCTTGTAGTTTTCTGTGTAGGGTTTTATAGCAGTTTGGCTAATAATAGGAGGTGGAGTGATTTTTAGGGCCTGGTTTAATATTTATAGTATTGCCTTTTCATAGATAAGGTTTGAGTGTGTTTCATAATACAGGTATACCTTTATGTGAATTAGTTTGTGTGCATTATTACAGATCCTGGTTCTATATTTGTTTCCAATTCTCCAGTTTTGCACTGGATTGCAGAATGGCTTTTTTTGTTTCCATTCCAGTTTGTCTCCATGTTTGTAATTTGTGGTCTTTCTATATTTGGTGGAAGTTGGTTCTATGTATGTGCAACCAAGGTCAAGTATTTTACTAGCATATAAATGTCTGCATTAGTCTTATTTGTTGTGCTTTCTCAATAGGACATGCATTGGTGGTGAACTGCTGCCTTTTCATAAGTAGGGTTATTGTGCCTGGTGGTAGAGGGTGCTTGTGTTGCTGTTACTGAGCTAACACCAGAATCAGAATATCTTTTTTGTAGGGTGAATTGTACTGGGAATGTCTTAGTTCTGCTCTGCACTCATTGTTGGGGTGGGTGGGTGGGGGGCAGGGGACTTCCTGTGGATGTGGAGTGTATGCTTACATTTATCCCTATGATGATCATGTGTTCAGTGTCATGCCTGTGAGCATCAAAAAAGGTTGAAAAGCACTGGGCTAACACAAGCACCAGCTTCAGCCCAGCCCTTTCTATGCACTAATTTTGCTCCAGAAAGAGCCTGAGCTTGCAGGAGCAATGGAAATCCCAAAGAGGCTCTGTTTGCATGAAAGGGACCTGGGGAGGAGAATGTTTGTGTCCCTAAAGCAACAGCCTCCGAGCAGAACGTAAACAGTGTAACCATGGGAGCAGAGACAGGGCTAGGGTGGCCAACTCCTCCAAGGACTGTAACTGGACACTTCACCAAATTGGGGGAGGGGGGAGGCAGGGGCTTCCTTCAGAGTCTGAGAACTGTGTGTGTGTGTTAGAAGGGGGGAGGGAGCTGCTATCACTTGTGGAACCACAGTCCTCTCATTATTTGGGCTTCAAGCACCCCCTTTCATACACTTTGTTTTATAAAATGTTATTTCAACCATCCTCATAGATACATCAACATCAGCCTCTCTCATATACAATTTTGCTCTCTGTCCACAACTAAAATCTCTCTGGAAATGTGTATGAGGAGGCAGCTATGTGTTGCTGGGTATCTACATATATTAAACATACAAACTCCCACACAGCTTTCTCTCCCGTACACACATGCATATCCAGTCTATTACTCTTTCCCTTTTCTATGACTCCTTTCTCTTGTAACTCTCCACTACAGCTGCCATTATCCCTCCATGACACGTCTCATCTCTCTTCCATCAATCACTCACTCTTATTCTATTGTGTATCATCTTTTTTTTACCTTTCTTCCCTTAATCTATTTTATTTTTCCATCACCTCATCCCTAGCCCTTCTTTAATATCTCCTACCCAACCCTCTCACTTTCCCCAGGTGTTTTTTTTTTAACTCAGTCCCAGCCTTTCACCTGTCTTCTTGTGCCACCTGCCTCTCGGTATGCCCTCTTTTTCCTTTCTCTCTAGTCTCTATCTCTCCCTCCCTCTGGCATACTGTTTCCCCTCTCTCTTTTCTCACTGGTGCCCTCCTCTTGTACTTCTTCTGTCTTTCTTCCCTGTTCCCTCCCCTCTCCCGGTTCCATGTGTATAGCTCTCCCTTCCCTGTGCTTCCTCCTTCCCTCCAGGTCCGCTATGTGTATCTTCTATTCTGTCTCCTCCTTCCTTGTGTCTCTCCCTTCCTAGTACCCGATATGTGTATTTTTCCCTTTCCCTATGCCCCCCCCCCCCCCCTTTTTCCGCTCTCTCTTCGCCCTCTCTGCCTGCATCTTTCTCTGGTGCCGTTGCCATTGGAAACATCCAGAGCTACTGGGAGTGTAGAGGGCTGTGTTCTGTTCCACCTCCGCTCCCCAAGGTGTCCAATCGCGATGCAGAAAAGAAGGCAGGGGCGGGAATAAAGCACAACTCTCTTAACAGGTACCGGCTATACTTCCCCTGCCTGTAACCAGGAAGGAGCCTCTCGGCCGCCGCCGGCAGTTAACCAGCTTTCCAGTCTCCTTCAGCGTTTGACCAGACGCTCACCGCTTCGTCGTATAGTGGTCGGCCGACAGCATGGAGGAGGAAGTCCCCGAAGCCCCAGCCTGGGAGCGGAGGGCTGCCTTCCTGCAGGACTACGTGCTGCGGACGCTGCGGCTGAAGCCCGAGCGCTGGCACAAGTGCTTCTCGGAGGAGGCGCACCGGGCGCTGCTGCAGGACTTTGTGGAGCGAGCCGAGCCCGTCGTTCTGGTGCTGGCCCTGACTGCTGCCGGACAGCTGCTGCCCGCAGCGCACTTCCCTGCCACCGCCAAGCACAAAGCGGTCTTCTTCGTCAAGCGCAGCCCCGAGCCTCTGAGCGACTCTGCGCGGAGCCAGCTGCTGTGTGGGGACCTGTCTTACGCGCCCCTCGAGCACTTTTCCGCCCTGGTGGAAGAGGTAAAGAGGGTGTGGGGAAGGGGCTTTCCAGAGAGACTCGGAGGTCCAGGGCTATAGAGCCCCTGACGCGGACCTCGGCTATAATGATCCAAAAGAAAAGTATTCTTTTGTGGGCTGTGTCCTTTTTCTTTCGGGAGGGGAAAGCAAATAATTCAAAGATCACATGGGTCACTTTTTGAGATACCTTTAGAAGTGATCTGTTTGGTCTTGAAAGCTCTTGTACAACAACTTGGAATACTTTTTATGTTCTAATAAAAGGTATCAGAACCAGCAAAGTATCCTTAAAGTTGCAGCAATATACAGAATGCAAGGTTATGAATGAAGATGAAAACTGTGATTCCCAGATAGGGTTGCCGACTGAACAGGTTCGTCCAGTCCTAGTTTTGCCCTGTTGCCTGCATGGAGTTGTAGTTCTGTCTAAGGAAATCAATTCTTATAAGGCCGGTGAGACTGGGAGTGGAGCAGCCTAGTCGACCTGGGGTGAATTGGCAACCGTACTCTCAAGTCTGCTTACTGCAGAGTCAATTGCCTCCAAAGCGGCATTCTAAAAGCTAGACATTTTGATTGATAGAGGATGATCCCTGTGTTTTGATTTAAAATGAAATCTCTGCAGTTTCTTCCTTATAGTATTTTCATTCAGTTGGAGCCCTTCTTTCCTCTCTAACCCAAATATTCTACATAACTGGTAAATTTTGGCACTCCTAAGACTAGGAGTGCTAATGGACATGATTAGCTTAATATATATAGAGAGAGAAAGCATGCATGAGCATTTTACTTGGGGAATTTAAGATTTATCGATGTGGCAGAAAGGGGCGTCATCAGAAGGTGTGGGATCTTTATTGTGAATGAAGAAAATATTCAGTATGGCACAAATGGTTTCAGCTATATTTCACTGTTTCAGTACATCCATATCAGATGAGTTAGAGATGATGCCTGAACCTATAAACCAAATGCTGGTTGGATTAAAGCAGCAGAATTTTGTTTTAAAAGTTTCACAGATTAAGACTAAGTACCACAGACAATACTGCTTTCCATTAGAGATTTTCTGTAAATCTTCAGTTTTGTTCTAAATCTTCCAAAGTTTTTGTATCCATGTTTAACTCATAATTGTAGGTTTTGGCTACTTAGAATCAGTCACAGATATCTTCTGGAATGCAGTGAGATGCTTCCTGCTTTTGTTGTTCCTTGCAGGCCATGTGGGGTTAGCATACTCTGTTACTGTGGAAATGGAGTTGCAGGAAGTTCTGGTCCCCATGGAGATTTCCTGTAAATGCTGTTCCAGTTGAAAGTTCATAAACTATTTTTGTTTGGAACATGGTCAGGAGCGGTGGCAGTTACTGGACTTGCCTAACAGCATGATTATACATATTGTTGTGGGTCCATGCCGGAGGTCGCTTTTCCAGTCATGATCCAGCTGGGATTCTAGATGAAGGAAACTGAAAGGGTGGTTAAGTTTCTGGGGGGTGTTTCTCCACAGTCAGCTGCCTAACTCCTCCTTGAATTTTCACCCTGTTTCTCCCTCAGTGGTCTCCTGCGGCCAGGTACTTCAGTTTTACTTTCCCAATTTTACCCTGTACCTTCCAGAGTGTGTCAGCTATGGATTCAGGTCCTCTCACCCCAGTTGGTGAGCTGAGCTTAAGCAAACCCAGTCCCAGGTTGTCCTGCTTAGTTTAAAGTCTCTGTTATCAAACATCATCAGTCCCTTGGGCAACAAAACAACTATTTCCTTAATCATAATACATTCTCTTTGTACTTGCTTCCTCCACAGTTTGACTGGCTTTCATTCTATGAGCTTGGTTCTAGGGGAACCAGGCCCTACTACCATCTCCCACCATTGTCTGTAGCTGGGATTTAGACAACCCCTTCTCCTTTGGCTGTAGCTACATCCACCCACTGCAGTACTGACCTGCAGCCTTCCTGAGTGCATCCTTTTCTGGAGAGGGGTCTCCAGAAAAGGATGCACTCGGGAAGGGTCTCCACTGGTCTCCCAGGTTCATTGCTCAGGCTTGTCCTTGGGGCTGTTAACCATCTCCACCTCCATTTCATCTGACTTTTCTCCTGGTTCCTATAGAATTCTTTCCTGTTACTGCTCCACTCCTCCTCCTGGAAAAACTCACAACCTTCTTCCAACACTCCTGGGCTCCCTCCTCTCCTTGACGATGTAAGGCCTAGATGGTTCCTCCCCCACGTCAGAACCCTTGTATCTTATGGGAGTTGGAGTCTGGCTTCTATTCTGAGCTTTCTTTTACTTACTGGATCGCCTTTCCAGGTTTTCTTTACAGTCTGCTTTCTATTACGGACCAGGGGGGATATAATACCCATCACATATACCCCCTTTTATAAGAGTCCTAGACTCTTTCAGTTAACCTCCCAGCCCTTGAACCATCCAAAATCTCCCACAGAGGGTACAGAAACACAGGAAAAAATGGCTTACAGTGGGCTCTGGTAGAACAAGAAATGACACCCACCTTCCCCAACTTTACAGCACCTGGAGCATCAACTCCCACTCCTCAGAAGTCAGTCTTCCAGAATTCAAAAACACAGGATCAATTGGATAATGGTGGGCTCTGGCAGAATAAGGCCTGTGAAGAAGAGAGACCCACTCTCCCCACTGGTACCCCTACAAAATGCATTTTCTGCATTGGAGAACATAGAAATCTCAGCAACAGATTTTGATGGGATTTCCTAAATTAGTCACCCAATGCACCCAGAAGCCCTTCAACAGGATTAAATGTCAGAAAAGAAAATTGCTTCTGCTGGGAAGATTCAATCATCAGGGGAACCAATTTGGGAGTACATTTTGTTGGGGGGCACAAGTTAAATGCCTTCCAGGATCATCAGCTAGAAGCAATACTAACCAGTTAGTCACTGGAGAAGAAAGTAGAAACTTTGATATCAGTATTGTCATCCATCTGGGGATCAATGACCTCAATAGAAATGGTATCCATGAAGTAGAAAAACATTTCCAAAATTTAGGAAAGATAAGACGCACTGCAAAGACTGTGTTGCCTTTTCAGAACTATTACTTGTTCATGGAAAGGGTAATGAGATGCTAGGCCATATTGGTAATTTTAATTCTTGGCTCAAAACCTGCTGTACAGAAAGTGGTTTTGGATACATTGGAAGATGGGGTTGCGTATGGAGCAGTAAAAGGCTATATGGAAAGGAATGGCCTACATTTGTCAGTAGCAGGAAAGAGGATACTATCTGAAAAATACTATCCGCTCTCCAGTTAGAAATTGTTAATCTATCCCTTTTTTTCTAACAGCCTTGTTCCACATTCCCTGTTTTTTTTTGTTTTAATATTTTTGGTTTATTAATAATTGTGGATGGTACAATAACAACATGATGTACATAACGACTGTACATAAACAGCAAATAACCTGATGAACAGCAATATGTATTACAAAAAACAATTAGTACCAGAAAGCAGAGACCAGGGTACTAGTTACAACAAAACACTTGCAAGAATAAGCAACCAGTAGTAAAAGAACCAAGACGAAGTGGGAGGAAAGGGAAAAACAAGGAAGAAGAAGGAAAGGGAGTAAGAGGAAGAGAAAGAATAAGAGAGAGGCCAGACGTAGCAAAGAAACAAGTGTGGAAAAGGAGGAGTAGAAAGAAAAGAATAGAAAGGACAGGAGCATCATCAGTAACCAATCATAAGATCCCAATGGGGCGTGGAGTATAGGTAGCCAGAAAGGATTAGGGTGTGCTATTGTCAAGGGGTTTCCACATTAAATCCCACTTAGCAAGACGATTATATTTAAGTGCCATAGCACGTTCATACTTAGAATATAGGCAAACTGTGTTCCACCACAGGGGTTCTGATATCAGATCACTTCTTTTCCAATTGGAAGTGATCACGTGAAGGCCAACAAGTAAAAGGAAGTCCACTAAGCGCCGATGTGGAAGCGGTAGATCCAAATCAGGGTGGGCACCTTTGAGCATCACCAGCGCGTATGACATTGGAAATTGTAATGATAGCAAGGAGGAAATCTTGGACCACACCTGAGTCCAAAAGTGGGTTATCATCGGACAGGAGAAGAGCATATGCTGTAAGGAAGCTTTCTCACTGTTACATGACCAGCAATTATGAGAGGGAAGAAGCTTGGCTCTGTTGAGCTTCCGGGGGGTCCAAAGGGCCCTCTGTGCAGAATGAAGAAGGAGGTCTGGGATAAGCTAGTGGAAAGGGAGATGCGCGTTGACTTTGACCAAATGTAAGCCCAGATTTTATCAGATGGGTGGCAAGAGAGGTCAAGAGACCATACTTGATGGAGAGCTGAAGTGGAGGAGGGGTTTGAGAAGCCTTTCAGAAGTCTGTATATCTGAGAGGCGAGATGGCCTCGGGTACCTGTTTCTTCAAAGAAAGAAAGCAGGTAGGGCAGTTGGGTGAAGCGAAAATTTGCAAGGGTCAATCTTTTGATAACTTGCCTAAGCTGCAACCATGCATAATATTGAGTGGAGGGAAGTGAAAAGCGTGTCTGTAAGAGGGAGAAAGAAAGCACAGAGTCATTCAGGACAATGGAAGGGAGAAACCATATCCCGCATTTCTGCCATTTAGGCCAATGAATGGGGTGGCCGTCAATAGTGAGTTGACGATGCTTCCAGATGGAAGCATAACAGGAGCGTGACCAGGGAGTTTTATCCGGGGGACACAAAGCTTCAAACTCATGTATTGCTCTATATAAGGAACATAGTATTTTATTGCTCGTATGGGAAGCAGAAAGGAGCATGCTAGGAAAAGCGTGGATGGAGGAAGAGTGTAAGAGATGGCGTTCAATAGGGAGCCAGCTGGGAGCGTCTGGGTTATGATCTCCTGAACCAAAAAGATGATAACTCTGTTGAAGGATGTAAGCCAGGTGATATGTGCGGAAGTCTGGAAAATTTACCCCTCCCATAGACTTGTTTGCCTTCAGCTTACACAATGCTATCCGGGGAACCTTATTGTGCCAAAGAAACCGAGATAAGATACTGTCAGTACATTTGTAAAAATTATCCGTAAAAAAAAATCGGAACCATGGATAGTATAAACGTGATCTTTGGAGCAAGAACCATTTTAATAGTGTCAAGTCTACCCCACCACGTAAGGTGAAGGGGAGACCATCTAAGGGTAATGTCCTTAATCTGTTGCAACGTGGCTCGCTCAATAGAGTCTAACGTTATCTGAGGGTCTGAAAAAAAACGAATTCCCAAGTACTTGAGACCAGATTTAGCCTTCTGTATAGAAAAAGTGGAAAGGTCAAGGGACTGAGAAACATTATTCAATGGTAAAAACTCGGTCTTGCTCCAGTTCACCTTATACCCAGACAGCGAGGAATATACATCAATGATGGTAAACAGATGAGTGAGAGATCGTATAGGATTCATGATAAATAACAAAACGTCATCAGCATATGCTGAGAGCTTATATTCATTATCACCAATACTAACTCCAGTGATAAAAGGAGAGCGCCGGATGGCGATGAGGAGTGGTTCCAGAGCCAGGTCAAATAAAAGGGGCGAAATGGGACAGCCTTGTCGAGTGCCTCGGAGTGAGAAGGAAGGAGAAATTTGGGAATTAACGAATAAGGAGGCCGTAGGGGAACTATATATCAATTGAATCCAGTTAATAAACGGTCGGCCAAAACCAAACCTAGACATGGTCTCAAATAGGAAAGGCCACTCAATGCGGTCAAACGCTTTTTCTGCATCTAGGGAAACCGCAATAGCCGGCGCCATAGATGGAAAAAGAGAGTCTTGAATATGAAGAAGCATGCGGGTGTTATTGGTTATGAGCCTATTCTTAAGAAACCCAGATTGATCAGTATGAATGAGGGTTCCCAGAATATGGGATAACTGAATTGCCAGTACTTTAGTGAATATTTTATAGTCCACATTGAGGAGGGATATTGGTCGGTAGTTGGCGGGCGAGGCAGGATCACGACCAGGCTTTGGGATCACCACAATACGCGCATCCGTAAAGGCCGGAGAAACAGTGTCACAGGTAGACAATGAGACAAAATAATCCAACAAACGAGGAGACAGCATTTTTTTAAAAGCATGATAAAAGTCAGTACTAAAGCCATCAGGTCCAGGAGCTTTAGCGGAAGGTAAGGACATTATGGCAGCTGAGATTTCTTCAGTGGTAAATGGAGAGTCCAGTGCTTGACGCTGTGCATCAGTGAGCTGGGGTAAGGAGAGTCCGGAAAAGGAGTCAAAATCAGCGGATGTTGGCCGTACTTCAGATTGATATAACTGAGCGTAAAAGTCCGAGAAGGCGCTAAGTATGTCCGTATCCGAAGTAACAACTCCCCCCGCAGATGTAGTGAGTTGAGCTATACGTGTCCGCTCAGTTTTCGTCTTGAGATAGGAGGCTAGCATTTTACCACTCTTATTGTTTTCAGCATAGTACTGCGTTTTGGACTGGAAAAGATGTAAATGAACGTGAGAACTCAACTGCTTGTTGTACGCATACTTCGCCTGTTGAAGTTGAAGTAGGGATAGAGCGGTGGGGGATGCAATATGGGCACTTTCCAGTTCCTCTGAGGTCTGTTGGAGAGTCTGAAGAGTCTGCGCTTGAAGACGTCTTCTGCGCGCTGAGTAGCTAATAATTTCCCCACGGATTGTAGCTTTATAGGCCTCCCAGAGCACCGTCTGAGAGGAAACAGAACCAGAATTAGTAGCATAGTATTGAGAAGTCTTATCCTTCAGCATGCGTAAAAATTCAGGTTCAGAAAGCAAAGATGCATTAAAGCGCCATTGTCGGTCAGTGCGAATGGGTGAGGACAAAAAGAGTCGAAAAGATACTGCAGCGTGGTCAGAAACAAGAATGGAGCGGATTTGGGAATCACAGATCTGAGGTAGTAACGTCTTGGAGACTAGAAAAAAGTCAATCCGCGAATAAGATGCATGAGGGACGGAATAAAAAGTAAAGTCCTTGTCCGTTGGGTGTTGAAGCCTCCATGGGTCCAATAGTCCCAGTTTAGCATGAGGTAGTTGAGGGTTTGAGTTGCCTTTGAGGTAGTGTATCTTATCTCAGTTTTTTTATCCAGCAAAGGATCTAAGGGCTGATTAAAATCACCTCCGATGATGTAGGATGGAGCGCCGATGGAGAGCAGTGTAGAAAAAGCGTCATGAAAGAAAGTAGGGTCATCTGCATTAGGCGCATAGAGGTTGAGTATAGTGTATGAGCTATCTTGCAATTGAAATTGTAAGAGATTCCAGCGACCTTCTACATCCATGCTTTGATGTTGTACTGTGATATCAAGGCGTTTATGTATCAGAACTGCAGTGCCGCGTTTCTTTTTCCAAGCCGGGCTGAAGAAAACATGCCCGACCCATTGTTTGAGCTTAAGAGACTCCGTAGCTGTCAAGTGGGTCTCTTGGAGTAGGGCAACGTCTGTATGTAATGTTTGGAGATAAGTCAGAATTTTCTTGCGTTTAATCGGATGCTGGAACCCATTGACATTAAGCGAAACAAGGGTTATGTTGTCTATGGTGGACGCCATTGGGATATAGACAGTGTCCACGCATCATTAGGAGAACATGATTCAGAAAGGAGAAAAATAGGCATACTGAGACGCTTCAGAGAAAAATAAGAGAAGGTGAAAAACAAAAAGGCATAGAGAGTCGAGCCTTGTAGCAAACAGTTAGCATACCAGATGCTAATTGAAAAAAGAAGTAAACAGAAATAGCTGGCGAACATCTCGAGGATGCAGTCGCCGCAGGAGTTCAAGTAGGGCCTCGAGGAGGGCCATGGTCGCCTGAGTAGCCCTGGGGATGGATAAGTTGAAGGTAGTTTACACGGGAATTTATAAAGCAAGATGCCAGTAATATTCAAGTGACCATATCCGGGATAGCGTTAGGTGACTGGAGGAATTCTTCAAGATCCGCTGGAGCATGGAAGAGTTGGGTGCGATTTTGGTAGGTGACACGCATCATAGCAGGGTATAACAGGCCAAATTTGGCTCCGAGAGAGTGAAGGCGAGGGCGCAGCGCCAAAAAGGCCTTGCGCTTCGCCGCAGTCGTTTTCGCCAAGTCTGGGACGTACAGAATCGTAGCTCCTTGATAGTGTATAGGCGACCGCGATTTAGCAGCCGAAAGGATCTGTAGTACCTGCTGGTATCTGAGAAGCTTAAAAATAATCGGCCTTGGGTAGGGCGATGATCGGAGCGGGCGGGAAGGCACCCTATGCGCCCGTTCTATCTCCAGCGGGTGTACGAAAGTGAGCTGAAGGCTATCCGCGATCAGATGGGTAAGGAAATCAAAGACGTCATTACCTTCTGCACCTTCAGGGATTCCAAGGAGTCATATGTTATTCCGCCGATTGCGGTTAGAGAGGTCTTCATAGTCTCTGCGCAGCGATTCCAAATTTTTTTCAAGAGCTGGCAGTGACGCACTCGCCAAAAGAAGGGACGAGACCTGAGATTCAGCGTCGTCTAGTCTGTGAGAAAGATGATCAAACCGAGTAGATAGGGATTGCAGGTCAGCTCGTATGGCGATGGTAGTATCCATGTTGGTTTGTAGCATGCTTTTCATTGACTTTAATTCAGCTAAAACCAGATCCGCAGACGCCATAGGTTTGCTCGGCGCGGCCTTGTCAGGCGAGGGTGGGTCCAGCTTCGCCCTTTTCGTCCCGGAGGCCGAAGCGAACGCCGCTTCTATTTTCCCGGATTTAGATCCTGACATCGTAAGGAGTTGGCAAAGGCTAATGGCACCACCAGGGTAGCGCAAAAAGCGACAAAATTCCCTTTATACGAGTAGAGCTCCCCGGAGCGAAATGTTCAGGCGGCCATTTTGGTTACCGCGCTAGAGCGCCCCCCCACATTCCCTGTTGTAATGTAACTTTCGCTTTCAGTGTTAAATGGTTTTCCCCCCTAGTTTATTGTAAACCGGTACGATAAGACCTGGTCTTGAGCATCGGTATATTAAAAGAATTTAAATAAAATAAATAAATAAAAATCCAGAACATATATTACCAGGCATTTAAACTAAAGAACGGGGGTGGCAGGAGATGGACAATGAAAGTGACATGTCACCCCCAAGCAATAAGAGCTATAAAATGTGGGAGGAGATAACAATAAGTCAGCTCAAAAAAGTGGAATAGATGTCTAAGAAGCGAATCAAATCAAGGGAAAGAAAGTGGAAACCTATGATTACAAATGCTTGTGGTTTGGGCAACAAAATCCCAGACCTGTAGGCCCTAATGGTGGAGGCGGACTTGGACATTATTGCTGTCACGGAGACATGGTTCATGGAGTCTCACGACTAGGATGTAGCGATCTCTGGCTACAACTTGTTAAGGAAGGGACAGAGGACAGGAAAGGGGGGAAGAGTAGCTCTTTATATCAAAAACAATATCCAAGCAACTGAACTGCAAGGAATGAGGGGTAGAGAAAAAGCAATATGGGACGTCTTAAATTTTATTTATTTATTTTTTTTTTTACTGGAGTGGTACACGGTCCTCCAACTCAATCCGAAGAATTTGACAGAGATCTGGTTGAGGACATCCAGGAGGTGGGAAAGAAGGGAGAAGTGTTGATTGTTGGAGATTTTAAGCTGCCAGACATAGACTGGCGAATCCCTTCTGCCGAATCTACCAGTAGTAGGGAGATAGTGGATGCCCTGCAAGGTTCTCTGTTCAAACAAGTGGTAATAGAACCCACGAGGTAAAATGTGATACTCGACTTGATGCTCACTATAGGGGGAAATGTCAATAATGTCCTGGTGAGAACCCACCTCAGTACTAGTGATCATCAAACGGTATAGTTTGATTCGCAAATAGGATGCAAAGAATTCACACACAGACCCGGGTTTTGAATTCCAAAAATATGGCCTTTGTTGAAATGGGGACTTACCTGGATATGGAATTAGATGACTGGGAGAAAATGAGTGAGATATGAGTGAGGTGGAACAGTGGGCCACACTAAAAGAAGAAATTACAAAGGCAACAAATGTTAGAAGAGTAAACAAAGGTAAGAGAAATAAGAAACCGATATGGTTCTCAAAGGAGGTGGTGATTAAAATAAAAGCAAAAAGAGCAGCATTCAAGAAGCATAAAGGATCCTAAAATGTGGAACACAGGGAAGAATATCGCTTGAAACTGAGGAAGACTAAGGAAATCAAGAAAGCTAAAAGTCAGGCGGAAGAAAGGATTGCCAGAGGTAAAGAGAGGAGATACATCAGATATATCAGAGAGAGGTCCAAAGTGGTATAGTGAAATTGAAAGGTGACTGATCAATGTGTGGAGAAAGATGAAGAAAAGGCAGAAATATTAAATACTTCAGTTCAGTGTTCACTAAAGAAGACCCTGGAGAAGGACCTTTGCTGGCTGACAAAACAATTGGTGGAAATGGGATGGATTAAACTCAGTCTACAGAAAAGAATGTATGGGAAGAGCTAGGAAAAGAAACTGGACAAGGCCAAGGGGGCCAGATGAGGTATATCCCAGGATACTGAGGAAGCTCAAAGATGTGCTGGCGGGTCTGTTGCAAAACCTGTTCAATAGACCCCCTGGAAACGGGAGTGGAGAAGAGCAGTGGTGGGTACCGCTCCACAAGAATGGGAGCAGAGAGGAAGCCGGAAACTACAGGCCGATTAGCCTCACCTCCGTGGTGGGTAAATTAATGGAAACTCTGCTGAAGGAAAGTATAGTGAATTATCCACAGTCAGGAGGATTGCTGGATCCGAGGCAGCACGAATTCACTAGGGGAAGGTCCTGTCAGATAAATCGGATTGATTTTTTTGATTGGGTGACTAAAGAACTGGATCAAGGAAGAACGATCAATGTGATCTACTTGGATTTCAGCAAAGTTTTTTTGATTCAATACCACATAGGAGGCTTGTGAATAAAATCAGAAGCTTGGGAATGAGTGCCAAGGTGATGGCCTAGATTACAAACTGGTTATCAGACAGAAGACAGTGTGTGATGGTGAATGGAAGCTACTCTGAGAAGAGACAGGTGTTAAGTGGAGTGTCACAAAGATCGTTGTTGGGACCAGTTTTGTTCAATATATTTGTAAGCAACATTTGAGGAAGGGATAGAAAGGTAAAGTTTGTCTATTTGCAGATGATACTAAGAACTGCAACAGAGTGGACACGTCAGAAAGAGTAGAGAGAATGAGAAGTGCTTGAAGAGTGGTCAAAGATGGCAGCTGGGATTCAATGCCAAGAAGTGCAGTCATGCATCTGGGGTGCGGTAATCCAAAAGAGCTGTATACAATGGGGGGGGGGGGGGGGGGGGTGAACGGCTGTTGTGCACGGAGCAAGAGTGGGACCTTGGGGTGATTAGCAATCTGAAACAGTGAAACAATATGACAAGGCGATAGCTAAAGCAAGAAGAATGCTGGGCTGCACAGAGAGAGGAATAACTAGTGTTAAGGGGGGTGCTAATCCCTTTGTACAGGTCCTTGGTGAAGACTCACCTGGAGTACTGTGTTCAGTTCTGGAGACCGTAAATCAAAAGAGATAAGGACAGGATGGAGGCGGTCTAGAGAAGGGCGACCAAAATGGTGTGTGTGTGTGTGGGGGGGGGGAGGGTGTCTCCATGAAATGACTTATGAGGAGAGGTTGAAGGACCGAAATATGTTTACATTGGAGGAGAGGAGGTGCAGGGGGAGATATGATACAGCCTTTCAGGTACCTGAAAGGTTTTAATGATACACAATTGACAAACCTTTTCCATTGGAAGGAAATGATTAGAACTAGGGGTCACGAAACAAAACTCCAGGGAGAATGACTCGGAACCAACGTGAGGAAATATTTCTTCAAGGAGAGTGGTGGATGCCTGGAATGCCCTTCTGGAGGAGGTGGTGAAGACAAAAACTGTGAAAGATTTCAAAGGGGCATGGGATAACACTGTGGATCCGATTCCCTAAAGGCTAGAGGATAGAAATGAGTATATGGGGGTAACTTGCTGGTGTGGCGGTTACCTCCTTTAACAAATAAGCCACAACCCCATCATTGCTCTCTGCTTCAACGGCAGGGAGAATGGAGGGAAAGGGAATTATTTATAGACAGCAAATAACTAGGACATTGAATTTTGTGGTCTGGGAAAAATAAACATAGAGGTAACTTGCTGATGCAGCTGTTACTTCCCTTAATCAATAAGCCTGAAACTCTTGATGTAATTCCAACATTACTCTCTACTTCTATGGCAGAAGGTAACAGGGAATTGGACTCTAACAGCAGCTAACAAGGCATCACTTCCTCTAAGCTTTGAACCATGTCGCCTCACTTTCTGAAAAAAGCTAAGGCATAGTTATTCAACCAGGCCTTCTCTTAGATTTGTCTGCGTAGACAAATTGACTACCAGAGCCTTTGATCAAAGAGTGTGCATACTGTGCATTTGCATAGGAAGGCACGCTTAAGGGGGGGGGGGAGGGGTGGCAGCGATGTCAGTAGTAAGATACTTCAGCTGGTGGAGCTCTGCGAGTGGCCGGGAGCAGGAACAGTTGTAGTCGAGGATGGTATGTGCAGGCGGTGGCTTGTACTGAAAAATTGATTCAGGGGGGGGGACTGCTGCAAATGTGTAAGAAACAAAAATGATCTGAGTGGCAACCAGGCTGGCAGGAGACAAATTTGCGGCATGACTTAACAAGAGAAGGCATTGAGAGGAATGAAGGTGCTGAAACTTCAGCTCCATCCTGCTCTATGCCGGTGGTCGGCCCACTTGACGCCACTGACCTCACAGTTAGCTAATGGCTGGAACTGGCAGGGGCTGCATCAGCAGAGGATAGTGGGAGGCACAAATCATCTGAGCGGAGGCCGGCCAGAAACAAATCAGGAGGAATAGTAGCAGCTTCCAGGCAGGCAGGAGATGGTTAGAAGGAAGTTGCACTGTGTGCCCTGTCAGTCTGCGGGGGACTTGGGGGTCGCAGCAGAAAAGCTTTGGGCAGAAGAGAGGAGCAGAGGACAGTGGCATCCTATTTGGCACTGGAAAAAGATAACCTGAAACAAACTGTGTATTGAGCTGAGGAAGGGAGCACAGAGCGAGCTGGGTAAGAGGGCATGGGGCAGGGAACAAACTGAGCAGCGCATTGAGTTGAAGGAGGGGAGGGGGAATGAGAGCAAACTGGGCAGGGCTTTGAATAGGAGGGGGCACAGGGCAGGAAACAAACTGGGTATGGCATTGAGCAGAGGGAGGGAGGTAGCAAACTGTGCATGGCATTGAGCAGAGGGGTCACGGGGCAAGGAACAAACTGGTCAGGGCATTGAGATAATGGAGAAGAGGGGGCAGGAAGCAAAGTAGGCATTTAGCCAAGGGAAGGGTTGAGCCTGGTTATGGAGAAAGTAAGTTGGGAGTTGAGGGGGAAGGAAGAGTGAGCTGAGTTTAAGCCTGGGGAGAAGAAATGTTAGGGGGTGGAAGATTGTATACCAGGAAATCAAACAGCGGGAGGGGGAATCCAAGTTTGTGGGTACCTTCAGAATTTTGTGCCCAAGGTGTGTGCCTATGTTGCTTATGCCTAAATCTGGCCCTGGTTTCAAGCCTGATATAATTACAGTACTCGTGGGGGAATTTGAGGTTACCTATTGTGTATTTGGTGATGGTCTCTCTCAGGGCCAGTGCAAGGGGATTGGGCGCCCTAGGCACCTTCAGCCTTGCGCCATCCCCGGTCGCAGCCCCGACGACTCCTCCCCCCTCCCCCCCAAAAGAAAACTTACAAAATACCTGGTGGTCCAGGTGGGGGCCCGGGAGCGATCTGCCGCTCCCGGGGCCTCGGCTGCCACTAAGCAAAATGGCGCCGGTGGCCTTTAGTCCCTACCATGTAACAGGGGCCAACCAATGGCACTGGTAACCCCTGTCACATGGTAGGGGCCAAAGGCCACCGGCGCCATTTTGCTTAGTGGAAGCCGAGGCTTCGGGAGCGGCAGATCGCTCCTGGGCCCTCCGCTGGACCCCAAGGGGGGCGTCGGGAGGGTGGCACGATGAGGTGGGGGCTGGCAGAATTTTGAAAGGGCACTTTTTGCCCTTTCAAAATTTTGCCATCTGCTGCGGCGCCCCCTAAATCGCGGCGCCCTAGGCACAGGCCTAGCTCGCCTAGTGGTTCCTCCGGCCCTGGTCTCTCTGTGTTCTGCCAAGAGTATTGAGGTGAGCTGATGTGATCTGTAGCATTCTTGTTCGTTTTCCCAACAGGAGGTGTATTTCTGTTGTAGAGCCCATGTGATCTTTACAGTGCTGCTTTTTCATAGGTAGATTTGTTGCTGTGAGAATCTTGTGAGTTAGTATTGCTATGGTATTGCAGGTTTGAGGTTTGCTGCATATGTCCAGAGTGATGGTGGTCTTTTTGCAGGATTTTGTATTTCACAATGTCAATGTGCCTGGTAGTGGAGGGAGTTTGTGTTACTGTTAGTGACACCAGAATTTGAGTATTTGTTTTGTATGGTGAGATGTACAGGGAAATATTCTGCATTGCCCCTTTGCACAGTTTTGCAGGCAGTGATATTCACAAGTACAGACTACTGCAACTCCCTACTTTTAGGACTACCACAATCCACAATTCGGCCACTACAAATATTACAAAATTCAGCCGCTAGAATTTTGACTGGCAAAAAAAAAATGAACACATTACAGGAACGCTCGCTGATTTACACTGGCTCCCAGTGGAACAAAGGATTCAATATAAGGCTTTATGCATAATACATAAACTAATCCATGATGAAAAAGCTGACTGGCCTAACACTGCTCTGCGCGTACATGTCCCACAAAGAAACCTAAGATCTGCTAATAAGGCTCTACTAACTGTTCCCTCTGTCAAAACAGCACGCCTCACGTAAGTTAGGGAGAGAGCATTATCACTGGCTGGCCCCGTGCTATGGAACACCATGCCACTCGAAATAAGGCTGCAGAGAAACTTCAAAATATTCAAATCCAATCTGAAAACCTGGCTATTTAAAAAAGCTTTTTATAAAGATAAAGAGAAGGAAAAAAAACAGTTGATTGATTAGGATGCACCAAACTAGAAATTGTTATTTGTAACCTACAAATGCTCATTAAGGTTAAACTCTTTCCGTCTAATATGCTCCCTACAGACAAACTTAATGTACACACATAGTTTATTGAAGTGAATTGTTACCGCACTATGAATGCACATGATTAATTGTAATCTATACCACTTACTTTATGCATTATCGTGCCTTGCTGTAAACCGTTGTGATGGTTATCTAACTTAACGATGGTATAGAAGAGTTTTTAAATAAATAAATAAATGTTTGATTACTGGAAAAACACTTAAACTTTAGCAGGCCAATGCAATATCGGCTTGTGTAAAACAGGTGCTAATGATTGAACACCCGCTCTCCTAATGCACACACAGCCATCTCTCCTGGGCGCACGATGCATTATTTAAATGAGGGGTTGCGCTAAAAAGGACATGCTAGGGATAAATTGTGTGTCCCTAGCACGTCCATGGCATTGGGCGCCCAGGAGAAGTGGCTGTGCCCTGGTTAGGAAGACAAACGCTCAATTAATGGGCACTCTAACCTGACTACTGGCAATTTATTTTTTTTTTATGCTGCTTCCTGTGGAGGAACCACAGATAAGCAGTATTTTGGGCTTTTTAAAATTTATTTAAAATGTATACTGCTGCTCAATACATCAGAGCAGTTTATAAGAAAACCACACATAATAAAATTATATAAGTTAAAACAAAGAATACAAATGATTTATCGTAAAAAAAAAAAAATACAAAAAATAGAACATCTGTTACAAAATATATACCTCGCTATTCGAAGAACAGCACCTTCCTCTGCAAACTCTACTTTATATAGCTAGGTCTTAAGCCCCTTCTTAAACATTTTTACATCACACTGTGTTCTTAGGCATTCTGGTAGGGTATTCCAGAGGACCGGACCTGCTATAGAAAAAGCTTTCTCTCATCTCTCTGTATGCCAGCCACACTGTTGGTACTTATAACAAACCTTTATTTTGTGATCTCAAAGTTCTGGATGGAGTATAAATATGAAGCCTGGAACCTACCCATGGAGTATTAGCCTTTATCAGTTTATGAATTAGTATGACTGTCTATTTGATTTTAGCTCTTACTGGGATGCAGTGTAAGTCAGCAAAAATGGGAGCCATATGTTCATATCCTTTTGTACCTGATAGCAATCTTGCAGCAGAATTCTGTAGTGACTGGAGAGAATGCAAAGTTGAGGAGGGAATGCCCAAGAGTAATGAGTTACAATGGTCTGTTCCAGAAAAAAAATCAATGATTGTAAAACTGTTTTAAAGTCTTCCATGTGTAAAAGAGGTTTTAAATGTTTCAACATCTGTAGTTCTCCTAAGACAAGGAGGATGGTAGTCCTCACGGCACGGAAAACTTTTGTCAAAGTTTCTAGAAGCTTTGACTGGCATACTGAGCATGCCTAGCATGGTCCCCCTTCAGTCTCTCTTTTTTTTTTTTTACACGGTGCTATTTGCCTCATGGATTTTGGAACGCTCTAGTTTGTGCTCTACTTAAGCTTTTACAGCATTTTTTCTCCCGTTTCACGTCTGCTCCCCTTCCTCTGGATGGTGTCTCCTCGATGTAGCAGGTTAATTTTACCATTTCAGCCTTTTTGCGGACTATTCCTGGCGGGTTGCTTCTCTGACCGCCAACAATCAATTGCTCGCTGGCTCATTTTCATGGTGTCCGGTTTTCACCGATTCCCCCAGTGCTCGTAGATCATGTCAATCATGGATTCACATAAGGTTTGCATCCTCTGCCTGGGGGCATCGCATGATGTCAGAGGGTGTCAGCTGTTTGATCAGATGACCCCCAGGGACCATCGTGCTTGTCTCGACAAAATGGAGAAACTCTTTGGCCCCAAAAGTCCACTCTCATGTGTCGGCTTTGGAATCCCTGACGCCCGGGGTAAGGGGGAACCGCTGGATACGCTGTCCTTCTCTACACCTCCGGCAGCTACCTCCAAGGATCGAGGAGCTAGTGATCAGCCCTTGCTGCTGTTGGTGCTGTCTCAGACTTCGGGTTCCTCCGCTTCTTCGGTGCCGGGGAAAGCCTGGACTGAGCACCATTGGGAAACGCTGTAAGCATTGGTTGGTTTAAAAGGGAGGAGAAGATGGCATGGGGTGAGTGTTTGTCGCCATTTTTATTGAATTTAAGAAGGAACCTGGTAGTCAGAATAGAAGGTGTATATTATGGGTAGCCTTTTTAGTATGAATTTGTGTTGGTAAAAATGGTGAAAATGATGTTAATGGATAATATTTTGTTCTTTTGTAGAGTTTTCTTGTTCCCCTGAAGAAAGCATATAATGCTGAAACATTGTCAATGTCATGGCAACAAGTATATGACATGAACAGAGTGCTCTAGTACAGTGCTTCTCAACCGGTGTGTCGCGTCTCTCGGAGTCCCACTGCCCCGTTGTACTCTCCTTCTCCCTTTTTCCAGCCCCAGCGGGCCAATTGGAAGCCTCCTTTCTTCTGCCCCCGCGCAGGCCAATCGGAAGTCTCTTCCCTTCTACCTGCCAGTGGGAGTAGGAAGAAGGGAGGAAGCCTTTGATTGGCTGGTGAGGCAGGCATCGCATAGCCCCAGGGGTGGGAGGAATAGCAGCGTTGAACTCCGAAGCAAGGCTGCCATGGGAGCCCATCCTCGTGGCGGTGAAGAGGAAACCTGATGCCACCACGGGAGCCCATTCCCGTGGGGGCGGAAAAAGAAGGCCCGCTTGAGTAAAGCCGCGGCGGAACTGGAACCCATCCCTGCAGTGAAGGACGAAGTTGTTTTTGGTGAGAGCTGGTGTGTCTGGGTGAGAGCTGGTGTGTGATTGAGAGACTGGTCAGGGAGGTGATGTGTTTCTGTGTGTGCGAGAGAGAGACTGGTCGTGGGGTTTAATTGGGGGTGTGTGTGTGAGTGACTGGTTGTGGGTGCTAAGGAAGAGGACTGTGAGGACAGAGCTTCAGCAGTCCTTGCTGCTTCTGGTGAGTGCTATTGGCCTGGAAGGGAAAGTAGTAGGAGAGTTGCTGGAGAGGGTAAGTAAAGGTGGCTTTTTACATTTATTTTTCTTGATTGAATGCCATTTTAATTATTGGGTATTATGCGATGTCTGCTGTTTTGAAATATTTTATTGATATTTGAACATGTTTTAATAATTTTTACGAGTTTTTAATTGTTGGATATTATTCTGTTCAGCAGCTGTTTTGTAATATTTTTAGTATAGCTTTACAATTATTTCTGTGTGGGGCTCTATAGCAGCTTGGCTTATTCTGTTTTCCCAATAGAAAATGTATTTAGTGTTTAGGGCCTGGTTTAATAGTTGTATTTCTTAGATAGGGTTGTTACTGTTTGAGTGTGTTCCATAATACAAGTGTAAGTTTGTGTGGATTATTGCAAATCCTGAGAGTCTGTTAGTGCTCTATTTCTCTTTCCATTTCTCCAGGTTTGCACTGCATGCAGAGTGGCTTTTTTGGTTTTCCATTCCAGTTTGTTTCCATATTTATAGTTTTGTGTTTTTTCTGTACTTGGTGAAGGTCAGCTCTGGGTGTGTGACCAAGGGTGAGGTATTTTACTAGCATGTAGGCATTTGTATCACTTATTTGTTGTGTTTTCTCAATGGGATATGCATTAGTGGTAAATTACTGTCTTTTCATAAGGAAGGCTATTGTGCCTGATAGTAAAAGGAGTTTGTTTTGATTTATTGAGATGTCATCAGAATATCTTTTTTGTATGGCGAGTTGTACAGGGTAATGCCCTAGATCTGGTCTGCACTCATTGCTGGGGGTTGAGGGGATTCCTGTGGATGCAGAGTGCATGTTTACATTTAGCCCCGTGATGGTCACATGTTCAGTGTCACGCATGTGAGAACCATCTGTCAGGTGTGTCCCGGCCAAAAAAAAGGTTGAGGACCACTGCTCTAGTATATGTTACTGGTTGAAGCCCATTGCGGGCAAGAGCCTGTGGATTATTCTACAAAGATCACAATTCTTCTGATACTGTTTTCCCATACCTTTTTTTTTAAATTTCTAATTAATTGTAATCCTCATAAGTGAAATGTTTAGAGTTCAGTTACGCTGTGTTTTGCCTTGTTCTTTATCTGATATTCATTCCTATCTACAACATCTTTAAGGATCTTCTCCTTAGGATGTGGGAACACCTGATATCAATTTCTCCAGTAAACAGGAAGGCAGACGCACTTACCTGGTACAACAGGCCTTAGGTTTTGACAAATGCCCATCCCGCACCAATCTGTGGTGGTGGAGTGCGCTGTAAAAAAGGCGAAATGTTCCCGCACCCTTCCCTCCGCCCCCCCCCCCCCCCCCCCCCCCCGGGGCAAGAACATTGGAAGATGGATGCTTTCGGTAGGAAGGTATTTCAGGATGCTATGCTCATCACCCGTATTGCCTCCTACCAGTTATACATGACCCAGTACAACCAGAACCTGTGGAAACAGGTCCAAGAGCAACAGGCGTCATTCTCTGCTATTGTACAACAGGGCCTGGGAGCCAGAAAACACGAGGAGAGATCCACTTATGATTTTGAAACAGCAGCCCGGGTGGCAGCTGTGGGCATTGGTGCCCGTAGGATGGCCTGGCTCCGTGCTTCTGACCTTCACCCAGAGGTCCAAGACTAGTTGGCTGACCTGCCTTGTAGAGGGGAAAGTTTCTTTGGGGATAAGGTCAGGGACGTGGTAGTCCAGCTGAAGGATCACATGAAATCCTTCAACAGCTATCTGCTAGTGCTTCTGACCCACCTTCCTCTGCAAGGAAATTTTCCCGACCAAGTTCCATGCAGTCGTTTTATCACCAGTGGAAGTATTATCCTCCAGCCACCAGGGCTTGCACGTCCCGTTCTGGTTCCAGAGGTCGCTCACGTCAACAGCGAACTCCCAGGGCAGGCCACAGCTACAGGGTTTTGACTGGAGGCAAGGGAGCATGAGTCAGTGCGCCGTACCCCTGGCACCCGATCCCCTGTGGGGGGTAGGATTCTTTGCTTTGCCAAACACTGGCTGAGCATCACCATTCCCTTTCTAATAATTCCCAACATTCTGTTTGCTTTTTTGACTGCTGCAGCACACTTAACAGACTATTTCAATGTGTTATCCACTATGACACCTACATCTTTCTCTTGGGTGGTAGCTCCTAATATGGATCCTAACATTGTGAAACTATGGCATGGGTTATTTTTCCTTATATGCATCACCTTGCACTTATCCACATTAACTTTCATCTGCCATTTGGATGCCCAATTTTCTAGTCTCACAAGATCTTCCTGCAATTTATCACAATCCGCTTGTGATTTAACTACTCTGAATAATTTTGTATCATCTGGAAATTTGATTACCTCACTCGTATTTCTTTCCAGGTTATTTATAAATATATTGAAAAGTACGGGTCCCAATACAGATGCCTGAGGCACTCCACTCCCTTCTACTGAGATAATTGTCCATTTATTCCTACTCTTTCATGTCTTTTAGCCAATTTGTAATCCATGAAAGGACATCGCCACCTATCCCATGACTTTTTACTTTTCCTAGAAGCCTTTCATGAGGAACTTTGACAAATGCCTTCTGAAAATCCAAGTACACTACATCTACAGGTTCACCTTTATCTACATGTTTATTAACTCCTTCAAAAAAAAGTGAAGCAGATTTGTGAGGCAAGATTTTCCAGCTGATTTGTTCCATTAAACCATGTCTTTCTATATGTTCTGTGATTTTGATATTTACAACACTTTCCACTATTTTTCCTGGCACTAAAGTCAGGCTAACTGGTCTGTAGTTTCCCAGATTGCCCCTGGAGCCACCCTTCAGTTTTCAGGTACAATGGATGATTTTAATAATAAGTTACAAATTTTTACTAATAGGTCTGAAATTTAATTTTTGAGTTCCTTCAAAAAATAGGGTGTATACCATCCGGTCCAGGTGATTTACTACTTTTCAGTTTGTCAATCAGGCCTACCACATCTTCTAGGTTCACCATGATTTGGTTCAGTCCATGTGAATCATTACCCATGAAAACCTTCTCTGGTACGGGTATCTCCTCAACATCCTCTTCAGTAATCACCGAAGCAAAAAAATCATTTAATCTTTCCGCAATGGCCTTATCTTCTCTAAGTGCCCCTTTAACCCCTTCTATAATCTAATGCAGCGGTTCTCAACCGGTGCGTCGCGACACACTAGTGTGTCGCCAAGCACCGGCAGGTGTGTCGCGTGGCTCCCGGTTCCTCCCGCTGCTCGTTCTTCCCTGCTGCCGTTGCCGCCGGGCTATCAGCACGGCTGCCCTTTTCTTCTTCCCGCGCCTGCATTCCCCCCCCCCCCCCCCCCCCGGACCAGGAAGTGGTGCGCGGGAAGAAGAAAGGCCGTGCCGCTCGCGCGCCATCACGGCACACATGGGGAAGCGCTGCTGCGGCCGTATGGCCAACCGGTCTTCCTGTTCGGGGGGGGGGAGCGGAAGCGCCACGTGCAGCTTCCGCTTCCTCCCCCCAATGCAGGAAGATCAGCTGCCTCTCCTGCTGCCACCCGTTCTCCTGCTATCTTCGGGCGTCGGGCTGTATGGTCCGTCGATCTTCCTGCTTGGGGGGGGGGAGGGAGGAAGCGGATGTTGTGCGCTGCGCTTCCGCTACCCCCCCCCGACAGGAAGTTCGGACGCCCGAAGATAGCAGGAGTCCAGTGGCAGCAGGAGAGGCAGCTGATCTTCCTGCTCTGGGGGAGAAAGCGGAAGGGAAAGGAGAGAGCAGCATGAGCCTCCCGCGATCGATGGAATTCTTCCTTCTTGGCCTGCGGGGGCTGGAGGAGCAGCTACCGTTTGTGCTGGGGGGGGGGGGGGGGAGAGGAAGTGAGTGACAGAAAGAGAGAAGCAGCCAGCCAGCCTGTGTGTAAGTGAGAGAATGTGTGTGATTGAGAGCCTGTGTGTAAGTGAGAGAATGTATTTGATCGAGAGTATGTGTGTGATTGAGAGAAACTGGTCAGAGAGCTGATGTATGTGTATATGTGAGAGACAATGAAAGTGACTGCTCAAGGAGATGACTGATGTGTATGTGAGAGTGTGAGACAGTCAGGGATGTGTGTGTGTGAGAGAGAGAAAAAGCATGGAAGTGAGAAATCTGGGTATGTGAGAAAGCATGGGAGTAAGAAGCCTGGTGTTGTGGGGGTGTATGTGAAAGAAAGCATGGGAGTGAGAAGCCTGATTATGTGAGAGAGAGCATGGGAGTGGGAAGCCTGTGTGTGTGCATGTATATGAGAGAGACTGGTTGGTAAGGTGACGGTGTGACTGGTGTGTATGTGAATGTGAGAGAGAGAATGTGATTCAGGGAATGAGAAGCCTGTGCACGTGGAGAGCGAGCATGGAAATGAGAGAGAGACTGGGTGTGTGTGTGTGTAACAGAGAAAGTGATTATGGGAATGAGAAGCCTGTGCATGTGAAGAGAGTGAGCATGGGAGTGAGAACCTGGGTGTGTGTGAGACACAGCATGGGAGGGAGAAGCCTGTGTATGTAAGACAGAACATGGAAGTGGGAAGCCTGTGTGTGTGTGTGTATGCATGAGAGAGATCAGGTGACGGGTGTGTGTGAGAGAGAGAGAGAGAAAGTGATTATGGGAATGAGAAGCCTGTGCAGGTGAAGAGTGGGCATGGGAGTGAGAAACCTGTGTGTGTGTGAGACACAGCATGGGAGTGAGAAGCCTGTATATCTGAAAGAGAACATGAGAGTGGGAAGCCTATGTGTGTGTGTATATGCATGAGAGAGATCAGGTGACTGGTGTGTGTTTGCGTGTATGTGAGAGAGAGAAAGAAAGTGATTATGGGAATAAGAAGCCTGTACATGTGAAGAGTGAGCATGGGAGTGAGAAAGCTTGGGAGTGTGTGAGATACAGCATGGGAGTGAGAAGCCTGTATATCTGAAAGAGAACATGGGAGTGGGAAGCCTGTGTGTGTATGCATGAGAGAGATCAGGTGACTGGTGTGTGTGTATGTGGGAGAGAAAGAAAGTGATTATGGGAATGAGAAGCCTGTGCATGTGGAGAGAACAAGCATGGGAGTGAGAGACTGGTGAGTGTATGTGAGAAAGAGAAAGTGATTATGAGAGTGAGAAGCCCATATATGTAAGTGGAACACGGGAGTGGGAAGCCTGTGTGTGTGTGTATGGCATGAGAGAAACTGTTCAGGAAGGTGACTGGTGTGTTTGTCAAAGACTGGGAGATGATTGGTGTGTGAGAGACAGAAACTGGTCATGGGGGCATGACTGGTATGGTGTGTGTGTGTGTGTGTGAGAGACATGGGCCCTAAGGAAGAGGACCATGAGTATACAGCTTAGCCACTACTGCTGCTTCTGGTGTGTGCTACAGCCTGCATGGAAGAGGAGTAGGAAAGCTGCTGGAGGGGGTAAGTAAAGGTGGCTTTTTAAGTTTATTTTTCTTGATTGACTGCTATTTTAATTATTTAATATTATGTGATGTGTCTGCTTTTTTTGAAATATTTTATTGGTGTTTGGAGAATTTTTAATAGTTTTTTATGAGTTTTTAATTGTTGGATGTTATTCTGTTCATAGTTGTTGTGAAACATTTATTCTGCTTATTAGTATAGTTTTACAATTATTTCTGTGTGGGGATCTATAGCTGCTTGCTAGTTCTGTTTCCTAATAAGAGGTGTATTGGTTTTTAGGGCCTGATTTAATATTTGTAGTGTTGCCTTTTCATAGATAGGGTTGCTCCTGTTTGAGTGTATTCCATAATACAGGTGTAACTGTGTGTGGATTAGTTTATGTGCATTACTACAGATCCTGGGAGTATGTTAGGTCGGTTCTGTGTCTGTTACAGAGATATTTTACTAGCATGTAAGTGTTTTATCAGTCTTATTTGTTGCGTTTTCTCAAGAGGACATGCATTGGTGGTAAACTGCTGTCTTTTCATAAGTAGGGCTATTGAGCCTGAAAGTAGAAGGAGTTTGAGTTGCTGTTACTGAGATGACACCAGAACCAGAATATCTTTTTTGTAGAGTGAGTTGAACGGGGAATGTCATAATTCTGCTTTACATCCATTATTGTGGATCAGGGGGGTTCCCGTGGATGCAAACTGTACATTTACATCTAGCCCTGTGATGATCATGGGTCAGTGTGTCACGCATGTGAGAACCATCTGTCAGGTGTGTCCCGACAGAAAAAAGGTTGAGAACCACTGATCTAATGGTCCAACTGACTCCCTCACAGGCTTTCTGCTTCGGATATATTTTAAAAAATTTTTACTGTGAGTTTTTGCCTCTACGGCCAGCTTCTTATCAAATTCTCTCTTAGCCTGTCTTAACAATGTCTTACATTTAACTTGCCAATACTTATGCATGATCCTATTTTCTTCTGTTGGATCCTTCTTCCAATTTTTGAATGAAGATCTTTTTGCTAAAATAGCTTCTTTCACCTTCCCTTTTAACCATGCCAGTAATCATTTTGCCTTCCTTCCACCTTTCTCAATGTGTGGAATACTTCTGTTTATTCACTGCCTTACTGACTATTAAAAGCACAAACACACTAAATAATATTCCCCAATAGTTAACTTCGCTGCAATACTTTAAAAAAATAAAATTTCCCAAGCAAAACTTACTAATTCCTTTCAGCCACCAGCAAGGTGATCCTCTCCTCTCAATGCTCCCCACTGGATTTTGGTTACTGAGCTCTTCCCTTGCAATATATATTGTGCTTCTAAGGTAAATTAGTGCAAAACAATCCCTTTGGAGATTTACACTACAGTTAGTGGTCCTGAGTGACTCACTGCTGTTCTGATTAACAAATGATGGTACCTAATCAAATCAATCTATTCTCTAACTAATATTAATAGATTAATCGAAATTGTGTTTACAAAAAGTAGGAATAAGCTTAGAGATGGCTTGTATTTCACAAGTTGGAATATAGTTGAAATTTTCCCAACATGAATCTTTATTAAACACAGAGTTTGAAACCGCGGGAAACTAACTTTCTCAAAGTTCCTAGACAGTTTTATGGAGCAATTGGTTCAGGAACCAATTTTAGATCTAATTCCCAGTGGAGCGCTGGATTTGGTGAGAGAGGTAATAGTGGAGGGGCCGCTTGGCAATAGTGATCATAATATGATCAAATTTGAATTAATGACTGGAAGGGGGATAGTATGTAAATCCATGGCTCTAGCGCTAAACTTTCAAAAGGGAACTTTGATAAAATGAGAAAAATAGGGAGGAAGTGACATCACACCCTGGGATCACTGTAGAGATCCAAGCTCCTCACCAGCGATAATCCTTCTTCATCCCCACTCCCTGGTACACCCAATTCGGCTCTTAATATCAGCACCTCAGGGAAACGCTAGGATGGTAGCACACAAAAAAAGTGGACCTCCAAAAGTTTTCATTTACTAATGCACCGGGGGTTTCAGAGGCCGGCCCCGATGGTGATCCAGTGGCAGACAGTGTGTCCGCGGAGGTGACTGTGTGGGAGAGGCAGATGTGGCAGCACTGACTCGGGCTGATTTTTTGGACTGGTTCGGAGAACTGCAGTCCGAAGTGGCAGGCTTGCACAAAGAACTACAGGGCGTGCGAACAGAGATAAAAGCGGGCATTGCAGAGCTGGGGAAGCAGGTCAAGGATACAGAGACCTGCCTAGAGGATCAGGCCTCAGCCTTGAAGAGCTGCAAAATATCACAGGACAAGCTATTGCGGGGCAACCAGAAACTCCTCACCAGGATAGAAGATCTGGAAAACAGATTCTGAAGAGTAAATTTAAGATTTTGCGGGATCCGAGAAGGCCCTGAATTTGTGAACTGCAAGAGTATGGTCATCAATATCTGTGAGCAGGTGCTCCAATCTCGTGGGGGACCCTCAGAAGCCCGGTGATGAAGTTGGAGAGGGCGCATAGAGTGCTGGGGGCCACGCGGAGTAATCAGCCATGTGATATTGTCGCCTGTTTCCATAATTTCTCAGTGAAGGGAAGAGATAGCTACAGCAGTGCGGAATATGGGGGATCTATTGAGTGGCAGGGACACAAGGTGGAAATTTACCAGGATCTGGCTATTACCACAATCCGGAAACAGAGAATTTAGGGAGGTGATTGCAATGCTCTGTGGAAATAACATTAAATATAGGTGGTTTTTCCCATTTGGACTGAGCTTCAGCATAGTAGTGTCGTCCAGAGTCACTACAGTTTCAGAGGCGATGGAGTCCCTCCAAGAAGCGGAGCTAACTGTGACATCAGCGGCTCATGCCACATCAGCTTCTGGAGAAAGACTGGCCCGTGCCGACACTCCATGTTGGCAGCGAGTGGATAGAGGAGGCAGACTGAGGAGGCATTCCGGTCTCAGGAGAACTTTACTTGAATTATTCTCCAGTTCCGAGTTAAAGGTTGCTTTCAATGTTATAATGAGAAGTTTTTGCCTATTTTGCTTTTTTGGGCAATACTAATACCTGTTGCCTGGTGCCAGAGATGCGCCGGGGATGTTTTTCTGTGTAATTATTTGGATAAATTTCACTGTGATTGTGGGGATGGAGAAGGAAAGGCCGGGGAGTGGGTGACCTCATTCTTCGTGGAGTGGATCCACCTAAGAGGAAGGTGGACATTCGGGAGGGGAAATGGGGCTGGTGGTGGCAGGGGTCTGTTTTTCACTCTGTTGCAATGTATCACTAGAGGGCGGGAGTGGGTTGGGCGAGTTGATTCCCCCTTATGATGGCGAAACTGCTCATTATATCAATGTCAGAGGTCTGAATTTGCCAGTTAAGAGAGAACAATTATTTCAGGAAGTGACGACCTATGGGGCGAATGTTATCATATGCCAAGGAACCCACTTGCTTAAGTGTAATGAGCGACTTTGTGGAACAGGTCCGTTCCACAACAATATCTGGCATCCACCACAATCAAAAAGAGGTATTGTGGTGTGGGTATCTTGTTTGGGAGTACTCTGGTGGCAGATGTCAAAGATATCCTGAGAGGAGATATATAGCCCTTAAAGTTAGCTTTGACGGGGTATTGTTCACTTTTCTTACTGTCTACAGCCCTAACCCTAAGCAAGGCACATTTTTTGAATAGGTTTCTGCCTTGCTGGAGACTGAGTGGAAGGACATGTCATAGTGGGGGGGGAGGGGGGGATTTTAATTTAACAAGATACCCTGACTTGGGCCAGAGTAGTCCAAATAAGGATAACACCAGATGTCAGACAGGCTCTTAAGCACTTACTCTCCAATCGGGGACTAATTGATATCTGGTGCTTGCGCAACCCTACTTTGCATAATTATACTTATTTTTCGTATCCACATCAGTCTTATTCCCACATAGACTTTTTCCTTATTGATGTCTCTAGTCTATGCGGTCACCGATATGGAGATGGGTAGTGCAACTTGGTCAGACCATGCTCCAATCTGTTGATATTAACGTTGAAGGGAAGAAGACTAGGAAATGCGCTACTGCGCCTCAATGATAGTTTGTTGGATGATAAATCTTTTATGGACTCCCTCTCTGAGACTAAGGAATACTTGGCCACTAATTGGACCAGGGATGTCTCAGCGGGTACGTTATCGCTAGAGCGACTCTTATCAAACAGTTAAGGAACAACGAACGACTGCATTATGCAGCGCATCACTAAATTGGCCTTATGTCATAAAAGAACATTAGATCCAGGAGCCTTAGCAGCATTGGGAGCTAAAAGCCTTAGACCTAGCTAAAACTGCATTTCAATTGGACATGCTTAAACAAAGATACTTTGAATTTAGTAATAAAGCTGGCCAGATACTAGCTAGAAGTTTGAAAGAAGACAAACAGTGCCACATCACTAAAATTAAGGATATCTCTGGATCCTTTTATGTGAAGCGGGGGGCATATGCAAATGATTCCTCGCCTTTTTATGAGGAGTTATATGCGCAAGATGAATCATTGAGGGACCTAGATTATAGATATGTAACTACAGGAATGTGAAGTTGCCTTCCCTGTCGGAGGAGGCGAAAACATTTCTCAATGAAGAGATTACCCATGTTGAGGTTTACCAAGCTATTTAGTGGTTGAAGCCAGGGAAGTTTCCCGGGCTTGTTGGCCTAACTGCCTGGTTTTATAAAACATTCCACCCAGTTATCATACCACCTCTGCTCGACTTTAAGTCTTTGTGGCATGGGGGTATGATCTCCAGAGATTCTAATTTAGCAGGCATAACTCTTTTGGCCAAGAGTGGGAGGGACCCTACTTTCTGCGGGTCCTACAGACCCATCTCCCTCAAATATTGACCTCAAGATCTTGGCAAAAATGTTAGCTACTTGTTTGGGAAAGTTGGCCCCCTCTTTAATACATGAGGATCAATCTGGATTTGTCCCTGGAAGACTAGCTTCTGATAATGTCGTAGAGTTCTGGAGCTAATGTGACGAGTTCAAACATCCAATACCCTGCTCACACTGTTAGCCTTTGATAGAGTGCACTGGCCATTTCTATTTAAAGTCTTGATGAAGATGAATCTTGGCCCATCATTTGTAGGCTGGATTAAGTGTCTATATGCGAATCTTAGGGCATGTTTGAAGGTAAATGTCGAGTATACCATTCCTTTCGCAGTAATGAAAGGGAACCCATCAGGGTTGTCCCCTTTTGCCTTCTGTTTGCTCTGTCATTAGAGCCTTTTGTGGCGACAGTGTGGGCGAATGATCAGATTAGGGGAATGGTGGTGGGATCACAAAGTTATAAGACCACTCTATTTGCTGATGACCTACTTTTTATGGCAATAGAACTGGAGGTCTCCCTTGCAGCTTTGTTGAGAAAATGGAGACCTTTCAGTAAAGTGTCTGGCTTTAAAGTCAATGAAGATAAATGTGAACTATTGAACATCTCAGTTCCTGATCAAAGCTTTACTCAACTTGTGGGCTCTCTACCATCTGTGTAGCCAAAGGGTGGGACAAATACAGTGGGGTGAAAATCGGGCCCAATATTGAGAGGCAGCTTACTCTTAATTATGGCCCTTTCTATTCTAATGTCCAAAAAGATTTAGATAGGACAGGATGGACTTCTCTTGGTTGGGGAGGGTAACTATTATCAAAATGAATGTCCTTCTGTGGTTTTGCTATTTTCTTTCAAACTGTACTAGTCCCGATATCTAATGCCTTCCTGAAATTATGGCAATGTAAGCTCCTTCATTTTATTTGGAAATGCTGTCCCCCCAGAGTTACTAAAGCTATTCTATTTCTGGATAGATTTCGGGGGGGGGGGGGGGGGGCTGAATGTTCCACATCTGGCATGGTATTTTGCAGCGGCTCAACTGAGCGCCTTCTTGCATCAGCATAACGTGGCAAAGCTTAAGCCTTGGGCTCGCATATCAGCTCAAGGGGCAGGGAATCCACCCCTGTTCATTAAGGCATGGCAAAGAGGGAGGTTTAATCTAGATGGCCTATCACCTTTTTCGAAACTGATTTTTCAGCTCTGGGGTAAATGGAAGTCTGCTTTAGTGGGTGATAAACTGGCATATCACCTCTTGTTTTTTTTATGACACCTCCTTTTCTCCAGGGATGGAGAGGGGAGGAAATGCACGCTGGAGTAGTAAAGGACTGTTCAAATGGGACCAAATATGGGATGGCTAAAAGTTGTTCCCATTCCCAGAATTGAAGAAATTATATCCGGTCTCGGACCTGGACTCCTTTGCATACCACCAAATAACCCTTTTTTTTTTTTTTTTACAAGAAAGGTAGGGTTAGAGCTCAGGAAGGGCAAATCTTTTTGAGTTAGGGAACACATGGTTCATAAATTTAACTCACTTCTAAGCTTTGGCTGTTGTCCTTCAGAGCCTCCTAAATTGTGCTGGGAAATTGCACAAAAATCTAAGCCATGTGGCTGATCTTGTCTCAGGGTAAGCAGCTTCAATGCTCTGTTCTTCTCTACTTCCTCAAAGGGCTGGGGGACCATAAATAAGCATGTGACTGTTGGATCTGTTCTGTTTCTTCAGGGGAGCCAGAATTGATATTTACTGTGGACTCAGTTTTGTTTCTGTAGTCCCAGAAAAAAGGTGGCAAAACACTTTTGGGTTGTTATGCCAGAAATTAAGCACTTGGAAATTGACACCAAAAGGGGTTGAATTAGCACAAGTTTGAAAGTTGTGGGCAGTAGTGCCATTTATAAAAGCCAAGTTTTGAAGCCTTGACTATTGATACTTCTGCTCACAAGTTTCAAACTTGTGCTAATTCAACCTCCCCTTTTTAAAAATTCTTTAAATAATGCATACAAACAAAAACAAGTTAATCACCAACGTGTTGTATATATTGTATATCTGTATAATACAATAAAGGTAGATTAGAATAAACATTCAGAAAAGGACTGCTGAGTGACTAATAACCCAGTATAAGGCCCTGCCCCAAAGAGCTTAAAGTCTAAGTGGGTAACTGAGAAAACAGTAAATAAAGTGACAGGAGTATCAGAAGGGGAAGTAATTTCCTTGGTTTTCAGATTATTGCTCTAACCCATAAACGTCCCCTTTTCTGATCCAAATGGGGTCCCACATGTCCTGGTAGAGATTTACTTTGTCTCAGAATGTATAAGCCAGTTTCTCTAAAATGGCAATATCTCCCACCTTACTTTCCCAACAAGTTATATTAGGGAAACCTTTTCACATATGTGCAATTAGTCAGTTGGGCAGCATGAAGAAGTTGATCTCCGTTTTTGTTTGCCCCACATGCAGAGCCTAGTTGCCCACATCCCCAAAAAGTCTGCCTTTAGCCATTGCCCACAAATTGCAAAAATGTGGTCTATCACCTCAACCCAAAAGAGTTGAACCTCCCTACAGTCCCACCATATGTGCAAATATGTACCCTCTTGTCCACATCCCTTCCACCAACAAACTGCTGGATTTAGCAAAGAATAACGGGGTATGATCCATGTGATGTAATAATTTGAACATCAGTTCCTGCCCCTTACTACAAATAGATATTCTTCTTGATGCTCTCCAAATATGTTTCTAAGTTTTAATATCAAAATCTCACTGTAAATCAAGATTCTATTGTCAAATAAGGTCCGGAGAACTACTTTCCTTGCATAACTCTGCTAATATGGCAATTTTCCTAGTGTGTAGCAGATGGACTCAAAACAAGTGGGTATAGTGTGCTCGTGCTAGCAGTTGGAGACGGATCTGACGTTAGCACGGGTACTTATACCCCCGCAGGAAGTGCAGCAATTCAGTAATTTCCGTCTCCAAAGCAGTTTGGAGCTACCACACGCTCACTGAGCGTTTCCTTTTCCAAATTCTAAATTCTTAGCAGAAACCTACCTGAAGACGAGCCCCGCACTCCTACGGTGATACCATTTGGTCACTCCCCCAGTTGAGTTTCCCGAGGTGATTTCCGTGGTCCCTCGGAGGTGAGTGCCTCGGTCCTGTGGCCAGTTCGCGGCAGGGACCTAGCCCCCGAGTGAGAAGGGCTCGGGCGCGACCTAGAGGCAGCCTCGGTCCCGGCGTGGACTTGGCCCCCGAGCGAGACGAGTTCGGGCGCGGCCTAGAGGCAGCGGGTGCACCTCCTCGAGCGCGGCGGTGACGGTAATCACCCTCTCCCCCCCGCAGCCGGAGACCACCCGGGTTGCAGCCGGGAAGCGCCGAAGACAAGGTAAGGCGTACATCTTTACTTGTTGGTCTCCGAGGAGTAGCAGAGTCTGCCTACGTGGCAGCCCGCCACAGAGGTCGCCATTCGCCTGGTTTGCAATACGCACATGTTGCTAGGCGCATGTTTCTAAGCGCATATTATGAGTCGCCAGTTGCTAAGCGCATACTGTTCGGCACCCGCCGCTAAAGCGCATACTATTAGTCGCTAGTTGCTAATCGCATACGGTTAGGCGCCCGCCGCTAAAGCGCATACTATTAGTCTCTAGTTGCTAAGCGCACATTGAGAGGCGCCCGTTCATAGGCGCCAGTAGATAGGCGCACGTTGTTTGGCGCACATCTTTTCACGCATATTACAAAGCGCAGACTCTGGCTGGGTTAATAGACGAGATGGAGCGTAAGAGAGCCCATGCGTCAGTGGAGCCGGCACCTTCAGTATCAGGCATAAGCCTCTGCTCTGCATGCAACCTCAGAGCCACACAGAGCGAGGAAGCAGACACCCTATGTGCCCAGTGTGAAGAGGCCTTGGGAGCTCCAGGCCAGCACCGGTCGCAACCCAGCGCACTTGCCAGTTCCTCAGGGAACACCCCGGACCTAGCAGGCAGCAGGGAGCTGCCAGGGAACCCGAGAGACCTGGTGCCCCTATGGCCAAATTCGGCCTCTCTTTCCTGGGTGGAATTATTTAAGGGGATTCATGCCTTTGTCACAATGCAGGCTGCGCCCCGACCGGGTCCATATGTACCGAATGACCCGGCCCCTGGACCCTCGAGGCCTAGGCACGGCCGTTCGCCACCCGGAAGCCCCACTTATGGGGATTCAGATTGCCCTGAGGAAGACGAAGAGCCCCCCGAGGAGGGAGAATTTTCCTCGGGGATCGAACCATACTGAACCATGAGGTGCTTCTTTCTGAAAGAGGATCTTCCAGGCCTGATTTCTCAATGCCTGTCGGAATGGCCCTTCCGGGCCATGACACCCTGGGGGAACCGAGAATGAACCCCCTGTTAGAGGGCCTGCGTCAAATGACTCACCATTTTCCCCTCCTACAAGCAGCACAGCAGCTAATTGATCTGGAATGGAATGCGCCGGAGGCCTCATTCAAAGGGGGTCGGGCCTTGGCTGGCATGTACCCCTTAGACCCGGCAGCTAAGGAACTGCTGGCGTGCCCTCAGGTAGACGCTATAGTAAGCGCAATAGTGAAGCGCACCACCATTCCGGTGGAAGGGGGGACGGCCCTCAAGTATACACATGACCGGCGCATGGATGCCATTTTGAAACAAGCCTTTGAGGTAGCAGCCATGCCCTGCGAATTGCGACCTGCTGCACCGTGGTGACGCGTTCCTGTTTATCACAGGCCAGGAACAGCACCCCGGGAGAAGAGATGGAATCGGCTCTCTCGTTTCTCACTGACGCAGCCTCCGATCTAGTCCGTACGGCAGCCAAGGGAGTATCATCCGCAGTGGCAGCCAGGAGGCAGCTCTGGCTACGTAATTGGTTGGCAGACTCCTCTTCCAAGACACGCCTCACGAAAATGCCCTTTAAGGGATCCCTCCTGTTCGGCAGCGACCTTGAGAAACTGGCCAATAAATGGGGTGCTTCTCCATTACCCCGTCTACCAGAAGACAGGCCAAGGAGGAGCCAGCGCCCGTTTCCTAGACCATCCAGAGGTAGAAACTCGCAGCGCTTCAACCCATACAGGACTCGCTACCAACCACCTCGTCCACAGGCCAGGAACCAGTCCTTTCGGACTAAGCGCAACAAGAGGGGAACCGGTGCGGGTTTGGGTCCCGGCCGCACCCCGCAATGACAATCAGCCGACCCATCCGGGGGTAGCAGCCATAGGGGGCAGGCTAACCCTCTTCTACCACAGGTGGGTCGAGATTACCTCGGACCAGTGGGTCCTCGCCATCATCCGAGAAGGGTACTACCTGGACTTTCTTCGGCTCCCCCCAGACAAGTTTGTGGAATCTCCTTGTTCACCCCTCAAGAGGGCGGCACTAGAAGTCACCTTGCAAAGGCTCCTGTCCCTAAAGTCCATAATCCCAGTGCCTACAGGGGAGATACATTCTGGGCATTATTCCATTTATTTCATAGTGCCCAAGAAGGAGGGCACTTTCAGGCCCGTCCTGGACCTCAAGTCGGTCAACCGACACCTACGGGTCCCCAGCTTTCGCATTGAAACTCTGCGGTCTGTCAAAAATTCAGTACAGCCAGGGGAATTTCTCACTTCCCTAGATCTGTCGGAAGCCTTCTTGCACATCCCAATTCATCGGGATCACCAGCGCTATTTACGCTTCCAAGTCCTGAATCAATACTTCCAGTTCCGAGCTTTACCCTTCGGGTTAGCCACCGTGCCGCAAACCTTTACCAAGGTCATAGTAGTAGTGGCAGCGTCCCTCAGGAAGGAAGGAATTCTCGTCCATCCCTACCTGGACGATTGGCTGATCAGGGCAAAGTCCCTGGAGGAGAGCCACCAGGCAACCAACAGAGTTATATCTCTTCTGGAAAGCCTAGGATGGGTAGTAAACCTGAACAAGAGTTCCCTACAGCCTTCTCAGTCGCTGGACTACCTAGGCGTCCGATTCGACACCCAGAAAGACAAGGTCAGTTTGACCTCCAAGAGAAGATCAAAGCTCCGGAATCGACTGCAAGCCCTGCTGAGCACCACCCGGACTGGCCAAGAAGACCCTGGTACGCAGACATGAGAAGATTACTGGCAGGGACTCCATTTCCCCTGCCTCCACACAGGGACCTGCTGTGGCAAGGTCCCAGCCTCCACGAGGATCCAGCTCAATTCTCTCTTACGGTCTGGCCATTGAGAGGGCTCGACTGAAGAAAAGAGGATACTCTGGGCCGGTAATAGATATACTCCTCCGAGCCCGCAAGTTCTCCACATCACTAACCTATGTAAGGATCTGGAGAGTATTTGAAGCCTGGTGCGAAACTCACAGCACCAATCCGCATACTGCTAAAATCCCTATCATTTTGGATTTCCTGCAAGATGGACTTCAGAAGGGTCTGTCCCTCAATTCCATCAAGGTTCAAGTAGCAGCGCTATCCTGCTACGGTCCCCGGAGTGACGGCAACAGTATCGCCACACACCCAGACGTTTCACGTTTCCTGAAAGGAGTCAAACATATTCGTCTGCCACTGAAGTCGCCAGTACCCCTGTGGAACCTCAATCTAGTTTTGGAATTTCTAGCGGGACACGCCTTCAGACCCCTTCGAGGCCTGTCCCTCCGTTTGTTAACCTTGAAGATGGTATTCCTGCTGGCTGTATGCTCAGCACGCCGCATCTCAGAGCTACAAGCACTGTCCTGCCGTGATCCGTTTCTCAGAATCACTCCAGAGGCTATCCATCTTCGCACAGTTCCTTCCTTCTTACCCAAAGTGGTCTCACACTTCCACCTCAACCAAACCATATCCTTGCCTACCACGGAAGGTTTGAAGAAGTCGGAAGAAGGTCGAATACTACGCCATCTCGACATCGGCAGGCTACTGTCTAGATACCTGGAAATGTCGGAAGCAGTACGAAAGACGGACCACCTGTTCGCTCTTCACAGTGGGAAGAAGCAAGGGGAAGCGGCCTCATGGGCAACCATCGCCTGCTGGATCAAAGAAGTTATCAAGGCAGCCTACATAGAAGCAGGGAAACCACCGCCTCTACAGGTCAAGGCTCACTCTACCAGAGCGCAAGCGGCCTCTTGGGCAGAAACTAGGATGCTATCGCCTGCAGAGATATGTAAAGCGGCGACGTGGTCCTCCCTCCATACCTTCTCCAGGTTCTATCGTCTGGACGTCCAGGCCAGGGAGGACACAGCATTTGCGAGGGCAATCCTGAACGGACCTTGGGCAGCCTCCCGCCCAGTCCGGGAGTAGCTTTTGTACATCCCACTTGTTTTGAGTCCATCTGCTACACGCTAGGAAATGTTGAGATTACTTACCTGATAATCTCCTTTTCCTTAGTGTATGCAGATGGACTCAACATCCCGCCCGGCTGCCAGCATACATGGGGATTCACCAACTCACGGTAAGCCATGTTTTCTTATAATAGGCCATCCACCCTGCCGGGTGTCGACGCCTTCCGGTTGAGAACACTGGCGGTCTCCAGCTACTATCAATCGGTCAGGGTAATCCTGTTCATTTAATCGATCGGTCAGCTACAGCTTTTGCAAGGAAGATTACTGAATTGCTGCACTTCCTGCGGGGGTATATGTACCCGTGCTGACGTCAGATCCGTCTCCAACTGCTAGCACGAGCACACTATACCCACTTGTTTTGAGTCCATCTGGATACACTAAGGAAAAGGAGATTATCAGGTAAGTAATCTCAACAATATAAACCAGAAACCAATTGATGACCCCGCTGCTTGCAGTATAAAACTTTTCCCAGCCCATCACACTCCTCCAAATAGGATCAAAAACAGGGGTTTTCAATAAATTTTTACATAATTGAAAATATAAATATCTGGAGAAGCAGGAATCTGAAATTCCTCCACAAGATCAGTAAAGAGCTTGATATGACTATCTTCCAAAATTTGGCCCAGAAATCTTAGAGCCCTCATTTCCCATACTTCAACATCAGGAGAAAACTTGTAGTGAGACTCCCAGGGGCTTTTTAATAAGAAAAGTCATATATGTTCTGATACCAGCCAAGCATTTAAAATGACGTTTGACTGTTCAAAATGTGTGCTATGATCTGATGGTCATGGAGAATCTGCCTAAGTGCACCAGATGTAGAAGGCATTTGCAATAAGGATGCCAAGCTATAATGCCTCACCCCCCCTTCTTTCTAATGAAAGCTAAGATTGTGGAGGATCAGTTCCTATCCAAGCATGAAGACAAACCAACTGTTAGGCCCAATAATACCACTGAAAATTGGGAAGCTCCACCCCTCTTGCATTCTTAGAATTTACCATCACAACATACCTGTCTGAGGTTTGCCTCTCCAGAGAGACACTCTCTAAGAGTTTGAAAAGCGGACTTAGATACAGTATATCACATGGGAGGTTCATAAATGGATAAATAAATCGAGGTAGTATGGACATCTTAGCCAAATTTAACTTTTTTAGACCTCCAATCCCTATATTGGAAAACCTAAACTTGTCTTTTACATACAGGAACACTTACAAGATTACTAATAGGCTTCCCACTCAATAGCCATGTTGAACTGTTTGCCATTTGTATATGTATCTCTGTTCTTGATGTCGTGAGGCAAGGGATACATTGCCACCTCTATTAAATAACATCTGTTGAATTAAAAAAAAAAAAGTAGCTCCTCCTCCTGGTTGCCCTTGATCTAGCCAGTGTTGTACTAATGGAGCTTCTGTCTTCTTTGTGCAAATACAGCTTTTATGCTGTATAATTCTAGTTTTTATAGTCCTCTTAGTGTGACCAATGTATAGCTTGCGGCTCAGACATAAGATAGCATATATAACTTGCAACGATTTGCTTGTAAAATGACCTCTGTTAATGACTGATAGGCAAATCAGGATTTGAAATTTATTTTTTTTTGTAAATTATCTTTTATTGAGGTATAGTCAATAATGATACACATTCCATGAACAGATCAAGATATAAAGAACGTTATCTCAACAGATTTTGGGTATTAACTCCCGTTTTAAGACTCATCCCCCCTCCCCCCAGTACAGAGAATCTCTAGCTTTGGAATAATCCAAAATACAACCGGGAAACAGGTGCGAAGGAATATACAGTGACAGTTGTGGTTATGTATAAGACAGTCCCATGTTTGCTAGTAAATGAAGCACTAATAGGCACAAAGTAATAACCGTCCATCCTGAAGACTCACTGACCATCAAGTGGGGAAGGAGCCTTAATGGAAGGCTGTAATGATTTGTAGTAGACCACCCAGATTTCTCGGAAGAGTCGTTTCTTGTTAGAAGAGAAACACTTATACATAGAACCATATTCCAACTGATAGAGCTCAGTCATTGGCTTCTGGTGGTGGGGGGGTCCTCTATCCATCACAACAGGATGCCTTTTTTTTTTTTCCAATAAGACAAACTTTTGACATAAGCATCACATTATCAATGTTAAGACTAGAGTCCCCCACTTCATTATTCAGAATACAGAATAAGAACATAAGAAATTGCCATGCTGGGTCAGACCAAGGGTCCATCAAGCCCAGCATCCTGTTTCCAACAGAGGCCAAAACCAGGCCACAAGAACCTGGCAATTATCCAAACACTAAGAAGATCCCATGCTACTGATGCAATTAATAGCAGTGGCTATTCCCTAAGTAAACTTGATTAATAGCCATTAATGGACTTCTCCTCCAAGAACTTATCCAAACCTTTTTTGAACCCAGCTACGCTAACTGCACTAACCACATCCTCTGGCAACAAATTCCAGAGCTTTATTGTGCGTGCCCAGCGCACCTCGGTACTCATAAGTGTGGAGAGGTGTTGTCGCATGCTTTCCCAAAATGCTTGAATTGCTGGGCATTCCCATAGGCAGTGGATCAGTGAAGTATGCGGTTGAGCACATTTGAGACATGAATCAGTGGCAATAAGGCCCATCTTTTTCACTCTGGCCGGTGAGAAAATAGTTCTGTAAAAGATGCGTTGTTGTAACTCGCGAAGACTGACATTGTCATCTTTGGTATAGAAGAGTAGGAGTGTTTGAGCATGTTCACATCCAAGTCTTCAGCACAATCTTTGACCCACTTGGGAAACAGGGAGGAGAACACATGAAATACCTGTGCTGTGTTGTAAAAGGTGTACCTACAAGACAGACTGCCAGACTGTGCTCTAAAACCTGTGAACAAAGCAGAGTAGAGGGAACAGTCAATGTGTCCCTCCACCCCTTCATCAGTGCAGAGTATGACGCTCTTAGGTACCTATTCAATAAGAAATGCCGGGATTGCATCCCCAATTTATCTTGACATTGAGTAAATGTGTAAAGGCATCCTGTGGTTGGGGGTCTAAAAATTCCTTAAGTGGCCAGCTTGAAGAGATTTTGAAATTATGTACCCTAGGTAAATGTAGAGAGTCTCGAAGTGAGCCTTGCATGGGATAATGTAGTGAGACGTGAACAGGTACGTTCAACAATTTGCGGGTATATGCCCATAATTTCCGAATAGTTCTCACCAGACCAAATCTTAATTGAGGTCCTTGTAAGTCACTGGGTTTGGAATGAAGAACATAGCTCGGGTCCATAGGTGCACAAATGGCATGAACTAACTGAGCATCTGTATGACTCGAAGTACCGAGAACCCAATCCCCTAAAAAAATGGAGATTAACTGCCCGAGAATAAACCATGAAGTCCGGAAGGCCAAAGCCTCCCTGGACTCATCGTGTAGCTAACGTGGCATACGCAAGCCAAGCTTTCTTGCCTCTCCACACAAACTGCACTTTTTGGAGCAGGTGATCTTCTTTTGTCAAAAGAAGACAGGGAATCATTAAAATCAACTTTGGGGCAGTTACCATCTTTATTACTGCAATGCGACCTTGAAGTGACAATGGTAAAGTTTGCCAGCTCATTAAGGTGAGAGTCACTTTGTTAATGGCTGGAGGGATATTTAAAGTATAGCATTTTCCCAGAGTAGGGTGGATACGGATGCCCAAATACTTAATGGTGGAGCTCACCCATTTCACCGGGAATGATGGCCAATTATTTCGCAATGTCCCTGTTAAATCGAGAGCCAATCAAGATTGGTTAGTGGAAAAAATTTGTAGCACCTCGGGGAGCGCAATGTGTGCGTGGGTTAAGAGGAGCAGGTTATCATCTGCAAAAAAGTGTTTTTAAATTTTGATTCCCCACTGGGATCCCTGCCACTTCTGTTGAAGCATTCAATTTTCAGATAAGAGGCTCCACGATCATGATAAATAACAATGGAGAAAGAGGACATCCTTGTTGGGTTCCCCTTCCCGATTGAAATTCCGCAGAGAGTAAGCCATTAACCAGTACCCTTGCCATGGGGTTTGAATAAAGAAGGGTAATCGTATATTTTCCCAGTAAATCCTATTTTGAAAAGTACCTTTTTTTTAGAAAGGGCCAAACAACCCTGTCAAATGCTTTTTCCGCGTCACACGTCACAAGCAGGTGATCTGGGAGAGAAAGAATAACACAATTTTCCAAAGCGGCTTGAACTTTATGTAAATTAACTGCAGATAGTCTCCCAGCCACAAAGCCCTCTTGATCCGGAGATATGATCAGGGGCATGATAGATTTGTCTATTGGCTATAATTTTTGCATACAATTTGATGTCAAGATTTAACAGGGCGATTGGCCGATAGGAGGATGGTTGTAGGGGATCCCTACCCGGCTTTGGGAGAACTACAATAATAGCAGATCTCAGAGTAGAAGGCATCTCGTTTTGGCTAGCCATCAATTTAAACAAGGACTGAAGTATCGGGGCCATATCCTTTGCTAGGGATTTATAAAATATTGCTGTCATTCCATCAGGCCCTGTAGCCATGTTATCCTTCAATGAGCCAATAGCCTCTAAAACCTCATTGTTACCGTAAGAAAGAGACCCCAGGCAACTGGTCCGAAAAGATAGACTTTATTGCTAGCAAGACGCAGCTGAGTCAAGGGCTCAAGAATCTGCGTGCCCCGCCTTGGCGGGTGCACTCTTTTATACATTAGTATGGCTGAGTCATTGCATTAGGTGTTGCTTAGTCATGTCATTCCATACGTCATATAACAGAAATGAAACTAATATTGCTAAAACGAAACTTATGGCGGACATTTTAGAACTACAGACATTACAATAACCACAATAGCGTTTATGCCAGATGCGCCGGGCATAAAATGGCGGTCTGTATGATTCACAGTTGGCTCCAGTGGTCTTCAGTTAACTGGCAAGAGTTCAGGCCTCCTACAATCCCCCCTTTTGATACTTCAACTTCCAGTAGGTGCAAGTATCAATCCACGAGGTAGAAGCTGAAAGGAGAAGTAAAGAGATTAAAAAAAACAAGGCAGTTACACGGACCCTAAAATCCCATCAGGCTGTTGGTTGCTTCACCGGTTTGAGACGAGGGGTCCCTAGTGGAGCACCCCCCCCTTTGTAGCCGGACTTAACCATAATGGGACACTGGCCCGGGCAAGAGCAGTTAGGAGAGGTCCATGTCTGATTCGGAATTTGAAGGGGGGTTAACAGGCACTGTTGTGTACATGGAGAGAGTCATCAGGTGTGCAGCAGTTCTGCGATCGGCGATAGCTTCCATCATGGAGCGAAGATGCCTGAGGAGGAGAGGGAGACACAAAGGGAGAATGAGGCAGGAGCCGAGGAAAAGCAACAAAGGGAAGAGGAAGCCCTTGAGACCCGACAGGGAAGGGAACCAGGATGAGAAGGAGTCGGTCCAGTAGAGTGCTCCAGTCCAGGTCTGAACGGGAACATGGGCAAGCCGGATCATAGGGTCAGTGATCTCCCGGATAACGTGGCTTTGGTCGTCAATCTGCAGACAATTAGACAGATTAAATTTCCCACAGACACCCCCTTCCTGAACGAGGAGATAATCGAGGGCCAGAAGTTTCTGATATACGGTGGTAATAACATCCTCGCGAAGCAAAACACAAAGCTTAAGTGCCATTGCGGAGTCATTGGTAAGCAACTCAAGCACCACCTGAAGGCGGATGATGCGATTAAGCATGTAGATGGGGGTTCGGTAGCCGTGAGATCCATCCTCTGCCCATGTGGCCGGGCCATAGTATTGGACGATGCGTTCTGGGGGCCAGTCCTTGTCAGACCAATTGCCAATGGGGATCTTCTCTGAGCGGCGACGATGGATCCCCTGGGAGGCATACACTGGGACCCCAAGGGTTTCCCCCGCAGAGATTGGGAGAAGGAAGAAACGGGGCGGATGGTAGCAAGGAAGCAAGTGCCGAACCAGGAGAGGTAGTCGCTCATAGGCGCGGCGACCACAGACAAAGTAATACCCATCAGGGGTAATAAACCTGGTCGAAGAGTTTTGGGCCTGTTGCCAGGTGTGATTCAGGACCGGTTCAGTCCAAATAGGGGCCAGAAGAGTAAGATTATCAGTTTGCCACCAGGTGGAGGAATTGGTGGAGACTGTAAGGACCCCGGTACAGGGCGAGTCCCTAACCGGAATATAGTAGTCTGCAGACCGTACTCGGGGAAAGGCAATGTGTTCCAATGACATCCGTCCGAGGGGCCCATTCATAAGGTTTGTTGGACCGGTTATAGGAGAGGACAGTGAGATTCGCAGCGTCTAGGTCGGATTGAAAAACTTCCCTCGCTTCCCATGGCCACTGTTCCCCCATGTCCGTGCCGCCACAGACAAAACAATTGGAGACACCGAGGGAGAGGGCAATGTTTTCGGCCAGGTTAAGGAACATATTGCGGGCCTGGTGGGAAGAGGCGTTTTGGAGGAGGGTGTCTGATAGTTTGGAGACCTCTTCAAAGAAAGACTGAAGTGGTATGAATAACAGGGGCTAGAGGCTCAAGTGACTGGCAGACAGTGATAAATGTTTTGGGGTCCCTCCCCGTCCCATCAATGCCAAGGGCCCAAGTACCTTCCCATGTGGTTCCGCCACCTCGGATTGGGAGCTGGGCCGGGGGTGAGGCGGTATCCCGGAGGGGCCAAGTAATGGAAACCGTGTTTCCGGCCCCGCGGCGGAAGTCGATGAGGCCCTGACACCCAGAGAAGCCACCCCCTGTATAGTCGCAAACCCTATCCCAGCCAAGGCCCCCGGAACAGGGATGCCACTCGGGGCCCCAGTTTCCGCGAGAGTATTTGGGCCAGCACAGCCATTTATGATTGAGGTGGTAGGCTTGTCGCCAAGAGTCGGTCCCGCACGCCTGGCGGGAGTATGGGTGGAGGTCCATTGCATGGCAAACGTCAAATGTGAGGGTGGTGGTGACGGGGTGTCCAACAGCATGGAGGACTCTGGTGGACGTGACATAGTATAAGCGCCCCTCACCGTCAGGGAGGGCTGGGTGCATGCCAGGAAGCTTGGGGAGGCCCACATAGAGCGTGACATTAAAATACTGGGGGCTAGCTGGCATGTGACAGACAGTTCGGTTCGCAACTCGGCAACGGCAAAAGGTTTGGAGACCCTGGCTGGTGTTGACAGAGCAAGGCGAGAGAGAGATACATTTATCAGGTGGGAGTGATTGGTGAATAATGGTGGACGTGAGGTTGTAACCTCCCGGGATGGGAACCCGTACATGCTTGATGCATTCGGAACAGTTCAGGCTGATCCCATCGCTGCGAGTGCAGAGGAGTAGCAGTGATAGCACGGTCATCAAGGGGACTGGAAGATGATACCCTTCCTTTCGAGGATGAGCAGGGTAACCCATAGGATGGCGGAGCCAATGATGAAAAAGGCGCAGATACAATATGTCCGGGGTTATCAGACAGGGGCGGCCTGCGTGTCCCAGCCTACAGGAAAGGGAGAAAGATGGTAGAGGATAATCAGGGTATGGTTAGACAGACGGTGCTTCCAGATCATGTCGGGAGGCGCAACAGGTTAGGAGGGGGAAAGTCAGGTAACACTTTAGTCATCCCAGTTATCAACCCCTTTCCCCCATCAATCAAAGGGCAGATGAGGCGGCCAAGGACGCTGCCCGAGAACCATTCCAGACACCCTTGACTGTTCTTCTGCTCCTCCAATTCCCAAGCGAAACCCCGACCTATACCCCTGAGGAAAATGGCTGGGCCCAACGGGAGGACCTTCATCAGCGACACGGGTGATGGCTCCTGCAGGATGGCAGAGTGTGGATTCCGGAGAGCCTCACCTGGACGGTTATAAAGGGGGCACACGCCCACACCCATCTAGGCCGGGACTCCTTAGCCAAGCTTTTAGAAAAGACCTACTACATTAATCGCATGACATATTGGACCAAACATGCGTCTAGTCGATGTACGACCTGTGCCCGGAACAACCCCCGGGCCGGACCTGGCCCCGCCCCAGGCCACATCCTCCGGGGTACCAGCCCTTTCCAAGTCTGTCAAATTAACTTTACCCACATGCCTCCGGCCAGGGGATACAAGGCCATGTTGGTGGCTGTCTGCACCTATACGGGCTGGGTCGAGGCCGCCCCCACCCGTACGGAAACTGCCAAGGAAGTTACCATTTTACTCTTGCACCTGATACTACCCCGCTACGGCCTCCTAAGACAGATTAATTCAGACAATGGGCCTGCCTTCACCAGTGAAGTCACACAACAATTGAGTAAGGCCCTAGGCCTGGACTGGCACTTACATTGCACCTGGCGGCCACCGAGTAGCGGGTCTGTGGAACGTGCAAACAGATCCCTGAAAATCCAACTCGCCAAACTGTGTCAAAAGACTAAAGTTAAGTGGCCTGAGGCTCTTCCGCTGGCTCTCCTCCACCTCAGATGCACGCCCAGAAACTCCGGACTCACTCCGTATGAAATGATGCATGCGCGACCACCACCACCACTCCCATCCTTCCCTGACTCTTTACAGGTCCAGGGGGAAATTTCCCTCGGTAGGCAGCTGAAAGGTCTGCACGACACAGTGACGGCAATCCGTACATTCTCTTGTGAGACTGAACCCCTGATCCTGACAACTCCGACCCACAAATTCCAGGTTGGGGACCCAGTGTGGATGAAGGAATGGGACGACTCCAACTGCCTCACACCCCGGTGGAGGGGACCTTTCACTGTCCTTCTAACCACTCCAACATGTGTCATGCATGTTGGGCAACATGCCGCTTGGGCAACATGCCAGTCAGAAGATGGAAAGGCGGGTTTATCTCGTGTCCAATGGATCCAGGAGGGGTGGTCAGCTACTTTCACGGCCGTTGGAGTGGTTAGAAGGACAGTGAAAAGTCCCCTCCACCGGGGTGTGAGGCAGTTGGAGTCGTCCCATTCCTTCATCCACACTGGGTCCCCAACCTGGAATTTGTGGGTCGGAGTTGTCAGGATCAGGGGTTCAGTCTCACAAGAGAATGTACGGATTGCCGTCACTGTGTCGTGCAGACCTTTCAGCTGCCTACCGAGGGAAATTTCCCCCTGGACCTGTAAAGAGTCAGGGAAGGATGGGAGTGGTGGTGGTGGTCGCGCATGCATCATTTCATACGGAGTGAGTCCGGAGTTTCTGGGCGTGCATCTGAGGTGGAGGAGAGCCAGCGGAAGAGCCTCAGGCCACTTAACATTAGTCTCTTGACACAGTTTGGCGAGTTGGATTTTCAGGGATCTGTTTGCACGTTCCACAGACCCGCTACTCTGGGGCCGCCAGGTGCAATGTAAGTGCCAGTCCAGGCCTAGGGCCTTACTCAATTGTTGTGTGACTTCACTGGTGAAGGCAGGCCCATTGTCTGAATTAATCTGTCTAGGGAGGCCGTAGCGGGGTAGTATCAGGTGCATGAGTAAAATGGTAACTTCCTTGGCAGTTTCCGTACGGGTGGGGGTGGCCTCGACCCAGCCCGTATAGGTGCAGACAGCCACCAACATGGCCTTGTATCCCCTGGCCGGAGGCATGTGGGTAAAGTTAATTTGACAGACTTGGAAAGGGCTGGTACCCCCGGAGGATGTGGCCTGGGCCGGGGCCAGGTCCGGCCCGGGGGTTGTTCCGGGCACAGGTCGTACATCGACTAGACGCATGTTTGGTCCAATATGTCATGCGATTAATGTAGTAGGTCTTTTCTAGAAGCTTGGCCAAGGAGTCCCGGCCTAGATGGGTGTGGTCGTGTGCCCCCTTTATAACAGTCCAGGTGAGGCTCTCCGGAATCCACACTGCCATCCTGCAGGAGCCACCACCCGTGTCGCTGATGAAGGTCCTCCCGTTGGGCCCAGCCATTTTCCTCAGGGGTATAGGTCGGGGTTTCGCTTGGGAATTGGAGAAGCAGAAGAACAGTCAAGGGTGTCTGGAATGGTTCTCGGGCAGCGTCCTTGGCCGCCTCATCTGCCCTTTGATTACCTCGGGCTATTGGATCAGATTTTCTGGTATGTGCCTTGCAATGCATTACGGCAACCTTACGGGGTAGCCAAACTGTGTCCAATAACCTCCGTACTTCCTCTGCATTTGCCAGTTGTTTGCCCTCCACGGTCAGGAAGCCCCTTTCCTTGTACAGTGCGCCATGAACTTGGATTGTGAGGAAAGCGTATTTGGAATCTGTGTAAATGTTGATGGCCTTTCCTTCGGCTAGCTGTAGAGCTCGGGTGAGGGCAATCAACTCAGCCTTTTGGGCCGAGGTCCCGGGTGGTAGGGGCCTCGCCTCAACGATTTCATCTTCGGAGACTACTGCATATCCTGCAGAACGATTTCCCTGAGTAACCTGGCTACTACCGTCGGTAAATAATGTCAGGGCTCCCTGCCAGGGTTGGTCCCTCAGGTCTGGCCTGCTGGTGTAAATGGTGGCCATGACTTCCCCGCAATCATGGGTAATCGCTTCAGGCACGGGCAGTAGGGTTCAGGTTGCTGCTGTCTTGTATTTGGATCTCAGGGGTCCCGCAAAGCAGGGCCTGGTATTTGACGAGGCGCGAGTTGGTTATCCACTCTGGCCTGTGACTCTCAAGCAACCCACGAATGGTGTGGGGAGTGGTGATTAACAACGGTTGACCAAAGGTTAACTTAGTGGCCTCATGTATCAGGAGGCACGCCGCAGCGATGCTTCGGAGGCAGCCGGGCCATCCTCTGGAGACATTGTCCATTCCTTTGATAAATATGCTACAGGTTTTTGCCACGTCCCAAACGTTTGGGTCAGTACCCCAATGGCCAAGCCTTTTTTCTCATCCACAAAGAGGTGAAAGGGTTTTGTTACGTCCGGGAGGCCCAAGGCAGGTGGCGAGGTGAGGGTGTCCTTTAGGTGGGTCAAGTCCCTTAACTCCTGGGGCTCCCATTTGAGGAGTTGGGATTCAGCCTCCGGACCTTTCAGTTTGTCATACAGTGATTGGGTGATGAGGGCGAAGTTGGCGATCCAGATCCGACAATATCCAGCAGCCCCTAGGAATGCACAGAGCTCCTTTTTACACGTGGGCACAGGTTGATCTCGTATTGCGTTGGTGCGCGAGAAGCCAAGTCGGCGAGTGCCTTCCCTGAGCCGGAAGCCCAGATATTAAACTTCCACTTCACAGATTTGCGCCTTCTTCCTGCTCGCCCGGTATCCTTTATGGTGGAGAGTCTTCAGAAGTTGCAGGGTCGATACAGCACATTCATGGCATGTTTCCCTGAATATCAGGAGGTCATCCACATATTGTACAACTGGGCCATGGTTGACCTGGTACTTCTTCAGGTCTCTGGCGAGCTGTTCCCCGAACAGGGTCGGCGAGTTCTTGAATCCTTGGGGTAAACGTGTCCACGTATATTGCTGTTTCTCTCCGGTCTGGGCATATTCCCAGGTGAAGGCGAAGATCCTCTGGCATTCCTCAGCCACTGGGACAGAAAAGAAGGCGTCCTTGAGGTCGATGACACTGTACCATTTGGCTCTTGCTGACACTTGAGCAAGTATGGAATACGGGTTTGGTACTAGTGTAACCAGATCTGCCACCTGGCTGTTTACCTTCCTCAAATCCTGTACAGGCCGGTAGTCGTTGGTGCCAGGCTTCTTAACTGGCAACAAGGGGGTATTCCAGGCAGATCGCACCCGTTTAAGGATGCCTAACTTGAGGAGTCTTTGAAGATGGTTATGTATCACTTGTCTGGCCAGATACGGGATGGGGTACTGAGGCTGGCTGACGACCTGGACGTTAGGCTTCATCTCAATCCATAAGGGGACAGCCTCAGTGGCCACGCCCCCAGGATTATTTTCTGCCCATACCTCGGGCACGCAGTTCATCAAGTCTCTACGTTCTCTATTGAGAGGCGTGCCCTTTACATATCGGCTAGCATCAGGCCCAGTGATGACGGGGAGATGGAGTCTCCATTCTTCTTGAAGGGGACAAGTCAAGGACACGGGCATATCTGCGAAGGAGGCTTTTACTTCGCCCGAGGGTTCAAACTGCAACGTGGCCTGAAGTTTGCACAAAAGGTCTCGGCCTATTAACTGCACCGGGCACATACAGAAACTGGTGGGACACCAGTTGTCCTCCGATGCGGACCTGTCTGTTTTGGAGTATGGGCGCTGCCAATGGCTTCCCCGAGGCCCCCACGATGGGAATGTATTTTGACGTGGGAGTCGTGATGGCCGTAGTCATGACGGATCGCTGAGCCCCTGAGTCTAGTAGTCCCTTAAATTTTTTACTCCCCACGCAGATTTCCACCAGAGGGTCGGTGGGGAATGTGCCCTCCTGGTCCCGGCATGAGTATCGGCCACCGTCGTCCCCGGGCATTTCGTCCAGGGCCATCTGCCATTCGCGTTCGGCCGGGCCAGCCTGTCTTGTCTTGTGTTCCCTCCCATTCCGTTGCTGTCTCTCTTGACACTCTGATTTCCAGTGTCCCTCTTGTTTGCAGTAGGCACACTGGTTCCTTCCCAAGGGGGGGCGGGAGCCTCTGGGTGGTCTGCCCCTCCCTCTGGGTCCCGGGTGGGCCCGTCGGTTGTCTCTTTGGTTGAGTTGGATCTCCTCGAGTGCCGCGGCAAGGAGACTAACACTCTCCTTCATCCGGCGACCCGTCTCCCTTCTGTCTTCTCTTTTCTCTTCTACTTCCCGGTTTCCGAATACTTTATCCGCCATGGCCTTCAGTTGGCTGATATTCATTCCTTCAAATCCCTCTGTCTTTTGGAGCTTTCGGCGTATATCTGGGTATGACTGACTTACAAAGCTCATTACTATAATGGCATGGTTGGCTGGATCTTCTGGGTCAAAGGGGCTGTGTTTTCGGTATGAATCCATTAGGCGTTCAAGGAAATCTCCGGGTGTCTCTTCTCTTTTTTGCACAACGTCCTGTATTTTACTCATATTCATGATCTTACGTTTTCCTTTCTTTAGAGCATTCAGGAAATTCCTCTGATAGGCAGCAATTCTCCGTCGCCCTTCTTCAGTTTTGTGGTTCCATTTGGGATCCTGTGTGAGCGCCCTTTGTGCTAACCACTGTGTCTGGTCAGTGTCTTGGGGGCAGTTAGATCGAGCGGTATCTTCCAAGTTCTATTGGACCTGTCTTCGTTCTTCCGTGGTGAGGAGGTACGAAGCCACTTGGCGGACGTCGGCCCAATTGGGATTATGCGCCGTGAAGATGCCGTCCAAGAAATCGATCATTTGTTCTGGTTTTTCGGCATATTGGGGCCCATGGGTTTTCCAGTTGAATAAATCGGTTGAGGAGAATGGTACGTAAGTATATTGAGGGACAGTTTGGACTGGCGCCGGATTCTCTGTGGTGGGGGCTCTCAGGACAACGGCCGTAGTCTGTCGAATTGTCATCTCCAAGAGAGGAATACTCCCGGCTATATTCTCGGATGTCGATGGGCCGGGGCCTGGTGTGATCTCATGAACCTGTAGTTTGTGTCTGGTACGTCCAGCCACCGGTGTGGGCAGTCGAGGACCTAGCGGAGTATCGGGGCTCGGGCGCGGGGAATTTCCAGGGTCAATGTCTTCAGTGTCCGTGTTTGAGGAACTTCTGGTGGCTGAAGGAGTGGGGCGGACACCCCGTAAAGGCTGTGGTCCCACAGAGGGAACTATTGGATGCATCTGATGTACCTGGGGATAGAGGGGGGACATATGGTGGTGGGTCCTCGGGTTCTTCAGTTAGAATGGGCTTGGACAGGGGGGCAGGGAGCATGGGGGCAGTGGGTCACGCCCCTTTACGATTTTCTTCTGCAACCAAGATGGCTGACTTCCCGGTTCTCTTCCGGTCTGAGGACTTCCGGCCCTTTGTCCTTTTTAGGTGCACCACCATTGTCAGGGTGGCTCCCTCTACGGATGTCTTTGCCCATTGAGGGGGGTCAAGGATGACTGCAATCCACGCATCGATATACAGTATGTCTTCAAGGCAACGGGATTGCCGGGGGCTATAACTGTATTCTGGACTTTCGCTGCAGTCTGGAAATCAAAGGTTCTCTCCAATGGCCAATCCACGGTCTGTCCCAAGCCGGGCCACTGGTATGCGTATCGCTGTATCATCCCTGACTTTGTACATTTATGCTTATCAAATACTTCATTGAAGTGTTTTGTCATCAGATCCAAGGGGGTAGACCCTCCCCCACCCATATCAAACAGGACAGTAGACAGACTAGGTGGGACAGGGAAGGTGGATAGGTAAGGGGTCCTTATCCACCGGAGACAAAGGGATCACAGTCGCCCCGCCTAGAACTGCGAGACCATTCACACGACAAGAAACTCGTCCCTCCCGAGTTGCAGTGGGGTTCCAGGACTCGGTCCTTACTCAGCCACTCGACGGGGGTTGATCAGTCCCCCCTTCGATCCTTTAAGGGATCGGACTAAATTCCCAATACTCTCCTGCAGGCTTCCAGGTCCTCCGGTCATCAGGCAAGTCCTCTTCTCGGACCACCGGTCCCAGTGGCCTCGGGGATTTCCGTGGAATGGTCCCCACAGAAGCCTGATCACTGAACTCAGTGGTGGCCACTCACCAAGCAGATCTGGGGGATCGCTCCGCCACCAAATCCCTCCGGACCGAATGGCTCATGGCTGGCTCGCCAAATGTTACCGTAAGAAAGAGACCCCAGGCAACTGGTCCGAAAAGATAGACTTTATTGCTAGCAAGACTCAGCTGAGTCAAGGGCTCAAGAATCTGCGTGCCCAGCCTTGGCAGGTGCGCTCTTTTATACATTAGTATGGCTGAGTCATTGCATTAGGCGTTGCTTACAGTCATGTCATTGCATACGTTTTATAACAGAAATGAAACTAATATTGCTAAAACGAAACTTATGGCGGACATTTTAGAACTACAGATACTACAATAGCCACAATAGCGTTTATGCCAGATGTGCCGGGCATAAAATGGCGGTCGGTATGATTCACAGTTGGCTCCGGTGGTCTTCCGTTAACTGGCAAGGGTTCAGGCCTCCTACATCATGGACCTCAATAGGGCGGTTTAGGCATGCCTGTTGTACATCCGTTAGAGTAGGCAGGGATATGGAGTGCAAAACCTCATCTGAGGCCTGTTCATCAACCTCTTCCTCGGAATACAATGCGTGGTAATAGTCAGAGAAAATTTGCACAATGTCTTGAGAGGTAGATTTAATTTCTTCTTGCAAAGTCTGGAGATTAGCTATAAATTTCGAGGGATCTTGTGTTTTTAAGAAGTGCACCAATAGGCATCCTGCCTTATTACTGAAATGAAATAAATTAAATTGTTTGTATCTTAAGGCTCTGGTAGCGCTTTCATGTAAGAGATCATTGAGATGGTCCCAAGAAACAAACCGGAAGCAGATCCAAGATGGCTGATAGCAATGAACACGAGGAAATGGATCAGTAAAATAGGACTTTATTGAATCTTGCCCGCCTCTGGCCGTGTTTCGCTCAACGAGCTGCCTCAGGGGCTATTATAAATAAGTAAAAAAACACACACATACATAAATGACAACAAAATGGAATATGACCATACTGAATAAATAATAAATACAAAACATACAACCGTACAAATGTTAAAAACTCCAGTTTCACAACATATGTATTACATATATATACAGGCATATGTATGAAATTATAAGAAATAAACATACATGTGTGTATAAATATCAGAATGGCAAATAAAAATTAAAACAATTAAAAATGTAAGAAGGGAAAACAGTGCTTATATATAAACAACTTGATAAATAAAAGACAATGAATGAAAAACTAAAATTAATTATGTGTAGCAAATTATTATTATTTATTTCTTTTGTATACCGACATTCGATCGAGATATCACATCGGTTTCCAGATAACAGGTTGAATAGAGCCGGAACTGCCCTATTTTTACATTGTAACAAGATAACAGTTGATTAAACAATTAATATAAGGAACATTATAACATATGGATAAAATTAAAATTAGATATTAAATGTGGGTATATAGAAGTGGCAAATTGTGTATATTGGAAAAAAGAAGAAAACATAAAAAGGGGAGAAAAATGGGGAAAAAGGGTGGCAAAAAGAGCAAAAAAAAGGAGAAAAAAGAAGAGGGAAGATGTGGATGTATTTCAGGCCAAACCTTCTTAGGACATTAATATGTACAAATGTATATTAAAGCAAATAAACCCAAAATAAATACCTTAAGAGCCACTTAAATTGGCACCATCACGAACACATTATTACTGAGAAGCATGAATATCTTGTATGCTACAGTTGCATATTAGAGAAATATTCATTAGCAGAAACAAACTTGAAAGGAAAAAATAAAACTGAAAATTATCTGTAATGCACACAAAACTGAAATTTTGAAATAGTAAAATCTATTGATAGAATAGTTTTATAGTAAAAATTATAATAAAACTGTCATAGATGTATTAGAAGAATTTTTTACCTATTGAAGTGGTTGGAAGACCGCCACTTTGTTTTCACTCTATTGACAGCGGCAGGCTGGAAAAACTATGGTGCGTAAAATCTTATAAAACAAAATACAAGGAAGGAAAAAGGGGGTTAAAAGGCATACAAGTTCCCTGTCTCAAAAAGCTCCCCACTTCCTGCGGCAGCACTGCCTATAGTTTCCTCGACCGGCGGACTCTCTTACAATCTTTGCACCTCCCTCTTTCTTCCCGCACCCGCGGTTACCTCTGCCGCCGACAGCGGGGTCCGCGCCGTGCGTTCACCCCCTCGCACTCCGAGGGCTCACAACAGCCAACTTTTTAACATTCAATTTTTTTATATGTATATCTGCTACAAAAAGTATCGATGATGCCCTTATGTGTATCGGAAGGGAAATAAATTATAATTATAAATCTCGCGATGTTAAAAAAAAAAAAAAAAAAAACCCGCCAAAAAATAAAGCTTACATCTATGGACTGCGTTTAAATAAAATAAAGAGCATCCGATCTACATACGTAGTAGAATATCAGTGGATCTATGGAATTAAAACCATATCTCTTTATATGTATTATATGTTGGACTCTTAAAGGATAACAAATAGCGATGTGCTTAAAAATAAACACTTTAAATTAAAGTGAGTCAAAGGTGCTCCTTTATATTATACCAATGAACTGTGAAATACAATTGTACCTTTTTTTTAATAATACAAAACCGCAAAGTGACTATTGTTAAAAAAGTAACTTACCTACCTGCTACTCACCGAAAATAGTGTAAAGGTGGACCAAGGCTACCTAACGGGGGGTATTTATACGAGACCTCGCGATGTACATCTCGCGATATCAAGTTCTCTATGTATTGAAAACTGCCGAATGTGTAATGAATTGCTATAAGAAATTGAACATGTCAGAATATGATACTATATAAACTAAAACACTGGACTTATACAACTCATGCGGCACAAACAGATGGATCGTATTAAACCTCAGATTGATGAATGTTTTTTGAAAATGCCACGTAAAAATGAAAAGAGGAAATTTATGCTAAGAGAAATCTTACTTCCCGGAATGCTATTTTAGAGTATGCTGATGCTACATCCACGATCTCATTCTTTCAACTTCTCTCGTCGATGAACTGTATCCAGTGTCATATAATGCGTCCAATGAAAGTATTAAAAATGAAATTTCCTAAATCATGCCTTATTATGTCTAAATCAAATAATTATACTCTGAGCAAAAATAAAATTGGGCTCAAAAACATGTAGCATAGCTCACTACTTTGCATGACTTGCTCTATTTCATGTATATACATAAATGCAAAAGGGAGACAAATTTTGAAAAATAGACCAGTTTATAAAAAAAGAGAGAGCTAATGTGGTTCCTTGAACAAACATTTAAAACCAGAGCTAATGGGAGAAGACAAAAAATATATTATCAAAAAAAATAAGCATAAAATATAATAGAAAAATAATAAATTATGTATTGATATATAAAGACTAATAAAGGAAAAGGGGCGTACCATCCAAAGAAATGGATAACCTACTTATTTAACTTTAATATACATTTGTACATATTAATGTCCTAAGAAGGTTTGGCCTGAAATACATCCACATATCTTCTTTCCTCTCTTTTCCCTCTCTTCCCTCTCCCCTCTTCTTTTCTTTTTTCTCCTTTTTTTGCTCTTTTTTCACCCTTTTTCCACTTTGTCTTCCAGTTTTTCCCCATTTTTTCTCCCCTTTTCCCCTTTTCCTCCTTTCTTTTCCCCCCTTTGTTTTCTTCTTTTTTTCAATATACACAACAATAATTTTTGATACACATAATTAATTTTATATAGTTTTTTCATTCATCAAGTCTTTTATTTATCAAGTTGTTTATATATAAGCACTGTTTTCCCTCACATTTTTAATTGTTTTTATTTTACTTTTATTTGCCATTCTGATATTTATACACACATGTATGTTTATTTCTTATAATTTCATACATATGTCTTACATATATATGTAATACATATATGTTGTAAAATTGGAGTTTTTAACGTTTGTACGGTTGTATGTTTTGTATTTATTATTTATTCAATACGGTCATATTCCATTTTATTTGTTGTCTCATATATTTATGTACGTGTGTGTTTTTTTTACTTATTTATAATAGCCCACTGAGAAAATTGTCCATTTAATCCTACTCTCTGTTTCCTGTCTTTTAGCCAGTTTGCAATCCACGAAAGGACATCGCCTCCTATCCCATGACTTTTTACTTTTCCTAGAAGCCTCTCATGAGGAACTTTGTCAAACGCCTTCTGAAAATCCAAGTATACTGTATCTACCGGTTCACCTTTATCCACATGTTTATTAACTCCTTCAAAAAAGTGAATCAGATTTGTGAGGCAAGACTTGCCCTGGGTAAAGCCATGCTGACTTTGTTCCATTAAACCATGTCTTTCTATGTGTTCTGTGATTTTGATATTTAGAACACTTTCCACTATTTTTCCTGGCACTAAAGTCAGGCTAACTGGTCTGTAGTTTCCTGGATTGCCCCTGGAGTCACCCTTCAGTTTTCAGGTACAATGGATGATTTTAATAATAAGTTACACATTTTTACTAATAGGTCTGAAATTTCATTTTTTAGTTCCTTCAGAACTCTGGGGTGTATACCATCTGGTCCAGGTGATTTACTACTCTTCAGTTTGTCAATCAGGCCTACCACATCTTCTAGGTTCACCGTGATTTGATTCAGTCCATCTGAATCATTACCCATGAAAACCTTCTCCATTACAGGTACCTCCCCAACATCCTCTTCATTAAATCCTCTAGGGATTCTTTTGATTGCTGATCTGCCTCGGGAGGTGTGCAGCTATATTTGTGTCTGGGGCCTTAACTTTTTCTTGTATTTCTGCGCCGTTCGGGACGCCATAAGAGTCCAAAATTTCCTCGATGATGTTCCTCAACCTGAGTAAGTGGCAGCTGTCTAGAAAGGTATGTTAGGATCCAGGGGAAGCGTGATGGCAGGGGGTTTAACGTGGTTGATGGCCGGAGCTCAGTCACCTAGCTATTACCAAGCTCACCACATCACGTGACTCTTTGAAAAGCATTTTATTTGTAAACCATTGATGCATACTGTTCTCATGTTGCTGGATTGTAATTTTGAAAAGGTGGAGTAGTCCTTACCAAGGAATCCCTCAAATTCCAACCCTGGGTGTTTGCAAAAATAGGTTAGGGATAGCAAATGCCAAAGTTTTTTTAGAATAATTCCTTGTACCTCTTTTGTGCGAGTTGAATATGGAAGTACTAGTCAGTCTATCTGGATTTTTAGTAGATGGTAGAAGAAGCAAGTCTTTATTTGTGTTATGCTCAGGCTTGTGGACCCTTGGCCGACGAGAGGATATTATACCTTTCGGAGGGTCCGTAGGCTCTCTTGTTGGGTGGCGAGGCAGAACAGGAGGCAGGACCAGCTGACCCTTGGCACTGGAGGCTGAGGCGAATACGGAGGCGATGAATAGACGAGATGAGGCACTGTGTCTTCACCACTGGTGGTCAGCGGTCCCCCCGGGAGGAGCCCGTAGGGACCCAACCGCTGGGACTTAGGTGGACCTAGGGAGGTCAGGGAACTGTGCAAGGGCCAACTGGAGCTTCGCCCTGGAAGCCCGCGGTCCCCCCAGGAGGAGCCCGTAGGGACCCGGGCCGCTGGGACTTAGGCGGGCCCTTGGAGACGGTAGTCTTGAAGTCCTAGGTCAAGTGCCAGAGGGTCGTTGCTCAGCAGTCCTAAGTTGTACGCCAGAGAATCACCACTTGCCAATCCAAAGTCAGGAACTAGAGAATCACCATAAACCAATCCGAAGTCAGGAACCAGGAACACCAAGACGGAACAGGATCCAAAGTTCAAGGACTCACCGAAGCAAGCAGACTGGACAGCGCTGGAGGACGTTGCCAAGTCACTGGATGAGCAGAGGAAGCTGCCTTTTATACTTCCTCTGCCCTGGCTGATAGAGAACAGGTGAGGCCATTTAAAGGGATGTGTCCCTTTAATTCTGTGGAGGGGGCATGGCAGCGGCCATCTTGAATTTCCCCTGCGGAGGGGAGACGCCGCTGGGGGGAAGCATGACGGGTTCCCCTGCAATGGGCAGCGCCGGAGGCCGCACGGGCGCAATGGCCCGAGTCAGAGCCCTCCCCCGGGGCTCCCGCGGCGCCGCGAATCAGGTAGGGGGCCGCGGTCGTGGGGCACCACGGCCGCGGAGCACAACAATTTGCATATAATGCAATGTTTGGTTACAGACCGAGGATATCCTTGCTGTCTACGAAAATATTCCACCGTGGTGCACAATCACCTTAGACTCAAACTGCCAAACTGGAATATTTTATTTGATTTTTTTTGTGGATGATGGCTGGTGAATACAAACAGTGTTCTTATCTATGTCTTTATAGAAAGTAGAAGTATTCAGTCTTTGAGCATTCTTGAACACTATTGTATCCAAAAACAGCACCCTTGTTATAGCACTGTGAAAATTAAAATGAAGATTTTCATTTTTAGTATTCAACCATTCCTGAAATTTCACTGTTAGCAGCGGAAGATTTCCAAATAAAGATGTCATCAGTGAATCTTACCCATACTTTAATATGTTGCCAAAACTCAGAAGGGTAAACAAACTGTTCGTCAAAAGAAGCATCATATAAACAAGTTATCGAAGGGGCCATAGTGGCTCCCATAGCTGTACCTTTAGTCTGATGGTAAATGTTTTCGTGTCTGGTGCCCTCGCCCCTTGTCTTTCTATTCCCCCCCCCCCCCCCCCCCCCCCCCCCCCTTTGCCCTGACTCCCTGGATCCTGACCTTGGCTTTGGACTTTGACCTTGCTTTGTCTACCACCTGCCCCGACCTCTGGCCTGTTACTCATCTCTGCCATATACTGCCTGCCACGACCATTGCCTGGATGGAATTGGATCTCGCCTCTTGGATAGCCCTAGGGACCCATCTAAGATCTTCTGGCTGCCAGAACTAGAGGGCTCAAACTGCAGGGAAAGTGGCTGGTATAGGCAAAGCTCCAGCCAGTCCCGCCCAAGGGCTTCATCGCCAGCTGTTGGTGTGAACCTAGAGGGTTTGTCCCCTAGGTGGTGCCAATCGCACCACAGCGCCAAGGGTCCATTTTTCTATGAAGAGTCGGTGGTCTAGTGGTAAGAGCAATAATCTGAAAATGTGGGAAATTACTTCCCCTACTGATACTCCTGGTGACCATAAGCAAGTCACTTTATTTACTGTTTTCTCAGTTACCCACTTAGATTTTAAGCTCTTTGGGGCAGGGCCTTATACTGGAATTCTAAAAATCTTGTAAGCCTCCTTGAGCATTATTTGAAAAGGTAGGATAAAATCCATGTATTGGCAGTACACCAATTGGGGAAAACAAAACAAGCTGGAGCACACAAACTACACATTAGCATAGCGCTTCAGGCTGGTCACACACAGAACAAAAAAAAAACCAAACCACCCTCACCAGAGTTAAGTTACTGCAAATTGTAAATAGAACTATGGAGAAAAAAACGGAACTCTTGTCCAACCTAAAAACCCTACTCTCCCCCCCTCCCCCTCCGCCCTGCCCCTTCACTCCTACTCAATGCAGGACAGAGAGTAATAGCTGGATTAGGGTGTAGAGTCTGCGCTTTGCATTATCTACTCTAGCCTTACAGCCTCCCATCCTGTTTTCTGTATAACAGGAGTGAGGGGCTGGAATAGGGAGCAGAATGGCTGTTTCTTGATCTGGTCTAGGCTTCCCCGCTCCCTGTAGCTGCTTCTTTGCTGTCTGAGATTTGGGCATTGACCAGTCAAGCAGTGTCCATGCATAGGAGCCTCTGGTGCCACCCCAAAATTGCTGTGCTCTAGGCAATTGCCTGGTATGCCTAATGGAAGAGTCTGTGCTGAAGTTCCTGGAAAGAAATGCCCTTAAACTATACTGCTTTATCCCTGGCAGTGAGCAACAAGGAATTGGGACTATTGTTTGGCATCTGCCGAGTACTTCTTAATAGCTCATATTGGACACTATTGGAGACAGGATGCTGGGCTAGATGGACCTTAGATCTGACCATGGCAGTTTTTTTGTGTTCTTATGGCACATCTTACGATCGGAGTTTCTACAAGGAATGCAGATGTGATCTGATAAAATTGGGTCTGCAATTGGGCATTTATCTCTTATGCTAATGATATTTTGACCTTGTAAAGAGATGAAGGTAAATCCTCCCATTGAGGATATAATGTATAGACTTTTTACATAGATTTAGCAGTTTTCCCACTTGTGTTATAGTTAGTTATAGCTGTTTCGATTTTCCTAAGATACTAATGTAAGATATGTCCTTAGATAGTGCTTGTCCATCTGGTTGGATGTGAATTCTAGTTCCTTTCCTATTCATGCATTTAAGTCCTCATAGAATAATATTTCTTTTGTTTGAATGACAGCAATTTCAGGTTGATAACTTTTGGGCTTGGTGAAATGATATTTCCTAATATAATGCAAGTCTGAAAATCATTCTATATTGTTTAAAAAATCTTTGAAAAAAGGACTGATGATTATATAAGACCCCAGAGGTTGGTCAATTGAAATTATATCATGACAACCAAACGGATATGAAGGTCCCAATCATAATTCAAAATTAGGTTTTGTTTATTAACTTTTGAAGTTTCAGCAATTCATGTTTCATGAATATTTGAGATTGCTTTGAGTTTGCTCGATTGGGCTTTTTGTTTAATATGGTTTATCATATGACAGAGGTCTTTAAAATCATGAGAGGTCTAGAATGGGTAGATGTAAATCTGTTATATACACTTTCGGACAATAGAAGGATTAGGGGGCACTCCATGAAGTTAGCAAGTAGCACATTTAAAACTAATTGGAGAAAATTCTTTTTCATTCAATGCACAAACTCTAGAATTTGTTGGCAGAGGATGTGGTTAGTGCAGTTAGTGTAGCTGAGTTTAAAAATGGTTTGGATTAGTTCTTGGAGAAGTCCATTAATTGCTATTAATCAAGTTGACTTAGGGATAGGCCTCTGCTACTACTGGCATCACTAGCATGGGATGACCTTAGTGTTTGGGTACTTGCCAGGTTCTTGTAGCCTGGTTTGGCCTCTGTTGGAAACAGGATGCTGGGCTTGATGTACCCTTGGTCTGACCCAGTATGGCAAATTCTTATGTTCTTATACTCTTTTGTGGGCATTGCTGGGTCTGCGTGTCCTGTGCTGGATAGTTAGAGGTTATGCTGTTGCCTTGACTTCTTAGTAAGCTCTGTATAGGATGCTTCTGGATGCCAGACACATGTTCTTGTATTGGGACAGTGTTAGCTGGGGTTCTGCTATTCTTCTATGTTTGTAGAGGCTCTGTTGGTGATCTTATTGTTCCTTGCCCATTCTTATATGGGGATAACTTTCCCTGTGTGTTAGATGCATTGTCATCCATGGTTATTTACATCTTTGAAGAATTTGGCAAATATTTTGATCACCTATATTTTGATGACCATGTCCTTGGTCATAGTTTTCATTGTGCTGTCCATTTGAGAGTACTGCATATCTAGGAGCACTTCTGCAATTAAGAGTTAATGGTTTGCTCAATGTTCTTCTAGTCCCCCTTTTTTTAAATCTTATTTTCCAAAGGAAAACAAAGTTTGAGATTCTCTGTCTGTATACCTCTTAACATTTTTATTTGATACTAAGCACACCAGATATTCAGGAATTTCAGGAGGAGAGGATATGGGGACTCTTATATTTATATATATATATATATATATATATATATATATATATATTTTTTTTTTTTTTAGTTCTGTATCCACGCATGTCTGTAGATTGTGGATATTTACATGTGCACATTCATTTTTAATACTGGGTGAAGCTTCTTGTTGGTAACATTTACTGTGTTATCCTGTATCATTTGTCTTTGTACTCTTTCCCCCCACCCCCAGCCAGCTAGAAAGAAGCCATCATGCATGGACATTACTATTTTTCTTCCATAAATAGACCAAGCAATACTGTTGCCTTCGGTGTCTAAGAACAGCATGCAGCAACAGAAGAAAAATGACAAATTATAAAAGAAAAATTATTTGTGATTTATATTCTCCCTTTCTGGTACTTCAAAGAGGTTTACTTTCAGGTACTATAGGTATTTCCTTGTCCCCAAAGGGCTTACATCTAATGGGTGAATTTTCAAAGGAGTTATGCATAGAGTGGTTAGTGCAGTGGGCTATGAACCAGGAGACCAGGGTTCAAGTCCCACTGTCGCTCCTTGTGACCTTGGGCAAGTCACTTTACCCACCATTGCCTCATCTACAAACTTAGATTGTAAGCCCTCTGGTGATAGGGAAATACCTACAGTTACCTGAATGTAATCCACTTTGAAGTGCTGAAAAAAGTGCAAAAAGCAGAATATAAATGAAACCTAATATCATAGCACTTTTCAAAAGCCAGTTTACCAATGTTAAGTGCTCAAAGTGGTTACACCTATTGACAATTCAATGACATGACACACAGCAATTTTCAAAAGCCCATGTACACACGTAAAGCCCAGTTTTAAGCATCTAAATGCTTCTGAAAATCAGGCCCTATATTTGTCAGATTACTGCTAACCTTTGTGATTTGCTTTTTTACAGGTGGTAATCCCAGTCTTGTCCAATCAGAAGAATCATTACAGCTGGCCCCATGTGGTATCCCAAGATGTTATGCGCCATGTCAGTGGCCTGAAAAATAACATCTTTGTTGTAATTGGTCAAGTTCGAGGCAAGACTTTGTTACCTCTGCCAGCAGGCTCAGAAAGAATAGAATACATTAATTATGAAAATGAGAAAAAGTAAGTTTTTGTTTTACAATGGTAAATTTTTATATTTTTCTTTTTTTCTATATATGAAGTTTACAGTATACACAAGTTAACCTTGTACAGGCAATATTGAATTCCGAATCTATAGAAATCAAAAACTTAGATTGGAAATTCACAGTAGATAACTATAAAGAGAGGGGAGGGAAATTGAGAGGTAATTAAGAAATCAAGAAGAAAAAAAAGAACAGGTATTAGACCTCTCAACTCCAGATATTACAACAATTTTGTGCTATGGATTATGGATAGAATTGGTCATCATTTATCAAGGCAAAAATGTAACTGCTCAGGTACCAAAAAATGGTATTTAACATTAGCATAGTTAAGCATTTGCAAAGATAAGAAACAATTTTTCCCCAAGCATACATTTTCCTCCTCTCTGTGTAACTTTAGCAATATAAGAATAGATGCAAATTTTATGTCTCAAAAACCAGATTCATCCTATAAAAGTATAATTGCATGCCCATCTTAATAAAGAAGCTCTTTGTACTTCCTCTTGCATTAAATTCTCTAAGAAAGCAGTAAATCCAAATTTGGCTTCCAAAACCTCTATCTCCTGGCAAGAAGATGGCCTTATTAGCAAGTGGGCAAGATTCAGCAGACATCCTCAAGACTTCCATAAGATATATTTTTTAAATAAGTCTCTTGGACTCACTCCTGAACTAGGGGGAAGTTCAGGAATCTCAGATTCAGATGTCTGGCAAAATTTCCATTTGCTCCATCTTCCTATGAAGCACCATTTTATCCTGAACTAAAGCCACCTGTACAAATGTAATCCATTGAATCTCCTTTTGTATCTCTCCAATCTTCTCTTTTGATTTCTTCCTGAAATTCCACCTTCTGATTCTGCATAAGCACATTCACTATTTTAATAAGAGAATGAATATCCAAAGCAGTACTAGATAAAACAGACACTCTTAACCAGCACTGACCAAATATTGTCCAAAGTTACCATAGACTGCTTGGTCAAGGGAGGAAGGGGAGTGCTGATTATCCTGAAAGACATTCCCAGCATGGAATCAAACTGGTTCTCCTCTGGGGTTGAAATGCTAACATCAGCTCGATTACTTCCTTTTCTAAGCTATTCCCAACCGGCCAGCAAGTCTTCTCCTTTCTTCACAGCTGAAAAACTCTGAGGCAGTTCCAATTCTGCTATGTCTCTCCCCCTGCATGGACTGCAGCATAACATCACCCAGCGCAGCCTGCTGAGTTGAAAACTCACCCACCCCAGGCTGCATTGGTGGTGCATGGTCTGGGGGACTTTGCACTGTCTTCTTCCCAAGCTGGTTGGGCTCCCTTTCAAATGACACAGCAACAGGGACAAGACACTGAGAGTTTCAGGCACATACCTGGCAAACCCTGAGGTAGGGGAATTGGGTCTGTGGAGTAGACTATATGCTCCCCTTTCCCCTTGTGCAGCATTGCAATATACATAAGTCAACCTTGTATAGGCAATATTGAATTCTAAAGCATAAGAAATCAAACCAAGATGGTGACATGACTAACTGAGATTTTGAGCCTCTGTCCACTGTTGGAAACAAGATGCTGGGTTCAATGGACCCTTGGTCTGATTCAGCATGATGCCGCTTATGCTGAAGATCACACACTGAGTGCACAGGGGATCAAACAAGGGCTTTTAGCCCTGTTTAATCAAACTTCTAGCCCAGTTTGATCATAAATACCTCACAGTACTTTAATTTACTACTAATGCATTGAAATACTTGTTCTATTTGATTTTTTGATCTAATCTATTGAAATGACATCAGAAAAAGACCATATGGCCTATCTAGGCTGCCCATCTCAATTCGCCTGCCGTGCAGCCTCACTGTGCACTGATCCAGACTGTTGAAACCTCCCAGCAGCAGAGACCTCCAATGAGCTCGGTTCCTAGCTACTGGAGTCATCTACTCATTGGCCACCTGATTCAATCTGTGGTGCAGCCTTCTCTCCACCAGGGGTCCTCTGTGAGCTTTACTTTCAGCCTTACCAGGCTCCATCTTGCTGCCTGCACCACACCCGAACTCAGCCCCATTTAACTCTGCCTTATCAGAACCTAGACAGTTTCATGAAGTCATTCTTGGCTCTCTGACCTGGCCTTTCTTACCTTGCTTGCGGCCTCTGGGCCTTCCTATATCTTGCTCCTTGCCTTTCAGCCTACCTGGGCCTTGCCTTGTGGACTCCAGGCCTTCTGTCTCCTTAAGCCTAGCTGTGTGACCTACTCAGGCCTTATCTTTGTTAGTGGCCTTTGGGCCTCTAGCCTTGCTGCCTTTGGGCTTGTGTATTCTCTGTTCTGTGTTGTCCTGTCTGCTCCTAACCTTGTCTACCTTGTCTCACTCCTGCCCTTGTTTAGTCCTGTCCTTGTCTGGTTTTGTCTTGTCTTGCCTAGTCCTGTCCCCAATATTCTTAACTTGCTTTGCCTTGCACAAGCCTTTGTGTCCAGTCCTTGCTCAATATCTAGGCCTCAGCCTGTTCCAGTCTCCAGTCCTTGGTACACCCAGACCTCTGTTTCCAGTCTCTCTATCCACAACATCCAGCCAGTGCCTGCCCTGGCTTGACCAGCTTATTGAGCCTGTCCAGTTAAGCTCTACTGGCCCCTAACACCCAAGGGCTCAACCTGCAGGGGAAGGGGCTGGCTTGGCAGACCCAACTCCTGCCCTGCTCCTGAGAAGGTATTTCTTGACCCCAGCCCTTGTGACACCATCCAGACCATTATTCACCTTTTGGTTCTATTGAGCAGGAACCAGCAAGTTGACTTTTTTTTGTCGATAAGCAAGCTGAATTTAGCCTTGATATGTGGACAACGTCATCTGGCAGCATCGAATAGACTTCTCTTCTAACTAGTAGAGCTTTAAGTTCTTCTGAGGATGTGGGGGAATTATGGTTCTCTGAAAATAGAATGCTGAAAGCCAGAAGCTGTAGAGAAAAGCTTTTTATTAAGTGCTATAAAATAATAAAAAAATTATAAGGCCTTATGTAGAAGCAGAGTACCATGCAAGGCACTAGCGTAAACTCCTCTCAAATGATTCTACTGATAGCAAAACATTAAATAGAATTTCAAACCCCTAAAGTAGGTTATTTAATTGTCAGTTTCTATGATTGACTTTCTATTATAAATAAATATGAATAGCCATATGGTAATTTAATTCTTGTCTCACAAGTAAATATTTTCTTGTAATGTGCCAGCATTAGCAACCTTGTGTTGGTTCTAAGAATATTTTTTATAATCTTAGATGGAATGTAAACTGACCTAGTCTTTATTTTTAGATGGAATGTTAACATCTCATATCAGTTCAAAATGTTCTATAACCTGGAAACCTGGAAGCCTGCCCCAGAAACCTGGAAGCCTGCCCCTGGAACCTGGAAGCCTGCCCCAGAAAATTCCGACAAAACCTCAAGACCTGGCTCTTCTCCCGAGCCTTCACGTGAACACCCCACCCCCCCTCCAACCTTCTGCTCCCTCCCCACACCTCCCCCCCTTAACACACACCCTCTTCCCCCCTGCCTCCCCTCGTCCCCCTAAGTAATCATCCTATCCCCTCCCTCTAAACGCCCCCCCCCAGATGCTTTCTATAAATAAGTCTCCTGTACATAATGCCCTCCTTGTATATATACATCCCCTACTATATCTCTTGTTAATTTGTACAGCTTACCCTTGTTCTCTTCCCCCCACCTTCCTGATACCCAGTTCTCCTATCAGTTCATTGTAAAGCCCAGTTGGCTACTTTTATGTTATATGGAAACCGATATGATGTTCCCCGAACGAATGTCGGGTATATAAAAATTGCAAATAAATAAATAAATAAATAAACCTTGTGACTCAGCAAGTACAATTGCTTGTTAGCAATTATAAAGGCTGCTTATGAAAAACCAAAAATTTAGGAGAACAGGAATACTGACTTCTTGTGTGACATCAAAAAGTGTTTCACTGAGATTAAGGGCCTATGAGCACCCACATCAGAATTGCCTCATGAGCCTTTTCAGTCATTTTTTTCAAGCACATCATGGACCTATACTCACACTCCAGATATTTTTCTCTAAATTGTTAAATCTTATTGTGTTTTTCATCTATCAGTTGCTTTGCTACACTGAAGCACCCACAATAGCACTTTTCAGTACTACCAAAAACAAGCCCAGACATTTTTGCCTCCTCATGATCTGCTTCAACGGCAGGGGAGAAGAAAAGAGGGTTCGCACTCACAAAGCGGGGAGTAGCTGGCTTGTTACGGCGGTTACTACCCCAAACCAAATGTGCCTGATACTTCACTTTCGATGCACATCCAGCATGGCTCTCTGCTTCAACGGCATGGGAGAAGACTTATACGTCACGCATATCCAGCATAGCTCCCTGCTTCAACGGCAGGGGAGAAGAAAAACAACCAATAAGGGCTAATAACATAGTCTGGGTAAAACAAATAAGCATGGGTGCAGCTTGCTTATTGCGGCGGCTACTACCCCTAACGAATCAAGCTAGATATTTCACTTGGATGCAGCTCCATCACTGCTCTCTACATTAAAGGTGGGGGTGGAAGGGAAATAGAACCAAGAGCTAAGAGAAACAGATAAGTATGAGAGAAAATATGTGTGAAGCTTGCTGGGCAGACTAGATGGGCCATTTGGTCTTCTTCTGCCGTCATTTCTATGTTTCTATGTTTCTATGATCTTCAGCAAGAAGAAATCCACAGTGAGCTGAATCCCAGAGACTTCTGAACCCTGCATTTAAGGTTGTTTCCTTACCGTAAGAATGCCTGTAATATGAGTTTCCCATATTCTCATATGTTGAGGATGTGGTGAACTGAGAGGGCCACCTGTTCTGATGGTGTGTCTACAACTTGAAGTAGACTGAATAATTCTGAGCCAGGGTCTTTTTGGACATGGACACCAAGCATCGTTCCCATCTTTTCCACAAACAGAATAGATGAGGACCCCCAAAGGTGAGGTATGGTCGGGAGGATCCAGAAGTGGGTCAGAAGGTATATCTATAAAGTTTTTTCTGAATCTACTGATAGAAGCTCACTTATTCAGGACTCCAATGATGAAGAGGGTGAAATAGGTTCTCTTGGTTGCTCTTGAGGAGATACACCGTGGTCAATCACCCCTGGCTGGAATCCGTTGCCAGAGCACGCAATGATGAAGAACCCTGAATTACAGGTTCTGATGATGTGTTCTGGCCGATAGATGGGATTGGGATTCCAGTCTGAGGAAGAGCTGCAGTAATGGTGGAGAGGTATGGAACATACTAGATCCAGTGTTTCCAAACAAAGACACTTCAATAGTTTTAATGGTGTGGATTGCTTGAACGCCTTGGAAGAACAAAGCTTCGATGGCTCTGATGACTCTTTAGTGAGTCACATCAAGGAAGTCTGTGCAGATTGAGAATATTGCCTTGATGTAAGCATTTATTGTATCAATATTGCACTGTGTTCATGACCTGTGCATTGTGGAGTTATGCATCAGAGGAGCTGCTGGTGCATGGAGGTTTCAGGGTGCATCGATGGAGTGCAGGCTGTAGGTATTGTGGACTTTAAGGGTATCAAATACATCAGTGCATTGAATGCGTTGGGCGTGCCAACGCCCCTTGTTCCAACGACACTGATGATGGCTGCGTCGATAGTGCCAATGCACCAAGCTTGGAGTGTTTGTTTCTTTGATGCAGTGATGATGCTGCTGCTTCTTTGATGCAGGGCAGCTGATACTACTCAATCGTATGACTTTGGCCTCAGCTGATAGGAGAGTCTTTGAAGAGCTCCCACTCAACTCTATCCGGTAAGACAGATGATACTGCACTGCACGAGGAGGATTTGCTGCAGCTCTGAAGAGATTTGCACAGCTCCTCAATATGAATCACCCTGGAATGTTGGGCATATGGGGAAATCCAACCATAGGCGTAGCAATTTGCCTGGTCATGTTGCAGTCCAAGGCATTGATAGCAGAGCTCATAGCTGCCACAAATGCAATTTTTAAAACCACTCACCATAGTTTGTTTTTTTTTCTTCTAGCCTATTTTGAGGAGGTAAAGCCTCTTTAAAAAAAAAAAAAAGAAATTCTCTCTCTAATAGCATGGAAATGTACTGTCTGGTGCTGCAGCGGAAGCAGTGAGGCAGCAATACAAGAATATTCCAAGGTGTAGAAATAGCACAATTTGAAGATTAGGGGAAAAAAAAGGTGAGAATGAGTACATGTCTGAACTTGTGCTCAGACAAAAAATGACTGTGGAGGCTCATAAGGCAGTGCTGATGTGGAAACTCCCATACATGCTCATAGTTCAAAGCTCTACTAGCTTAGAGCTATGAGTCCATCTGGTGCTGCCAGATGATGTCACCTAACATGTAATGGCTAATTCAGCCTGCTTATCAATGGCAATAGAGTCATCAGCCTATTTGCAGTGAGTTTTCATCAAGTGCCTGGTTCTTGTAGCCACACATTTCAGGCATTGGGTAATCCTGGTCTTCCTGTACCTAGACAATTTGCTAGTCCAGTCAGCTCATGAGAGGGCATACTAGCCTCCCTACAGAAGACATGTTAGCTTCTACAGAAGCTGGGTGTTCTGGAGAACTTTGAGAAGTTCATCTGGTGCCCACCCAGAGATTGAAATTCATCGGCGTGTAGGTGATTTACTACAAGAGAGCTTTTCTAGCCCAAAACGAGAAAGCATCATCCTATTGCTCATTTACAAACTACTATGCTTACAACATTCAATGGCTAGAGCTATACTGGTTGTTTTAGATCAGATGGCAGTCTCCATTCCACTAACCCACTTGTAGATGTGTTGCCTGTAGTGGGGTCTGTGCTGTCAATGGGACCAACTAGCTCAGGCCTTGACAACCACAGTACAAGTTTCTAAGGAAATGAAATGCGAGTTAGGGGAGCAGATGGAGGGTTCAGTCACCACTATCACGTAACCTTCATGGCAGATACCTTGACAAAAAGATGGGATTCTTTAGAATCTAAGGGGCTTGGTCTGTGGAGGAGAGTCATTTCCCGATCAATGTGCTGGAGCTGAGAGTCAGGACTTGCAACATCTACAGTAAGTGTACTTCTTAGTGCAAGAGCAGCTTATCTGTGGAAAATTAGCCCATCTTATAGAAACATAGAAATGACGGCAGAAGAAGACCAAACGGCTCATCCAGTCTGCCCAGCAAGCCACGCAGTTTATCCATTTTTTTTTTCTCCCCCCCCCCTTTTTCTCCCTCCCACCCGTCACTATTGGCTTCCAGCACCCTCCAGCCCCAACTCCCTTCCACCCCTCCACCATGCAGAGAGCAGCGCCGTATCCGCATCCTGGTGAACATCCAGCTCAATCAGGGGTAGCATCCACCGCAACAAGCAGGCCACACCCCTGCCCCATACTCTTACCCACCCCTGCTTTGTTTGTTTGTTTTTTGGTTTTTTTTTTGGAGATGGCAGCCCTCCGTGAAGGCGGAACACCAACCACTGGCCACTGGCATCCCGCTCCGTGAATGCCTCTGTGGCTACTACCGCTCTGTGCAGTGTTTTGCTGCCTGAAGGTGGAACACCAACTACTGGCCACTGGCATCCCGCTCCGTGAATGCCTCTGTGGCTACTGCCGCTCCGTGCAGTGTTTTGCTGCCTCCTCTTTATTTACGCCCACTAGACTTGATGGATCCACAGTGTTTATCCCACGTCCCCTTTGAAGTCCTTCACAGTTTTAGACCACCACTTCCTCCGGAAGGGCATTCCAGGCATCCACCACCCTTTCCGTGAAGAAATACTTCCTGACATTGGTTCTTAGTCTTCCTCCCTGGAGCCTCAGCTCGTGACCTCTGGTCCAACCAACTCCCTCACAGGTTTCTTGCTTCGGATATATTTTAAAATTTTTATTATGAGTTTATGCCTCTACGGCCAATGTCATTTCAATTCTCTCTTTGCCTGTCTTATTATTTACACTTAACTTGACAATGCTTATGCTTTTTCCTATTTTCTTCAGATGGATCCTTCCAATTTTTGAAGGATTTTTTTTTTTTACTAAAATAGCCTCTTTCACCTCACCTTTTAACCTTGCCGGTAAGCATTTTGCCTTCCTTCCACCTTTCTTATTCAATGGAATACATCTGGACTGTGCGACTAGGATTGTATTTTTAAACAAACTATTTTCCTCATTTTATCAAAGTTTCCCTTTTGAAAATTTAGTGTTAGAACTGTTGATTTACTTATTGTCCCCCTTCCAGTTATTAGTTTAAATTTGATCATGTTATGATCACTGTTGCCAAGTAGCTCCACCACGTTACCTCTCTCACCAAATCCTGCGTTCCACTAAGAATTGAATCTTAAATAGCTCCCTCTCTCGTTGGTTCCTGAACCAATTGCTCCATGAAGCAGTTGTTTATTACATCCAGGAACTTCGTCTCTAGCATGTCCTGATGTTACGTTTACCCAGTCAGTATTGGGGGGTAATTGAAAATCTCCTATTATTGCACTGGCAAATTGGTTAGCTTCCCTGATTTCTCTTAGCCTTTCATCATCTGTCTGACCATTTTGTCCAGGTGGACCCTAGTTTACTCCTTTCACTATACTCTTACCCAACATGCATGGGATTTCTACCCATATAGATTCTACTGAGCATTTAGTCTCTGGTATGATCTTTATCCTGTTGGACTCTATACCCTCCCGGACATAAAGTGCCAGACCCAACCAAGTTGATCCTCCCTATCATAGCGATATAATTTGTATCCTGATATAGCACTGTCCCATTGGTTATCCTCCTTCCACCAGGTCTCTGTAATGCCAATTATGTCAATCTCATTATTTAATGCTATACACTCTAACTCTCCCATCTTACTTCTTAGACTTCTGGCCTTGGCATACAGACATTTCAAAGTGTGTTTTTTTTGTTTGTATTAATAACCTGCTTTTCAGTTGATAGGGATAATTTGGAACTCTTTAGTTCAGGTGATTTTTTACATATAGGCACATGGACTACATTTGTTTTTATTGGAACCTGTCTATTGGGGTGCCCTAACTCTCCTGTTGCATTAGTATCCTTCAAGGATACATTCCTCCAAGCCATACATTGCTGAGTGACTGTCAGCTTTCTCCCTTGTTATAGTTTAAAAGCTGCTCTATCTCCTTTTTAAAAGTTAGTGCTAGCAGCTTGGTTCCATTCTGGTTAAGCTGGAGCTCATCCTTTCGGAAAAGTCTCACCCTTCCCCAAACGTTTCCCCAGTTCCTTGCAAAACTGAATCCCTTTTCCCTGCACCACAGTCTCATCCTCTCATTGAAACTTGGGAGCTCTGCCTGCCTCTGGGGACCTGCATGTGGAACAGGAAGCATTTCAGAGATTGCCACACTTTCTACCTAAAATCCTAAATTTGACTTCCAGAACCCCTCTCCTACATTTTCCTATGTCGTTGGTGCCCATATGTACCACGACAGCCGGCTCCTCCCCAGCACTGTCTATAATTCTATCTAGGTGACGCGTGAGGTCTGCCACCTTCGCACCAGGCAGGCAAGTTACCAGGCGATCCTCACGCCCACCAGCCACTGTGCTATCTACATTTCTAATATTGAATCACCAACTATGATGGCCAGCCTAACCCTTCCCTCCTGGGCAATAGCCCTGAGAGACTTGTCCTTAGTGCAAGAGGACAATACATAAAATTAAACTTGTTGATTTAATTCTGGTTCCACCATGGACTATGTGTTGTCTTGGGCAAGTCGCAGAATTTTTTTCTGCTTTACTTTTAATTCCACTTCTGCTGCTGACTCACTTTATCTCCCTAGCATAGATAAAGTTGCCCATGCCTCAGTTTATTCAGCTGTACAGGATAATAATCACCACATACACCTAAAGCAGTTGGTTTTCCATGTTTTAGTGTTTGTGTGTTTCACCAAAGCCCATCTGTGCATATGTGAACCGCACTACATGCAATCTGTGCATTGAGGAGAGTGAGTCAGTGCCATATTGGCTGTTGGTGCTGGAGGGGTAGGAGTGTTTCAATATCTCTCCTGCCCCTGAGGAGTGTCATGTGCTATGGGGCAAAGGAGTGGGGTGGTGGCTCAGAGAATATGAGTCTGCTAGGGGTGGAAGAAATTCATGGTGCCTGGAGAGTGGGGGACTATGGCAACAGGTTTCTGGCGGGGAGGAGGAAAACAAGTGAAGTCATTCTCTCCCATATTTGGTTTTTCATATTAGTGGCAATAATAAATGTTCCCTCTACCCTCTTTGTCAGACACCAGGCACCAAGGTTGATAATCAGAGGTCCGACCTCCCCCTCACAACCTTTCCACAACGAACCTCTACCCTTGAAGCCTTTGATTCTACTTCATCATTGGAAATTGAAAACTTTCTTAAGAAGCTAAAACCCTCCGCACATCCATCGGACCCCAAGTTCCTCTCAATTTGCCAAAACAGCTATCAATCAGTCATCAACTGTTAGAGATTTAGGGGTTCTGCTTGATAACAAACTAAACCTAAAAAAATTTGTACAAAATACCACAAAAGAATGCTTTTTCAAATTGCAAGTTCTTTAAAAAAAAAACTGAAACCTCTCCTTTACTTCCGAGACTTCCGGCTAGTGCTTCAATCCATCATCCTATTGAAGATTGATTATTGCAACTCCCTCCTCCTTGGTCTCCCTGCAATTGCCATTAAACCCCTGCAGATGGTTCAGAATGCCGCTGCCAGGATCCTCACCAACTCAAACAAAAGAGGGTACATCCCTCCCATTCTTCAGGAACTCCACTGGTTACCTATCAAATTTAGGATTCTCTTCAAAGTCCTCATGATGATCTACAAGGACATTCACAACATCTCCTCCCTCAAGCTAAGCATCCAACTAAGGTCTGTCTGATGTGTGTGGCTGATCAGAGGAGCTCATAAAGGCACACTTTATGCCCCCCCCCTGCTAAAACCGCATTAAGGAAGCGAGCCTTATCAACAGCGGGTCCCACTCTCTGGAGAATACTCTTCCACTGGATCTCAGACAAGAACTCTGCCATCAGATATTCAAAAAACCCCTCAAAACTTGGCTTTTCAGTCGAGCCTTTTCCGGAGAGTTAAGCTCTCTCTGAAGCCGATTCCCAGACTAGGTCATGCCGTCTCTCTCAAATTACTCCTCCCAGATCTTATCTGGGCCCTCGCTTTCAAACCTTGCCCAGTTTTCTTGGTTCATTACTTGATTGTAACATAATTTTAATCTGCACTGAAGTTATCTTTATTCTATACAGAAGTTAATCTACTTGTTTTAAATGTTCCTTGTGTTAAATTATAGATGTTAAATGTAAATGTTCCTTGTATTGCCCCCAAGCAACTGTTCTGTTTCAATGTAAACAGGTGTGATTTGTATTCTATGCAGGAACATCGGTATATAAGAATTTAAAAATAAATAAATAACAGATGTTCTATTCCTTGAATTATTTGCATGCACATTTGATAAATTAAATTATAAACCACTGTAGGATCCAGTTTGGTTGTAATTTGGCTATGTTGCTGTGGGTATATAGTTCTATATACTTCCGTTTACAAACTAATTCCTTAATGTTTTATTTTTTTTACTCCTATAGTGTTTAGGTGAGCTCAATCTAGAATTCCCTGCTAGGCTTCATTTGAAGTGTCGTCTTGGCAGGATCTGTTAGGGACCAATAAAGGAATACATCTGCCACACATGCTCCAAAAGTATAGTGTATTGTGCTATAATTTGCTGGCTTTCTGCAAGTGTGTAATCCACAGAGGCAGTGCTAGCCTGCTGGGGGGAAGTGGCAAGGAGGAGATTTCTGGGAATATAATAGTTGTAAGTGATTCCAGGGTCCCTTTTTGACTACTTGGGGCCCTAAGAAATTAGTTTGCTTAAATCTAGCACCCATTCTGGTGATCTGGAATTACTTTCTTGGACCCAGTCTATAGATTTGATGTAAGAAAACAAACAATGTAATTGCTGTATGACTGCTGTGATTCTTGCCATTTTAAGCTTATTTGCTTTCCTTTATTCCCAGTGAGGATGTCTTTGATAAAGCAGTCGTGCATATGATAGAATCTGCCATCATAGAATGGAGCCACCAGGTACGAGGGGTGCTGAAGCGAGAATCTTCGGAGTTGCTCTTACAAGGGAACAATCCTAACCCAAGCGTGGAGCTAGACTTCTGGAAAAACAGGTAAGGCATGCCGAAAATGTGCTCTGCTCAAATACGGCAGGCAGACAGGCACCTTCAGCTGCTGCTGGCATGCCAGAAAGTATCAATGGGAGCAGAAAGCAAGTATTTGTGCCACAGTTGCCTGTGCATTTGAACAGGTTGTGATTGGGGGTAATTTAACAAAAGACCCTTCATTTTTAGATGCATTTTGCTACAGTGAGAATGCTTGTTATGGAGGGTTTGCCCATCTGTCTTTATGTATGGTGCAGGTACTGTTGACTATAAGGTGCATGTTCATGGCTGTACAGCCTTTTTCAAGCAGCCACACATGCTGCATATCCAGGGAGAAGTAACAGGAACCCATGCCATGGCTGCTTATCTTCCCCATCTATACCAATTTTAAAAAAACAAAAAAGGGCAGAGGGTCAGTGGGAATGCATAGCTTCTCTTCTCTTTCCGCCAGAAAAAAACTGCAGAGCAGACCCAGCTGGAAATCTGCCTGAGCAGCTGTCGTTATGTCCCCAGGCCAGGAGAGGAGGTGAGCGAGGCAAAGAGTGGGTGGTATGCAGAGTGGTGAGCTGGTTGGTTCCCCCTGTTATTTCTTTTGGGAGCTGTTGCCCAGCTTTTTATCCCTTGAATTATCACTACTTCCCCTTCCCTGTAGCTGTCACCTCACTGTGCTGTACTTGCTTAATCTTTCTTTGCTTCTTTTTTCTCAAAGGCCCATGTCCCTGTCTGTCTTTCTTCCTCCCTTCTGTTGATCTCTTGGGCCCACTTTCACTTCCTCTACATAAGGGAAGCGCCCTTTTGTGAAATACTTATAGTATGCACTTTCCAAGTTTTTAAGTTATACTTTCTTCCAGAATTTCTAGAGGAATTAAAAAAAAAAAAAAAAAAAAAAAGCTGAGGGGGTCAATATTCAGACATATCTGGCTAACCTACTTATCCATCTAAGACCTATCTGGCTAACTTACAAGGGGTATTCAGCAGCTATGCTGCTGAATGTCCCTGATTAAGTTGCTATTTAGCTGGATAAGTCTTAACTGGTTAACTTTAGACCTGCTATTGAGCAGGTCTAACTTACCTAGTTAAGTGCTTATATTCAGACTTACCCAGCATTGAAAAGCATTGAAAAGCTTTTCAATGCTCACTCCCTTACCAAAAAAACCCACATCCTTGACGACCTCCTTCAAGACCATCAACCTGACATCTGTGCAGTCACTGAGACCTGGCTCAAGTGCACTGACACCGTCATCTTGAACCAGCTCCCCACCTCCTCCCACAACATCTTCTCTCCCTCCCCAGACCCAAAAGAAAGGGGATGGTATCCTTCTTATTGCCAAAATAACCCTCAAACTTAGATCCCTGAACATTAACCCTCCACCAAACTGGAAGCTGGTATTTTCAAATCCCCCAACCTCCAAGTTTGCCTCATCTACTACGCCCCCCCTGGCCTCCTAGAACAAAACCCCTCCCTACTCATTGAACTTGTATCCAAGAACATAAACTGTGAAAAGCCCGCCATACTTCTGGGAGACTTCAATCTCCATGTAGACTCCTCCCCCCACTCCCCCTCCTGTGAAACCATCCTTACGGCCCTCCAAGCCCTAGGCTTCACTCAAACCATCTCAACCCCCCCACACAAAATGGGACACACCCTTGATCTCATTTTCACCAATTCCTATATTCACGTCCCTTCTCCCCCCTACCTGCACCCCTGTACCATGGTCCAACCATGCCCTCATTGAGACCCGCCTCACCTTTGACACATCCCTCTCCTGCAACCCCCCTCTCACCAACACCTCCTTCTCATACCGCAAAGCATGCTCATCGGATGAGCTCTCCACAGCCCTCTCCGACTCCCTGTCTAATCTCGACCTCTCCTCACCTGACACTGCACTCACATCCTGGGTCAAGACCACCCAAGACATAGCTGGCAAAATCTGTCCCCTTATCACTCGACAACAATGCCATCCCCCCACTCCAATCATAAACCCTGTACACTACTGAACTACACAATCTGAAACACGACCTTAGAAAGAAAGAAAGAGCTTGGCGTAAAGACCCCACCCCACAGCGCTCTATCTCCTATAATCCCTCCTACACACATAATCGCATAGCCATTCAAAACACCAACGTGACTTCTACTCCTCCAAAATCCACCAATACACCTTCAACCCCAAAGCCCTTTTCTCCTACGTAGCAACCCTCACCAACCCCCTCACCCCCAATGTTTCTGAAGACGACACCAGCACGAAATGCGAAGAACTTGCTCTTTTCTTCCACAATAAAATCGCCAACATGCTCCTCCGCTTTCCCCCCACAACCCCCCAAACCCCCCACCCCCTTCACAACCCACCATAATCCCTCTCCCCTCAACTCCTTAGAACTCACCACACCTAAGGAAATTGAGGCTATAATTAAAAAATCTAAGCCCGCATCCCAGCCCTCTGACACTATACCCACTAAAAATCTCATTTCCATCCCCAATACCATTGCGTCTCCCATAGCTGACCTAATCAACTGCTCCCTCTCCACAGGCTCCATTCCTGACCCCCTTAAACATGTGATAGTCAAGCCCCCCTGCTCAAGAAGCCCTCACTAGACCCCAAAGACCCTACGAACTACCGTCCCATCTCCAATCTTCCTTTCATTTCAAAAATCATGGAGAAGGTAGTCAATACACAGCTCACGACATTCCTTGAGGACTACAACATACTCCACACAGCACAGTTGGTTTTCGCAAAATTTGAGTACCAAAACCCTCCTCCTATCCCTTACAGACTTCCTCCTCACCGGCCTCGACCACGGACACAATTTCCTCATTGCCTTCCTCGACATATCCGCCGCCTTCGACACTATAAGCCACGACCTCCTCATTGCCCGCCTTACCGACATTGGCATTTCTGGTACTGCACTCCTATGGTTTAAATCCTATCTATCTACAGATGCTTCTCTGTTAAACTTGGCTCCTCTGAATCCTCACGCTTCACCCTCACCATGGTGTACCCAGGGCTCCTCCCTGTCCTCTACAACTATTTAAACATTTACCTACCTCCCCCCCTCTGTCATCATTCTAACAGAAGTTGGACTCAAATTCTATATTTACGCTGATGACGTCCAGATCATTATTCCCACCCGCGACTCTCTTGCCGCTACTCTATGTTTCTGGGAAAACTGCCTTTCTGCCATTAACACCTTACTCACCTCAATGCAACTTGCCCTCAACTTTACCAAAACCGAACTACTCCTCATTCACAACCACCACACATTTAAACTGGCCACTCCCACTGACCCTCTGACCGCTTCCCTCCTCTCGCAACCTTCAGTTTGAAATTTAGGGGTCCTCATCGATCCTCATCTGAACCTCAAAAACCACATCACCTCTGTTATTAAGGGAGGTTTCTACAAGCTCTCGGTCCTGAAAAAGCTCAAACCACTCCTCCACACCCACGACTTCAAAACTGTCATTCATGCCACACTCACATCTAAGCTAGATTACTGCAATTCCCTCTATCTTGGCCTTCCTTATTCCACCATCAGACCCCTCCAGATTCTGCAAAATGCTACAGCAAGGATCATTAGTAACACACGTAAATCTGAGCACATTACCCCTGTCCTTAAAAGCCTACACTGGCTCCCCATCTCCTTCCGCATCCTGTTCAAAACCTTCACCATCTTACACAAAGCTATCTACAAACACAACTCCTCCTGGCTCAATGAACCCCTCCAACCCTCACAATCCTCCCACCCTACCAGAACAATCCACAAATGTACCCTGCTCATCCCCCCCTCAAAAAAGCCCACCTCTCAGTTACAAGAAATCGTGCTTTCTCTATTGCCGGCCCCACGTGCTGGAATGACCTACCACCCAGTCTTCGTATGGAACCCTGCCCTCTCAAATTTAGAAAACTACTAAAAACGTGGCTCTTTCATCAAGCCTTCCCAGATTAACCTCCCTTGACTCCCCTGCTTCCTCACTACCCGGTATACGTGCCTTGTATATTTACCCCTTGTATAGTCACCCCTTGTATATTCATACTCCTTTAACAATAATAATATATTTTTCTCTTGAACCATAGTTAACCTTGTTACTTATATGTTTCTGTTCCTCTCGTTTCTCTCCTCCTACTTGTTGGGGTCTCCTCCCAACCCCCAGTTACTCTTAGTATCCCATCTCCCCCCCCCCCTGTTATTTGTAATTTCCACCTTTTTGTTATCATGTAAACAGACATGATGTGTATTTTAATGTCGGTATAGAAAAATTGTTAAATAAATAAATATCTGGCTATATTCTGCCCACCACTTATCTGGCTAAGTACGTATCCCCAGAGCTGGTGCTAGCTTTTTTTGCTGCCCTGTGCGAACAATTACTGCACTGTCCCACCCCCCCCCCCCCCCCCACCTGACTCCCACATCATTCACTCTGTTCTGCACCCATCAAAAAAAAGCCCAGCTCCCTCCAGTAATCTATATTTTTAAAAACTGACACCCCCCTAAATGGAATCCATGGTCAAGGGAAGGGTATGAAGTACCCTAAGTAAACCTTACAGCCTTGTGCGCTCATGCACACCTACCCACCCTCTACAGGCGCATGCACAATTCAATTATGCATTTATAACAGATTTTACATGAAAAAAAATAACATTCAAAAGAACACTCTTCTGAGGCAAAATATCACTTAGTGTGAATATTATATTTACATGCACTGCTGTGGTGCCAACCAGAAAATCCTGCAAAAAAAGACACTTGGAACTCCTATAGAATTACACTTTTTGTAATGTGTGCTGGGTGTGGGCTTGACCCTCAGAAAGCCATGAATAAATGGAATTACCATTACAATATAGTAAACCTCCCATACAAAAACAACCTTAACTGCCAGCAGTCAAACAGTAACAACCTTATCTATGAAAAGGTAAAACTGCACATATTACATCAGGCCCTAGGACACCAATGCACTATCTATTAAGAAAACCGAACAAATCAGCTGCTAAGATCACTACAGATAAATTATATGGTAGCACATGGAGAACACAGCCCTTGACCAAATATGTAATAAAGAGATCAGAAAGTATAAATAGAAAGATGCAGAGAACTAAACTGGAACCCACAACAGCCTCTATAAGCAGAGCAACAATGGAAAAACAGAAACATTACTGTTCTTCATAAAACATTAAAAAAAATAAAATCAAGAAATATAAAACAATCATAATAGTAAAATCATAGTCATAAAAAGAATAAATATTTCAAACTAGTTAACAAATAGAATATCCCAAAATTCCCAAACACCAATAAAATAATTCAAACATCTGATGAATAAAAAAAATTCAATAATTAAAATGTTCTAATATTTCCCAAAAAAAACAAAATATTTCAAAACCGTAGAAGCATCAAATTACACACAATTATTAAAACTAATAAGGATTAAAAAAAATCTCCTGCTCTCCATACCATAGGATTGTTTGATTTCCAGTCACCTTGAGATTGCTGTGGATGGGGGGAGGTAGGGCCACACAAACTTATCTCACTCTCTGTCTCTCACTCATACAAACTTAGTCTTTTCCTCACAGACACCTGTGTGTGTGTGTGTGTGTGTGTGAGCATGCCTGTGAGGACCTATATGTGATACATAGGCTTTCACAGGCAATTGCACACAGGCTTTCACACACACATAATATAAACACAAGTTCTGACATAGGCATACACTCAAGCTCTCATACAGACACACAAACATACACATGCACACAAGCTCTGACACTTGCAAAGCTCTCACATAGACACACACACATGAGCACCTACTTGTACACACAAGCTCTGACACACATTCATTCACATGCACACAAGCTCTACACACACGGGCACACACACATGTGGGTTTTTTTCTCCACACCATGGTGGCATAGGCTCCACTGTGGCCCCCTCTGTTCTCTTCCTCTTCACTTTGGGCCATGGTGGAATGAGCTCCACCACGGCCCTGTGGGCATCTGTTCCTTTGGCTCTACTGGCCTTTCTGCAAAGGAGGGGGCAAGAGCTGCAAAGCTGTGAGCGCAAGCGCGCAGCGTAAAGGGGAAATTGCTGCGGCCTTTCTTCATTTTTGGCCACCAGTGGGTTGAGCTCCTTCGGCAGCCTGCCTCTCTGAGTTTTTTCATTTTTGGCTGCTGGCGGCCTCTCTTGCTGCCGCCGCTCCCTCAGGTGTGCGTTCTCATGCAAATGCACTGTATGCACACCCAGTCGCACTGGGCCTGCTTATCCCACTAAGTAGTGACTGCTGATCGCAGCCAGATATTCATCCACCACCAGTTAGCCAAATAAGTTGCTACTTATCCGGCTAAGTAGTGCTTTGAATCGATAGTAATTTTTGTAGTTTGTTTTCCGTCGATAGCAGGCTGATTTAGCCATGCTGTATGGGAGCATGTCGTGACCCTCGTAGGCAGAGCTTCACTCAGTCACAGAGCTTAAACGCTGTGCGGTGTGTTCCCGCGCGAATTAGCTATCTCCTCCTCAGTCTTTTTTTCTGCAGGCGGGCTTTTTTCTCTCAGTGAAATTTTTTCAAACTACGGTTTTTTCACAATTTTTTCCATCTCAAATGGCTCCGAAACCATCGTGTTTCAAATATTGCCAATGCAGTACAATTATGTCCATCACGGATGGACATAATTACTGCTGTATTTGCCTCGGGCCTGATCACGACCAGGGATCTCGACGTGTTTGTGGACAGATGTGTCCCCCCCCCCATCCCCCCCCCCCCCCGAGTGCGCGGCAACGAGTGGAATGAATGGACAGGCTTAGGACATCGGGCTCGTATGCCCCGGTGCCGTCGATGCAGTCTTTGCCCTGCCGGCTGAAGAAATAGACGCATCAGAAACGGGCCTCCTCCCTGGGGCTACAGGAGAAGCCACATTTGGAGCCTAGGTCTACCTCACCTGCAGTGCCCAAGGAAACACAACAGGGGTCGAAAACTATTCCCCCTAGTGCTAAAAAGAAGTCTTCTGCTTCATCCGGGTCACAGGGACCTGTCCCCGGCTCTTAGCACCTCACGGCGGCATCACCGTCAACACACATGACCCATGATGTGCCATCTACAAAACCATCAAAGCAAAATGTGCCGTCCTCTGTGCCATCGCATGCTGAGCCATCTTTGATGCCACCGAAGCATGATGACACTGGGCTGCCATTGTGGCATATTCCATGTTCCCCTCATGTACCACCATTAAAACACAAAAAGAAGACTCATCACTCCAAGCATCTTCCGGCGCATTCCTCTCCAGACTTGTGCCGTACTTACTCATTTCATTCATCAAAAGTACACAAACACTGTGGGCACAAAGAACGGCCAACAACATCATCTGTGCACTCTAGTCACTCCTCTTATTCCTGAGCAACATACATAGACAAGGATGTTGAATTTTTCTCTGACCCTCCTTCTCCTCCTTCTAAGGCGAGTTCTCACAGTGCCAGGTCCATTTATACAGATATGTCCTCTGTGTCCAAGCGGAGAAGCCATTCTCCTGTCTTACAGGAACTATTGTTTAATAAACACAGGCCTTCAAATATTATTCCACCGTCCAAACAACCATTAGGTGCACATGCTCATGACATCTATTAGCAGCATTGCCTACCCGCCCACCTTCCACAGGACACCAAACGCCGACTCATCAGGGCACCTTGGCATCAAAAGCCATGTCTAGAATATCTCAAGCTCTATCTACCTTCTTCGCAGATCTAGAATCCATAGAAGGAACAAATATTCCACCTCATGATTCTCCGCCACCATCTTCCCCTCAAGGGAAATCTCCTGCCACTCCACCAGGAGAAGATATTCCTACGGCTCCAGGTCCAGAACTCTTATAGCCCGGAATCACCAATTGCATCGGCCTAGTCTCCCAATTCTTCTACGGGCATGCTGTCTGACTCACTGGACACCCTCCCAGAACCCTACCCTCCACCAGAGGACCTCACATACTCTAAATTTGAGAAAGTGGGGGCACTCCTCAATGTAGAGACAGGGAAAGTGTCTGACCCCCGTACGGAAACTCTTGGTATATTGAAAATGTTAGATATGCCTCACGAACCTACTGCTTTACCACACATGCAGTTTTAGAAAGCATTTTTCAAAAAATGTGGGAATCGCCTTTTTCCACCCCTGCCACGTCTAGGAAAACGGACTTAAAATTCCATATGAGGAACTCATCGGTTTACAGCTCAGTTTCCTCACAACTCAATTGTTGTAGAATCAGCAATGGCTAAGGCAAAATGTCCTAAACTACACGCCACCTGGTAAGGACAATAAATATCTGGACTAATTTGGATGGAAATCATATCATGCAGCAATGTTATCCTCCAAGATAAGTACTCATCAGTTTTATATTACTCAATACCTCTTTGAGTCCTTGCAGAAATTACGACCACTCTGCCTCGCAGAGGACAATTCATTGCCACAACCCTTTACAGATATAGTAGAAGGCGTGCGTCATTTACTACGCTCAATTTATGAAAACTTTGACACCTCTGCAAGAACCTCCTCAGCAGCAATCGCTGCTAGTCACCTAGCTTGGCTGCGTGCTAGAGCGATAAGGGACGATGTCCACAAAATGTTGGCCGATATTCCTTGCAAAGCACAACACCTTTTTGGAGATCAATTTGCAGAGACTGTTTCAAAATTAAAGGAACAGAACTTAGCAGTAATGTCTCTGACCTTACATACGGATTACAACTCTACGTCAAAAAAGTACAACCAATCTTATCGGCATAGACCATTCACGAGGTCAATACCGGCCTTACTCCTCGTTCAGGACACAGCCATTCATGCAGCCAAGGTCGTCGTCTTCTCAACCTTCGCAACCTTGTCAAGGTCCATGACAGCAACGACCTTCTAGACAGGGCTCAGTGCCCCCACAGAAACAGCCTCTGGCTTTTTGAAGCCTGCCAAACCATCATCACTGCTAAAAATAGGGAGATGCCTACAATACTTCCACAACAATTGGGTATCCATCACTTCGGATCGCTGGGTACTGCAAATTATAAAGGAAGGTTACCAATTCTTCAAGGATTCGAGCATCAGATACCAGCTTTAAAAACAGAAGTCTCGGAACTCCTCTTAAGCGGATCCATCCAACTACTTCTAATTCATCAGATGGATCAAGGATTCTATTCCTAATACTTCCTCATTCCCAAAAAATCAGGTGGCCTTCTTCCCATCCTCGATCTTCGGAACCTCAACAAACATATCCAAAGAGAAAAATTCAAGATGACCTCTCTCAAGAACATATTTCTTCTTCTTCTACAACGGAACAATTGGATGTGTTCCATTGATCTGAAGGATGCGTACTCTCACATACCCATGCACCCGTCGTCCTGGCGTTTCCTGTGTTTTCGCGTTCAGAACACTCATTACCAATACAAAGTGCTACTGTTTGGCCTTTCCTCAGCACCCAGAGTGTTCACTAAATGTCTAGCAGTGGTGGTGGCTCATCTCAGACAACAGTCAATCCAAATCTTTCCTTACTTGGACGATTGGCTTCTAGTAGCCTCAAACCCGGTTACACTCAAAGCCCATACGGCTACTGCACTAGAATACCTTCGAAATCTAGGATTCATCAACTATGAGAAATCTCATCTCTAGCCCACACAACTACTGCAGTTCATTGGAGCAGTGATACACACTGTATGCAACAGAGCTTACCTGCCTGAAGACAGGTCTCACACCCTATTGGGACTAGCATAACATATGCGCAGTCAAACACATTCCTCTGCATGACATGTGCTCCAACTGCTAGGCCACATGGCAGCAGCCATTCATGTAGTCCCGCACACAAAACTACACATGCGACAACTACAATGGGGCCTCAAGCACCAGTGGAGCCAATACAAGCAACCCTTATCAACACGGGTAGAAATTACCACAATGATGAAATTAGACATTTGATGGTGGCTCTCCCACTCCAATCTCTCTGCGGGTGTCCCATTCCGACGCCTTCTTATCAGATGATACTAACCATGGATGCCTCCCGGAAAGGCTGGGGAGCACACCTAACCTAACTAAAAACTCAGGGTTTATGGTCCCCAGAGGAATTGAAGCTGCACATAAATCTACTCGAACTACGAACAATCTGGAAAGCACCCCAAACCTTCTCCACTCAATTGGTGGAGAAATGGCTCATGATTTATATGGACAACCAAGTAGCCATGTTCTACATAAACAAAGAAGGCGGGTCTGGTTCATGGACTCTCTGTCGCGAAACCCTTCGCATATTTCACTGGGCAGAGACGATGAACATGTCTCTCCAGTCTACCTACCTACCGGGACTGACAACACCACAGCGGACCGCCTCATCAGAATCTTCCATCCCCACAAATGGATGCTCAATCGGACAGTGGCTGCAGATCTCTTTCACGAATGGGACTTTCCCACTCTCGACCTTTTTGTGACAGAAGACAATCGACAAGTTCTCCGCTTTTGCTCAATCTATCCCAGCAAACTTTGTTACGCTCCGGATGCGTTTCTCATCCCATGGACAGAGGGCCTGCTGTATGCTTACCTTCCCATTCCTCTTATTTCGAAAACAATTAAAAAATGTATTCAAGATGTAGCAGACATGATTTTAATAGCCCCAGCGTGGCCAAGACAACCATGGTATGCCTATCTCCTTCGTCTGTCCATTGCTTCCCACATACCTCTGGGAAACAATCCTGACCTACTGACACAGGAGGGAGGCTATCTTCTCCACCTGATGCATCGCTCCCTCCACCTGATGGTGTGGAGATTGAACGGCAAGTATTAAGTCACCTTGCACTCCCAGGTCACACAGAGGATGTTCTTATTTCTTCCAGATAGCCTTCCACTAGATGTAATTATAAAGGGAAATGGCACCGTTATTCCCAGTGGTGCACTCATAGGAAACATAATCATTTCTTGTCAGAGGTGTCGGAGATTCTTCACTACCTACACCACCTCTACCAGTCTGGTCTCGCTACATAGTCTGAGTTCATATCAGTGTGATTGCTGCATTCCATCACACTGACAATGGGGTTCCAATTTTGTACCACCCTTTAATCTCATGTGTGGACTGTTGCACTTACAACCACCATCGCTAAAGCCTCCAGTCCCTTGGGACTTGAACGTCATTCTAGAGCAATTAATGTTCTCTCTTTTTGAACACCTGGATACTTCCCCCATCAAATACCTGACCTGTAAAACAGTATTCCTTGTGGCCGTTACATCAGCACGCAGAGTCAGCGAATTGCAAGCCTTAGTGCATTATCCTCCATACCTAGAGTTCTTTCATGACAGTCACCCTTCTACCTCATCAGATGTTCTTACCCAAGGTAGTATCAGCGTTCCACTTGAATCAAACAATTACCCTACCAATTTTCAAACCAAAGCCACATCTGCACGATAGGGATCACCAATTACATTCACTGGATTACAACAGGCTCTAGCTTATTACAAACAGAGAATGGACTCCCAGACTAGACCTTCTCAGCTTTTCCTGTCCTTCAATCCAAATTCTCTGGGACAACCAGTTTCCAAAAGAACAATCGCTAGCTGGTTGTCCCAATGCATCCAGTTTTGCTACACCAAGCATTCCATTAAGTTGGATAGTAAACCTAAAGTGCATCAGATTAGAGCCACGGCTGCATCGGTGGCCCACCTCAGAAAAGTGCCTCTCTTGGACATTTGCAAGGCAGCAATGTGGTCTTCCTTACACACATTCAAGTTGCACTATTGCCTACAACAGTCCACTTCCGATGCTGCACTAGGTTCCGCAGTCTTGTCAAACCACCACCACTGATAAGACTGTCTATTACCATAGGGATGGCTGTCCTGAACTTTCTTACAAGCACTAGCAAGACATCATCCATAGCTTGGGACTCCCATACAGCATGGCTAAATCAGCTGCTCTCGATGGGAAAAAGCAGTTTGCTTACTGTAAACGGTGTTTCCGTCGATAGCAGATGATTTAGCTATGTGTTCCACCCTCCTCCCTAGATAGACAATCAAAATAAATAAAGAAATACGAAAAAAAGTGAAGACTTTTGCTACTACATTCTATCTTGGCTACAAAGAGACTGAGGAGGAGATGGCTGATTCGTGCGGGAACACACCGTACAGCTGCACAGAGTTCAAGCTCTGTGACTCACTGAGGGAAGCTCCGCCTACGAGGGTCGCGACGAGCTCCCATACAGCATGGCTAAATCATCTGCTATCGACAGAAACACTGTTTACGATAAGCAAACATGCTTTTTAAGCAGCATAGATAAAGACTGAAGTGAAGTCCATCTGTTTTGGTTTTGAATTTGCATTCTCCAGAACAGTTGTATATATCCCACACACTGGTAGCTGGTCTGCAGTTTGAGAGACTTGTTCTTGATAAGCCCCTCATGAGGGAGGATATATCAACTTCCATGGCTGTATTACTTGCACCTTGTATTTTTGGTTTGTTTTTGATAATTTATCTTATAGATTTTTAATCTGATTATATATTAAATTGTTTATTTCCTAGTTTTTGTATTTTATGTATTGTGCATATTTGTGAGCCACCTAGAATAGTAGTAGGGTCAGATTATAAATTTTTAAAATAAACCTTCCCCTTGTGCTTTTTTTTTTTTAAGCTAATATACATTTACTAAATGTAATTAAAATCTAATGCTAAATAATGGCTCCTCTCAAGAGCTGTAATGATTTTCAAGTGCATTATTTGATAATTGGGCCAAGGAGACCCTAGTTGGGATCACACTCCATCCTATACTGTACTTGTTCTTGCTCTTGGGAGAGGGAAAGAGGCCAAAAAATAGTATTTTTACCAGCAGGTTTGAATAATTTAGTATGTCAATCTCAATTTGAAATTTGAAAATGACATATCAGTAATGGAAGGATTCCTTTATGATTACCCTTAACGGACAGCATGGGGCTAAATTGCATGGAACAGCAGTTACTACCTTAAATTGCTGGGCAGACTGGATGGACCATTTGGTCTCTATCTGCTGTCATTACTATGTTACTATGATTAAAGATAAAGCTAAGGTCTGAAATATGAATAGACCCTGAGACAAAAGTGTGGGAACAAAATCATTCTCTGACATTTTTAGCTTTTATTAAAATTTAAAATTATGAATAAAGAGAAATATTATTTGTATTTAAATTGCTAAGTGGTGGTTCTGCTCTAAGTAATTGTACTGTACCCTGGTGTAGGGTTGGAAAACTTCCATCAGGACTTATTTGCCAGGAATGAAATGCACTCATCTTGTACTCCTGACACCCATTTTCCCAGTTTTTTTGGTTTGTTTTTTTTTTGGGTGAGGGTATTCGCAGAATTGACAGTTCTGCACATTTTTTTTTTAGTGTCCCATTTATATAAATATTTTATTTGTTTTTTTTCATTATTATATTCATTACTTTAGATATGCTGACCTGGAATGTATCTACAATCAACTAAAAAGTAAAAAAGTTAGGAAGATGGCAGAGCTCTTGGAAAGAATGGAGAGCAGCTATTTCCCAGCATTCAAAGCCATGTTCAAAGATGTTGTGGCAGGTGAGATCTTGAATATCCACATTGACAAGTCAGGTCATAAAAGAAGGCTGTAAAGGCAATGTTTGGGGTATAGGGCCATATTTAGGGACACAGTGGTCAATCAGGCTGTAGAAACATCTTCTGGGACATAGTGGCAGGGGAAACGGTAGCATCACATTAAAAAAAAAAATACAGTGGTGGGTGAGTCACTAGATCTAAATTAGAAGAGGATGTCCGAGATCTACATTTGTTAACATAATAGCAGAGAAGACTTTTTTGGGGTGCTGATGGGGGTAGGTTGTGCCACTTTGGGGGAGACAGGGTGGGGGCGATTGTAAAGTCAGATTCTGGGGCACAGGAGAGAAGAAGTTTTAATGGTAATTTTAAAATTGGTGCACATGTGTATAGGGGCGTGCAGCCAGATGCCCTGAAATGTTATCGTGCACAAGTACATGTGCGTTTTATAAAACAGGCCGGGTATGGGTATGGGTATATGTGCTCCTCATTTTTGAGTGTACACGCACAGCAGGGCAATGTCAGCTTTGAAGCATGCAAGTAAGGGAATTTTATAATAGGTGCTTGTCCAGGCCATGACCAGTTTCACCAGTTCGCCCACCACTTTGCCCCATCTATAATGTAGCTAGGTCCTCAAGACCCACCTGATTCTTTAGCCTGCACTCCCTCCAATTAACCAGGATCCCTCAAGCCCTTCATATCTGGCTAGAAATTTGTATTCTGACTTGCACCTTATCTATAGCAAAGTAAAGCTGAGCTGGATGCATGCATATCACTTGGTCCCGCCCCAGAATGCCCATGCCCCACCCACATTCCTCCTCTTTTTTTTTTTTTTCCCCAATGCGGCATATTCATGCATCGGTACTTGTGTGCTTATGTGGGTGGCTTATAAAATCCGGTGGACATGTGCTAGATGCACATCTGGCTTTTAAAATTAACCTTTTTGTGTACAATACTCTGGTGATACAAGAGTGGTGGAAGCTCTTGATCCATGCTGAGAGATAAAGGAGCAGGGGGTGGAGAAGCTGAAAATTCATTTTTTGGAGCAATAGGGCACGAGGGGTTGGCAGAAGAGCTACTAAATGAATTGTAAGCATTGTCGCTTTTAAATGAAGGTAAAATGTTATCTCTGGAAGCCTTTTCTGCCAGGTTTGTTTATATATTTACTTTCATTGTATTAAAAATTATTATAGCTATGACTTCTACCTAACAGAGTAATACAGCCAAGAAGTGAGGGTGCAGGGTGGCAGTAAAGGTAGTCAGTCAAAATGACTTCTTTTGGAAGATGTGAGCCATACCTGGTGCTTTCTTGGGTTTTCCTTATAGCTCTGACAGAGGCTCAGGACATCAATCTGCACTTGAAGCCACTAAAGCGCCACTTTGAGGATATTGAAAATATGGAGTTTAATGAGGTGAAACCCTTAATCAGGCCTCTGCTGCATGTCGTGTGCTTAGTATGGGCTACATCCAAGTATTACAACACACCTGCTCGGCTCATTGTGCTTCTGCAGGAAACCTGCAACCTGCTCATCCAGCAAGTAAGTGCCCCATGTTTAAGGCTGGCAGTGTCCCCTCTAGAGGGTAGGGAGGTGAAACAACCTAATCAATGACTGGAAAATGGTTGAGAAAAAAAAGCAAGAATAAAAGGGTAGAAAGTTGTCCTGATCTGAAGCTGTTTTGCTTAGTGCTTAAGACTCAAAGGAATTTATTTGAAGGGTTGAACTATTAATGTTTTTATTTGTATAATGGAAAGTACTTTAAGAGCATGAATTAATTCTGATTGTAGCTTCAGTGTATATTTGAGCATTGGGAAAACTATTGTGAAAGCTTGAATTAATCCTGTGTATAGATTTAAATTTAATTCTGAATGTATTTTGGTATTGAGATAGTAATTTTGAGACAGTGCAAAAGTCACTTGCCTGCTCTGAGAAGGTGAGAGCTGGTTCCTGGGCAAATAATCACTGGTATCTTGAATCCTACTTAATCCATTTAAGACTTTTAGTATATAGAATGTTACTACTATTAGGAGGAAAATTTCCTAGCTAAGTCAATTAGGATTTACAATAATGTGCAATTAAACTTGATTTTAGTAATTGACTACTTTTAGTCCTATTGTAGGTCATTGACAAACTAGCAAAAAATGCATAATAAAATTGAGCATTTAAATGTGATTAAGCATTCCCTTTGGCAAGGTGTTAGCTCTAGGGTATAACAGTGGCAATCTGGGGGAACTGCTTTGCATCTCTCATGGTGCTTGAAGCCTTCAGTCATTCTTCATGCTGCTTGGCCCCCTTTATCAGTGCCTGTCTTTGAGGTTTTACTTCCACCTTTTCTGTCTTGTCGAACATAAGATATGCCATGCTGGGTCAGACCAAGGGTCAATCAAGCCCATCATCCTGTTTCCAAGAGTGGCCAATCCAAGTCACAAGTACCTGGCAAGTACCCAAACATTAACTAGATCTCAAGCTACTATTGCTTATTAATTTAATAGCAGTTAGAACATAAGATATGCCATATTGGATCAGACCAAGGGTCCATCAAGCCCAGTATCTTCTGTCCAACAGAGGACAAACAAGTCACAAGTACCTGGCAAGTACTCAAATATTAAATGAATAGATCTACTGTCACCACATCCTCTGGCAATGAATTCCAGAGCTTAATTATGTGTTGAGAGAAGAATTTTCTCCAATTTGTTTTAAATGAGCTACTTGCTAACTTCATGGAGTGCCCCCTAGTCCTTGTATTATCCGAAAGAGTAAATAAACAATTCACATTTACCTGTTCAAGTCCTTTCATGATTTTGTAGACCTCTATCATGTTCCTTTTCAGCAGTCTCTTCTCCAAGCGGAATAGCCCTAACCTCTTTATCCTTTCCTGATAGGGGAGTCATTCCATGCCCTTTATCATTTTGGTCGCCCTTCTCTGTACGTTCTCCAGTACAACCATATCCTTTTTTTGAGATGTGGCGACCAGAACTGCACACGGTATTCAAGGTGTGGTCTCCCCATGGAGCGATACAAAGGAATTATGAAATCTACAATTTTATTTACCATTCCCTTCCTAATAATTCCTAACATTTTGATTTTTTTTGTCTGCGACAGCACACTGGGCTGAGTATTTCAATGTATTATCCACTGACACCTAGATCTCTTTTCTGATTGGTATCTCCTATTGTGGAACGAACATTGTGTAACCCAAGCAAGGGTTATCTTTCCTTCCTTCTACTCTTCCTCTCTAAAACTAAGTAGAAAAAATGCCTAAGAAACAAAAAAAAAGCAATGCAAATATCCCTTTTTCAAAAATTAAATGAACAAAAAGATATTAATAATTATCCCCCTTCAAAGAAAGGTCTCTAGTTGAATTCAGCCAGGAAAACTTACCTGTTGTAGTTTAGCTCCTCCAATAAAGGCAGATTTGTTCTTAGCTGTGGTGACCTATATGCAGAGCTCAGATCCTGATCCAATTAACACAGGCAGTAAGCTCCTTTCAATGACCAAGCTTCAAAGAAAAAGCTGTCCCTTTGAACTACTAAATCCAAAGGCAGAAACAAAAAGGCAGTAGAACAAGGTAACCCCTTCCCTTCTACTCTTCCTTTCTAAAACTAAGTAGAAAAAATGTCTAAGGAAAAAAAAGTAATGCAAACAATCCCTGTAAAAGGAGCAAAGAAGTAGAAAAAGTGGGAAGTTTCTGGATTTTTTTTTCTCTAGGAACTTATCCAAATCTTTAAACCCAGCTACACTAACGGTCGTAACCACATCTTCTGGCAATGAATTCCAGAGCTTAACTATGTGCTGAGTGAAAAATAATTTTTTTGATTTGTTTTAAATGAGCTACTTGCTAACTTCATGAAGTGCCCCCTAGTCCTCCTGTTATCTGAGAGAGTAAATAACCAATTTACATTAACTTGTTCAAGTCCTATCATGATTTGTAGACATCTATCATATTCCCTCTCAGTTGTCTCTTCTCCAAGCTGAACACTCTTAACTAGGGATGTGAATCGTTTTTCAACGATTAAAATTATCGTCCGATAATTTTAATATTGTCTTAAATCGTTATAGAACACAATACAATAGAAATTCTAACGATTTATCGTTAAAAATCTTTAAATCGTGTTAGTGTGCACTAACAGAAAATGATACAAATTGACACTTTCCAGGTCAGTAAAGGTCAGTTAGGAATAAATATGTATTCCTATTGGCTGGCTGCCCTCTTATCTATTGATGTTACCAAGGTTCCCACTGAGGTGATGGTTGGGGGGATGGGAAATGGAAACTGTTGGTAGTTGACAAAAAAAGTAATGTGATCAGTCAATATGACTAGAACTTGTGCCCTATTCCTGATACCAGGGGTGTTGTGATCTTCCTGCACTCAGTGCCCTATCCCTGATACCAGGGGTGTTGTGATCTTCCTGCACACAGTACCCTATCCCTATTAATACCAGGAGTATTGTGATCTTCCTGCACACAGTGCCCTAACCCTGATACCAGGGGTGTTGTGATCTTCCTGCACACAGTGCCCTAACCCTGACACCAGGGGTGTTGTGATCTTCCTGCACACAGTGCCCTAACCCTGATACCAGGGGTGTTGTGATCTTCCTGCACACAGTGCCCTAACCCTGACACCAGGGGTGTTGTGATCTTCCTGCACACAGTGCCCTAACCCTGACACCAGGGGTGTTGTGATCTTCCTGCACACAGTGCCCTATCCCTATTAATACCAGGAGTGTTGTGATCTTCCTGCACACAGTGCCCTAACCCTGATACCAGGGGTGTTGTGATCTTCCTGCGCACAGTGCCCTACCCTGATACCAGGAGTGTTGTGATCTTCCTGCACACAGTGCCCTAACCCTGATACCAGGGGTGTTGTGATCTTCCTGCATGCAGTGCCCTATCCCGCCTGCATTACTAGTGAGAGGCTGGCTTCACAGACAGGGGGGAGCTGCCTGACCCTCACTCCTCCCCTCCCCCATGTCCCAGCCAGTGAATGGTGTGTGGGTGAGGGGGGGGGGGGAGGATGGTGAGGCTGAAACAGCTCCTTCCCTGCATTACTAGTGAGAGGCTGGCTTCACAGACAGGGGGGAGCTGCCTGACCCTCACTCCTCCGGGGTGTTGTGATCTTCCTGCACACAGTGCCCTATCCCTGATACCAGGGGTGTTGTGATCTTCCTGCATGCAGTGCCCTATCTCTATTAATACCAGGAGTGTTGTGATCTTCCTGCACACAGTGCCCTATCCCTAATACCAGGGGTGTTGCGATCTTCCTGCACACATTCTAGTCACATTGACTGATCACATTACTTTTTTTGTCAAGCTACCAACTGTTTCCATTTCCCATCTCCCATATATTGTCAGTGGGAACCTTGGTAACATGAATAAATAAGAGGACAGCCAATAGGAATACATATTCATTCCTAAACTGACCTTAACTGACCTGAAAATGTCAAATTGTATCATTTTCTGTTAGTGCGCACTAACAATGGTTAGTGCGAACTAACTCCCGTTAGTGCGCACTAATCGGAAAAAACGATTTTAAACGATTTTTTAACTAAAAAATCGTGCCAAACACGATTTTCTTCTCCTGCCAGGCGATTTCAATCGTTAAGACGATAGGGGACACGATTCACATCCCTACTCTTAACCTCTTTAGCCTTTCCCCATAGGGCAGAGTCGTAGGCTCTTTCTGCCACTTTTGCTGCCACTTTCCAGTCTCCTCAGTCTTTTTAGGTGCCTTGGAGTTCTTTCCCCCTTCTTTTGATTTCTTATACAAGTTTTAAAACAATTGATTAGAAAATCCCTATTCTGAAGTCCAGCATAGGCTGAAAATTTCCTGGAATGCTTCCCCCATTGACTTTAATGGCAAACAAAAAGAAATCAAACTAAAAAATGAGGTTTTTTTTTTAATTCATTTTGAAACTAAAAGAAAGGAATTAGGATTCCCATGAAATTAATTTTAAAACTAATTATTTTTTTCCTGCTGCACATGCGTAATAGGTAAACATGGCTTAATAGGAAAGTGTCAACATGGCTTTAGCAAACAAAAATTTTGCTTTACCAATTTTAGATTTTTTTGAATGTATAAATAAACATGCTCTGTAGATAGAGGAGATGGTTAATACAGTGTATTTGGATTTTTGAAAAGCATTTGACAAAGTCCCTCATGACAGACTCCTCAGGAAATAAATAAGTTACATGATAGGAGGCTGTGCCCTATTGTGGACTGGTAACTGGTTAAAAGACAGGTGGTAACAGATTAATGCCAAATGGAGAGAGGTTATTCGTGAAGTGTCCCAGGGAGATGGACTTGGAACTATGCTGTTTAACATATTTATAAATTATCTGTAGATCTGTTTCTTACTCTCTGTAGCACTAGCTTTCTTTAGTCTACCTGGCTATTGTTTTATGGACTTTTTCTCCAGGTATTTGTCCAAACCTCTTTTAACTCCAGCTGTGTTAGTCACCTTGACCATGTCCTTTGCTAACAGATTCCACAACTTAACTTTGTGCTGATTGAAAGTACTTTCTACAGTTTGTTTTCAATCAGTGGCTAGTTTCATGGAATGTCTACTTGTTTTAGTAATTGAAAGGATAAATAACTGTCTTTTTATAAATTTCTATCATGTCCCTCTTTCATCTATCTTTTTTCTCAGCTGAAGAGCTCCAGTCTGTGTAGCCTCTCATCATAGGTTAGTGGCGGTTGGTCACTCACTTTTCATGGGCATGAATCCACCCATATGCCAACCAGACCTGTCCCGGGAAGTGTGTTGTGTGCTGGGTGCCAAAATCTGGCATTGCATAGAGAGTGCTGAAAATCGTAAAGCCTACAGATCACCATCTTTTGCTCATCCATGTTGGCATGGAAGCTGTTGCTAGGTATTACACAGAACATTTCAAATGGGTCTTCATGACTGTTGAAGAGGGTAAAGCAAACAGGAACACAGATGGTATTCTTCTCGGTCCTTTTGTCAAAAAATAAAGGCCCAGACAGGGAAACTCGCATTCTGGAGATGAATGAATGGATGTGTAGATGGTGTTGAGAACATTTTGGCTTTCCGAACCATAGAGAGAGTATCTGTCTATAAGGGGCACAACGTCTTCCAGAAAAGAATGACAAATCTACTGAAGAGAGCTTTAAGCTAGGATCATTGGGGATGGGTGAAAAAAAAAAAAAGTCCTAAGGTAAGTAAAAGTACGTAAACATTTATAGAAAAAATATGGGAAGGGGAGACACAGAAAAAGCTACATGGAAAGCCATGCACACTAATGCTCATGGTATGGGAAATAAAGTCCAGGATCTAGAGGCAGTCATGCAAGAAGCAGACTTGGATAGTAGTAGCTGTCACAGAGATGTGGCATATGGAAAATCACGCCTGGGAAATAATTATACTGGGCTACAATGTATTTAGGAAGGACAAGGTAGAAAGAAAAGGAGTGGCGGCATACTATATATATATATATATATATATATATATATATATATATATATATATAGTAGTAGCTGTCACAGAGATGTGGCATATGGAAAATCACGCCTGGGAAATAATTATACTGGGCTACAATGTATTTAGGAAGGACAAGGTAGAAAGAAAAGGAGTGGCGGCATACTATATATATATATATATATATATATATATATATATATATATATATATATATATATATATATATATATATATTAACTCCAGCTCATTTATTACTATATATAGATAGTAATAAATGAGCTGGAGTTAACCAATGGGTACTCGAAAAACAATGTTATACAAATAATTTGAGTACTCACAAATATTATGTAAACATTTTCAGTAACAACATTTTTATTGTATCATATCTTTAGACTAAACTAAGAGAGCATAACAATGTTTTTAAGACCACTAAATGGTAATCACCTGTTATAATGCATCCCCTTCTTACCACTCATTCATAATAATAAACCAAACTTACTACTGAGCTCAACACACACACACACCCTAAAACTCATACACACTATATTAAAACAAATTGCTTATCTCTGAAGCTTACTAAATTAGCATTATTACATGGGGATATACATTTAACTGTAAATACAACAAATAGACACAGTTTACAAAAGCAATCAAACCAACACCGTTCTAGAGAGGAAATGTTCCTACTCATTTTTTTTTAAAGTGCTAAAGCAATAACTGTAGGGCCTAAATGTCCAAATGGTGGTTCCTCCACAAAATTCCAAAACTGCAATTCCAAACTTTTAATTACAGTCCCCGCAAGATTTCTACCTTTTAATTTCAGTCCCGGTGTTAGAACAAACTATAGGGACTAAATGACCAAACAATTTTTCTTCCACAAGGTTCCAAACATATAATTATGGTCCCCACAGGATTACAAACTTTTAATTTCAGTCCCAACAAAAGCCTAAGCTTCATTAGGGGATTTTTCAAGAACCAACATGTCACAGTAGGTAATTGAGCCCAAGTGCTTAGCCAAACTTCTCAGATTTTTTCCATGTCGTCACAGATATTTGCAATAATGTATTAGTCTCATTCACATACTGTAAAAATTACAAAAGACTCAAAATTAAAACCTTACTACAAGCTGTCTGTTAAAACCAATCAAATGATGTATTGTATCCAAACCTCCACTGTAAGCAGGAGAGGGGTGGTATCTTGTTCATTAAAACGCTCCTCAAAGCGTGCTACTTAAACAAATTACTTCATCTTGAAAACGCACGTTGCCACCATAAAGAAGACACATCATATATTTTACATTTTGGATGTTAAATTCATAGGTATAGTATCTAAATAAATCTTAAATCTCTATAACTCCTGAAAATAATTAGAATTGAAACAGTGTACCTTTATCAAATGGAGATGTGATTTCTTTCTACTCTTAATAAAATAACTTAATCGATCCACTAACCGGAAGCTCGCTTTAAATATACATAGCTCAGTCAACATATCCAACTTTATTAGCACAAAACCCAGGCGGAATAGACTATATCTAATAGCCTCCCATTCGATTGCTTTATTAAGCCCCTGGGATTGAATCGTATCTCAGTTGAAAATATATTATTGTTCTCTGCTTTGTAGCTGAAGGGAAATATTACACCCTTTCTGCTATGAATTACTTGTTGAATAATAACTTATTGTTTGTACTGTATGATTGCATTGTAACCAATGCTGCACTAAAGGTGCTTCCAAGTTTCTTTATGCAAATACAGCTGGAGCGTTGAATGATTCATGTCTTTTTTTTTTTTTTTTTGATGGCTGTAACAGATCTTTCGACAAATAAGGCATGCTTAATAGCCCGTTTGATTATCTGCCTAAAGCACAAGTTCATGTGCTTTGCGGAATGGTTGAATCTCTAAGATTTTAATTTACAATTTACGTTCAGCAGTAGTAACTATAAAGTGTGGGGTTTTTTGTTTTTTTTAGACACTGTGATCTATAAATGAGAAGGTACACTTTCCATAATTTTATCATAAGTCGACTGACATACCTTGCTGTCTTTCAATAGCCATCATCCTCGCAAACTCAGGGAAAGCATCCCGAATGGGCAATTTTTGATTTTGGGTCTGTACCTCTAAGGAAAACTTTAAAAAATCAAATAGAACACATGAGCTTACCAGAACTCCTTTAAATTTCCTTAATACAGTCAGATGTACCCTATCCAGCTCTATCACTTTAACTATTTTTAATTTACCTAGCTCCTCATGAACACAGTCTTCTAATAATCATTTGAGGTTTATCTTTCTACCAATCCTGTGTCATTTTCTGTGGTCCTGTTGCTGGCCATTCCTCAGTAAACACTGAATAGAAATTTGTTCAGCAAGTCTGCATCTCATCATCCGCCTCAACATATTCCTCCTCTTCAGAGTCTCACAATACCACTTTTGTACTTCCTATCACTAACACATCTATAAAAAAAAAAAAGGTCTTTACCTCCCATTTTACCATATCAACTATTTTTAATTTTATTTTCTTTTTTGCTCTGACTACTAGCTTCCCTCTGCTTTTCCAGATATTGTCACCTGTATTCCTCTTTCTATGATCTGTTGTACTTTGATTGCTAATGTCCTTGCCTTTTGAGCTGCTACTTTAGACTAATAATAGTGTTACACTTGGGCTCCGGTCAGGAGGCGTGAACACCACCCAGCAGGGTGGCTCCAGGTGGAGAGAGACAGGAAGCTTAGAAACAGTGTCTGGTTCCAGGCTGGGTCAGGGCAGGCAGCAATAAGCAGTGTCTAGTTCAGGCTGGGTCAGGGCAGGCGGCAAGGAGCAGAGTCTAAGTTCAGGCTGGGTCAGGGCAGGCGGCAATAAGCAGTGTCTGGGTCCAGGCTGGGTCAGGGTACAGTAAGCAGGGCAAGGCAGGTCAGAAGGCCCGTAGGCCACACACACACAGAAGGCCCGTAGGCCACACACCATAAGCGGGGCAAGGCAGGTCAGAAGGCCCGTAGGCCACACACACACAGAAGGCCCGTAGGCCACACCCCATAAGCGGGGCAAGGCAGGTCAGAAGGCCCGTAGGCCACACACATACAGAAGGCCCGTAGGCCACACACCATAAGCGGGGCAAGGCAGGTCAGAAGGCCCGTAGGCCACACACACACAGACAGAAGGCCCGTAGGCCACACACACACAGAAGGCCCGTAGGCCACACACCATAAGCGGAGCAGGGCAGGTCAGAAGGCCCGTAGGCCAGGTGAGAACAGCGAGGAAGGAGGCCCGAAGGCCGCGCAAGGCTAAAGCAGGGAGCCCAGGTGAGCTCGATGCCGAAGCACCGAGGCAACTGTCAGGCAGGGTTATAAGGACACACCCAGAGCACAGAGTGGACAGATAAGATGGACTGGGCCTGTCCGGAAAGCCAGCACTAGAGGGACCCCTGGTGGTGAGGCGGTTGCACTGCAGCCAAAACTGTAACAAATAGCATCCCCTTTTTCTTACCTTTATTTACTTACCTAACAAAAAGATTAGCTTCCCTTTCAATGTTTACTTTTAGGTTTCCCCACTGCTCCTCTTCTTCTCCTAGATTTTTCTGTACAACTAACAGTTGTACAGTTGTACGACTTTGCTTCGGTGTTTACTGAAGAGGATGTTGGGGAGGTACCCGTACTGGAGAAGGTTTTCATGGGTAATGATTCAGATGGACTGAACCAAATCACGGTGAACCTAGAAGATGTGGTAGGCCTGATTGACAAACTGAAGAGTAGTAAATCACCTGGACTGGATGGTATACACCCCAGAGTTCTGAAGGAACTAAAAAATGAAATTTCAGACCTATTAGTAAAAATTTGTAACCTATCATTAAAATCATCCATTGTACCTGAAGATTGGAGGATAGCTAATGTAACCCCAATATTTAAAAAGGGCTCCAGGGGCGATCCGGGAAACTACAGACCGGTTAGCCTGACTTCAGTGCCAGGAAAAATAGAAAGTGTTCTAAAGATCAAAATCACAGAACATATAGAAAGAAATGGTTTAATGGAACAAAGTCAGCATGGCTTTACCAAGGCAAGTCTTGCCTCACAAATTTGCTTCACTTGTTTGAAGAAGTTAATAAACATGTAGATAAAGGTGACCCGGTAGATGTAGTGTAGTTGGATTTTCAGAAGGCATTTGATAAAGTTCCTCATGAGAGACTTCTAGGAAAACTGAAAAGTCATGGGATAGGTGTCGATGTCCTTTCGTGGATTACAAACTGGATTAAATGGACAATTTTCTCAGTGGAAGGGAGTGGGCAGTGGAGTGCCTCAGGGATCTGTATTGGGACCCTTACTTTTCAATATATTTATAAATGATCTGGAAAGAAATACGACAAGTGAGATAATCAAATTTGCGGATGATTCAAAACTGTTCAGAGTAGTTAAATCAAGAGCAGATTGTGATAAATTGCAGGAAGACCTTGTGAGGTTGGAAAATTGGGCATCAAAATGGCAGATGAAATTTAATGCGGATAAGTGCAAGGTGATGCATATAGGGAAAAATAACCCATGCTATAGTTACACAATGTTAGGTTCCATATTAGGTGCTACTACCCAAGAAAGAGATCTAGGTGTCATAGTGGATAACACATTGAAATCGTCGGTTCAGTGTGCTGCGTCAGTCAAAAAATGGAAACAGAATGTTGGGAATTATTAGAAAGGGAATGGTGAATAAAATGGAAAATGTCATAATGCCTCTGTATCACTCCATGGTGAGACCGCACCTTGAATACTATGTACAATTCTTGTTGCCACATCTCAAAAAAGATTGCGATGGAGAAGGTACAGAGAAGGGCTACCAAAATAAGGGGAATGGAACAGCTCCCCTATAAGGAAAGACTGAAGAGGTTAGGACTTTTCAGCTTGGAGAAGAGACTGCTGAGGGGGGGGATATGATAGAGGTGTTTAAAATCATGAGAGGTCTAGAACGGGTAGATGTGAATCGGTTATTTACTCTTTAGGATAATAGAAAGACTAGGGGGCACTCCATGAAGTTAACATGTGGCACATTTAAAACTAATCGGAGAAAGTTCTTTTTCACTCAATGCACAATTAAACTCTGGAATTTGTTGCCAGAAGATGTGGTTAGTGCAGTTAGTATAGCTGTGTTTAAAAAAGGATTGGATAAGTTCTTGGAGGAGAAGTCCATTACCTGTTATTAATTAAGTTGACTTAGATGATAACCATCGCTATTACTAGCAACTGTAACATGGAATAGACTTAGTTTTTGGGGTACTTGCCAGGTTCTTATGGCCTGGATTGGCCACTGTTGGAAACAGGATGCTGGGCTTGATGGACCCTTGGTCTGACCCAGTATGGCATGTTCTTATGTTATTAATTCCTTGGTATCTCCATCCTACATTTTAAGTTAGTTTTCCTGAAGTGTAGGACTCTTGCCTTTGAATGAATTCTCACCACCTGCATCCTAATACTGAACCACATCTAGTGATCACTAGATCCCAGATAATCAGCCACTACAACATCAGAAACACTCTCCTTATTGGTAAGCTCCAGGTCCAGTATCGCCCCCTCACATGTGGGTTCCGTTATCAGTTGGCAGAGCAGTCCTCCCTGCAAAGAATTCAAGATCTCTCTGCTTCTAGAACACACACTGCAGCTGGCATGTCTCAATGAACATCCAGCAGATTGAAATCCCCTAGCATTAATGCCTTGCTTTTCACTGCAATTTTGTGAATGTCCTCCATTAAAATCTCTGTCCGTTTCTTCTGCGATAGAGGTCTGTATATCACACCAGTATAGATATTCTATTCCCTTTTCAGATTGCCTTCCTCTTTATCTCATAAACAAAAAAAAACATATATTTTTTTTTTTGCTAAGCCCATCAAACGCTTAGCAAAATAGCCCAGCTTTCAAATGTTTATAAAATGCCTTATAATGAAATTGTCTGAGTTCTGTCTATAAAGAGTTCCTTAAAGGTATATTTACAGAATGCACACTTGTGTGTCTCTTAGACTAGGATCTTGATTGGAAGGAATCACTAAAAGAAACCTATCTGAGGATCTCAATGATCTACTGGGCAATAAATCTGGAAGCACATTCTGCAAATATGGGGGACCCATCTCCTTCAAAACCTTAAGTAAATGCTATTACTTGAAACAATTATTCAATTTGATCGATCACCCTTCTATAGTATCATCAAAGTGGTTTACAATAAAACCCATTAATGTAGCTGCTTTAACATTGGAGTGATTATGGTTCCTTGAGCTACAAGGTATAACTTGCCACAGCCTTTTGTAGCATCTGCAAAACCCTCAGCTGATTACTAAGAAGGCCAGTGTAAAGAAAATTGCAGTAATCAGTTGTCATTAAAATAAATACCTGGACAATACTGTGGAAATCATTCCTTGACAAAATATATTTTTGCAGATAAAACCAAAATCTGCAACAGGAAAGGCACTCAAATGTGGAAAACATAAGGAAACTTCTAGCAAAGCTTGAGGGATGGTTTAGAGCCAGGTAGCTAAGATTTAATGTTTAAAACTGCAGAGTTGCACATTTGGGGTGCACAAATCCAAGGAAGTTGTACAACATAGAGCAGCTGTGGGCAGCCCTGGTCCTGGAGTACCACAAACAGGTTTGGTTTTCAGGATATCCACAATGAATACATATGAGGTATATTTGCATTCACTGCCTCCACTGTATGTAAACATCTTATGTATATTCTTTATGGATATGAAAACCAGATCTGTTTGTGGCACTCCAGATCTAAGGGGTGAACTTTTTCGAAGCATGAAACAAGTATGGGTTCTGGGGGTGATTTATATCTAATGATCTCAAGGTGGCTAAAGGTGGATAATGCAATGGATATAGCCAGAAAAGGTACTTGGGTGTAGAGGGAGAAGAATGATTAGCAGAAAAAAAAGGTGATAATGCCTTGTATTATTCTGCACCTTCAAAAGGATATAATTGGTTGAAATTGGCCGAGAGGGTGGCTACTAAAATAGCCAGTGGTCTTCATTCTAAAGCATTTGGGGTCAGACTTGAAGTTCTAACAAATATACCCTAGAGGAAAAACGGGATGGGGAGAGATGACAAGACATTTAAATACTTCTGAGTTGTCAGTGCATAGGAGATGGGTCTTTCTTAAAGGAAAGGATGCGCTGGAATGAGGAAGTAATGGGATGAGGGTAAAAGGAAATAGATTAAGCAATACTCTAAATAAATATTTCTTTGTAGAGAGGGTGGTGGATGCATGTAACAGCCTTCCAGTGGAGGTGATAAGGACAAAGACAGTAGCTGAATTAAAGAGAGCATGGGATAAGCATAGGGGATCTCTGAAGGAGTTGCAGGGATTATAGAGCTGAATAGCTGGTATAGAATGGCAGACCCAGATAGTTTGCATTTCTTTTTTATTGCCCTCATGTTATATTTCCTTTATCATTTTTGTTGTCCCCACTGCACCTTTTCTAGTTCTGCTAGGTCTTTGAGATGGAACGACAAAAGCGGTACTAATTTAAAAAAAAAAAAAGTGGTTGCACCATGGATCAGTACAGAAGCAATATGATATTTTCCATTCATTTTCAGATAATTTCTAAGTTTCTATTTGCTTTATTGACTGCCGCTGTACACTTTGCTAGGATTTCAATGCATTGTCTTCAAGGACTCCAAGATCCTGGGTGTTGACCTTCAGTAAAGAACTCAGCATTGTGTGCATGTATGTGGAATTATTTTTCACCGTGTACATCCCTTTACACTTTTCTTCATAATTTCATTTGCCATTCAGATGTCCAGTTTTCTAATCTCACAAGGTCCTTCTGTAGTTTCTCACATATGCTGCTGTTTTAACAACTTTGAATAATTCTTGTCTGCAAATTCAATTAATTCATTTGTTCCTTTTTCCAAATAATTTATGAATGTTAAACAGCACAGGTCCTAGTTTTGATTCCATTGGAAAACTGATCATTTAATCCTACCCTCTGTTTCCTGTCTTTTTAAACAGTTGCCAGTCCACAAAAGGACACTGCCTCCTATCCCATGATTTTTTAATTTCTTGAGGTGTCTCTCATGAGAGACTGTCAAATGCCTTCTGAAAATCCAAATACAATATCAACTGGCTCACCTCTATCCACATGTTTGTTTACAACTTCAAAATCTCTTTATTCACTATTTCTCCCCTCAATAAGCCATGTCTAACTGCATGACCAGTAATTTTGTTTATAAGAATAGCTTCTATCATTTTCCCAACACTGACATCATATAAAATCATAAGTAAGGTGGAACAGGTAAATAAAGGACAGTTACTCAAATGCTACAACAAGGGGACACTCCTTGAAACTTATCAACCAGCAGATTTAAAGCAAATTGTAGGAAGCATTTTTTTTTCCACTCAATGCACAATCAAGCTGTGGAATCTATTGCCAGAAGATGTGATCAAGGAGAACATGCATATGAGGTTTTAAAAAAGGTTCGGATAAGTTCCTGGAAGAAAGGTCATGGCTATCTTACCCCTAGATTCATCAAAATGCTGTAATATCGCAGGCCTCACAAAGATGACATTTCTACTATGTTCTCTCGCCCTAGCTTGATGGACTCTATAACAGGTATCATCAAGCTAGGGTTAGATAACATAGTACACAATTTCATCTTTGTGAGACTTTCCTTACTCAAAATAATGCCAAATCTTCACTGATGTGTACTGTGCTGTTAGTATGTCTCACTATGCATGAAAAACTGGCCCCTAAACTACCACCAACACCTCATCTTGGGCTATTAGCTGCCAGTCCTATAGGCATATAAAATAGTTGCATACTGTGAAGGCCTCCCCAGAGGTGCGCTCTTTCTTTCTCTCCACTCCACTCCACTCTACTCCCCCCTCAAGCCCAGTAATGGCTGAAATGCAATTTGAAAAATTTATCACAAAGTGCGTTACGGCTGTTTCGGTCATATCGCACAGGAAAAAAGTGTAGTTATTTCTGGTGTTAAAACCGTATGATAGCATGTTATGCTATCGTACAGTGCAATATATAAAAGCTAATAAATAAATTGACCTTCATTTTCATAAATCCTGCCCAAACTCCTCCCTAATCCCGCCCCTTCCCAAAATTTTTATTCGCTCTGTGTGATAGTGCTATTATCACGTGCTTTAATGCCATAATGCAATTTGATGAACGTCCCTGTTAGAGAGTGAGTAATGTGATATACATTCATTTTTAGGTATCTGCCGACTTGTGGCCTTCCTTGGTCTCTGTTGCTGGTAGGATGCTGGTTTTAGTGAAACTTAGTCTGAACCAGCATGGAATATCTCATGTTCTTAAGATGAGATGTTTGCCTTCATGTCTAAATGGTGCTGTGAATAAAGCTGGTAGAGCCTAAAAAGTGCTCTTTAAAAATTGGAAAATAATTCTTAATGAGAAAAATAAGGTAGAACATAGGTACTGGCAAATTAGGTATATAACACATTTAATATGGTGAAATAATTTGCGCAGAGACTTGCCAAAGCAGCAACAATACATTGAAAGGTGAATTTTAAAAGCCCGGTGCACACATTAATTAGGGGATGCATGGAGAAGTCTGGGTCATGCGTGCCAACTGTATTTTAAAAAGTCCTCAGATGTGCATGCAGTGGATTTTACGTGCATAACTGAAAAGTTTCCAAAAAAAGGGTGGGGTGTGGTTTGGACAGGGCAGGAGCGTTTTGGGACCTGACCAAGAGATGTGTGTGTAAATACTTATGTGCCCCAATGTGTGGACCGGATGGTATACACCCCAGAGTTCTGAAGGAACTAAAAAATGAAATTTCAGACCTATTAGTAAAAATTTGTAACTTATCATTAAAATCATCCATTGTACCTGAAGACTGGAGGATAGCAAATGTAACCCCAATATTTAAAAAGGGCTCCAGGGGCGATCCGGGAAACTACAGACCGGTTAGCCTGACTTCAGTGCCAGGAAAAATAGTGGAAAGTGTTCTAAACATCAAAATCACAGAACATATAGAAAGACATGGTTTAATGGAACAAAGTCAGCATGGCTTTACCCAGGGCAAGTCTTGCCTCACAAATCTGCTTCACTTTTTTGAAGGAGTTAATAAACATGTGGATAAAGGTGAACCGGTAGATATAGTATACTTGGATTTTCAGAAGGCGTTTGACAAAGTTCCTCATGAGAGGCTTCTAGGAAAAGTAAAAAGTCATGGGATAGGTGGCGATGTCCTTTCGTGGATTGCAAACTGGCTAAAAGACAGGAAACAGAGAGTAGGATTAAATGGGCAATTTTCTCAGTGGAAGGGAGTGGACAGTGGAGTGCCTCAGGGATCTGTATTGGGACCCTTACTGTTCAATATATTTATAAATGATCTGGAAAGAAATACGACGAGTGAGATAATCAAATTTGCAGATGACACAAAATTGTTCAGAGTAGTTAAATCACAAGCAGATTGTGATAAATTGCAGGAAGACCTTGTGAGACTGGAAAATTGGGCATCCAAATGGCAGATGAAATTTAATGTGGATAAGTGCAAGGTGATGCATATAGGGAAAAATAACCCATGCTATAATTACACGATGTTGGGTTCCATATTAGGTGCTACAACCCAAGAAAGAGATCTAGGTGTCATAGTGGATAACACATTGAAATCGTCGGTTCAGTGTGCTGCGGCAGTCAAAAAAGCAAACAGAATGTTGGGAATTATTAGAAAAGGAATGATGAATAAAACGGAAAATGTCATAATGCCTCTGTATCGCTCCATGGTGAGACCGCACCTTGAATACTGTGTACAATTCTGGTCGCCGCATCTCAAAAAAGATATAATTGCGATGGAGAAGGTACAGAGAAGGGCTACCAAAATGATAAGGGGAATGGAACAACTCCCCTATGAGGAAAGACTAAAGAGGTTAGGACTTTTCAGCTTGGAGAAGAGACGACTGAGGGGGGATATGATAGAGGTGTTTAAAATCATGAGAGGTCTAGAACGGGTAGATGTGAATCGGTTATTTACTCTTTCGGATAGTAGAAGGACTAGGGGACACTCCATGAAGTTAGCATGGGGCACATTTAAAACTAATCGGAGAAAGTTCTTTTTTACTCAACGCACAATTAAACTCTGGAATTTGTTGCCAGAGAATGTGGTTCGTGCAGTTAGTATAGCTGTGTTTAAAAAAGGATTGGATAAGTTCTTGGAGGAGAAGTCCATTACCTGCTATTAAGTTCACTTAGAGAATAGCCACTGCCATTAGCAATGGTTACATGGAATAGACTTAGTTTTTGGGTACTTGCCAGGTTCTTATGGCCTGGATTGGCCACTGTTGGAAACAGGATGCTGGGCTTGATGGACCCTTGGTCTGACCCAGTATGGCATTTTCTTATGTTCTTATGTTCTTATGTGCCATGGTCCCCTGCTGCATAATTTTATTTCTGCTATGGATGATGATTAAGTTATAAAATAAAAGAATCAAGCCATTTCTGAGAGGTTTAAAGGGTCTGGGGTAACGGGGGGTGGGGGGGTGTAGGTTAGCAAACCAGGGGGATTTGGAGGACCTAGCTGTTAACTGGGTGAACTGGTAAACTGGCAATGCTGTGGGTGTGTGCTCCTCTTAAAATCATCTGACTTGCACGGTAGAAGCGGGATTTGCACTTCCATTCACGTGCCCACTTAAAATTTGTTGCACGTGTGCATGGCCAGGCTATTTTATAACATGTGCCCATATACACTTGCAAGTTATAAAATGACCACATTCCTGGGTGTGCACCAATGCACACTTGCCAGTCTGCACCTGCGCCAGTTTGAAAGTTTTTCCCTTTTTCTCAGTGGACAAGTATTATATGCAGTCTTCACACAGAGGGGATGTAATCAGATTGACCTTGGATTGCAGCAGTGATACCAGCAGTTTCTGGAATGCTCTGTGGAGCATGTGCAGGATGTCTCACATGGTTGTCACATGGAGCACCTCTTGGTTTGTCTTTCTGTGACTATCTTGATTCAGAAATGCTAAAGCGAACTTTTTCGGCGAGGCCTTCATCAGTTCATTTCCAGTTTTCCCTCTTAGGTTTTTCATTGAAGTCTAACATTTTCTTGCTCTATTCACGACCACATTTTTGCATTTATATTTGTGCATTGGTGGATTTGTCAGCTTCATTTTTCTGAAAATTGGGTCATTTGGAGTTCCATATTCACTCACTGTCCAGATAAAGTTAGCTAGATAAACTTATCTGGCTGATTTTGGAGATATATTCAATAGTGTAGCTACAATATTGAATATAGCTGGCTATCATAAAGTTAGCTAGTTAACTTATTCTGCTAACTTTAGGATAGCTCTTTGGCCTGACCAGACAGCCAGATAAATAATCTGGCTAACTCTGAATATCAGACAGATAACTTGGCCGGCTAACATAATTCCTCCCAAAATGCCCTCAGAATATCAACTAAATGCTGAAATATTCATTTAGTCAGATAACTTCTGAGTTATTCTTCTAAATGCTTCTGAATATGGACCTTTGTATTTTTGTCTTGGCCATATTTTCAGTGATGCACCAGCAGGAGAAAGTGGCCAGCAACTTAGAGATGCACCCGTGTTTCAGCTGCGTGTAATGTCTGTTACTAACCCCTACAATGTATCTGTGCTAGGAACGATCTTTGTTTGTGGTACTTGTCAAAAGATTTCACCCAGTGGTTTCATGACAGGCAGGAGTATATAGGGATGCTCTTCTGTTAGATGAAATCCTATCCACTTGCATCAGCATTGTGGCATCAACCTTAAAGGTCTCTGGAATTGCACTGGATGCTGGTGATGCATCAGTCCTCTTCAAAGTTGAGTACCATGTACCATGGAGATAGAGCATCTAGCTTCTCTCACCCAATGAGAATGAAGGACTCCTCTTCATTTGTATCATGTTATATGCCAAACATGCTTATGGCGCTTCTCCATGGTCACTAGAATACTATACTTAGATTTTGTAAAAAGTATAATTTTTTATTGCAATAGAAGGATGCCAAACCGACCAACCAGTATCTCATCTGTATACATGAACTGATCCTTCTTTTATAGGTAAAATACAATACAGTACTAGGTCAGAAATTCTTAAGTTGCGTGACCACCTGGAGTATCATTTACATAGGTTGTCATGTCAACTCCATGGTAAATTATCCCTAAATTACCCTGACCAGTTCTCAAAGTTGGGGCCCATTTACCATCACTCTTTAGATAATCCTTTGTTCTGTTAAAATCTTGCTGCTCAGGGCAATCTTCATATCTTAAGCTGTGTTTACAGATGCCCCTGAAATCGACATTCTAGCCTGAGGTTCTGACCATTGCCTTCTGCTCTTGTGACCCTATAATTAGGCATCACAAATTGTCGCCAGCTTCAATTGCTGTCCAGATGTCCTTGGAATTCCTCCAGGTCAGGCCTCAGTAGGGCATTTAAAGTTCACATAGCCAGAAAGGTTAAGATAGCAGAGGATTCTGGGTCGGTTGCCACCTCCATGTTGATCTCAAGCTCAGGCACACATCAGTCAGCATACAGATACACCGATATAGAGAATAGAGTAAAGATAAAGAAGCAACAGTTCCCTGTACGTACCAGGATCAGTCCAGACAGTGGGTTATATTCCCTGTCCAGCAGATGGAGTCAGAACAAAATTCCAAGGGGGCGGTCCTATATGACCTCATCCCCTGAACCTCAATCCTCAGTAATTTCTGACTCCAGCAGATTGAGCACGGAACTAGCTAGTCCCCAGTGCAGGATTTCAGGTTTTTAGGCCTTTCCTGTTTTCTTTGAGGGATCAAGAATTAAAAAAAAAAAAAAAAAAAAAAAGATTGAGGATTATTAGCCTGTTTTAACTTCTCAAGTTTCATACTGTACTGACAGGAACTTGCTGGCTAGCTGTTTCTCAGTCTTTCCTTTGCTTTCTTTTCTTCTATTTTCGGTGCTTGGGGTACGAGCGGCAATCTGTAGTGCTCTGGCACAGAGAGCGGGTCTCCGGTGGGTTCAACAATTACTCACCTCACAGGATCTTCCAGACTCCGAAGCTCAACAGGCAGACAGGTTGGAGTCTGTGATGGCTTATGGGGCAGATGCTCTGTATGATCTCCTCCGTGTCCTATCTAGGTCCATGGTAGCTGCTGTATCGGCACGTCGCCTCCTGTGGTTACGTAACTGGTCGGCGGATTCTTCCTCCAAAACACGTCTTGGTTCCTTGCCCTTTAAGGGTAAGTTTCTTTTTGGTGAGGATTTGGATCAAATTATTAAATCACTGAATGAGAATGCTGTGCATAAGCTTCCAGAAGACAGACCCCGGGCTTCCAGATCGTTCAGTTTCTCTAGAAATCGTTCCCGGAACCAGCGTCGTGCACGGACAAATAGACAACAGCAAGCTCCACGGACACCTTCATATCGTTCTCAGGGATGGAACCGGTCCTTTCGTGGACGCAGAACCGGCAAGGATGCTCCAGGACCCCGCGCTGTTCCGAAACCAACTCAATGATGCCAGGTTGACCCACGAGCCGACCCCTCGGGTGGGAGGCCGGCTCGCTCTTTTTTACACAGAGTGGGCCTCCATCACGTCGGATCAGTGGGTTCTGGATATCATAAGGCACGGTTACGCATTGGATTTTGTCCACGTCCCCAGGGACAGATTCCTTTTCTCTCCTTGCGGCTCCGCTCAAAAACAAATAGCTGTTCGACAGACCCTGCAGCACCTGATAGCGTTGGGAGCAATAAGGCGGGTTTCCGCCAACGAGTTGGGTCGGGGGCATTATTCCATCTATTTCTTGGTTCCCAAGAAAGAGGGAACGTTCCGTCCCATACTGGATCTCAAGTCGATCAACAAAGTGCTACGGGTCCCTCGTTTCCGCATGGAAACTCTACGTTCAGTGTTAGCGGCGGTTCATCAAGGAGAGTTTCTCGCATCTTTAGATCTCACGGAGGCGTACCTCCACATCCCGATTCATTCGGACTACCAAAGATATCTTCGATTCAAGATCCTGGGGCAACATTTCCAATTCCGGGCTCTACCGTTTGGTCTAGCAACAGCACCGCGGGTTTTTACAAAGGTAATGGTCGTGGTGGCGGCGGCTCTCCGCCGAGAAGGGATCATGGTTCACCCGTATTTGGACGATTGGCTCATACGGGCGAAGTCTCGGATCAAGGGACTTCAAGCTGTGAACCGGGTCGTTTCTCTGTTACAGTCACTAGGATGGATAATCAACTACAACAAGAGTCACCTCATGCCCTCCCAGTCATTGGACTATCTGGGCGTCCATTTCGATACGAGGGAAGGAAAAGTGTTCCTACGGCTGGAAAGGGCACAAGCCTTAAGGATGCTGGTGCGGCGATTCATGTCTCTATCGGATCCGACAGCCTGGGACTACCTGCAAGTACTAGGGACCATGGCATCCACGATCGATCTAGTCCCGTGGGCTTTTGCTTATCTCCGACCCTTGCAGAAGGCGTTGCTGTCCCGTTGGAAGCCAGTCTCACAGGATTACCAGGCGGTCCTTCCGATTCCATCGGAGACCCGGCTCAGTCTCGGTTGGTGGTTAGATCCCCAGAGCCTAGCCAAAGGAGTCTCTCTAGAGACACCGGACTGGATAGTGGTCACCACGGATGCCAGCTTAACCGGATGGGGAGCGGTCTGTCAGGCGAGCTCCATCCAGGGCACTTGGACGCAGGAACAGAGGCAGTGGCCCATCAATCGTCTGGAGACCAGAGCAGTCAGGCTTGCCCTGAAGGGTTTTCTACCGCTAGTCCGTCAGAAAGCCGTCAGAATACTGTCAGACAATGCAACTACGGTATCGTACGTCAACCGGCAGGGAGGAACAAGAAGTCGGCTGGTAGCGTGGGAAGCAGAGCAGCTGATGCAGTGGGCAGAGTGCCACTTGCTTCGACTAGCGGCTTCTCACATAGCAGGCGTGGACAAAGTAGAAGCGGACTTCCTAAGTCGCCAGCGTCTGGATCCCGGAGAGTGGGAACTATCCTTGAACGCGATGGAGCTGATAGAGCGCCGATGGGGGAAACCTCACATGGATCTCATGGCCACAGCGAAAAACACAAAAGCTCCTCGCTTTTTCAGTCGCAGACGAGAACACGGCGCGGAAGGAGTCGATGCTCTGGTTCTACCGTGGCCCAGGCACGTTCTTCTATATGTCTTTCCTCCATGGCCCCTGGTGGGGAAGGTGCTCCGACGTATAGAGTCTCATCCAGGTCCGGTGGTTCTTGTAGCTCCGGAGTGGCCACGTCGTCCCTGGTTCGCGGATCTTCTCCATCTAGCACGCGACGGCCAATTACGTCTCGGTCATCTACCTCGTCTTCTCAGACAGGGACCCATATTTTTCAAGGAGGCCGATCGCTTTTGTCTTGCGGCCTGGCTTTTGAAAGGTGCAAACTGAGGTGTCGGGGATATCTGGAATCGGTGATTTCCACCCTTCTACGTGCCAGAAAGACGTCGACCTCCGTAACGTACGTGAGAGTCTGGAAAGTCTTTGAAGATTGGTGTATTGCTCGCTCCATTGTTCCGGGAAGTGCATCGGTGGCTCAGATCTTGGATTTCCTTCAGTCAGGTCTGGAGATGGGTTTAGCCTACAACTCCATTAGGCTTCAGGTGTCTGCGTTGGGAGCTCTGCTTTACAATGGTAAGGATGCTCTTCTCTCTTCGCACCCAGATATTATTCGTTTTCTCAAAGGTGTGAGACAACTGAAGCCTCCGTCTAGACCACCTTGTCCGTCCTGGAATCTTAACTTGGTTCTCCGGGCTCTGGGTGAGGCACCTTTCGAGCCGTTGAAGGCGGCCACTCTTAAGGATCTCACACTTAAGTCCATTTTTCTGGTGGCAATTAGTTCAGCTCGGCGTATCTCAGAACTGCAGGCTCTTTCCTGCCGAGAACCTTTTCTGCGATTCTCGGATGACGGAGTTTCTTTGAGAACGGTACCTTCCTTCCTTCCGAAGGTTGTATCTTCCTTTCATTTAAATCAATCGCTAGAACTTCCCTCTTTCGCGGCGACGGAACCAAGACACCTACAGGTTTTGGACGTCAGGAGATGTCTCATGCAATATTTGACGGTCACCAATGATTTCCGTCTCTCCGATCATCTCTTCGTTCTTTGGTCAGGCCCCAGAAAGGGGCACAAGGCGTCCAAGGCCACCATTGCCAGATGGTTGAAATCTGCAATTTCCTCAGCGTATATAGGGGTTGGACGTCAACCTCCGATGGCAGTTAAGGCACACTCCCTTCGGGCGCAGGCTGCTTCGTGGGCAGAAAATTCTTCTGTTTCGACACAGGAGATTTGCCGGGCGGCCACTTGGAAGTCTCTCCATACTTTCTCTAGGCACTATCGTTTGGATGTGCGGGCCCCTGTTTTTGGGTCCTTCGGCGACAGTGTTCTTAGAGCAGGGCTTTCATCGGCCCACCCAGTGTAGGGAAGCTTTGGTACATCCCACTGTCTGGACTGATCCTGGTACGTACAGGGAAAAGAAAATTATTTCTCACCTGCTAATTTTCGTTCCTGTAGTACCAAGGATCAGTCCAGACGCCCTCCCTGTTGTTTTGTGGATGGTTTTTGGGATACGCCTCTGCTCTTTTTCTCTCTACTTTTCTGTATACTACAAAATACCTTGGGGCTCCAGGGTTTTTTACTTGAACAGTTTTCTGGTTTGCAAGTTTCAAGTTTTTACTTATTTAATGTTATTCAAAGTTCTGAAATTTCAGTATTTTATTCTATATGTTCAGTTCTTGATCCCTCTGTCTCTTCTCTTCTTGGCTTTGTAAGTCTAGTTACTGAGAATTGAGGTTCAGGGGATGAGGTCATATAGGACCGCCCCCTTGGAATTTTGTTCTGACTCCATCTGCTGGACAGGGAATATAACCCACTGTCTGGACTGATCCTTGGTACTACAGGAACGAAAATTAGCAGGTGAGAAATAATTTTCTTTTATCGGTCTTTGTCAATTCAGTGCTTAGAGCAGGGAGATTCTAGCTACTCTACATATGTTCTCCCAGGTATCCCTACATAGAGGGCTGCTCACTCTCTAGGGATGCGTATTTGGCTGATCTGATTATAAAATTTGAACCAAAGAGTTGTTTTGGTTCAAATCATCCAAACTGAATAGGTACAACCTGCCCCCTCCCTCCTCTCCCAAAAAAAAACCCAACCCCAAATCATTTTTATCTTATTTGGTTCAGTCCTATTAGAGTATAGGGGAAGCAGGGCTAGACAAAGTGAATCCCATGGAAGATAGAAGCATGTTTCCACATTTTTTTTAAATCTGCCTAGCTGCATGGATTGACTTCATTTCAGGTGAAAAATGAAACGAAGAATACTTTGAGCAGTCAGTGACTTTTTTTTTGGTTTTTTTTGTCATTTCTCTGTTGCATCTTTGAGAGAAAGAGGGCAGATTTTGAAGCTCCTTGCTTCAAAGTTCCAAAGTTAAAAGATATAAAAATCCTTTTGATTTAGAGGTGAAAGCACATTATGCTCTTATAACCATTGTTGCTAAGTCCTTGCTGTGCTGCTAGCTGCATGTGAAACTGTAATCTCTGTCAGAGGGTTATAGGGTAACTTTATCAGCAACTTTATTGCCGATGATATGCAAATTCTGCTCCCTATAGAAGGGTCCATAGAAAACACTTTGAAACTCTGGAATATATATTTCAAATCCCTTCAACAACTACTTACACAGACGTTTTTATCTTTAAACCATTCCAAAATAGAGATTTTATTGATTTGTAGCAAAGTTAGCGATAAGGTAACATCTGAAATAAAACTGTTTGAAACTACTCAGTCCATCATAAATGAAGTTAGAGATTTAGGTATTATTTTAGATAACTAATTCAATTTTTAAAAGTCCATCAAAGCCATAGTGAAAGATGGATTCTACAAACTACAGATTTAAAAAATATTAAAACCCCTATTACATTTCAATGATTTTAGAACAGTACTTCAGGCCCTTTTACTTTCTAAATTAGACTACTGCAATGCCTTGCTACTAGGTTTCCCTGCGTCATCAACTTGCCCTCATCAACTTCTAGAAAATGCTGCCGCCCGGCTTTTAATCAGCTACAAAAAACACAATCATATTACTCCTGTTCTGAAAGACCTCCATTGGTTCCCCATCTATTACAGAATTCATTTTAAATGTCTGATACTAATACATAAAACTATATATGGTGAAAAAATTGAATGGCTAAACGCTACTCTACATATTCATACCCCACTCGAAATTTAAGATCCTCTGGAAAGGCATTATCCATTCCATCACCAAAATTAGCTCATTTAAACATGGTTCGAGACAGAGCTATTTCCTTAGCAGGTCTGAAAATATGGAATACATTGCCTTTAGACTTAAGGCTGGAGTCTCACTCACAATCATTTAAGAAAAAACTTAAGACATGGCTATTCGAGCAAGCATTCGAGCATGCATTATCATAGTCAGACTCAGCCCCTGGATTCTTACTCTTATCTGATTTTATTTTATTTTATTCTATTTATGCTATCTGGTTTTTTTTAACTTATTTTACTGTACTTTTATTTATTTTCTTTATTATAATTAACATTTTATAGGTAGTTTGAGTTATTTTTATTTTAATCTAAATGATTTATATACCTTTTTGAATGTATACTAGTTTGATCATGTCATGTTTTATTGTATAGATGTAAACCGATATGTCTCCACAAATATCTGTATACAAAAAGTGAATAAATAAATAAGAATGTACATTTCTTCTACTACAGCAGGCAGGCAGCAAGCGTCTGTGATTATAAGAAATATATATATATATATATATATATATAGAGAGAGAGAGAGAGCGAGGTGGTTTTTCTTTTGCAGGATGTGCAGAGAAGCCAGTTAACACTGACAAGGAGCAGCTTGCTTTCTTTGTGTAAGCAAATCAGTGACACATTCTTCTGTGTGACTGTTACTAATTTGTTAGTGTACATAGTTAGCACGCATCAGCAGTTCACTGTGCTCTATTTGTAACATAAGTGACTGATCTGCTGTCCGTATGCGTCCATACTAAGGTGTACATCAATTGTAACCTAGTGATCAATTGAATAAACTTCAACACATCACTAGCATGAACAAACACTGGCAAACATGGCAATGGGAGTGGAAGAGGGAAGGTTATTTATCCTCGAGAGTGATTTGGGTAAGCACAAGTAGCAGTTGTGGTGTTGAGATGCAGGAGAATCTGTCTAAGATCAATAGATCATTTTTTAAAGAGAAGGAAATAGACTAGAGAGGTAAAGTTGACAAAGAAGCAAGAACAGCCTTGTTTGCTCCCATCTCCACCATTAGTATGACACTGAGGCAGAAAAGGGTATTCAATGCAGGGGGTGACAGCATTGAGAGAGGACTAGGAATTGGAGGGCATCAGGAAAAGCCAGCATGATGTTTCCTGTTCTGTTGTCTGCAGCAGATGTTTGTACAAACATTTGATGGAATTGATCAGCACTTGTTCAGATCTATTTTTAAATTGAGGTGCAGTAGATGATGATATTTGTATTATTTAGTATGCTTGTTTTTAATTATGAATTTTTTTGTATCTTGCCATGATCAGAGGAGTGAGCAAGTAACAAATTATTACTGATTCAAAAGGATCATGTCAGGGGTTTGAAGACTTAGAAGATGGGGATATTGAAAAGCTAGTAACTGAGGGTTTGCAGAACCTGGTTATGAGCCTGATATCCAGTGAGCAGCAGGAGGCATAGCTGCAGAGACAGTAAGTGATACTTGCTGGGCAGGTATCTGTAATATCAAGTAACAAAGGAAGAATTGGGGTAATCTCTGTTCCATGAAGGGAGTTGAAGGCAAATTACACCCCAAAGAACAGTTTTATCCACAATGGATTCTAAATTTGTTCAAAAAATCTTTATTAATGGCATCCTTTTAATTCTATTTAAAGCACAATTAAAGATATCAAATTATTCTGACACATACTTCAGAAAGAAATATGATAGTACAGAGTTAATGTAGAGTTCCATTTTTAAATTAATAGATACAATTAATCTAATTCTTATTAGCCAGAGTTTCTCTTTACTTTTCAATTAGGCAAAAGTTATATTTGTATTTTTAAAGTAGACTGTGCGTTGAAAAGACTAGTACCTAAGGTACTTAAAAGTAAGAATTTTTCTGAGATATTTATCTGATTTTCTTTTTCTCAAGAAAGTCAGGTAAATTCATTTTATTTTGGGGGAGCATAAAATGTTTAGGTGACATCCAAACCAACCAGGGCCGGTGGAAGCACTAGGCCTGGGCCTAGGGCGCCGAGCCGCTGATGGCTGACATGAAGGCTCATGCAGCCGCCTGTGGACCTCATCCCACAGGCGGCTGAGCAGTGAACTACTGCTGTGCTGTGTGCCGGATACACACAGCAAGAAGATTGACAGGGTCGTGGTGGAGCTCATGTCACCACAACCCAAAGAAAAATGTCGCGTTCAAACCTGCAGGTGCTCCTCCTCCTTCCTGCCCGCGCAGCCCTGGAAGAAAAATGTTGCTGGAGCCGCATGGGCAGGAAGGAGGAGGAGCATCAGCTGCATGAAGAAGAGGAACAGTGCTTACGGGCCGCCGCGAATCCCAAGTCACAGTGGCATGAGAAGAGGAGGAGGCCCGGTAACAGGGCTGCCGCTGCAGATTCCACATTGCAGGCAGCCCGAGAAGATCAGGGCCGCTGCAGATCTTATCCTGCGGCGACCCATGAAGAGGAGGCCCAGAGGTGAAGGAGAGGCTGAGGGCCTGTAGAGTGTGTGTGTGTGTGTATGAGATGAGTTGAGAGACTGTGTGTGGGAGTGAGAACCTGAATGTTTGCAGAGACAGCATATGAGAGCCTCTGTACAGCATGTGGGAGTGAGAGAGAGCCTGAGTGTGTGAGTCAGACAGCATGTGCCAGTGAAAGACTGTGTATGAATGATTGTATGAGAGAGAGCATGTGAGAGTTGAGAGCCTGTGTGTGTGTGTGTGAGAGAGCATGTGAGAGTGAGAGCCTGTGTGAGAGAGAGAGAGAGCACGTGAGAGTGTGTGTGTGTGTGAGTGAGAAAGCATGTGAGAATGAGAACCTGACTCTGTTTGAGGGAAGAAGTCAGACAGATGGAGAGAAAAGAAATAGAAAAAAAGACAATATAAAAAGAATTGGCAAAAAAATAAGAAAGGAAGGTGGAAAAAAAAAGCCTGTGACCAACCGATTAGAAAACTAAGATCAGACAGCAAATGTAAAAAAAATAATAAAAAAATTACCGTACTTTTTACTGATTGGCACATGTAATCTTTGGGAATGTGCAAGAGTAGCACTTTCTCTATGCGGATATCATGATGTACGAGATCAGCATGTTGGAAGTGGAAGCCCACGGGGCCTGCACAGAGGAGGCAGTAGAATGGGCTTCAGTGCCAGTAGCAGCAATCACACCTCCTCAATAGCCACGCGGCAGCAGTGACAGTGGCAGCAGAGGAATGAGAGAGGCTCAGAGGTTGCTGGCAAAAGAAAGAGAAGGGGTTCTGCCTTTAGTGTGTGCATGTGTATGAATGGGAATCTGCCTGGGAGTGTATGTGTATGAATGCGGATGGGTGCCTGCCTGAGGGTGTGTCTGTGTATGAGAATGTATGGGTGTCTTCCTGGGGTTTGTATGTGTGAGAATAGGTGCCTGCCTGTGTGTGTTTGTGTGAGAATGATTGGGAGCTTGCCTGGGTGTGTGTGTATATGAGGAAGCCAGTGAGAGGATGAGGGTGTATGAGAAAATCCAGGGGAGTAAGAGTGTGTGTGTCTGTGGAGGGGGAGAGAGTGTCTTACAGCCTGAGAGTGTGTCAGTGTATGTGAGAGTGAGAGGTTATGGTGGGTATAAGAGTATGGATGTGTATGTGACAGCATATGTGAGAGAGAATGGATATGTGAGTATGTGTGAGAGGGAGGATAACCTCCTAATCCTCGACAATATCAGGGGGACTGGAAATCAAGAGCTCCCACGTATGGACAGCAGGGGCTTTTTAAAATCCTTATTAATTTTAATTATTGGGTGTTATTTGATATATGTGCTGTTTTGAAATATTTGATTGGTGTTTGGGAAATTGTAAAAAAGTATATGATTTTAATTAAAAGAAATTCTATTTATCAGTAGTTTTAAAATATTTTTATTAGTATGGTTTTACTATTATAATTGATGCTTTATGTTTCTTGATTTTATTGTTTTATGAGGAATGGTGGTTCTGTTTTTCCATTGTTAATACACAATCTGGCTTCTTGGGGTTTCCATTTCAGTTTTGTTTAATTTTTGCTCCTTTATTTTGTATTCTGTATTTGGTGAGGGTCTGTCTCTGCTCTGTGTGTGTGACCATGATGAGAGATTCTGCTAGCATGTAGTGTCTGTATAGGGATCTATAGTAATCTGGTTTGTTTTGTTTCCTCAGTAGGTGGTATATTGGTATTCTAGGACCCAGTGTAATATTTACCCTTGCTTTTTCACAGGTAGGGTTATTGTTGTTTGAGTCCTTGGTGTTATTACTGTTATGTTACAATGGAATTGCAGTATAGATTTTTAGTGTCTTTTTTGCTGGGTTTTGTGTGTGTTCACAATGTGCCTGGCAGTGGAAGGTGTTTGTGCTGTTGTTACTGTGATGTGACACCAGAATTTGAAAATATCTTTTAGTATGATGAGCTGTAAGAGAAACATCCGAGCTCCATTGTTTGGGGGAATTTCAGTGGATGCACAGAGTTACAGAACTGGAGGTGCAGGATTTGTATTGACATTCTGTCCCTTCCTATATATTCCAGACTTCACTCTCATAGCCTCATTCAACTAATTCTATATGGCTATCAAATTATTTTATAGTAGTTTTACTAGAAGTGTGAAACTGGCCAGCTTTTTAAAATTACGCAGAAGTCCCTTTGGACGTTTTTATTAACACTTTTTTTTTATAACCAATTTTAAAGCAGGATCCATGCTATAAAGGTGGGTGTGATGAAGAAATGTCATTTTGGCTCCCCCCCCCCCCCCCCCCCGAATTCTTCTGTCTAGAGACACTACTGATTTTCTGTCACCTTAAGCATTAGTACAAGAAGGATTATGGGGGGGGGGGGGGGGGGAGAGAGAGATGCTGGAGAGGCACACAAATGCATTGGCCCCTGGGCGCCGGAGACCCTTGGTGCGCCACTGGGGTGCGAGCCATATGGGGCAGCAAGCGGTGGCAAAGAAGAGTGGAGATTTGGCAGGTCGCAAGCAGTGCCCAACCCTCTCGTGACCCAGAAAAACTACACAGTCAGCGGGTGTGATGGAGAATGAGGTAGGAGTTGGGGCTGAGACCGGGGGGAGAGGGGAGCGCAAGGGTAGGGGGCCTAATCCCCTTGCACCGGCCCTGAAACCAACCATAGTAGGTTGGACAAAGGAGACATTAGTGTAATATATATATATAAAGAAAATCAGGCTCTAAATTAATGATCTCCTGTTTAACTAGTTATCTTCTTGGAAGTAATATACAGATGGCAAAGAATTATAAAGCTTCCACATGGTTCTCATTACATTCATTTCAAAACACTACAGACTGATGGTTCTCATGAAGTAGAACACTGCTTATAAAACAAGCATTTTAAAAACAGGTTTACTGTCCTCCCTCCCAGAATAATTGGGCTTTGGAAAAAAAATTCTGTTTAGAGTATATGGACTTTTCCGTAGTTTTCATAATGCTTTGATAGAGGAATACTGGTCTGTACTCAAAGCATGTAGTAGTGATGTCATAGATTAAAAAATAAAAAAAGAATTTCTGCCTCCATTAGCTGGATGAGGGTTAAACCCCATTATTCTGGACTGGTGTAGAAGAAATAAGGGAGGAAATTATCAGGTAAGTATAAATTTCTCAGGCTTTAAACTAGTAGGAATGTTAAGAATTGTGAACATTATTGCTTATAATCGGAAATTTGGATGTGTGCTGCCTTTGTGTGCAGAGGCATGTGTGACATGATGTGCTGTAGGATTTTAAAAAAATTATAAATGAGAAAAACCCTTAAACTTTCAAAGGCAGGAAACATAAAGATCTTGTAAGGGGAAGATGAGAGAGTCACTTTCTGCTCACCTCCTTTACAAGGTCATCTGTGCTGCTTCACCCACAGTAATCATTTTATTAGCATACAGATTGACAGATGAGTAAAGCAGTTTAGCTAGGATTGTAACTTTTCTGATATGTTTCAGGCTAGGAGCTACCTAAACCCTGAAGACATCCTAAAGGGGGAAACAGAAGAAAGCCTGAGTAAAATACAGGAGACTATTAGCATCTTGCACTTGTTCAAAGATACATTTGAAGACAGACGGGAAAACCTGCAGATATACTTCAAAGGTGACCAAGATGTGAAAGAATGGGACTTCCCGTCACCAATGGTTTTCACCAGGCTGGATGGATTTTTGAGCAGACTTGTGACTATAGAGGTGAACACTGACATATGTTATGTATGATATGAATGAAACACACAAAATCCATTGCTATCCATACAATTGCAGTCTAGAAGGATCAGATTTTAAAGTAAAACATTAAGGCAAAAAGACAGAGGCTGGTGTGGTACCTTTTATAGACTAATTTGTTTATTCAGGCCTGAGCTTTCAAGGTCAAGAATCTACTTTGCCAGATACATGTAACTGAGAAGGTGAGTATGTATATATGCAGATGATGCTGATGGTGGGGGGATGATTGAGAAGTGCAGTGTGTGGAAAGGGTGTGAATTTCAGTACGGTTAAGCTAAATAACATTTGTAGTGGGTAAGAGAAACCAGTGACATGATATTCTGAACATAGTTAAGTCAAGTCAAGTCAAGCCTATAGTGTACCCTGAAATAATTGTCCCTATTCAGGCCTAGGTTAATAGTATCCAGCTTCTTGATGAGTTTTTTTTTTTTGTAATTTATTTTTTATTTAGGGAGAATCCACATATAAAACATCTGTCTGTAAGTTCAATTTCACATCACAGTCAAATCATTCAAATAGCAATTCCAAACAAGTATATTCAAGATATAACACTTTTTCATATGTTCATTTTTCCCCTTCAAAGTCCAACCAAAAAAAATCAAATCATATACCTCCTTCTCCCTACTCCTCAAACCTCCCCCCCACTCCTACCCTATCCCCTTATATTTCCACCTCTCATAGTAATCCCAAATCTTCCCAAACTGGTCTAATTTATTTCTTATGTTGGTAACGTATCCATATAATATACTCTATCCAGCTTTACCCAGTGAAGGTATTGGACTTGCGCCACCACAAAGCTAACTCACTCCTAGCTGCTGTTACTATATGTACTAGCAATCTGCAAGTATACTCCTTCACCTCCTCCGTTGTGATATTGAGCACTTTTAACCCAGTCATAGCCTCAAACAAATCAAGGACTTCATTCCACAGTGTACTTACCCCTGGACGTTACTACTCCTCCACATCCTTTCCAGCACAAATCACTCATTCCTGGTTTCATTTTGCTTATTCTAACAGAGTAAAAGTACCACCTGTAAAGAACTTTATACCTATTTTCCTTTATAAGTGAGGAAACTGAGCTTTTACGTACAGATATGAAACATTATTCCCACTCATTTTCATCTAGGTTTTCATTTAAATTATAACATAAGATATGCCATACTGGGTCAGACCAAGGGACCGTCCAAGCCCAGTATCCTGTTTCCAACAGTGGCCAATCCAAGTCACATGTACCTGGCAAGTACCCAGACATTAGAAAGATCACAAACTACTATTGCTTATTAATTACTGTAATAGTTTATAGATTTAGTCTCTAGGAACTTATCCAAACCTTTTCAAAACCCAGATATATTAACTGCTGTAACCACATCCTCTGGCAATGAATTCCAGAGCTTAACTCTGCGCTGAGTGAAAAAGAATTTTCTTTGATTTGTTTTAAATAAGCCACTTGCTAACTTCATGGCGTGCCCCCTGGTCCTTCTATTACCTGCTTTTTTTTTTTATAGTTTTGACTTGGCCTTGAAAGGAGGTTTCTTTCTCTGGTCAGAAGGGAGCTGCCTATCATTTGTGTGACCAGCCTTTTGAAGAAGTTTTTCCTGTTTTTCCATCTGAAAGGGAAGGAAGATATATTTTTCTTCTACCCTTCCTTTCCCTATGGCTGGAAGCTTTAAAAACTGTAACTAGCCAAAGGCCTTTCCTCTTGGGAGGTCTGCCTGCAGCCTAGAAGAAAGGAAAGAACATCTGGAGATCCTCAAAAGAATTTCCACCCCAGGGATATAGGACACAGCCATTTTGGAGAGCAGGAGTACACATTAGGGATGTGTGTTCATTTTGAATGAATGCGCAATCCGCAACGTATATGTCCCTATTTGTTGCATTTGTGGAATTCCGAAACGTATGGTGAACCCTCACGAATGCAATGTATCATTAACAAATAAAACCCCCACCCTCCTGACCCTCCCCCCCAAGACTTGCCAAACGTCCCTGGTGGTCCAGCGGGGGTCCTGTAGCGATCTCCTGCACTCGGGCCTCGGCTGCCAGTATTCAAAATGGCGCAGATAGCCTTTGCCCTTACTATGTCACAGGGGCTACCCGTGCCATTGGTCAGCCCCTGTCGCATGGTAGGAGCAATGGACGGCCCGAGTGCAGGAGATTGCTCCAGGACCCCCACTGGACCACCAGGGACTTTTGGCATGTCTTGGGGGGGGGGGGGGTCAGAAGGGTGGGGGGTTGTTGTTAATTAAATTTAAATGGTTGGGATGGGTTTTTTTTTCAACATTAATGGGAAACGAATACCATATGTAACTAATGGATGAATCGGGGTCCCCCGAAAACAGATGCAACAGATTTGGGTCCCGATGAATACTGAATCAGACGAATCCATCCCTGCTGCACATCCCTAGTACACATGGACCCTCAGGTCTGTGGGGAGCAGGAACCGTTATACCTAGGACACCCCAGCCACTGTAGGACACTTTTTAATCCACTCCATGGAGGATAAGAAAGTCTCAAAGCCCTACATTGAGGAACCACTTCCACAGAGGTAGAAACTAAAAAGCTGTACACTCTGGCATCAGTAAAACCTGTATGTCACTGGACACTTTATTATTCACCATAATTCTTTTGCAACAAATCATAGTAAACATTTATTTGAACATTCATCCTGTGAGTCAAGTCTGGTTTATCGATATCCCTACCCCAAAGATCATAGAACACACAATTGATTCCATCACTGCTCTGGGCCTTGAAGGTTATCCTTCACACCACCTCTAACAGAAAGAACCCACCCCTTGGGACAAGAAGAGGGGGAAAAGTGGCAGTGAATGTAGCCCTGAGATACAAATATATTTTTATGGCCCTTTGGGATACAGCAAATCCATGGAAAAAGGGTTACGTTTAAAATCAAGCATGTGAAGGAGTGACCTTACTACCTCTCTTTAACATGTACGGGACCAGGCTGGATTCTTAGTCCTCTTTAAATCCTATAGAGGGAGAGAGCTCTATGAGTGGGAGCCTGCTGGGCAGAAAGAGCTCTGTGGGTGGGACCCTGCTGGGCAGGTTAAGAGCCAGAGCCCAGCTGGGATGAGGGGGCTCCCATGTCTCCAGGAGTAGGAGCTCCCGACCCTCTTAGAGAAGCTATATTGGAAGTATACTGCAAAGGGAGGCAGTTATTAATATTATTTTATAGTTATGTTGTTAAAAGTTGAAATTGCATGAGAAAAGGCTGGAGTCTGCATGGTTCCTGCTCCAGCCCACAAAATGTTTGTCATACTCACACATGGTATCAGAATTGAGACTTGAACCCAAGCTTCCGAGGGAGACACTGAAAGGAAGTTTGTGTGTATGGCCTGCCAAGAAATTTGGAGGCAAAGCAGTGTTCTTAGACCTGTGTACAAGAGCACAGACGTAAAAGCATCCTTAAGCTGAAACCCTCGTCTCACCCTTCAGACCACATACCGTCCAACCTGCTTTTTTCCATTCCAAATATCATCGCCAAGCCAGTTGCAGACGACATAAACTGCTCACTGTCTCAAGGACATGTCCCAGACCAAGTCAAGCTTGCGATGCTTAAACCTCTCTTAAAAAAAAACCCAACCTTCCACCCTCAGACCCAGCCAACTTCCGCCCCATAGCTAACCTTCCTATGATCGCCAAACTCATGGAGAAGATAGTAAACAGACAACTATCCGAATACCTAGAAGAAAATTACATCCTCACTCCAACTCAATTCGGATTCCGGAAGGCCCTGAACTCTGAATCATTACTAGTCTCTCTCTCGGACACCATCCTCCTAAACCTGGAAAAAGGTCAATCATTCCTACTCGCACTTCTGGATCTATCCGCAGCGTTCGATACCGTGAACCACACGACCCTACTACAGCGACTAGCAGACATTGGCATCACAGGATCTGCTTTCAATTGGTTCAAATCCTTGCTTGAAAACAGGTTTTACAAGGTAAGGATCAACAATAAAGAATCATACCCAATCAGATCTAACATGGGGGTACCCCAAGGATCATACCTTTCACCCACCCTATTCAATACCTCCTCCCACTCTGCCATCTACTCACCAACCTCAAGCTAACGCACTTCCTATACGCGGATGACATACAGATCCTCTTCCCCATCTCAGAGTCACTCCACAAAACATGGTCCCAATGGAACAGCTGCCTTTTAGCTGCTTTTATCAACAACCTACTCAACAGCCTCAACCTCGTCCTTAACACCAACAAGACCGAATTCCTTCTAATAGCTCCGGACAACTGCATTCCTCTCAACCCCCCAATTTCTTCCCAACTCTCCAATACATCAATTGACCATACTCCGCATGTAAGAGACCTTGGTGTGCTGCTTGACAATCAACTCAACTTAAACAAATTCGTAAACACCACCAAGGAATGCTTTTTCAAATTGCAAGTATTAAAAAAACTAAAACCACTCCTTCACCTCCGAGATTTCCGCTTGGTACTACAATCTATCATCCTTCCGAAATTGGATTACTGCAACTCACTCCTTCTGGGCCTACCTGCTAACACAATCAAACCACTTCAGATGGTCCAGAACGCGACTGCTAGGATCCTCACAAACACCAACAAAAGGGAACACATCACCCCTATCCTTCAGAACCTTCACTGGCTTCCAATTAAACTCTTTAAAGCCCTCATGATGATCCACAAGGCTCTACACATCTCCCCCCTCAACCTAACCTTCCAACTGCAGCCGCACACTTCTAATAGACCCATCAGAAGAGCGTACAAGGACATGTTGTACACCCAGCCGGCCAAAACCTCACTAAGGAAACGCACCCTCTCCACAGCGGGTCCTCCCCTTTGGAACTCGCTCCCACCGGACCTCCGCCAAGAACCCTGCCCTTTGGTTTTCAAAAAGAAACTAAAAACATGGCTGTTCAGCCAGGCGTTCCCGGAGAGTTAAGGTCCGATGAATGGTGCTTCACAGCCGTTGTTCCACTTATACCACTGTAAATATGTTTTAATTGTACCAATTATGTTAGCTAACATGTTTTTAATTGCATTCCACTTGTTCACTGTAAGTTCGTATCAACCTTGTTCCAATGTATCCACCCCTGGGGCGACAGTTCAGTTCTCTGTAAACCGGTGCGATATGTATTCTATACAGGAACATCGGTATATAAAAAATTATAAATAAATAAAAGCAGAAAATAAAAATGTGTAATCTTGGTTAAGGAAGCGGGTTGGGACAGAAGAAAAGTGCTGCTAGAGCTTCAGAGCAGTGAAACTTTAAAGCTTGCTGGCTCAAAGAAAAGCACAGAAAAAAAATTGCCATTAAACAGAGTAGTCTCTGTGGCCTGGAGGGAAGTCAGGTTTAGGTTTACCGCAGGCAAAAGCGGCAAGCTCAGTCTGGAGTTAGGGCTTTTACTCAATGAAAGTAGTGCTGGAAAAGCAGGAGGTTTTTTTTTTTTTTTTTACCTTTATTTGGAAGAAAAGTGAGAGAAAAATAGCAGTACAGAGAAGCTGTGGATTTGACAGGGCATGGTCCTGGCAGAAAGTGAAACTGCTAGTTTGTGCACAGGGTGTAACCCTCCAGCAACAAACTGATTTAACAGACAAAGGAAAGCATGACTCGAGTAAATATGCAAGCTTTGGTTCAGAGCCTCCTAGAAGGGCAGAAATAGCTACAGGAAAAGTGTCCTTAAATACCAGAGTTTCTGGACAAACACCTGAGAAAAACAGGAAGCAGACAGGGCACAAATAACTGCTAGTCTGACTAAAGTAAAACTAGGACTGGACTCAGTATAGTTGGAAGCAGAGAGAGCGCCACAGCTAACCCAATCAACTGTCTGCTCTACCCTACAAAGGGACACTGCTTTGGAGGAAGCTTGAAGCAGCAAGGTAGCTGATATCAGACCAGATCCTGACTGGCAAGAGCCCACATAGAAGCATGCATTAGGACAAAAGAGTGCCATATGGAACCTGATGGTCTGGAAAGCACACTGGGCACAAATAACTGGCAGAGATAAAGATGGACAAGAGCTACTCAGCAGCTGACTGAGTCACCTGCCACTTGACCCTTCAGAGGGACTCAAATCCATAGAGAGCTGAAAGCAATGGGGAGGAAGCTAAAGCAGACCCTGAGTTGCAAGAATGGCTTGAAAACCAGGTAAAGTAACTCGCAGTAACTGAGTTTGAGATACCAGAAAGTTCATGGTGGAGCTTCATAGCCAGGCCTGGAGAAGACAGCATAGACTGCCCAGAAAGCAGCAATACAGAATGGCTTGCTGGTAGCAGAACCGATTAGCCTTTAGGAGGCACTGCAGAGGAATCAGATGCAGGCCAAGAATCCAGATCGAGGTGCTGTCATGGGGCTTGGATGCAGGTGCTGCAGCGAGATCTGAGAGAGGCGCTACAGGGAACCCAGAGAGAGGCACTGTAGAGTGCCCAGACGCCACCCTGCAGAAGGACCAGAGGGAGGCACTGCAGATGGTGATGGCACAGAGAAATTAAAGACCATGAGAAAAGTTTCTGGTGCAAAAGAAAGGTGACAGGATCTGAAGGAGAAGTAACAGCATATTCAGGCCACTCCAGGTAGCCAGGACCTGCTAAGGCTACCAGTTATGTAAGAGATGGAAGCCTGTACTGGTAAGGATGCCAGCCAACAACCTGAAGGTGGCGGTAAAAGGGAGAGATGCCACATTGATAATTGTTCAAGGCGACCTCTCACAAAAATTCACCATTGTATGCCTGGATCTGCCCTTTACAGCTGCTCCTAACCTAGGCTATATGCTTAAGGCTGTTCCCATGTCAGGCCCTCCCCTCCAGCAGCCATTTTTATTGTAAGCAAGGGCTGAAGAAATACTGCATAATTTTCCTTTAAAATGTTGTTTTATGTAGAAAAAATGAATCCATCTTAGCTTCAACATCCCCAACATTAAACCCTTCTGTGGCAAACAGTGCCTTCTGTTATGAATATTGTGTTATGAATACTGTAGAGCTTGTTCATTTTTGTAGTATTTCAGTGTGGTTTTCTCTGTTTTGAATCATAGGACCTGTTGCTAACTGCCTTGGACATGCTAAAACTGGAGAAGCTGGAGTTTGGTGGGATCCGCGGAAAGGCGCTTAGCCAGATGGTGCTGAACATGCATGAAGAGTTCCAGGAGGCATACAGAGTATTTTCAGAGCGTACCTATGACTGCCTTGATACAGGAAATATGGTGGGTGTCAGAGTACAGAACTGAACCGTCTTCAGCACAATATAGTATATATTTCTTCCATCAGATTTTCAGACCATGTGTGTTGTAAGTGCTGAATGCTGTTAAATGTATTGTATCTATTAATACATTGTATTAATCATAGTCAGCACAGCATCCGCATCCTCTTTGCAGATTGTATTCATGATTCTTGGTTTCATGGGGGCTGTTGCAATTATGGGCATTGACTTTGCAGCGCCCACTTTTTTAATGTACGCATGGCGCCCGCAAGGGGGGTGCCATGCAATATGGAACTTAGGGGGTCACGCTAGGAAGGAGATGCTAGGCTTGCTTGCGAGTTTACCGGCGTCGGTCTTCATAACTCGGTGGTCTGCCAAGTTATTTAATTTAATTTTTTTACTTTAAAAAAGAAGTACAGAAAAGCAGTGTTTTCTGCTTTTCTGTACTTCTTTTCAATCCACTCAGCTATTAATGCCTGCACCAGGCAGACATTAATATCTGACCGAAAAATGTGCATCTGAGACTCACATTTATCTTTTTGTATTTGGAGTGAATGAGTAATAGGCTCATTCACATGCATTTGCATGTGATGAGCGCTATCTCATTCACTCCGCATCGGATGCATGTTAAATAGGCGCTAATTCCCCTATTGCATAGGGGTGGATTAGCGCCTATTTATCCCGCATCTGACTGCGGGTTATACAGTGTGCTCGGCTCAGCGCACTGTATTGCATCGGCCCCATGGTGTTTACAACCTGGGGTCATAAAAATATATTTGAGGGGTGCAAGAGAAGATGGCAGACCTTCCCTGCACAGGTGACGACTTCTTTGGGGATAAGGTCTGGGATGCGGTGGCTCAATTAAAGGACCACCACGAAACCCTCCAACAACTCTCCATAGCGCTTCTGACGCCCCCTTCTGTCAGGAAATCTTCCAGGCCAAGTTCTAAGAAGTCTTTCTACAGGCAGAGGAAATATTATCCTCCAGCCTCCCGAGCTCGCATGCTGTGCACTAGCTCCAGAGGCTGCTCTCGTCCACAGTGAGCACCCAGATCTCAACCAGCGCCCCAGGAAGCCCAGACTATGGGTTTCTGACCGGTGGCGAGGGAGCACGAGCCAATCATGCACACCCCTGACACCAGATCCCCCAGTAGGTGGCAGGCTCATTGGCTTCGCCCATCACTGGGAGGACATCACTTCAGACCGATGGTTCTTTACCGTAGTCCATAAGGGGTATTGACTTAGTTTCAGATGGCTCCCAGAGACCTCTTCCCCACATCCATTGTGGGGTTCATCCGCCCAGCAGGTCATACTTCGGACAGAACTCTCCGCTCTTCTCGCAGTAGTAGTGGTAGAGCCCGTTCCTTGTCCTCAGCAGGGCTGAGGGCTCTATTTGAGGTATTTCCTAATTCCGAAGAGAAACGGAGGCTTGCTCCCCAATTTCGACCTCAGGGCATTGAACAAATTTCTCTTAAGAGATAAGTTCAAGAAGGTTTCTCTGAGCACTCTGGTCCCCCTCCTTAAAAGAGGAGACTGGCTCTGCTCCCTCGATCTCAAGGAAGCTTACGCTCACGCAGCCATCTTCTCAGGCCACAGAAAATACCTCCGCTTCGTGGTGGGGAAGGATCACTAGCAGTACAGAGTACTGCCTTTTGGGTTGGCCTCAGCCCCTCGCATCTTCACCAAATGTCTAGCGGTGGTGGTGGCTGCGTATCTCAGGTGTCGTGCAGTTTACGTCTTCCCGTACCTAAAGACTAGTTGATCAAGAATTGTTCCCGCACGGGGGCGCTGAGTGCTTTAGCCCTGACGGTGCAGACTCTGCAATCCTTGGGGTTCATGATCAACTACCCAAAGTTTCACCTCTGCCTGTCTCCTCAGCTGGACTTTATAGGAGCCAGGCCGGACATGATGCAAGCAAAGTGTTTTTGGCCCACGATTGGGCTCTTGCCCTTGCCTCATTAGTGGCCTGTGTGCGTAGCAGCCGGCATGTGACTGCCTGCCTTCTGCTCTGTCTGTTGGTCCACATGACGGCCTAGCCCACGTTACCCCTCTTGCCCGCTTGTGCATGTGAAGGGCTCAGTGGACCTTGCGAGTGCAGTGGCAACAGGTCTCCCAGGACCTCGAGACTTCTCTCTGTCACGGAGCCTCTGAGGGAAAACCTCTCCAACTTAGAGAGGGGAATTCCCTTCCAGGCTGCCCTGTCTTAAGTGGTTCTCACCACAGATGCCTCCCCTCAGGGCTGGGGAGCCCATGTGGATGGCCTCCACATGCAGGGTCTCTGGACCGCTAACAAAGTCCACTGCCAAAAAAACATTTTGGAGCTTCGGGTGATCCGCTACGCCCTCTGGGCATTTAGAGACAGTTTGTCCCACAAGGAAGTCCTTATCTGGATGGACAACCAGGTTGCAATGTAGTATGTCAACAAACAGGGAGGCACGGGCTTGTTCCTCCTCTGTCATGAGGTGGTGCAGGTATGGTCCTGGGCCCTCTCATAGGGAATGTTGCTGCGAGCGGTGTACCTACCTGGGACTCTGAACGTGCAAGCAGACCTATTGAGCCACTCTTTTCAGCCACATGAGTGGTCCCTGAATCCGGAGGTAGCGGCCAGACATTTTCACCATGGGGTACCCCAGATGTTGACCTCTTTGCCTCCCAGTACAATCACAAGGTGGGCAATTTCTGTTCCCTGTCACTGGAGGGCGGCCATCTGGCCTGTGATGCCTTCTCCCTTCACTGGGGAAGGGGGTCTGCTATACACATACTCTCCTCTCCTGCTCCTCTTGAAGACCCTCCTGAAGCTTCAACAGGACAGAGGGACCATGATTCTCATAGCGCCTTATTGGCCCAGACAGGTCTGGTTCCCTCTTCTTTAGGACCTGTTGAACAGGGACTCCTTTCAGCTGGGGACTGCACCCGATCTGATAACTCAGAACCAGGGCACTCTGCGCCATTCAAACTTCCGGGCATTGGCCCTGATGGCATGGATGTTGATCGTTAATTCTCCAGCCCCTGGACCTTTCGGATGGTATGACTCCCAGATGCTGGTGGCTTCTAGAAAGCCTTCCACCAGGAAGTCATGGTTTGAAATGGAGAACATTCTCCACCTGCTGTGCGGGGCATGACTTGGATCCATTCACATGCTCCCTTCCCAAGCTGTTGGACTACTTGTGGCACCTTTCAGAGTCTGGGCTTCAAACCAGCTCAGTCAGGGTCCACCTTAGCGCTGTTAGTGCGTACTATTGAGGTGTCACTGGTACACCCAAATTGGTGCAGCCTTTAGTGCAGGGGTGGGCAATTCCAGTCCTCGAGGGCCACAAACCTGTCTGTTTTGGGATATCCTAATGAATATGCATGACATAGATTTGCATACAACTGAGGCAGAGTGCATGCAAATCTCTCTCATGCATATTCATTAGGGATATCCTGAAAACCAGACTGGTTTGTGGCCCTCGGACTGGAACTGCCCACCCCTGCTTTAGTGGGTCACTTTATGAGGGGCCTGCTTCAATTGATGCCCCCTCTTCGACCCTTTGTTGTGTCCTAGGACCTTCATTATTGTCCTGGCATGGCTTATGTGTACTCCCTTCAAGCCATGCATTCCTGCAATCCGAAGTTCCTCACCTGGAAAGTTTTATTCCTATTGGCGGTTATTTCGGCTCATAAGTGAGCTTCAGGCCTTGGTTACAAACCCACCATACAAAAGGTTCTTCCATGATCATGTGATCTTGCGTACGCACCTTAGATTCCTGCCTAAGCTAGTGATTGATTTCCTGCTGTCGTAGGAGAACACCTGTTACAGGTAAGCAACTGCGCTTTCTACAGAAAGCATGGTGGATGCATGGAATAGCATCCAAGTAGAGTTGAGGACAATATCTGAATTAAAGAAAGTATGAATTAAACACAGGGGATCTCTGATGGCATAGGATTATAGAGCTGAGCAGTTGGTATAGTTGCGCAGTCTTAGATATGCTGTATGTATTTTATTTATTTAAAATCTTTTATATACTGCCTATACAATTTAGGTAGGTCTAGGCAGTTTAAATGAAACAACATACATAACCAAAAGGTAAACTAAAAACAAAGGTAAAATGTATGATTTCTGCTGGCATTTTTTCTGTACTTTTTATACTTACCATGCTCACTGATATGTGGGATAGCTGAGTTATCTCCTAGGAGTCTTCACTCTTCTTTGCAATACATCTGGACTCTTACAGTCTGGGACTCAAGACTACTGATCCCTACCCAAGGTCTTGCTGTGAGCCTCAGGCTCATGCCTTATGGTACAGAGATTGAACAGCATAGCCATTTTTTCTTCCCTGATTGGAAGGCAATGTATCCCCCTTTAGGATTGGTCAAGTTCCCTCTGGGGGTGCCCCCCGCCCTCCAGTTTGCTCATCCCTTTTAGGTGATCTGTCAACAGTGATCCACATGGTTGCAAGGGTCACTGTTAAAAGGCTGCAGTTGATGATAGAAGGTGGGGTTCAGATTGTCACCTTAATTATTTCGATTTATATTCCGCTTTTTTGCACTTTTTTCAGCACTTCAAAGTGGATTACATTCAGGTACTGTAGGTATTTGAAGGGCAGGGCTTCTGAGCTGCTCTCAGAATGTTCATTTCAGGCAGATGGAAGGAAAACACAGTCCGATAGCCGATGCTAGCAGGCTGTCTCAAACTCCTCACGCAGATTTTTCATTGAAAGGCTAGGATTCTGAAAGCAGCATGAGTCTCTGATGAAGGGCTCTGAGTGGGGTTCACTGGCATCACCTTGTAGATTCACTTCAAGCAGACAGAAGATTAGCTCAAACCAGCTGCCGCTGGTAGTCACTTCATATAGCCCTTTCACAGAGACATCTAGAATTGGATGTGGATAATCTCCCTTTAATAAATCCAGTCTGATCTGAATGTACTAGCAGGGGCATTACATTTTCAAGATGATGCTGAAGAGTTTTTGCAAAGATTTGTTTTGTGCAACACAATAGCCACATCTATAAAGTATCCATGAGAAGAATCCAGGATTTTCAGATAATTATAAAACCTACAAAGTAAAGAGTCAAGGGTACAGAAGATTTCTTGTAGAAATGTATTTATTTATTTATTTAAGATTTTTATATACCGGCATTCATGATAAAATCACATCATGCTGGTTTACATTAAAACAGTGGTGCATAAAAAGAAAAAACAAACTGGAACTGTAGTGCAGAAGAAAGCAGTTACAAAAAACAGGGATGCTTAAACTGGGAGCGGAAGGAAAAAGAAAAGGTTAATAGCATTTTAAATATTTACAACGAACAGTTAAATGAGCTGGTTGTGTTATAGAACTTGAAGTTGAAGGACATTAGCTGGAGTACGGGAAAGCTTGTTTGAAGAGCCAAATCTTAAATCTCTTCCTGAAGGTTGGGAGGCAGGGTTCCTGTCTTAGGTCTGGGGGGATGGAATTCCATAAAGGGGGACCGGCGGCAGAGAGGGCCCGATCTCTCAAGGTAATATGTCTAGTGGCTTTGGTTGGAGGAACCTGGAGGGAACCTCTATATGCGTCTCTGGTAGGTCTTGAAGAATTGTGTAAGAGGAGAGGAATTTGCAGGTCGATAGAAGTATGTTGATGAATGATTTTGTAGATAACGGAGATGGATTTGTAGAGAATTCTGAAGTGCACTGGCAGCCAATGAAGGCTTTTTAGGATAGGGGAGATGTGATCTCTTCTTCTGGTGTTTGTTAATATTCGTGCTGCCGCATTTTGTACCATCTAAAGCGGGTTGGTATAGGAGGAAGAGAGACCTAGTAGGATAGAATTGCAATAGTCTAACTTTGAGAAAACTGATGCCTGAAGGATTGTTCTAAAGTCCTGCAAGTGAAAGAGAGGTCTTATCCTTTTCAAGACTTGGAGTTTGTGAAAACAGTCTTTGGTAGTTTTGTTGATAGAAGCTTTCAAATTTATCCGATTGTCAATTAAAACTCCAAGGTCTCTCAGTTGTGTGGATTGTGGGATGCCAGGGTGAGTGGAAGTGATGTTACTGTTCTCGGGAGAGATGAGCAGGAGTTCAGTTTTGGAGGAATTTAATACTAAGTTTAGACTAGTGAGGAGGAGTTTGATTTGTTGGTGGCAGTTTTCCCAGTGATCTAGTGTTTTCAAGTATGTGTCTTTAACAGGAATTATCTGAATATCGTCCGCATATAGAAAATGTTTTAGGTTGAGGCTGGAGAGGAGCTGGCATAGCGGTAAGAGATAGATGTTAAAGAGCGTAGGGGACAGAGAGGAAGCGTAGGGGACAGAGAGGAACCCTGTGGGACTCCTACGGTTGAATTGTAACGTGATGATTCTTTGTTTTGGATTTTAACCTTGTAGCCTCTGTTGTTGAGAAGTTTTGAACCAATTAAGTGTGGCGCCAGTAATTTCTATTGCTGCCAACTGATTTATGAGGATGGAGTGATTGACAGTGTCAAACGCTGCCGAGAGGTCCAGTAGAATCAGTAGAAATGATTGTCCTTTGTCGAGGCCCATGATGAGGTAGTCTGTCAGGGAAATGAGGAGTGATTCTGTGCTAAAGGCTTTGCGGAACCCATGTTGGGAGGGGAACAGGAGATTATTATCTTCTAAGTAGTCTGAAAGCTGAGTGTTCACTAATTTTTCCATGAGTTTTGCTATGAAGGGCAGGTTGGCGATTGGGCGGAAGTTATTTGGGTCTTTAGGATCCAGATTGGGTTTTTTTAGGAGTGGTTTGAGAGAAGCCAATTTAAGGTCCTCTGGGTAGAGTCCTTGGGAGAGAGAACAATTAATGATGTCCGCCAGAATTTTGGAAATGGAGTCTGAAATTGTCAAGAGGAGTTTTGTAGGAATGTGATCCGTAGGATGAGAGGAAGGTTTCATTCTCCTTAGTGCTACTTGCATCTCAGTGGAGGAGATGGGATCGAAAGCTTCAAGACGGGTGCTTTTGAAGTAGAGATTAAAAGAAGTCGAGTATGAGGTGGTATTGGAGGGCAGCTGTGTTAGAAGGCTGGCAATTTTGTTTTGGAAAAAGAGCTAGTTCTTCCGCTTTAGCTTGTGCTAGGTTGCTAGGAACTTCCAGGAAGTTGATTTGGGTAAGGCTAGATACATAGGCAAAGAGTGCTTTGGCATCGAAGACCAGGTTATGGATCTTGGAGGTGTAAAAGTCCCTTTTTGATTTTAGAGTAGAGGACTTGTATTGGTGTAGTGTAGATTTGTAGGCGGAGAGTGTGCTGGCACATGGGGCTTTGCGCCATTTGCTCTCTTTCTGCCTTAAGCATTGTTTTAGCCTTCTAAGTTCATTGGTGAACCAAGGTTGTCTTTTGGAAGTATTTGAGTGTGCCCTTTTTGTAGATAGTGGGCAGAGCTTGTTGGCTATATCTTCTGTAATTTTGTTCCAAGAGCAGAGAGCCGTGTTCGGGTCGGTGAGGTCTATAAGGGGAAGTTGAGCGGTCAGGAGGTTCTTAAGGTCTGAGGAGCAAGATTTTCTGTAAAGAAATGTGGGTGAAGGAACGTGGGGGGTGCTGGATTCTTTCAGTGAGAATGAGGTCGAAATAAGAGTGTGGTCTGACCAAGGTACTTTCTTGCAATTGAGGAGCGATGCAGGATGGATGTCTTTGTTAACAAAGATAAGGTCCAGAGTGTGACTGGCTTTGTGTGTCGGTTTGTTCACTATCTGTTTGAATCCCATTGCTGAGAGGGCTGTGAGAAAGGCTTCACAGCTGGTAGTAAGAGTGGTATTGTCAACATGCAGGTTAAAATCACCTAGGATAATGGCTGGGGCGTCCAAGTTGAGGAGAGTTGAGACTATTTCCACCATAGGAGATGCATCTGTTTCCAGGAGGCCCGGGGGAGCACAGACAAGTAGAATTTGAAGATGGTCTGAAGTGAAAAAGCCGATTTCTAGTTTGGAGTATGAGTTGACTGGGTGTTGAGAGAATCTTAAGTTTTTTTTAGTTGCTAAAAGAATTCCGCCTCCCCTTTTTTTCTGTCTGGGGAGTGAGAAGATGTCATATGTCAGCATCGGTAGTTGGTTTATTATGGCTGTGTCTGAGTCTTTAAGCCATGTTTCAGTTATTGCGCATATATCGGGCTTAGCGTCGGAGAGATAGTCGGCGAGAATCAGTGATTTCTTGGTTAGAGATTGTGCGTTGAATAATGATAGCGAAAATAGGGTGAGGCCTAGAAGTTGGGTGATCGGTGTAATCAGCATTGGAGTGAGGGATTTTAGGTTGCGGTGTTGTTCTTGCCTGGTTGATTTTCCTATCAATGGTAGGCAGTGATGAAGAATTGGGATTGTAAAAACTGGATGCATTCTGGGAGGTCTGTTTGGCAAGACTGGTAGACTGGAATGAGGGGGTAAAGAGGTGGCAGGCGGAGGATGTTAGAGAGTTGGATAAGAATGGGAAGGGAGAAAGTTTTCCTGGCCTGCTGATGAAAGACCGTTGAAAAACTTGTATTGTGTTAAAGGTGTTGCGTTGGCTGATTAGAGTTGGCCCCATGTGGGTGTGGTAGAAGAGGGGTGAAACGCCGCCAAGGTTTGCTTGCAGGGGTACGTGGAGCTGAAGTGATGGTTTGTAGCTGCCTGAGGGTCCTGCAGTGACATAGGAGGAATGGGTTGAAGTGACTGTAAAGAGGAATATAGTCTGCACGAAGGGGCACACTAAGGGGCAGGCCCCTTAGGTTGCCCCTTAGTGCGCGACGCCCTGGGAGCATCTGTAATTTAAGGGCCTGAAAACAGTGCTGGGCTAGACCGGCTGGGTTGGGGGTGGGAGCAGTATCACTCACCACGTGGTCCTGCTGTTTCTCTTTATTTTGCAGGTTTCTGAGCCCTCTTCTCCCTTTTTTTTCTCTTAATTTCCCGGTATGAAATATCCATCAGGATCGGGATTCTTATAGGTGTACCAATAGACTTAAGAACAACTGCCTGCGATGTAGAGGTAGCAAGCCTTTGCAGAAAATTGGAATATTCCATTAGAGTCTAAAAAGAAGTATTGGTCTAAAAAGAAGTATTGAGATTAATTCTGTATAAAACGTGTCAATAATATAAATGCTTCTTGGATGTGTACATTGCTGTGTGTGATTGTCTGGGTTATAAATAGTTTAAAGAAAATGGAGAAAAAGAGGACCCTCCTGTATTTAAAATGTTAGCCAGCATGACACATCTGTTACCTTTCTCAAACCACCTTATTTTTGCAAGAAGGTCTTGCACATGAGTTAGTAATGTCACACAACTGAGATAATAAAAATAAAGTTTCACTAAGTATTAGATGAGAGATTTTCATTGTTTATTAAAGCTGCCAAAAGTATTATGAATGCCATAGTCTGCAGCAGTGGCATTCATTCGCAGCTCTAGTAAGAACAGCTAGGCTTATTGCTGTAGTCCTAGAGGTTTCTGTTTAGTACATTTAAGTCATTTTATTTAGGTCTGAAGAGGTTTAAGGCAGTGGTTCCCAACCCTGTCCTGGGGACCCCCCAGCAATCCCCCCAAGCCAGTTGGGTTTTCAGGATATCTACAATGAATATGCATGAGAGAAAATTTGCATGCACTGCCTCCAAAACATGCACATTTTCTCTCATGCATATTCATTGTGGATATCCTGAAAACCCAACTGGCTTGGGGGATTGCCAGGAAAAGAGTTGGGAACCACTGGTTTAAGGGAACAGTCCACCTTATGGTGTGCCTTGAGTGATTTAAGACACCTCCGCTTCCTTCTGGTGTCTGATCGTAGAGGTGAATGTAGTAAGCAATTAAATTTCCACGCAATATGGACTTGAACATCTCCCACCTGACACATTGTTCTGCAAGTGAGGTTTTCATCTTTTACTAACTGCTAGATTTAGATACATACTGAAACTTTAAAGATAAAAAAAAATAGCACAACGATCTAAAGCTATGCAAGACAATAGCACAAGTTGACTATTGAAAAAAATATGTCTGGAACGCATAAAAAGTAGTCACATGCTGTAGGAATCAAATCTAGGAGGGGAAAATAGTATAACCCCTACAGTTAGGATGGGAAGCCCTCTATTCATCTTTCAAAATGTAAGCATTAAACAATGTCTAAGACTGGCAAGTATAGGTCTTTATAATAGAGGAGGTTGAAGAGCAATTTGAATAGAGGGTACCCCTTCCTCTGTGGGACAAAGATGTAGTAGCCATTTGAACTATCCTTACACTGGTTGGTGCTATGTATTTAATACTAATGTTAATAATTATTAGTTTACTAATACTACTAATTAATCCAGTACACTACAAATGAAAGAAAATTGCAATAAGCTGATTTAGCTAACAAAAAAAATAACCTTGTCTGTGAGTTTAGGCTGTTAGGAAATCCAAAGGCATGTCTTATAACTTCAGTTGTTTAATTTTTGATATACATTTTAGTTGTAAAAGATTTGGATGAAGGTGTTGGGTAGAGTGAGAACTGATGTCCTTGTTTGCTGTAACTATTTATGCCATGGTGTTCTCTCAGGAGTTTGAAAGAGACATCGCTGACTTTAAGCAGAGCGTGGATGATATGGATAGACAACTGGGGACCATTTTTTGCCAGGCGTTTGATGATGCATCTGGCTTGGAGCATGCTTTCAAGGTTTGTAATAGTTACCCCCTACCCCATGCAAAGCATAGACCTCAATACAGCCATAAGACAGATATTAGTATTGCTTTAAAGGAAGTATTGGTTAAAGGAACTATATATATATTTTTTTTTACTTAGTGTTTAACATGCAGAACATATAAAAACATTACCTATTTCTGTAATTTAGTTCACTTTAAATACAATATAAACTAAACAAATGGTTTCCTTGTAATATCCAACACATTTAAACCCATAACTTGTAAACTCTCCTTACTCCTTCAGCTCTACCATGACCAGCTTTTCTCATGCATAAGTGAAATTATTGACAATTGCCATCATAATAGGCACTACCGTTCATAGATCTTCATTGTCTTCTAAATCATTTGGCATAATGTTTTGTGCAATTTTTAGTTAAATGTTATCATGCAAATCTAAAATTCATCTTAATTGTTTGGAAGTCCCATGCCCCGACATGGTCTGCGTTTTGAAACTGTGCTTTAATTCTAAAAAAAATCTAAATGTTAATAAAATCACTTTGGATATATCTATCAAAAACAATATAGTTGCATCTACACACACAGTTACACGTTTTCTCAGGTATTTGGCGCTGAACTTCAAACCGGAAATGTCAGAAAAAAACAATGACATATTTGAGGAAGTCACCATGACTTCAGAAAACATGTGATGAATGACCAGCTAATTAATCAGGAAGTCATCATGTTTCTATTAGAATTATATGTTAAACTCTGAACACGCAAATTCCAGACTAAACAATTGCTAGAGAAAGATGTTGATCTGGCTACATTGCAATAAATTAAGAGCCTCATTTACTAAGCATTTTCCCTATAGACACAGAATAGGAGAAAAGCCTTAGTAAATCCAGACCCTAAAATCGAACCCTCTTAAAAAAAAAAAAAAAAAGAGATTGTATGGATTGCAAAAAACACTATAACCACACCCATTCAAGGTTGACCCTAGAAGAAACAACTCTCATTTATTCCCACCAAATCCATAGCCTAGGTTTCAGCCTGGATAAACTTGCCACCAAAGCCCAGATACTATCCATTCTCACAGGACAAGCAGGATGGTAGTCCTCACATATGGGTGACATCATCAGGATGGAGCCCAATCACGGAACACTTTTGTCAAAGTTTCTAGAACTTTGCCCTACACCTACTGGGCATGCCCAGCAATGCACTGACTCTACATCCAGCAGGGGTCCCCCCTTCAGTCTTCTTTTTTCTGCGCAGCACTAGCCACGCGGGTTAAGGAGCTCTTGAGATTCCTGACAGGAATTTTCCTCATGGAACTTCTTTCAAAAATTTCAAAAAAAAAATCTATCCCATAGGGGACCCCTATCGATATCTATATGGTGCGGTCGAAAGGTAAGGTTTTTACCTTGTTGCGGTCTATTCCCGTCGAGTTATCCCTTCGGGGCCTACCGGCCATCGACCGCACCACGGCTAAATTTTGGATGGAGTCATGGCATTGGGTTTTCGTCTGTGCCCTGACTGCACTCGAACAGAGTCCATCACTGACCCGCACGGGGTCTGTGTTATGTTTGGGGTCCGACCACGATGTCCTAACTTGCACCAAATGTGCCCAAATAACACCGAAGGGCCTTATGGCTCGTTTAGACAAAATGCAGTTTCTCTTTCAGTCAAAAACCCTGACTCCATTGATAGCCTCGACTTTGTCTGAGCTGGCGCCATCAACCTCTCGCCAGCACTGGGACACCGCTGCTGCCTAACTGGCATTGACGATTCCAAAGGTATCGATTCCCTCCTTGCCGCCTCAAGAAAAGGACCAGGGGGATCATCATGAAAAACGTCGACACTATCATCGCAAGGCTCAGTCTGCCGATCCAGGCAAGTCCTCGGCATCAACTTCGACAGAGCCACCAACAAAGAAGCCCCATCCAGAAAAGGCCCCATCCTCTTCTGTCGCCGGATCAACGAGGTGTTCTCCCACCTTCAGTGGTGCTGGGATCTGGGATTCTACCTTCACCGGTGGACCCTCTGGCTATGCTAGTGCTGCCTCCTACTCCGGAGCCGGGGTTCCAAGCCCCAGGCTTACATGAGGAATTGGATCGGATGATCCAAGAGGCCATTGGTAAAGCACTTCAGGACTTCCAACCTCCATTGCTGGTACTGATTTCCGAACCGATCACCGATCCGATTCCCATAGCTCTTGCACAGCTACTGGGTAGATTGGATGCATTGATCGGTGCCCTACCACCGATGGAACCAAGAGCACCGAAGGGTCCGGTGCCTTCTACACCGATTCTATTATCATCGGAGGATGAGGAAACACCAATACCCATTCCACCGTCTGGGATTTTACCACCAACTCGTCCATAGATGTCACCGACCCCTTCGGTGCCTCCATCGATGCAGTCTGTTCCTCCATCAATGCCGTCTGTGCCACCTCCGATGCCGTCGATGCCTAGGCCTGGTCCTTCAGGATTAGCATCTCTTCTCCCCACTGGAGACCCACTAGGTGCTGGAGATCTCAGTCCTATGATCCTTGGACTGATGATGCGTCCCAAGATTCAGATGATCTACCATCAGAGCCCTTTCCCCCAGATGAAAGATGACATTCTCCACCAGAAGATATCTTTCATTAATTTCATCAAGGAAATGTCTGAAACCATTCCTTTTCAACTTCAGACAGAAGAGGACTCTAGGCACAAGATATTGGAAGTACTCCAATTTCTAGATGCTCCTAAGGGAATCATGTCTATACCTATTCATGAAATCCTGCTTGATCTCCTGAAGAGAAACTGGGAACACCCATGTTCGGATCCACCTGTCAACCGCAAGGCAGATGCCACCTATCTTGAGCAGTCGGCTCCTGGCTTCCAAAAGTCACAGTTGGATCATCACTCTGTTGTTAAATCAGCCCAGAAGAAGGCACAACGTTCAAGACCTCATTCCTCCAAACTTCCAGGGAAGGAACAAAAATCCCTGGATGCTTTTGGCAGGCGTGTCTTCCATGGCTCAATGCTCATATCTCGCATTGTCTCTTACCAGTTATACATGACCCAGTATAACAGAGACCTTTTTAAGAGAATCCAGGATTTCTTTGATTCTTTACTAGAGCAACTCCAGGTTCAACTTCATACTCTGGCTCAAAAAGGTCTGGATGCCGGAAATCACGAGGTCCGCGCTGCGTATGATATCTTTGACACTGCCTCTAGAGTGTCTGCAGCGGAGATTAGTGCAAGAAGATGAGCCTGGCTCAAATCCTCTGACTTAAGACCAGAAGTCCGAGACAGGTTAGCAGATCTACCCTATGTGGGTGATAATCTCTTCGGTGAAAAGATCCTAGAGACTGTGGCACAGTTGAATGACCACCATGAAACGCTGTGCCAGCTTTCTTCTGTGCCTTCTGAGTTTCCTTCTGCCCCTAAAAAAAACTTTCAGATGGGACTCTAAGCGGCCGGCCTTCAAGCCAAGGAAATTTTATCCTCCAGCTTCTAGAGGACACCGTTCCAGATCTTTCCATAAAGGGCAATCCAGGCAGACTAGGCCTCAAAAGTCTCAACCAGCTTCTCAGCCTGGACCAGCGTCAGGGTTTTGACTCCTTCCTAGAGAGTGTAAGCCAACTCCCCTTCCATCCATACCAGTTGGTGGTCGGGTTTGGCATACAGTCACCACAGACCACTGGGTATGTGCAGTAGTCACGGTTATCACCTAAATTTTCAGACTGTTCCAGCGAACTCTCCACCTCAGCTGATGTGGGGGATGTCCAACTACTCTCCCTTGCTCGAACGGGAGGTCTCATCCCTCCTCAAATCCCGAGCAATAGAACCAGTGCCCCTCTCCCAGCAGGGGCAAGGGTTTTATTCCTGGTATTTTTGAATACCAAAAAAGTCAGGTGGCGTACGCCCGATACTGGACTTCTGCACCCTAAACAAATTTTTACAGAGAGAAAAATTCAAAATGGTAACCTTGGGCTCTCTACTTCTTCTACAAAGAGGAGGTTGGCTATGCTCTCTAGATCTCCAAGACGCTTACACACACATCTCAATTACTCCATCTTATCGCAAGTACCTGAGATTCCTGGTCGGCCCTCATTTCCAGTACCGTGCGTCTGCTCCACGAGTATTCACCAAGTGCCTGGTGGTGGTCGCAGCCATCTTCAGGAATCAGGGTGTGCATGTCTACCCTTATCTTGATGATTGGTTGATAAGGGCTCCGACTCAGCAGGGCACTCTAGCCTCCCTGCATCTCACTATCCACACCCTGATCTCCTTAGGGTTTCTAATCAACAATCCCAAATCCAAGATAGTTCCATCCCAAACCCTATCCTTTATAGGGGCCGACCTAAACAGTATACAGGTGAAAGCCTTCCTCCCCCAGGATCGCACTTTCACCATAGCATCTCTGGCGCATCACCTACAGACTCAAGTATCTTCAACTGCTCATCACTTCCTCATACTGCTGGGTCATATGGCATTCTCGGTGCATGTCACTCCAATGGCTAGCCTAGCCATGAGAGTGATGCAGTGGACCTTAAAATACCAGTGGATTCAAGCTTGTCAGCCAATGTCCAGCATTATCCAGGTTATAACACAGCTCCATCTGTCACTAGCCTGGTGGATATACCACTCCAATCTCATTCAAGGCCTTCCATTTCAGGCTCCAGAACCTCAAATTACCTTAACAGATGCATCCAACCTCTGGTGGAGTGCACATGTATGTGACCTGCAGACTCAGGGAACCTGGTCTCCAGAGGAAGCCAAACACCAAATAAAGTTCCTGGAGCTACAGGCGATCAGATATGCAGTCAAGGCCTTTCAGGATTACCTATCAAACAAAGCCATCCTGATTCAAACTGACAATCAGGTTGCGATACAGTACATCAATGAACAAGGGGTAACGGGCTCCTACCTCCTGTATCAGGAAGCTGCACAGATATGGGCTTGGGCCCTTTCCCGCTTGATGTGCCTCAAAGCAACCTACTTGCCGGGAGTGGACAATCTTTTGGCGGACAGACTGAGTCACACATTCCATCTGCACGAGTGGTCTCTCAATCCCATGATAGCGGACACGATATTCCAACGCTGGCGTTACCCTCGCATAGACCTCTTTGCGTCTGACCACAACCACAAAGTAGACAGCTTCTGCTCTCTCATTCGCAGTCACCACTCGCAACCAAGAGATGCCTTTGCCCTCTCCTGGGCCAACGTAATGCGTACCCTCCACTTCCTCAAATTTCAAAGTCTCTCATGAAGCTCCGGCAGGACAAGGGATTAATGATCCTGATAGCTCCCCACTGGCCACGCCAGGTGTGGTTTCCAATCCTCCAGGACCTATCAGTACACTGGCACATTCCTCTGGGGAAGGATCCCCTTCTAATAACTCAGAATGAAAGGTACCTGCTTCACCCCAACCTCCAAGCTCTATCTCTGATAGCCTGGATGTTGAAAGGTTAATACTCCCACCTCTTAACCTTTCAGAGTCTGTATCCCGAGTCCTGGTGGCTTCACGAAAGCCTTCAACGAGAAAGTCTTATCACGCTAAATGGAAGAGGTTTACGGTCTGGTGTACTTCCATGTCCATAGACCCCTTCACATGTTCCACTGTGAAGTTCCTAGACTATCTCTGGCACTTGTCAGAGTTAGGCCAAAAAACTTCCTCTAACAGAGTGCATGTTGGTGCAGTGTCTGCGTACCATAAGGGTATAGGAGATGTCTCCATTTCAACACAACCCTTAGTATCACGTTTCATGAGAGGCTTGCTCCATTTTAAACCTCCACTGCGCCCTCCTGCCCCTGCTTGGGACCTTAATGTGGTTTTGGGACGGCTCATGAAACCTCCATTTGAGCCTCTCCACTCCTGTGATCTCTGCTATCTCACCTGGAAAGTAGTTTTTCTTCTTGTGATCACGTCCACTTGCAGAGTTAGTGAATTGCAGACATTAGTTACCTACCCACCTTACACTAAAATTCTACATGACAGGGTAGTGCTCCGCACTCACCCATAATTTTTGCCGAAGGTAGTGTTGGAATTTCATATTAACCAATGTATTATCCTACCTACCTTTTTTTTCCCAGGCCCCATTCGAACCCAGGAAAACAGGCTCTGCTTTCTTTGGACTGCAAACGTGCTCTAGCTTTCTATCTAGATCGCATATCGGCCCACAGGAAAGCTACTCAATTGTTTGTTTCTTTTGATACCATCAAATTGGGAAATCCTGTGGGAAAGCAGACCCTCTCCTCCTGGTTGGCGGCATGCATTTCTTTTTGCTACCAGCAAGCAGGCATTCAGCTACAAGACCGTGTAAAAGCACATTCGGTCAGGGCCATGGTGACCATCAGTAGCGCACCTCCGTTCAGTACCACTTGCTGATATTTGTAAGGCTTCTACCTGGAGTTCTCTCCATACTTTCACAGCCTATTATTGCTTAGATAAGGCTGGCACACAGGATTCCATCTTTGGCCAGTCCATTCTACGCAACTTGTTCCCAAAATCCTTCCACGACCTGTTCAGGATGCCCTCCTAACTAAATTTTCACCCCTGTTGTGCCTGTTGCACGTCATTGGGTGCATTTGGTGCTTTGCTTGGGCATCCTCAGCTCTGTACTCACCCATATGTGAGGACTACTTTCCTGCTTGTCCTGTGAGAAAGCAGAGTTGCTTACCTGTAACAGGTGTTCTCACAGGACAGCAGGATGTTAGTCCTCCCAAAACCCACCCACCACCCTGAGGAGTTGGGTTCGTTTACGTTTTTTTATTTTATTTTTCGCACATACTTTTTACTATAATACGAGACTGAAGGGGGACCCCTGCTGGATGCAGGGTCAGTGCATTGCTGGGCATGCCCAGTAGGTGCCAGTCAAAGTTCTAGAAACTTTGACAAAAGTGTTCCGTGATTGGGCTCCATACTGAAGATGTCACCTGTATGTGGGGACTAACATCCTGCTGTCCTGTGAGAACACCTGTTACAGGTAAGCAAATCTGCTTAACAAAAACCACCTTTTTCCAAGTACGCCAGTTAAGGCTACCTGTGCACCTTTGATATTCTTCTTTTGCAAAAATGATCCAGGCCTGTATAATCTCTTTACAATAAAAAAGAGGGCCTCTGAAAGTCTCAGAAAAACAATCAGAAAACCAAAAAATGAGAACTAAATGGTTTGCAATCACCATTCAAAGAAAATTTCTAAAGGAATAAGTATTGTCAAAATTTTCAAAAGTGTTGTCAGCAAGCCAGTTAGTGTGCCTAGCAAAGCATGGGCCATCCTGTCTTATCAATCATTTACCTCACATATTGATTTTTTAAATAATTTTATAAGCAAAATAAGAAAAAGAAACAGTTCAAAGCAAATTTCAAATAGCCCAACAATGGCTGTGGTTTCGCAAAAAGATGCTTCATTCAGGGGCTGTGTACAATTCAGAACCCAAAGACTGTTGTCTCTAGAAATGAACAGAAAATCAATCGAATCAATTACCAACCAAATAGGTGAAAAATCAATACTTATCTCGGGTAAACCAGTGTCACGTTCTCACCTTTAGGAAGAGACTGAAATTCTGGCTATTTGTAGCAGCTTTTGGCTCACAGCCTGACCCACAAATACCTGACTGAACCTCCTATCCATAGTCTTAGTCTCAAAAGGGATCATACGAACTGCACACCTGCTGAATTTCTTGACTCCATCCATTCTACCTTACTGTAATGTCTTATCTCACTGTAAGCATATTTGTTGTTCTATACTTCTATATTGCTTCTTATATATTCTCATTATAATCCTGTTTAGGTTTTATTATACTTGTGCTTATAATGGTACTGCCATCTCTAACTGCTATAGCTTGTAAACTGTAATCCTTATATGAATTTTTCCTGATCCTTATTATAGATGTAGCGCACTTTGAACTCTTTTGGAAAAGTATGTCACAAATAGTTAAATACATAAGATATTTAAGGACAATTTCTTGAATTCTGTAACTAAGAAAAGGGGAGGTGATGGACTTTTTGATTTATTCTGATTTTATTATGTTTTGTACATTTTTGTTCTGATTTTTGTTTATCTATCTAGAATGATAAGTAGCTGAATTAAGCAGATCATACATTTTTAATATGTAAATGATGATCTTTCGGTTAACTTGTAACCCTGTGTATCTTGCTGTCAGCTGCTGGACATGTTTGGCAGCCTGCTGGAACGACCACTTATCGCAGCTGATGCCTTTCAAAAATACCCTTCTCTGGTTACCATGTTTGATAGAGACCTGGATGATGCTAAACTCATCTTCAACAGACACATCCAGAAGGAACAGGAGCTGGGTAAGTTCTACTGCATGGTCCTGCAACTAGAAATGTAGAGATTTAACAGTTCATAGAATAACAAATAGTTTGGTTTATTATATTTGATATACCACCTTTCACATAACCCAAGGCAGTTTTAACTCCCCTGGAGCTCCATTGCAGGAGCAGATGAATACTTTGAATGCTCTTAATCATCAAGACTATCAGGGGACAGAACTTGATGAGGCCAATATTTAGGTCTGCTTAACTGGATAAATAGGGACTTATCCGGCTAAGTTGTAGCTGCTGAATATCCGGTTATTTTCACGGCCACTACTTAGCTAGTTAAGTATTTATCTTTGAGTGTGGGCAATAGGTAGACTGAGGTGGCGGCAACTGATCTGGCTATCTTAACCAGATTTGTGCATATATTTGTCCTTACCCGGTTAAGTTAAACAAGTTATACCTGCTCAATAGCAGGTCTAACGTTATCTGGTATAATTTATCCGGCTAACTAGAATTTATCTTTGAGTATTGGGCCTGATCTGTTTAATCTCAAGACGAGCTGGATCTTATTATTCATATGATAAGTAAAAATATTGTGTATGAGAGCAGTCTAGAGTGCTGTCATTCAGTGCCCTGAGTTGTTTAGAGAGAGAGCTCTTCTTCCTTGAGCAGCTGGGGCTAAGAATTCTGTAGAGGCAGCTTTTGTTGCCCTAAGGGGAAGGATTCCTTGCTGGTGCACTGTAGGGATACCTTCAGGCTGTATAAAGTACAGTTGTAAAAGATACTGGAAGGACTTGTAGTTCATGTTTCTTGGCTGAGGACCATCAAACAGTCAAATGGTGGGAGGAGAGGGTACATGGTGGGAAAAAATCTTGGTAAATATGAGTGATGACTCATGGCATCTGAAAGGGTTGCTGGAGTTCAGAGTCCAGTAATGAGCAGTAATTAAAAGCTGTTGGTAGATAGTTTAAAACATTTTTTTCTATCATTCTAATCTGAAACAGATTATTTCAAGATATAAGATATATCTATTGTTATTCTTTATCCAGCCAGATCAGTTCAGATGCCTGGGTTTATGCTTTTCTACCAGCAAATGGAGACAGGGACCAACAGGTTTGCTGACGTCGCCCTATATAAGGTCCTGTATAGATATCAGCCTTCCAGTATTCTCTGTCTCCAGAAGCTGGTAGGAAACCAGTGAAGCTTAATGACTGGTCTACACTGGATGAAGAGGAATCAACACAAGAATTGACTGGCTCCAGGAGCAACAAGTCTGTTCCTTTCCCACTTGAGCATAGTTAGGCGGGGCATTCAGGAAAACACCAAGCGGTGTCCTGGACTGATGGCAAGTTTTCTGGGTCTTTCTCAGAGCCTTCCTTTTTCTTCAGTTTTCTCTCTCCTTCTGCTGAGCTTGGTCCATTCCACCCTCTCCTCTGAGCCTCTTGGAAGATAGCCAGTGTGAGCAAATAAAGTTTTGGAAAAAAGAAGAAAAGTTGCCATAAGCAGGTGGTGTGGAGGCTTTGGCAGCATTTGGGTCCGGGAGCCACTAAGATGCTTTTGGCTGCATTGAGGACCCCTTAGGATGGGGAGTGTGATCTCACATATTGGGACCCAGGGATCACATTAAATCTAATTTGTTATGCTTGGCATGCAGTTCCTGCTGTTCCACCTCTGGAGTCAGCGGCAGATGTTGTACCTGTTCAGGCAGCTTCAGCGCCAGATGTAAACAGTTTTCCCTTTAGCATACTTAGTGCCATGGCAGGAATAGTGGCCATCTTAGAGTTGCAGGCTTTTACAGGGATGCCTGAAATGGGGTCTCCAGTGCTTTTTACCCTTGTATTTTGCTGAAGGGTAGTCCCACAAGGGAGCTTTTCTCTTTCGATAGGGTGGGCTTTGGGCACACCTCTTAATTTTCCCTATAATTTGTCCTGTTGTTCCACCAAGCCTCCTTGATGAAGCAAGGAGCAGGTAGGATTTTGTTTTCCTTCCCTCCCCCCATTGGTAGAAGCATCTTGGGACCCTCAAGGAAATGCTTCCAGTGGGAAAACTTATGGGACCTGGAGAGTGGGTTCTCATGGTCTGGTGTTTCTGTGACGTCCTTTAAGAAAGGACAGTGGGGAGGGGAAGGGTAATTCTGAGAGTAACTGGAGGAAGGAGAAGCTTCTCTTAGGGAAGAAAGGGATTCCTCAGTTATTTGTCTGTTTAGGAAGAAAGAATTGTCTTCTCATTATTAAGGCCTTGGGTGCTTTGGGCATTTCGGAGGAATGGTAGAAGAGTAAGGCCATGCAGGTCCCCATTATGGAGGGTTCGAGGAAGCCACTAGAAGATTCCCATTACATCAAGTGATCATGGAATTGGTTAAGAACATAAGAACATAAGAAAATGCCATACTGGGTCAGACCAAGGGTCCATCAAGCCCAGCATCCTGTTTCCAACAGTGGCCAATCCAGGCCATAAGAACCTGGCAAGTACCCAAAAACTAAGTCTATTCCATGTAACCATTGCGGAAGAATAGGACTTCCTGTCCTAGGGTTGGTGAACAGTCCTTTGGTTCGGCCCTGCAGGTGACTGGCTGTACTGGATATGTAGCCAAACCCTGTCAGCAGTGGTTACAGCAACTTCGAAACAGTGCCCTAGGAGTTTCCGGTACAGACCTGGAAGAGGTAGATGTGGGCTCCGCCGTTTTGGCAGACATATCCTTTGATCTTAATCAGTTGGAATATGGCCTCAGTGGTAGTTTGCTGTTTACTACGGTAGAGGAATTGGGCAGTGGACTCTGCTTTTAAAGCTCATCTGGTCATACTCTTGTTTAAAGGGAAGCTGCTCTTTGGAGAGGATCTAGAAAAGTTGGTTAACAACTTGGGAGAGTCCTTAATCTGCACAAGGATAGTGCAGGGGTTCTACCCATCCCGCTTCAGTGAAGATTGACTTCCAAGAGTGCAGGTGTTATCTGGTAAAGTTCCCTTCCGTTCAGTTAGGCTGTCTATTTCTGAAGACTCCGTTCTTTTGAGGTGGCAAAAGAGGCAGTTAGTACAGTGGTGCAAATGAAGCCAGTGATTCCCATGCTGCTCACTGAAGGTTTTGAGACCTATCCTCCAGAAGTTCAGCTAGGTGGATGTTTAGATTCCTTTTATCAAAGGTGGGTCCAAATTACTTTGGGCTGTTGGGTTCTGGACATTATGAGAGACAGCTATGTTTTGGAATCTTCCCATCTTTTTCAGTTATGGTATCCCCCTGTTTCTCCCTTCACAAGATGATGGCAGTTCATTCCACTTTGGACAATCTCTGTAAGATGAGGGCAATAGTCCCTGTTCAGATAAAATGGGGGTAGGGGAGTTATTCCATTTAATTTGTGGTTCCCTTGTGAAACTGAATTTTTTGAGGGTTTTGATCAGCCCTCCATTTGAGCCTCCTAAAGAAGTGACCATTAAGGATCTGAAGCTTAAGACAGTCTTTTTAATAGCAATGCTGGCTTTCTCATGTAGGGAACTATTTCTAAAATTTACAGATAAAGCAGTTTTGATTTGCATGGTTCCTTTTGAAAGGGTGGTATCCGTTTCATCTGAACTATCTTTACTTCTTTCAAGAAGGAATCATCTTCAAAGTCTATGATAGATGTTCACAGGGCTGGATGTTCACAGGGTTGTTCTGTGATATTTGAAGGTGACTAATTCCTTTAGGAGGTCAGATCACTTATTTATCCTTATTTTTAATGGAATCTGACTTGTGCTATTAAATGGATAATAAATGTCAGCTTTATGGTTTGGCACCCCTCTGGCCACCTTCTTTTAAAAAAACAAGTGATCTAACAGACTTTCATAGTTGCCATTAACCACTGGATATTTGCTCCTCTTGTTATATGGGAATTTAAATCTAATTATCAGCGTATCTATCCCTAATACAATACTATTCCTTTACCTGCAGCACTAGGAATATCCATTTCCAGACTTATTTCTCTATGCTTTTCCCTGGGATAAAGATTATTCCTCTATAAAAAAATACATTCCTTACTTGTTACCTATGCTTGGAGGGTAAGATAATTACTCCTGGTGCTTGGAATATCCTGTGTTTTATAGCCAGTGACCAGACTCACGTTCATCACAGAACTAAAGGTCAGCAGTCAGTGTGCAAATAAAACTCTTATTTTTATTTTTTATTTGTTTGAGGTATGGAGTGTGTTTTGGGTTGTATGATGACTGTATTTCAAGTAAATGGGTTTATTTTAATATTGATGGTTTTATTTGGTTGTATGTTATATATTGGATTTGGTAGGGTGGGACTTGGGTTTGGGGTGAACTGTTTTAATGTGTGTGTGTGAGCGGGGGGGTTAATTTGTGGGCTTGTTTGTATTGTACACTGCCTAGTGAGCTGGTTTAGACTGCATATTAAATGTAATGTATAAATAGCACATTGATTCAGGATTGGGATTGTTAAAGGCCCTTCCTTAGGTTAGTGCAAAGTGAGCTCAAGATGATATTAGTTTGACTCTTTGCTGTGTGCCCCAGGTTATCCAGTGGTGGGTAAAAACATGCCTCTGGTGGGAGGAGGTCTAAGCTGGGCCCAGCAATTACAAGAGCGCATCCAGATTCCATTCAGTAACTTCAGGCACATATCAAATTCGTAAGTATCTTAGTGGCTGCGACTGGTGTCCAACACTGTATTCATTTACTGCATATAAGTCAATATTTCATTTCTTCTCGGAGTCCAAATTTCCTTTGAAAGTCATTTACTGGAGGCCTTCACTGAGCAGATAACCTGAGTATGTTCTGCTAGGTATGAAAACTGCCTGGCAGGACACCCAATTAGATTTCTATAATTGTGCTCCAGAACTTTGCTAGAGAGAGAGAGAATACATTACTCTGGTTATATTAGGATTCCATCTGCTGTGTTGCTTTGTATCTGTGTCCCTCCCCAGTCTCGGCCAGGACTTAATGTTTTTTTAAGCCCCAGAGAAACATAATGGATCACTTCTGAACACTCTTCCCCTGGAATAGGCAGGCATAACAGTGAGCACCTAGGCCTTGGCAAGCCCCGGCTATGGGTTTTTGACTAGCGGCAAGGGAGCATGAGTCAGCAAAATGTACCAAGAATGACTCCTGCACAGGGGCGCTGAATGCTTTTTAGCCCTGACTATGCAGACACTGCAGTCCTTGGGGTTTGTTATCAACTACCCAAAGTCTCACCTCTGCCCGTCTCCCCCACTGGACTTTATAGGAGCCAGGCTGGACACGGCGCAGGCGAAAGCGTTTCTGTCCCGTGATTGGGCTTTTGCACTTTTACCTCATTGTGAGTGCCTGCCTTCTTCTCAGTTTGTTGGGCCACATGGCGGCTTCAGTTCATATTACCCCACTTGCTCGCTTGTGCATGTGAAGGTCGCAGTGGCTACAGACCTCCCAGGACCTCAAGACCTGTCTCTCCATCACGGAACCTCTGAGGGCATCTCTGTCCTGGTGGGAAAAGCTCTCCAATTTGGAGCGGGAATTCCCTTCCAGGCTGCCCCACCTCAAGTGGTCCTCACCACAATGCCTCTCAGGGCTGGGGAGCCCATGTGGACAGCCTCCAAATGCAGGGTCTCTGGACTGCTTAAGAAGCCCGCTGTCAGATAAACATTTTAGAGCTTTGGATGATCCATTACACCCTTTGGGCTTTCCAGGACCGGTTGTCCCATAAGGAAGTCCTGATTCGGACAGACAACAAAGTTGTGATGTATATCAACAAACAGGGAGGCACGGGATCGTTCCTCCTCTGTCATGAGGCGGTGCAGGTGTGGCCCTGGGCCCTGTCACAAGCAAAATACCTGCCTGGCACTCATAGAAACATAGAAATGACGGCAAAAGAAGACCAAATGGCCCATCCAGTCTGTGAACGTACTGGAGGACCAGCTGAGCCACTCCTTTCAGCCACATGAGTGGTCCCTAAATCTGGAGTTAATGGCCAGAATTTTTTATCGGTGGGGAACCCCAGATGTGCACTTCTTCGCCTCCCCATAAATTACAAGGTGAGCAGTTTCTGCTCCCTATTGCTGGGGGGCGGACATCTGGCCTTCAACGCCTTCTCCCTTCACTCATTAAAAACCTCCCATAAATATCACATTTTTTATTTTATTTAACATCTCTTCTATACCGATAACCGTTCACACATCGTATCGGTTTACATCAAACAACTTTTGGGCGGGGCCCTTACAATTAACAGTTGAGGATAATTAGTAAATGACAAAGCAACTAAAATAGGGATATAATATGCAATTACAGTAACAGTAACTCTAGTTGATGCTGGGGAACAACAACAACTGATTATATATAAATAAATAGAACTATCATAAAATAACTACAATGTACAGTGTATTTACAGCATTCTTAATCAAATTCGGCAAGGGGGTATAGCATTCTTAGTCATATTTGGCGAGGAGGTACCGGGTCAGCTACTCGACACATTACTCGCTTGCTGTTGGAGGTTTTTCTGCGTGGGAGGGGGGGGAAAGAGGGTAAGCTTGTTGGAAAAGCCAAGTTTTAAGTTTTTTTTTTTAATTTAGGGGTAGAGGTCTCAATGCGTATGTCAGGCGGCAAGGAGTTCCATATAGTGGGGCCAGCTAGGGAAAATGCTCTGCTCATAGTAGATGAGAGCTTGATAGATTTGATTGATTGATTGCAGAGGGTTCCTTGTAGGGCTGGGCGAGTGGGTCTCTTTGAGGTGCGGGGGAGGAGGGGGGGTTGATCCAGTTGAGGTTATCATTTAATAAACTTTTATGGATGAGGGAGAGCGCTTTGTAAAGTATTCGAGAGGGTATTGGGAGCCAGTGAAGCCCGATAAGTGTTGGAGTAATGTGGTCTCTTTTACTCGAGTTTGTCAGTATACGAGCTGCGGCGTTTTGTAAAAGTTGTAATGGTTTGGTATGTGTAGAGGGGATGCCAATGAGGAGTGCGTTACAGTAGTCTATTTTAGACAGGATAATAGACTGGAGAACTGTGCGAAAGTCAGAAAAGTGAAGCAATGGTCTGAGTTTTTTTTATCGTTTGTAGCTTAAAGTAGCAGTCCTTTATGATAGAGTTAATAAATGGTTTGAAAGTGAGGTGGTTATCAATGATGACTCCTAGGTTGCGAGTGTGTGCGGAAAAGGATGTAGATGCGTGTGAGGGTGGAATAGCTGGGAGAGGATGTTTATTAGAGATGATTATGAGTTCCGTTTTGTTGGGATTTAGGGCCAAATGCATGTCTGTGAGGAGTTGGTTGATTGCTGTAAGGCAAGATTCCCAGTTTTGTAGGGCAGCTGGGAGGGAGTCAGTAAAGGGGAAGAGAAGTTGCACATCGTCTGCATAGATGAAATGCTCGATGTGGAGGTTTGAGAGAAGGGTGGTAAGGGGGAGCATATAGATATTAAAGAGAGTAGAGGAGAGGGAAGAGCCCTGGGGAACACCTTGCGGGAGACTGATAGGTGCAGATTCATTGTTATCAACTAAGACAGTGAAAAAGCGATTTTGGAGATAGGATCGTATCCAGGAGAGTGCATTTCCAGAGATCCCAATACTACTGAGGATATTGAGGAGAATAGAATGATTTACAGTGTCAAACGCAGCAGAAATGTCTAGCATGGCAATCAGATAGGAGGATCCTGAGTCTATTCCTCTGATAAGGGTGTCAGAAAGAGAGAGAAGCAGGGTTTCTGTACTTAAATGCTTCCTGAAACCGTGTTGGGTTGATGGAAAAATGTTATGCTGTTCTAGGTGGAGAGACAGGCGAGAGTTAACTAGTTTTTCAAGTATTTTGGCTAGTAGGGGTAGGTTGGAAACTGGTCTGTAATTGGACAAAATGGCAGGATCCAGATTGGGTTTTTTGAGTAGCGGTTTCACTACTGCTTGTTTGAGAAAGGTAGGGACTGTGCCTTGCTCTAGGGAGCAGTTGAAAATGTTGGATAGAGGTTTGGCAATAACTTTGGGTATGGATAGTAGAAGCTTAGTGGGGATGGTTTCAGAGGGATGAGTAAATACAAACACAAAAATGAACAAACAAAAATTATAAGCCACAAATATAAAAGGAAGTCAAAAATACAAAGTCTATTAAAAGCCATTGAGGGAAGGTTCGCTTCAATAAAAAGCTTTTTAAATAGTCTGAGTTTCTTAAGACAGTCTTAAGCTGAAGCTTCATAGGTACGGAGTTCCAAAGGGTAGGTGCAGCAACTGTACATGTTCCCTCTCCTGCTCCTCTTGAAGACTCTACTGAAGCTTTGAAGGACAGAGGGACCATGATCCTCGTGGCACCTTATTGGTCCTGACAGATCTGGTTACCTCTCCTTCGGGATCTGTCGATCAGGGAGCCCATTCAGTCGGGCACCGCGCCTGATCTGATAACTCAGAACTAGGGCACCCTGTGCCATCCAAACCTCTGGGTATTGGCCCTAACGGTGTGGATGTTGAGCCCCTAGTTCTTCAGCCCCTGGCTCTTTCGGACAGTGTCTCCCAGGTGCTGCTGGCTTCACCAGGAAGTCTGGTGTGTGTGTGTGTGTGTGTGGGGGGGGGGGGGGGGGGGGGGCATGGCTTAGATTCATTCACATGCCCCCTTCCCAAGCTTCTGGACTCCTTGTAGCACCTTTCCGAGACTGGGCTTCAAACCAGCTCAGTTAGGGTTCATTTTAGCACCGTTAGTGCATACAATTGAGGTGACGCTGGCACACCCAGCAGCCTTTAGTGGGTTGCTTTGAGGGGTCTGCTTCAATTGAAGCCCCCTCTTCAGCCTCCTGTTGTGTCCTGTGACCTTAACATTGTCCTGGCATGGCTCATGCATCATCCCTTTGAGCCGTTGCATTCCTGCGACCTGAATTTCCTCACCTGGAAAGTTATATTCCTAGTGGCAATTACTTTGGCTCATAGTTGGTGAGCTTCAGGCCTTGGTTATGTACCTAACATACACAAGGTTTTTTTTCATAATCGTATGGTCTTGCTTATGCACCCTAAGTTCTTACCTAAGGTGGTGACTGATTTCCATATCAATCAGTTCATTGTTTTACCCACCTTCTTTTCCAAGCCTCATTCCCATCCAGGGGAACGGGCTTTTCATATTTTGAACTGTAAGAGGGCTTTGGCTTTCTATTTAGAATGCACAACCTGTCACAGACAGATCACTCGGCTCTTTGTGTCCTCCGATACCAATAGATTTGAGAGTGGTGGTGGGTAAACAGACTGTATCCAACTGGCTGGCGGATTGCATCGCCTTCTGCTATGTGCAAGCGGGCCTTCAGCTGGCAGGCTGAATTAGAGCTCACACTGTGCGTGCCATGGTGATGGTGGTCATCTGTGAGCAGTTCCCATCGCCGAAATTTGCCGCATAGCAACATGGATTTCCCTTCACATTTTCACGGCACACTACTGCTTGGACAAAGATGTTTGACAGGACAGTGCCTTCGGCCAGTCTGTCCTAAGCAATCTCTTCCAGACTTAAACCTAACTCTCCTGGTCTAGAGCCCCTGGTTGGAGCCAGGCCATCCTCTGCTGACCAACAGACCGCAGTGGTTGTGTCCATTGGCAATTTGTTTCGTTATCTGTTGGTCGCACCTGGCTGACGGGGACAGCCTGGAGCTTGGTATTCACCCACATGTCATAGGAGAAAACACAGTTGCTTACCTGTAACAGGTGTTCTCGTAGGATAGCAGGATGTTAGTTCTCAAGAATCCCGCCCACCACCCCGCAGGGGTTCTCCTTCCATTTTGTTTTATTTTTTCGCTTGTATTTTTTACTGTTAAGAGACTGAAGGGGGACCTCATGTGGATGCGCAGATAGTGGCATGCTGGGCATGCTCAGTGTGCCAGTCAAAGTTTCTAGGAACTTTAACAAAAGTTTTCCATGCCAGGCTTCATCGGATGATGTCACCCATATGTGAGAACTAACATCCTGCTGTCCTAGGAGAACACTTGCGCTTTATCTCGTGTCTCTGCTCCAACTTCTGTAGGAGAGAGGCTTTATAAAATTAATCCTTTATCTTATTGTACAGTTGAGGATAAAGCTGTCATTTAGTATGCTACTGGTATTGCAAAGAATCCTTTCATTGTATGAATTTAACCACCCTATCTGTGACTTGGTGTGGACAGGTGCATGGAATCAGTTGAAGGGAAGAGAATGATACAGAAGTATGAAGAGATGCTAGAGCTTCTAGAAAAGTGAGTAATGCACGTTATAGGCAAGTGCAATTGATGATATTGTACTTAATGCTTCGTGATACTTCAAGGAAGTTTACATTCAATTAAGGTGGGTGCATAGTTATCCCTAGAGGGCTTACAATCTAAGAAGGTAATCTAGTAAGCTATGATATTTTATTCCAGGAGGGGACAAATATTGCAAGGGGGAGGAATTCCTGTGGTATTTTTTCCCGTCAATGAAAAATTATAATGGCTCCCCACAATATTTTTCCTTGCGGAGCTTTTTCCGTACTTGAAAAAGATGCGATGGCGGCCCTCTTCATCCAGGGCCATCAGCGGGCCAAAACACAGCCCTCCATTGTGTAAAATCCCCCCCACTCATGGCTCTGGATAGACCCTTGGCCATCCCCCAGCTGTTTTCAGAATTGTCCTAAGATATTGAAATACACATTTTTTTTTGTATTGGGAGGCGATACTCTGCCCCCTTCCCAAACCACCCTTCTCCCTTGATCAAGCCCCTGACCAGCCCACCCTCTGGACTCCTACCAAAAACTTTCAATAGTGCCCTATAGGGGCAAAGGCTGGTTGGTGCCATTTTGGAAAATGGTTTGGATCAGGGAGTGGGTGACTTTGATTCAAGGGGAAGGGGTTGGAGAAGGAGAGTGGGGAATCACCATGCAACTAACAAAACTATTTTTATTTTTTATATCTTTGGACCCCCTCTAAAAAGTGGTGGGGGGCTGGGAGGGGGCTACCCTGTCCCCTGGGGAAGGGAGCAATTTTACACAGTGGCAGGGTACAGTTTTGTCAGTGCCAGAGCAAACGGGATGTGCATTAATATCCAGAGGATTCAGGGGAAAGTTAGCTACAACTCAGGAGTTGTAGCTTACTTTTTGGGATTTTATATGGCTTGCATTATTTTTGGCAAGCCATGTTAATTCATTTGTATAGAATTAGGTTTGCATGCATTCGAAAAATGTATGCATGCAAAGCAGCTCATTTTAATAGGGATGGGTTTTTAGGGAAAATATTGCATGACATCCATTTTTTAATGTGGTAAAATGCTTTTTTTCTTCATTGTACTCTTATCGCAGCTATGTGCTTGATCTGGGGAGATGGAAGGGCAGGAGAGACATGTTGAAGGCAAGATGAAGGGTGAAGAAAGGAGACTGAATGATAAAATGGGAATGGATGATGAAAAAGACTGTTCACCCTTCAAATGACTCTTGACAATGGCAATTTTATTTAATAAATAAATTTTCTGAATAACAAAGAAAATGATATACAAATAATTAAAGACATAAAATCAAAACACGATACACAGAATAATAGTAAATTTATAAAAATCATAAAATGGCTGCCCTCTTTATAATAGTAAAATAAGAAACAAATGAATAAATGACATACCAGATTAAAAATTCAAACAATCATCAAAGACCTTAGAAAATAACCAAACCTTAATTTGAGGTCATTTCTTTACATGCATAATTCTAAAAGCAAGTTCCAATGTAATAGTGCTTGCTACTGAAAATGTCCATATGTGTGACCTAGCTGAATTTCTTGGTGACTGGGTAGTTTTATTAGCTCTAATTGTGAAAATCACAAAGATTTGGAAGGAAATGTTAAATTGTTTAGATAACATGGTACTTCTCTATTCAGTGCCCTATATGTGAGAGAGAATTTTTAAAATAATCTTAGTTCTTATCGGAACCCAATGGAGTTCCCTTAACAGAAGGGTAATCTGGTCAAATTCTGATACCCCAAAATTACTCTAGCTGCTGTGAATTGTAATAACTGGAATCGTCTCATCGTGACATCTATAATTCTTATATACAGGGTATTAAGAGTTGTCAATTCAGGATTGTACTAGAGCACTAGATATACCGGTAGTAGTGAGATCAGATTTCTCTGTCAAGAAGCATTCCTAACATTTTAACAACATCCACTAGGAATATGTCTTGCATTTTTGCCATCAAGTGTCTTGAAAACCAGATGATCTCAGACTTTTGAAGAATTACCTTCAATTTGTGAGTTGCCAGCCAGTTGGCTATTCTGTTCATCAACTCATTAAATTTTGATATTTCATTTTCTGGGTCAAGAAAAGATGCAATGATTTGGATATTATTGGCATAAAAATAACTGCTATAACTATGCCCCTGAATAAAAGTGGCCAGTAGAGCTAAAAATAAAATAAAAAGTAATGGGTACAGGATAGATGGTGGAGCTCTGCAAGTATTAAGTATAAAATCAGAAACGTGTTTGTTTCATGTAACTTAAAAAAAAAATAAAATAGATAAAATCTATTAGTAAGAAATCACTTGAACCAGTTAAAACCACCACTGTTGATGCCTTAATGCCTCCAACTTATGCATCAACAATTTATGGTTAACCAAGTCAAATGTTGCACACATATCAATAGATACCATCTATACTCTTTCCTTTATCCAAATCAATTCTTTCTTCATTTAAGTCAACTAAACTAATTTCCATAGCGTGTTCCCTCCTAATGCCAGACAGTACTTTTTAAGTTTCATTAAGAATGGAAGGTTGGAAATAGGGCAGTAATGCTTTATATCTTCAGGGTTAAGAACATAAGAATTGCCATACTGGATCCATCAGACCCAGTATCCTGTTATCAACAGTGGCAAATCCAGGTCACAAGTACCTGGCAGGATCCCAGACAGTAGATACATCCCATGTTGCTAATGCCCAGGGATAAGTAGTAGCTTTTCCCAAGACTATCTGGTTGATATCAGTTCATAGACTTCTCTGAGAACTTGTCCAAAACCTTTTTTTAAACCCAAATATGCTAGCTGTCTTTACCATATCCTCTGGCAATGAATTCCAGAACTTAATTGTGTTGTGAAAAATAATTTTCTCAGATTTGTTTTAAATGTGCTACTTACTAACTTCATAGATTGTCTCCTAGTTTTTATATTTGAAAGATTAACCAATTCACATTTACTCATTCAGTTCCACACATGATTTTAAAGACTCCTATCTTATTTGCCACTCAGCTGTCTCTTCTCTAAGATGAACAGCCTTAACCTCTTTAGCCTTTCCTCATAGGGGTACCATTCCATCCCCTTTATCATTTTGATTGCCCTTATTTGTACCTTTTCAGTTCAGATACTTTTTTTTTTTTTGAGATGTGGTGACCAGGCTTGCGCACGGTACTCAAGGTGCATTCTTGCAATGGAGTGTTATAGAGGTACTATGACATTCTTTTATTCTTCTTTCCTAATAATTTCTAACATTATGTTTATTTTTATGACTGCAGCTGCACACTAAGCTGAGTATTTCAAAATATTGTCCACAATGATGCCCATATTCTTTTTTTTTTTTTTTTTTTTTTTTTTCTTCTGAGTGTTAACTCCTAACATGGACACAGAGAGCTTTTACACATTCCAATTCCAATTTTAATTACAATATTAATTTCTTAAAATTTTTTTACAAAAACATATGCAAAGTTTATAATCTACATAATGCATTGTATTTCCACCTCAATAAAATCTCATTCCAACCACTCATACTGTTCATCCATCACACACATTACATATAAAATCTTTAATCACATATAAATACAGCAATCCTCTTTTCACAATAGAATAAATATTCTTAATACATCTTAATACTCCTAATATATTTCAGTGTAGCTGTTTCCAAACTCAACCCAATTTATCTAAACATGTATTCTCTTTTCTTTGTTCCTTTCTCTGTTCAATTCCACTTCTCTATTTCCCCTCTTAATGCTCTTAGAATTCCCTTCTTAATCACCCAACAAAGAATTCTTCGTTTCACCCTTCCATCGAGGGCTTCATCAGGGAACATGAAACTGTGTTTAGACTACCTCATAAACATCAATCTCAACTATATCCAAGTTTTCCAACCATACATGTAGTCTTTTTACTCCTTGAGAATCCTGTTCCTTCTGTCTATTACAACCCACCAACCCATAATGGCTTGGTGGCACGAGAGTAATAATTTACCTTGATATCGTCTGATACCGTGGTGTTCTGGTAGTTGTGGGATGTAATAGGCAGATTACCATTGTCCACGTTTATTAACCCTTTCAAAAAATGTAGCAGATTGGTGAGACAAGACTTCTCTTGCATAAATCCATGTTGTCGGGGTCCCATTAAACCATGTCTTTCTATATGTTCTGTGATTGCTATGATTTTCCTGGCACTGATTTCAAGCTCACTGGCCTGTAGTTTCCAAGATCACCCCAGAGCCCTTTTTAAAGATTGGTGTTACATTGGCCACCCTCCAATCTTCAGGTACAATAGACTTTTCAAATGATAGGCTACAATTCCTTAAAACTGATAGGTAGTATTCTTTAAAACTAGTCAAATTAAAGAGATTTTTAGCTTGAGGGACCATCCCCTCTTTTAAGGAAGAATTTGCTAAGCTAGTTAACAATCTGAGAGCATTTGTGAAGATTTTAAAAGGTAAGTGGGAAGTGGGTCTAATTCATAGAACTAAGAAGCTTTTTATTTTGTAAGTTTAGTATGAGATTGGAAGCTCTTCCCTGTAGCACAAGAAGGTGGGGGACTAAAAGCCAGAAACCTCTGTTCTTGGCTCACAGTTCATTTATTTTAAACAATGTTTTTATTTATTAATTTTGCTTTAGTGCCTGTGCATCCAGAGGCTGTGGTAACTGTCAAGAAATACAACAGGTTTGAATTTTTTGAACAATAAGATGCATAGCTTTGATTCCTTCATTTTTAATTCAATAATTTCCCAGTTTAATGCCACATACCACCTTTTTTGTTACATTGTCTGTGAACTACCATATAGACTCGTGTATAAGTCAAAACATTTTTACCCCATTGGGTCGTAGCGAGAAGGACAGAGTCTAACGACATTATACATTACTTGGATGACTCTTTATTTGTGGGCCCACAGGATTCCAACACCTGTGGTGTTCTGCTAGTCGACTTCCAGGTAGTTGCAGAGAAATTCGGAGTTCCATTGGCCAGCAACAAAACAGAAGGTCCTGCAACAACCATATCATTCTTGAGAATAGAGTTGGATTCCAAACGAATGATAGCAAGATTATCAGAAGAAAGTAGCTAAGCTGCGCAACATCATACAACAAGCGGTGGCAGCAAAGAAAATAACGCTTCAAGTCGCCCAAACTATCTTGGGAACCTTGAATTTCGCTTGCCGAGTGATTCCCATGGGAAGGGCGTTCATGCGAAGACTGGCAGCAGCTACAGTAGGGATACGGAAACCGCACCACTACCTTCGGGTATCGAAAGAAATACGTGAGGACTTCAGAATATGGAGCTCCTTCCTGGTCAACTTTAATGGTGTCTCAGTCATCCAAGGTCCCCCACTATCTAGCAAGGACTTGAACATACAAACAGATGCATCAGGTGATTGGGGGTTCAGAGCACTGTGTCAAGGGGCATGGTATGCTGAACCGTGGCCAGAAGAATGGAAGGAGAAGGGACTAACGAGGAACATAACCTTCTTGGAGCTGTTCCCCATATGGGTAACTTTAGTACTGTGGAGCGAAAAACTAAAAGATACACATTATCTTCTGGTGCGACAACCAATCTGTTCACATTCTGAACGCACAATCGGCAAAAAGCGCGATGGTAGTCAATCTACTGAGGGAGATAGTATTAGAGGCATTATGGCACAACATAACCCTGAGAGCTAGACATGTCCCGGGGATTTTGAACAATGCGGCAGACGCTCTATCTTGTGCTAAATGGCATTTATTTCATAAGCAGGTACTAACGGCAGACGAAGCAGCAAGAGATACTTCTCTATGGCTTAATCGAGTAGCGGGTTGTAACACATGCCCCATTGCGAACACACGAGAATATTTGGCAATACGCCCAGAATGGGGAAAACACCTGCTGATTCATAACGACGGCTCTCCTTTGACAAGATTCAAGTTGACATCAGTACTAAAAGCGGCAGCAAACAAGCTAAAGTGGGACATGAGGCAGTTCAGCTCACACTCGTTAGGAATAGGAGCGGCCACAAGTGCGGCACAAGCTGGATTAGGAAAAGACAAGATAAAGAGAATTGGAAGATGGAGATTGAATGCAGTCAGCACCTACGTGAGGCTAGACAAGGTGGCCTCTACCTCAACTAACCAGACTTATTAATTATATTTTACAGAGCAACAGCGGGTTCAGCGACTAGCATGGATTATTGGCCACTTGTACATACGATGGGCGGCCAAGAGAGTGAGCAGGCGACCCTACGGACAACCCTTGGGATTGGCAACGCAAGGGTGGCTCGTCACATGTACAGGAAAACCCGACATGATTTGGAATCAGTTATTGCCCTTGTTACAGCGCCTGAAGAATTCCAGGGCGGTTCCAGATGTGATGATCCATACACCTGGGGGGCAATGGCTTGAGTTCCTTAACATGCAAGAACTTGATCAAAAAGGTAAAAAGCGACCTAAACGTAATAGCGGCATTATACCCGACCACATTGGTCTGGTCGGAAATTATTCCAAGGCCTAAGTGGAAAGACTCAAAATTATGGAATAGAGGCAGAAAGAAAGTAAACAGGCAGATGGAGATGTGGACAAGTAAGAGAGGTGTGCACCAGATCAGACATCAGTGGGCTGAGGACATGTGTCCGGGATTGTTCAGAGAGGACGGAATACATTTGTCCGATATAGGCTATGACATATTTAATAATGCATTACAAGATGCATAGAAGCATGGTACGCAAGGAAGGTAAAGGCCGCAGCTAATTGAATAAGTGGGGGAACATGAGACGAGAGTTACCCCTACCTCGTGTCTTGGCGGTTACCCGGGCTGGTTGAATATTGTAAATGGTGCCGGTGGCATCTCCAGATGGTGTGGTAGCCGGTCAGTGCAGGAGGAGGCGCAGAAAGGTGGGGGCGCAGAACGCGCCAATGGCGGGACTCAGCGGGGGCTCACGGCTAAAAGGACGCTTGGCTTGGTTATGGCAGGCTGTCACGGACAGCATATCGGCTCGGGTACCCCAGGAAGTTATTCATATGTTAAAGAAATAAAGCTGCAGCCTTTTTTATACCAATAACAGTTTCAGTGTGTTTTATATTATGAATGGGGATTATATAATGTCAACAAGTGGAGAAAAGAGGGGTGGGGCCCAGGGCAAGGACACCGGACACAGAAGGTAAGTGGTGGCTGCTAGCGTTATAAATTTTCTATTACTACTGCTAATAACAATGCTCTTGGTTTTCATATTGACATTACACACAATTCAATGATCGCATGGTCTATGTCCTGCCGGTCTTATATCTATACAGAGTTCCATTGGTACGGCTGAAGGTGATAGTAGATCCTTTAAATACCTGTCTCTTTTGTCAGCAATCATAACACCTTTATCTTTAAATGCTGGTAGAATCTGTAGTATGTGCCACTTCTTCTTCAATGTCTTTCTAATATCGGTGGACATGCATGTAAATGTGATTGGGCAAACAATTTTTGTATTTGGCGCTTTTACATTGGGTGTTAGTAATGTTACATGATTTTGTTTTGATGCCCGTATAAACCCATAGTCTACGCATGTTTCCGGATAGCTTCTGTCCATAAATCAAGCTTTCAGTTCAGCCGATCTGATTTCAAAGGTGCAATTATTCGTGCAAAGGCGTTTAAGCCTAAGGAATTTGAGTGTAATGTAAACTCTGCTTAAGGATCTGCTATGGCAACTATCATACTTTAGTAATTTATTGATATCCATTGGTTTCCTATAAATGTCTGTGCTAAACCCGCAGTTAGTACGTTCAACTAAAATATCTAAGAATGGAACTCATTTTTTTTTTATCATGAAACATATTAAACTTTAAATTGTGGTCCAGACTATTAAGCCATTTGTGAAATTTGTAAAGTTCTTCTTTCTTGCCTTTTCATATCATAAAGATATCATCTATGTACCTTTTGCATAATAATGATTCAACACTTTCTTATTTTTACCACATAGTCATGGAAGCACACCATGATATCCCCCTGGGTGCATTTCCTTTGGGATGAGCCAGGGACCTATGTGTGTATCCAAAGTTATCTCAGGAATCTCTTTTCTGCTATCAACTTTGTTCAGGAATAGTACACAGATATCAGTGACCATCTAGCACAGTCAGAAAAGGCAGCCTCCTCCGGGTTACCCCGAAACCGCAGATTCCCTCTCCTGGAGAGGTTCTCTAGATCTTCCACTCAGTGAGGAAAGCATTATCTTCCTGCAGGTATTTCAAATCCTGCTGAGTATTCTGTCATGCGCTTTCCTGCTCAACCAGTCTGTTTGGCAGCATCCATCCAGCCACCTAGTTCAGTGCATTCGCAGCTTAACTCTCCCGCGATGGATTTAATTTCCTGTTTCAGCGCTCCCATATCTGCTCTTAGTTCCTCAAACCACTGCTGGAAATCCTTCCGAGATAGTGGTGGTGCAGGCTGCTGGAGTGCCGCTCTAAGCCTTGCAGTGATGAATCGGAGACTTGGTGTGTCACTGCCATTTTCTCCCTCCTGCTCCTTCTCCTCCACCGGGTCTCCTGGCTTCTTTGTCGTATTCACATGGAAGAAGAATTGTTTTAAATTGACTGATTTTTTTCGAATCACCATCCTCACAGATACAGCAAGTGAGTGAGTGAAACTGAAGCCACCAAGATGGCTCGAATGCCGTGCTGGGGGAGGAATTGTTATTATCGGGTCTGGATCTCTGCCTTCAAGCCGTAGTTCAGTCGTGTGATGTCACTTCCTCCATCTGCTTGTATTTTCACTACTTAAAATATTTTTGTGACATCTGAAAATTTGATCACATTCCTCACTGATTCGTTTTCCGGATCATTAGATGAATGTTAAACACTGGTTCCAGCACAGATCACTGGGATGCTCAACTATTTACCATTCTCCATTTAAATAATTTAGTCCTACTTTTTGTTTCCAGTTAAGTATCCACAGTAAGACCTTGCCTCCTATCTCATGACTTTTTAGTTTTCAGAGGAGTTTCTCATGAGGAACTTTATCAAATACACTATATCGATCAACTCACCTTTATTCACAAGCTTATTCACATATTCAAAGAATTCTAATAGGTTATTGTCAAATGTTTCTGAAAATACAGGAGCTCACCTTTTATCCATATGTTTGTTTATACCTTCAAAACATGCTAATAGATTGGTATGGTATGACCCTTCTTTGCTAAAACCATGTTGGCTCTTCCCCCATTAAGCTATGACTATCCATATGTCCAGTAATTTTGTTCGTAACAATTTCTATTTAACAAGGCACCAATATTTGATTCACTGGTCTTGTATTTTCTCGGATCACACTTGGAACCAACTTTAAAAATGGTGTAAATGCCAGATTTATATAAGATAAAGATTACCAGAAGCAGGTCTGTAATTTCATATTTGAGTTTTTAGAACTCTTGGCATCAATACTATTGGATGCTGGTGATTTGCTGCTAGCTTGTCATTTTACTGTAAAACATCTTTCAGTTTTACAGTGATTTGCTTTATTTCCTCTGGCAGTTAAGATTCAATGCAAAAAAGAAAAAGTGCACTGTCTTGCATTTGGGGGTGCAGAAATTCATGGAAACATACATGTTAGAAGGTGATACTGATGCACATCATTCAGGAGAGAAACCTTGTTTGATCGCAAAGTAGCGAAACAATGTGATAACGTGGTGGCCTGAACCAGAGGGATGCTATTATGAGTACATAAGAAATTGCCATGCTGGGTCAGACCAAGGGTCCATCAAGCCCAGCATTCTGTTTCCAACAGAGGCCAAACTAGGCCACAAGAACCTGGCAAGTACTCAAACACCAAGAAGATCTCATGATACTGATGCTAGTAATAGCAGTGGCTATTTTCTAAGTCAACTTAATTAATAGCAGGTAATGGACTTCTCCTCCAAGAACTTATCCAAACCTTTTTTGAACCCAGCTACACTAATTGCACTAACCACATCCTCTGACAACAAATTCCAGAGCTTAATTGTGCATTGAGTGAAAAAGAATTTTCTCCGATTAGTCTTAATTGTACTACTTACTAACTTCATGGAGTGCCCCCTAGTCCTCCTATTATCTGAAAGTCTAAATAACCGATTTACATCTACTCATTCTAGACCTCTCATGATTTTAAAGACTTCTATCATATCCCCCCTCAGCCATCTCTTCTTCAAGCTGAACAGCCCTAACCTCTTCAGCCTTTCCTCGTAGGGGAGTTGTTCCATCCCCTTTATCATTTTGGTTGCCCTTCTCTGTACCTTCTCCATCGCAACTATATCTTTTTTGAGATGTGGCGACCAGAATTGTAAATGTGCGGTCTCACCATGGAGCGATACAGAGCCATTATGACATTTTCCGTTTTATTAGCCATTCCCTTCCTAATAATTCCTAACATTCTGTTTGCTTTTTTGACTGCTGCAATAGTGAGATACATAACAAGCAGCAAAAATGTCATGGCAATTATACCTCTATACAAGTCATTGGTGAGACCTCACCTAGAATATTGTCTAGTTCTGGAGGCCATATCTCCAAAAGGATATAGGCATGTTGGAAGTGGTCCAGAGAAAGATTAGCAAAATGTTGAAGGGTTACTACATCAATAGTCTTACATGCTGAGAGTTAAAGACCTAAATTTTCATACCTTAGAGAGGAGAAATGTGTGTGTGTGTGTGGGGGGGTGTATGATAAACCAGTGTTTCCCCAACCAATGTGCCATGGCATGTTGGACGGGTGCCTTCAGACTTTATCAGGTGTGCCACGTCAAAATCACTACTGCCTGATGCTTAGATCCAGATCATCACCTGGGATGTAGGCTCAACACCACCAGCAGTATCTTTTAAATATATACCAGCTCCTTTCTGAGAATATGTGAAATCATGCATGCTTCTTCCTAGCTGCAGTATGAGGCCTGGAGGATGGTAATTAATGGGCAGCAGGTAAGGAATTGTTAGCTGGATCCCAATTTGTTTGGCACTTGCATTGTATATAGCACTTCCTCATCTTTCTTCTTCTTTGCTTTCTCCTTTGAGTCCTTCCAGCCTCTTACCTCTCCCCAGGCTGACATGCTAAATGCAGAGTTTAACCTGCACTTGAATGCACATTTTTTGAGTAAACCCTACTGCCAATGCAGCAAGGGGTTTTATGCTGTCAAAATGTGCATTAAAAATGAGTACTACTTGGCGCCTTTGCATGGAAATTCCATGCAAATGAGAGATTTAAGTACTACTCCCCAATGCAGAGGTGCGTGTGACCTAACCTGGGTTTTCTTAGCACCAGAAATTTATATTCTGGTCAGAGGGAGTTCAGTTTCCAGCGCTGGAAATCGGGCTAACGCACCTCTTTTTGCTTCAGCCTGAGAGCATGCCACAGACAGGGTGAGCATTGTTGCGTGCTCCCTAAAGTAAACTAGAGGAAACGGCTGCGGACCCAGGATCTCGGGGAAAGGGAGATCCTGGGCAAATGCAAGCAAATAAACTAGCCAAAGACCTCCCCACCCCCTTCACCAGCAGGGAATGTTCAGTGGGAGTGCAGAGAGGGCATTCTGGCAAAAGTACGGACTTTTCCCCACCCTCCCAATTCTGCTTTATAGTGAAACTCTCACAGCCTGAAGAAATCCTATTGCCCTGTCCACCAGGTTTTTAACAATATTGTGTATCTTGTGTATTCCTTTCAAGGGATTGCTCCTAAATTGTAGGATCCGGCTTGCTCTGAGGTTCTTTGTTAATGCATGGAGCACAAGTGATTTGATAGGTTTCATGGCGATATTAAGTCGGAATTCCCGAAAGTTTCCAAAAGTTTAAAAAAAAAATAAAAAAATTTGAAGTTGACTCGCGGGTTGAAAACCGGACGCTCAATTTTGCTGGCGTCCGGTTTCCGAGCCCGTGGCTGTCAATGGGCTCGAGAACCGACGCTGGCAAAATTGAGCGTTGGCTGTCAAACCCGCTGATAACCGCCGCTCCGGTCCAAAAGGAGTCACTAGGGATGCGCTAGTGTCCTTAGCGCCTCCTTTTGCCTGTTTTTACTGCCGGGCCTAATTTGAATAGTGAACTGCGCGCACAGGAGAGCAAACGCCCGCTCTCCCGCAGACTTTACTGTATCGGCCCATTGGTTATTGCAGTTACAGCCCTGGACAGGGGGCCACACACCAGCACCATTTCTGTTGCCCTGCTATCTGGACTCTGAATACAGTTACCAGGTGTCACCCTTTAGCAATGACTGTGACTCTCATCCTTGCGGGCTGTGAATGCTTCCTGCACAGCATTCCCATCCCCGGCTGATCCAGAGAGCGGAACACCTAACTCAAAGATTGAACTGAGGGTCTTTGGCATGGCAGTGCCCAGCACTTTCCACTTGAACCACTGGGCCAGCCCTTAGGCACATGTTTTAATGCTCTTTAGTAAATAGGCGCCTTAGCAAGTTGTAGGGAGATATAGGAGCCAGTTTTGAGAGAGCCTGCATAGCTGCAAAGCCTTCAAATGTACTCTATGAAGCAATACGTCATGAGCTCTTTACAAAAGTGCACTTATTTTCGTTTATTTCTAGTTGACTGTAGATCTGCTGATGCTGCCCATGGGCAGTTTTGTTGCTCCTGAGGAAACTTTGACAGACTTTCTGATCAATTGCACTTTTTTAAAGGTTCTGTGTGGTGGTCTGTATTCTAGGTGTGTAAAAAGTATCTGTGCACTTTTAATGAAAACTACTGATGCTATTCCATCATCAGCGCTTTCAAAGAAAGTCTTGTATTCCCATTACAGGTATAAAGAGAAGCTGTACCAGGAGTGGTCCCATAGTGTGTCTGAAAAGTCACAGTATAACCTTACCCAGCCGCTTATCCAACGTGATAGGCTCACCAATACCATTGCCGTCAATTTTAATCCACAGGTAAAAAATCTTAAGCCAATTTTGCCATGTAATGAGCATAACTAGCTGTTATGAGGTATGGGGCCCATCTGCTGTGCAGCGAATAGTACCATCCTTCTATTTTATTTTTTTTTTTGCATTGCTTAGCACTGTGAGAGTTATTTATTAGCTTTCTTATGATCACTTAGAAAATTAAGAATTTCAGTGGTGCACTAATTTTACACCATCATGTATTTTATCTGCATGACAGAGCACAATTCACAGAATCAAGAAAGTGAGATATTCATCTGCGACTAGTGCTTTTCATAACTATTTATTTTTGTATTGTGCCTTTAATACAAGCACGATTGCAGAATGCCTTCCTTTTGAATTATTTGACCTATACATGCAGTCATCTTTGGGTTGAAGGCTTGGCAGTCTGTTTCTGGCATCTTATGGGCAATGTTGCTTAACTTGCTGTTACTCTGCAACTGAGGACCTAAATATGTATACCCTGGAGGAGAGGAGAGACTGGGTAGCTATGATACAGACATTTAAATACTTTAACGGTTTTAATGATGCCCAAGAATTGAACTGTAACAGATACTCAGTTTTGTTACCAGTAAGCCCTGGGTTTAGTGTCAGTCAATGAGTGTAGGATAAAGTAAGAGGAGGATCCATTCAAATGCATCCCTTCCTTCTGCGGAGTCTAGAATGGCTGTTCCCCTGGGTAGGATATATAACAGCTCCCCAGCTACAGCTGAGGAGGCAGTCCTTTGAGTTTATATAAGAGTTCAGGCAGATAGGAGCTTATCTTTTATTTTGCAGGCCCAGTCAGTGGTGCCAAGCAAGACCTGTTTGGTTGTCCTGACCAGGGTTGGGAGGGGGTTGTCCCTTCCAGTCCACCCACTGACTAGTCTGGCTTATATCCCTCTGGGTTATTTTTTTGGAATTTAAACAAGTGGTAGGGGCTTTACTGGAGCTTGTTCAGCTCCTGGGCTCAGGGAATGGGGAACCCTGGATATGGGCCTGGGCAGGGAAGACCTCACCCCCCCCCCCCCCCCCGGCCTCAGTGAGGAAGGGGGTGCCAGTGACCTGCTGTGAGGAATCACTCTGGTGGTCTTAGTTTTGTAAAGATTAGGTTCAAGATTCAGGAGGACATTCTGACTGCCCTCCCTTCCTGCTGGGAGCACTGAGAGTCCTGCTCCAAGGGATACCTCCTATCAGGGATTCAAAGAAAAGAATAAGGACAGCATCAGTAACAGCAACATACCAATATCAACAAGCTGTGAGTAAAGGCAAAGCCTAACATTCGAAAGGACACCCATCCGATGCTTCTTTACCCCTGGAGGGGGGGGGGGGGGGCGGGGCGGTGGAGAGTTTTATCTCTGTGCAGAGACAGAAGCATTGTATCTTTGCCAGTTGAGGAGTGTTCCTCCCATTTAAGTGATACCCTACCCACCTGGAGAATCTATTTTTCCAGTTCCCGGAGAGTAGAAGTTCTCCTGGCCTTGGCAGCAGATATTCCTGCACAGGTAGAGGAAGATATTGTGCTGCTGTGGATCAAGAGCTGTGCCATCTCCATATATTTGTAACAGTAAAGAAATTTATTTTGGACACTTAACACAGTGACTTCAGTCATTTATTTGGACACTCTCAGAACCCATTGGAACAAGCACACATTGGTTACCCCAGGGATCAGAAAAATAACATACGGGAGCCACTCTTAGCACTCTGGGCCTTGGGTGTCATCTTCCTCCTCCTTCCCCCCCCCCCCCCCCACCTCAACAAAAGATTCAGGCCCTAGAAAGAAGTCAGTATTCAAACTAGCCTGGAAAAGTTCCTGTCCCCATGAGTACAACAAATACTTTTATGGCCTCATTGGGTAGCAGTCTGCACCCAGGGATGGGGTTATAGAACCTTTTCTGAAGGAAAGAACTAGAAGTCATGATATGAATCTCCAAGGGAGTAGACTCTGGTTTCAATGTCAGAAATATTTCTTCATGGAAACCTCGGTGGATGCATGGAATACTTTCATAGGAGGAGAAGACAAGAATGATGATGGTGTTCAAAAGGGCATGGGATCACAGTATCTCTATAGACGTTCCTTCTTGGGGCAGGAAGGGTGTCCACAAAATTCCTTCTGGGAACTCAGAAAAAATCTTCACAAAAATGTAGAAACTCTGGAAAACCACCTGCAGTGGGTCACCTCTGATTCAGTCCCCACCTATGAGACTAGAAAGCAGTGGAGTCTTCCCTACCCCCCTGTTCTATCCTAACTGATGGATGCCCTGAAATCCTTCAGCCAGGGGCACCAGGGCTTTCATAAGAAAGGGGTCCTTGAAAATGGCAAAAACATTTAAAAATCTCAGTCAAAATGTAGAACTAGCTCCCTTCCTACTAGGGTATTGGCCCATGCTATGAAACCTAAAAACACTCCTCCTCTCTCTGATAACCAAAATGCCATACTGTGAAATGCTGCACACTGTTTTTATGTACAGCAGGGGAGCTGCCATTCCAGCAACCTCAGTGGAGGAGCTGATCTGAATGGTGCACTTCTCCCACTACCTTTCCTGTTCTAGCTCACAGGGTTCAAAACTAGGGCCATGATCTCAAAGGGTTGTCACATCTTATTATAATTAGGTGAACTGAGGTGCAGAGGGATGAAGTGGTGAACTCCAGATCTACACAGAGGATCAGTGACAGATCTTGGATTAAAGATGTAGATCAATTTGCCCAGGGTTACAAAGAGTCTGCAGGTTGGCAAGCTTTGAATTTATACCCTGGGAGTTTTTCTGACTTGCAGGTCAGGGTTTTAATCAATAGTCCTCTACAGTCATGAATCAGTTGGAACAGTAAAAATTCTTACAGAAGTCTATGGTTTCCATACATGGAAAGTGTGGAAATCAAGAACATATTCTATTATAAAATTATCATCGAAGGGCAATTCTCTAGTGGATCCCAGATATCTTGGTGGCCAAACTGTTTTCAGTTCATGACCCCCATGTAGATACTGTTCTAAAACTCTTGCTATAGTACTATAAGTTTATGGTCTCAGGATCAAAGAGAAATCCATAGTCTGGTCTTAAACCTCTTTCAGAGCCTGCGTTTTTTCATTTGTATTCCCACCTGATGCCAGGAATCATTGCTGTGTACTTTATGTAAGGGAAAGGAAAGCCAAAACTGCCTCTGTGGTAATTTTATTTTTGTTGTTGTAATAGTTGGTTTCAGTCCTAAGGGAAGTGAAATACCTAGAGGCCCGACAAATTGAGCAGATCCCTGCACAAGCTGAAGAGTTCTACTCTGCCAAGGAGTCCTACAGACAGTTTGTGGCTAATCTGGACCTGACTGTTAACTGGTATAACAAGATTCGGAGAACCGTGCTGGAGGTGGAATATCCCCTGGTGGAAAGCCAACTACAGGAAATAGACATTAGGCTGAAGGAAGCTGAGGAGAGCCTGAACTGGAAAAGCTCAGGTAAGAAAAGTATTTTCATACACTGGGCAAGCTTGAGGGTTGAAAACAGCTATCAACTGCATTGAGGGCAGGCAGTTTTCAAACTGCTGATTTCCTTGGGTAAACAGCTTTTGAAAATTGTCCTGTTAGTTTCTTTTAGCAAGAAAAATACCTGGGTTTCTTCATATTAAAAGGAAGGTTTATTCATTTACAGGTAGACTCTTCCTGAACAGAGTGAGGGGAATCTTAAAGCTTTTGTACCTAAAACAATACTAACAACTATTGAGTTCAGTATTTAAAGTGTACATGGTTGGCTGAGGGATACTCCAGCTCCTGTTGGCGCTGGGAGAGTAGCTGACTCAGTGTTCTCTGATCATTCCCTCCATCCCCTACAAGCTGGCTTTTTTTTTCTTCAAGCTGGCCTCACGGCTCATTCTCACTGCTTGTTATAATCCTTCAGTGGTAAATTCCGCAGAGCAGCCCCCAGAGCTTCAAAACAGCAGTTCTTGGAGTCCTCTTCTCCTTAATGCCATGGGCAGTTAGAGGCTGAGCACCCCCAAGCTCAGTGAAAAAAAAAAAAAAGTCTGAAACACAAGTTGAAGAGCTCATGTGGGCTGGCTGTCCAGTTTATAGTCCCAATATAGTATAAATCCAGGGAAAATAAGACAGCCTTTTGAAACCCAGGTCACACGTGTGATATTTGTAGTTTTGTATTTCCCCTTGTATGTCTCCTGCTTAATGTGTGTGTCTGAATTCATAAGCAGTACTATAAATAACTCTATAAATACTCAACTGCTGGGAGTGATTTGCTAGGCTGTTTGTCTTATAAAGAATGTTTGAGTATTTTGCAATATTAATTCATCTCTGTTCTCAAAATGCTAATTTAATCTTCAGTCTTTGAGATCCACTGTTCTCACAGGACAAGCAGGATGGTAGTCCTCACATATGGGTGATAATACAGGATGGAGCCCAATCACGGAACACTTTTGTCAAAGTTTCTAGAACTTTGACTGGCACCTACTGGGCATGCCCAAGATGGCACTAACCTTGCAACCAGCAGGAGTCCCCCTTCAGTCTTCTTTTTTTCCGCGTATCAGTAGCCATGCGGGTTAAGGAGCTCTACAGAGATTCCTGACAGGAATTTTCCTCACGGAATTACTTCATAATTTAATACCCCACAGGGGTCCCCCTATTCAGTTTTTGCTTCCCCGATGGTCCGGTAAGTTATTACCCGGTTCCGGTCGATTCCCGTCGAGTTTGGCCCTCGTGGCCTACTGGCTGTTGATCGCACCGCGGCTACATTTTTTGAGGCCATGCCGTTGGGGTTCTGTCGATGCCCCGACTGCACTTGCACAATGTCCATTACTGACCCTCACAAGGTCTGTGTAATGTGTTTAGGGAGCAAGCATGATGTCCTTACTTGCACCAAATGTGCCCTTATGACATCAAAAGGTCGCAGGCTAGAATGGAGAAGATGGAACTTCTCTTTCGGTCACAAACTCAGACACCGTCCATAGCCTCGATGTCGTCCGAGCCGACACCATCTACGTCGTGCCAGTATCATGCACCGACCGGTGTCCGACCGGCATCGACGACTCCGCAGCCATCAACTCCCTCTGTTCCTCCTCAGCATAAGGCCCGAGGAGATTGTCGAGAATAGCATCAACATCGACACCGTAGGTCTCAGACCATCAACGCAGGCAAGCCCTTGACGTCGCCACCGTCTGAGCCGCCGCCGAAGAAAGCCCATCCAAAAAAGGCACCGTCCCTATCTGGCTCAGAGTCACCGAGGCAACCTTCACCAGGACTGGTGATAGGAGCCGCGATTCCACCTCCAATAGTGGTCCCTCCGGCATCGGGGCTCTACGCTCCAAGGGGTAGATTTTCAGAGCCCTGCTCGCCTAAATCCGCCCAAAACCGGGCGGATTTAGGCGAGCAGGGCCCTGCGCGCCGGGAAGCCTATTTTACATAGGCCTCCCGGCGCGCGCAGAGCCCCGGGACTCGCGTAAGTCCCGGGGTTCTCGGAGGGGGCGTGTCGGGGGCGTGTCGGGGGGCGGGCCCGGTCGTCGCGGCGTTCCGGGGGCGTGTCGGCAGCGTTTTGGGGGCGGGTACGGGGCGTGGCTACGGCCCGGGGGCGTGGCCGCACCCTCCGTACCCGCCCCCAGGTCGCGGCCCGGCGCGCAGCAGGCCCGCTGGCGCGCGGGGATTTACGTCTCCCTCCGGGAGGCGTAAATCCCCCGACAAAGGTAAGGGGGGGGGGGTAGACAGGGCCGGGCGGGTGGGTTAGGTAGGGGAAGGGAGGGGAAGGTGAGGGGAGGGCAAAGGAAAGTTCCCTCCAAGGCCGCTCCGATTTCGGAGCGGCCTTGGAGGGAACGGGGGGAGGCAGCGCGGCTCGGCGCGCGCAGGCTATACAAAATCAATAGCCTTGCGCGCGCCGATCCAGGATTTTAGTGGATACGCGCGGCTCCGCGCGTATCTACTAAAATCCAGCGTACTTTTGCTTGAGTCTGATGCGCAAGCAAAAGTAGGCTGATCGCGCTTCTTTTAAAATCTACCCCCAAGTTTCCGAGAGGAATTGGATCAGATGATTCAAGAGTGCATCGGCAGAGCGATGCAAGGCTTCAAGATTCCTCCGGTGCCGATTCCTGAACTGGCTACCGATCCCATTCCTGTAGCGCTGGCACTGCTACTAATGAGGATGGAACCACTGCTCTCCGCTTTTCCTCCGATGAATCCGAGGGCACCGATGGGCCTGGTGCCCTCCTCCCCAATTCCTCTTTCATCGACAAAAGAAGGAGAAACACAGTTACTTCCTCCATCGAGAGTCCTACCGATGCCTCGGCCATTGATGTCACCGATAGCGTCTTTGCTACCATTGGTGCCACTGATCCGTCCATTGATGCCTCGGTGCCTCTATCGATGCCTCCGGTGACTCCTTTGGTGCCTCAACCAGGACCTTCAGGAATACCAACATTCCGTCCCTCTAAGGATCCTAGGGATGCTGGTGATGAATCCTATGATACATGGACCGATGACTCGTCCCAGGATACCGATGACTTACCATCACCACCCTTTCCTACTGAAAGCATGAAGCGTTCTCCTCCAGAGGACTTGTCCTTCATTAATTTTGTGAAGGAAATGTCTGAATTGGTCCCATTCCAACTTCAGACAGAACAGGATGATAGACACCAGATGATGGAACTTCTGCAATTTCTGGATGCTCCTAAAGAAATCACCTCTATCCCTATCCATGATGTCCTCTTGGATCTTCTGAAGAGGAATTGGGAGCATCCTGGGTCAGTGGCACCAGTTAACTGAAAAGCAGACACCACATACCTAGTCCAGTCAACTCCAGGTTTCCAAAAAACCCAATTGGATCACCATTCAGTGGTTGTTGAGTCAGCCCAAAGGAAAGCCCAATGCTCCAAGCCTCACTCTTCTTTCCCTCCATGGAAGGAGCAAAAGTTCCTGGATGATTTAGGTCGGCGTGTCTTTCAGGGGTCAATGCTTATATCCTGCATTGCCTCTTACCAACTCTATATGACCCAGTACAACAGGGTCCTCTTTAAACAAATACAGGACTTTGCTGAGTCCCTGCCTCGGCAGTCTCAAGAGCAATTACATGCCCTGGCTCAAAAAGGATTAGAAGCAGGCAAACATGAAATAAGATCAGCATATGATATTTTTGACACCGCTTCCAGGGTATCAGCAACAGCTATTTCTGTGAGGAGGTGGGCCTGGCTAAAGTCTTTGGACCTACAACCTGAGATCCAGGACAGATTATCTGACTTGCTTTGCACTGGTGACAATCTTTTTGGTGAACAGATACAAGCAGTGGCACAGCTCAAAGATCACCATGAGACTCTTCGCCAACTCTCCTTGTTGCCTTCTGAATATCCTGCTAAGCAAACATTCAGAAAGGATCCCAAAAAGTCTTTCTACCGCCAAAGGAAATCTTATCTTCCACCGTCCAAAGGTCGCTCTTCTAAGCCTTTCCAGAAAGGCCAGTCCAGGCAACCTCGCAGGCAAAAAAACAGACAACCCCTCAACCAGGCCCAGCATCTGGTTTTTGACTCTTTCCTAGAGAGCAGCATTCAGCCTCCACTACTGCATATACCAGTGGGAGGTCGATTGTGCTTCTTCAGCAACATCTGGCACGGAATCACCTCAGACCAGTGTGTTCTTGCCATAATCGCTCAAGGTTATCATCTCAGCTTTCTCGCCATTCTGCCGAACTCCCCACCTCAGCTGACGTGGGGAACATCCGATCACTCACTACTCCTGGATCAGGAAGTCTCCCTCCTCCTTTGATCCAGAGCAATCGAACCAGTGCCCTACTGGTTAGGTGGCGTTCGCCCAATACTAGACCTTCGTGCCTTAAACAAGTACCTACAAAGAGAAAAGTTCAAGATGGTAACCTTGGGTTCCCTCCTTCCCCTTCTGCAAAGGGAATACTGGCTCTGTTCTCTAGACCTCCAGGATGCTTACACACACATCGCAATAACTCTGTCTCATCGCAGATTTCTGCGATTCCTGGTAGGCCCAAAGCACTATCAATACCGAGTGCTACTATTCGGCCTGGCATCTGCACCACGAGTCTTCATCAAGTGCCTCGTAGTAGTAGCAGCATTCCTCAGGATTCAAGGTGTCCATGTCTATCCCTACCTCGACGACTGGTTGATCAGGGCTCCCACCCAGTAAGCTGCTCTGACGTCCCTACGTCTCACCTTGCATACCCTGATCTCCCTAGGGCTTCTCATCAATTACCCAAAGTCCAACTTAGTCCCATCACAAACCCTGTCGTTCATAGGAGCAGACTTGGACACCTTCAAAGCAAAAGCATTTCTTCCTCTAACGAGCTGTCACTCTCACTTCTCTCGCCCATCAACTGCAGTCTCAAAAAGGCTCAACTGCACGCCACTTCCTAGTGTTGCTAGGACACATGGCGTCCTCGGTACAGATCACTCCAATGGCTCGTCTCGCCATGAGAGTCCTGCAGTGGATACAATCATCTCAACCACTGTTAGATATTGTCCACATCATCAACCCACTTCGCTTATCTCTGGCTTGGTGGAAGAATCAGTCCAATCTCCTCCAAGGTCTTCCTTTCCAGGCTCTAGATCCTCAAATAACCCTTACAATCGATGCCTCCAACCTCAGCTGGGGAGCACATGTTGCCAATTTGCAAATTCAAGGCACCTGGTGTCCAGAGGAGGCCAAACACCAAACAAATTTCCTGGAACTAAGAGCAATCAGATATGCTCTCAGGGTGTTTCAGGATTGCCTTTCCAACCAGGTCATCCTGATTCAGACAGACAACCAGCTGGCCATGTGGTACATCAACAAACAAGGAGGAATGGGCTCCTACCTTCTGTGTCAGGAAGCTGCACAGATATGGGCGGAGGCCTTTTCCTTCTCGATGTACCTCAAGGCCACCTACTTGCCAGGAGTGGACAATGTGTTGGCAGACAAGCTGAGTTGCACCTTTCAGCCGCACGAGTGGTCCCTCAACCCCTCAGTAGCGGACTCAATATTCCAACGTTGGGGTTACCTTCACATAGACCTCTTTGTGTCACCTCAAAACTGCAAAGTAGAGAACGTTTACTCTCTCACTTGCAGCCAACACTCACTACCAAGAGATGCGTTCTCCCTCTCATGGGCAACCGGTCTCCTATATGCATTACCTCCACTTCTCTCAAAGACTCTCATTAAGTTACGTCAGGACAAGGGAAGCATGATCCTGATAGCCCCTCACTGGCCACGCCAAGTGTGGTTTCCAATTCTTCAGGACTTCTCCATTCACAGGCACATTCCCCTGGGGAAGGACCCGCTTCTGATCACTCAAAATTACGGGAGCCTACGCCACCCCAATCTTCAGGCCTTGTCCCTGACTGCCTGGATGTTGAAAAGTTAATTCTTCAGCCACTCAACCTTTCAGAACCAGTTTCCTGTGTCCTGATTGCTTCACGAAAGCCTTCCACGAGAAAATATTATTACAAATGGAACAGGTTTAAGTCATGGTACTCCTCACTGTCCCTTGATCCTTTCACTTGTTCTACCACGAAGTTTCTAGACTCTCTCTGGCACTTGTCAGAATCAGGTCTAAAAACTTCTTCCATCAGGATGCATGTCAGTGCGGTAGCTGCCTTCCATAAAGGTGTTGGAGATGTTCCCATTTCAGTACAACACCTTGTTGTACTGAGATGTTCCCATTTCAGTACAACACCTTGAAGGGCTCGCTCCACCTCAAACCTCCACTGCACCCTCCGGCCCCTTCTTGAGACCTCAACCTGGTTTTGGGTCGGCTCATGAAACCACCATTCGAGCCTCTCCAATCTTGTGATCTTCGCTATCTCACATGGAAAATGATTTTTCTTTTGGCAATCACATCCGCTCGCAGAGTTAGTGAGTTGCAGGCCTTAGTCACCTATCCGCCTTATACTAAACTTCTGCATGATAGGGTAGTACTCCACACTCACCCTAAGCTTTTGCCTAAGGTAGTATCTGAGTTTAAGATTAATCAATCCATTATACTACCCACCTTCTTTCCCAGGCCCCATTTTAATCCAGGAGAACAGGCTCTGTATACCCTTGACTGTAAACGGGCTCTAACATTCTATCTAGACCGTACAGCCAACTGTTTGTTTCTTTCCATCCCATCAGATTGGGTCAACCTGTGGGTAAGCAGACTCTCTTCTCCTGGTTAGCGGAATGCATAGCCTTTTGCTATCAGCAAGCAGGCATTCCACTTCAAGACCGCGTTAAAGCACACTCTGTCCGGGCCATGGCAACTTCAGTAGCGCACCTATGCTCGGTACCGCTTCCTGATATTTGTAGGGCTGCTACCTGGAGTTCTCTCCTTACCTTTGCAGCCCATTCTTGTTTAGACAAGGCTGGAAGACAAGATTCCATCTTTGGCCAGTCTGTCTTGCGCAACCTATTTGCAACTTGATGTACCAACACCCTTCCGCCTGCCCGTTAGGGTTCAGGATGCCCTCTACCAAATTCCGCCCCAGTCCTTGTGCCTATTGCACATCTTGGGTACATTTGGTGCATTTCTCGGACATCCTCAGCTCAGTACTTACCCATATGTGAGGACTACCATCTGCTTGTCCTGTGAGAAAGCAGAAGTTGCTTACCTGTAACAGGTGTTCTCCCAGGACAGCAGGATGTTAGTCCTCACGAAACCCGCCCGCCATCCCACGGTGTTGGGTTCGTTAGGTTTTCTTATTTTATTTTTTGGCACTTACTATAGCTTTTAAACAAGACTGAAGGGGGGGACCCCTTCTGGTTGCAGGGTTAGTGCCATCCTGGGCATGCCCAGTAGGTGCCAGTCAAAGTTCTAGAACCTTTTGACAAAAGTGTTCTGTGATTGGGCTCCTTCCTGTGATGTCACCCATATGTGAGGACTAACATCCTGCTGTCCTGTGAGAACACAGCAACTTCTGCTTTCTGCCAAACTGAAATGTGTTGTGACAGTAAAGAGGCCATTTTGAATACCTTTATATCCTCACAAATAATATGAAGATGGGAAGCCCATCTCACCATACATTATGATCAAAATTATTTGGGACCACCTTTGATAGTCTATAGGGGACTGTAACTTGCTCGCAGCTTTTCTCATTGCTAGGGGAGCTTGGCACCATATGCTCTGTAGTTCCAAAGGCTTGTGACTGTTTGCAGCCTGATTTGCTTAAGTGGTTTATTGCTGAGCATCACTGCTTTCAATGATCGTTTCAGGATCAATATAGTTGCTTTATTAACTGACATTAGAATAAGAGCAGTTGAGTCAGAAGTGATTTGAATGGGTAAAAAAATCAATTTTCATGTTTCTGGATACAGTATTTCTTTAAATATATAAATATATATATATATATATATATATATTATAATAAATGTCTTGCTTTTATATACATCATGAGGTAAATAAAACTGGCCAGCTAAGTTCAAACTCTGTGGGTACTTTTTGCTTTGAATATTGCCCAATAAAGTTATCTGCAGAGAATTTTTGTCACAAAACTATGCTGCTCATTCAATTCCCCATCCTGGGGCCACCTCCATGGTCCTCTGGTAAAAGTACATGCATTGATCAATCATGCATGTAGTTCTACCTGAAGAGAGGCTGGGCAATTCTTACAACCTTGATTTCCACGGGTAGAATGCTGTTTTAACCATGGACAGGGCTTTGAATATTTCCCTCCCATGTCTGTAACTTTCTTCTACATAATAGTAATATATTGCAGTAATATTTCTATAGAAAACATGCAAAATACATTTTTCCATAAGAATTGCTTTGAAAAACTGCAGAAAAAGTTTGTATATGCATTGGGAAAAGACCGTTCTCACATTTGTATAACACAATGATGACAAAAGTTTGACAATAACTGAGTGGTTATACAGCTGATGCCATACATTACTTTAAAAAATCCGTTTGTTTTTAAAGGGATTTGGGATTATATCCAGACTGTTAGAGACAGTGTCCATGATCTGGAAAGGAGGATCCAGAGATCAAAAGACAATGTGGAAGAGATTCAGAACATTATGAATAATTGGGTGCTACCAGTCTTTGAGAGGAAAGATGGGAAGAGGGAAACACTGCTTAATCTGGATGACAAGAATGAGAGACTGGAGAAACGCTACAACCTTATCAGGGAATCTGGACACAAGATCCACACCCTGCTGAAGGTGAGAATGGCCAGAGGTAAAGGCCCTAGAGAATGATGGTGGGTGATCAATTGTGGAGAGGTTGCATGGAAGGCAATGGGAACTTCTTGAGGAGGGGATCAACAGAAGATCCCTGGGAGGTTAGAAGGATCTCATGTTGTAGACAATCTAGTATGTCCTGATTAGATCATTGAAATGAATGTGGATTGTGAGTTAGTGGGGATCATGGAGTGAAGGGTGGATTAGAGAGTTGTGGGAAAGACTTGGGACATAGAAGAAATCCTGGGCAATAGCATTTTGGATCATTTGAAGAGACATAGGTTATAGTAGGAATTCTGTAGAGAAGAGGAAACAATTTCAAAAATCCAGTTGTGAGGTACCCATGCATGAGAAAGGAGTGTAGCAATAGAGAGGATAAAAGAAAGTAGAAAATGTGTGGAAATTGCAGATTGTAGTAGTATTTATTGAACCATCTTAACAATTATCAATGGATGTGGGACAAGACTATTAACCATTATTTCCCTGTATGTACCTGGATTCTGGGTTTTGCCTCCCTTCCAGCAGATGGAGACAGAGTTTGAGGCTCTGCCTCAAAACCCGGTGTGCCACCTGTTATTCTCTAGTATTTCTCTGTCTCCAGCAGATGGAATGGTGCAAAACCTGTGGTTCTGTACTTCAGCCTAGAATAAAAAAAGAAAGAAAGAAAAGAGGAACTTCTGTGCAGAGAGAAACAGGGGTTTGTGAGGTCCTGGTGGGACTATCCCCCCTAATTGTAGGCAGGAACGAGCAAGTGTTATTGTGTTTCTCTGTGCGCCGGGGGTGATAGCTCGGGGACCAGTTCCCTCCTCCGCTTGCAGCCTGCAGACTCTGCCAACTTTCAGGGAAGTATTTTTGTATTGTGGTTTCTTGGTAGTAAAAAAAAAACAAAAAACACCCCGAGAGAATTAAACAGGGATTCCTTGCTGCAGGAGCGATTCGATGCAGGGGGGGAGGGCACCTATGCAAGGGATTGTGCTTTGGGCGGCAAGTGTTTCCTCTGTCTTCACCCCTCCCTCCCCTCCGTGTCTATCCGGCACTTTTAGCAGGCCTTGCAGTGTTTGATTATGCCCTGTGGGAGCCGGTGCTCCACGTATGGGGAGCAGCTCCCGAGCTGCACTGTGGTGGGACTTTTGCCTCGACTGCCTCCACGGAGGGAAAGGACCTTCCAGCTCTGCCATGGCTGCTCCCGGCAAACAATGCAGCGCCGGGCCATTGCCTGCTGCATCTAAATCTCAGGCTGATCCGTTCCTTCTTAGCATGGGAACAGCAGCCATCTTGGGAACATTTTGCATGGAGGAGGAGGCAGTGATCGGGGAAGGAGATTCCCCTCCGGAGCTTTTTCCTGCCGATTCAAGCCCCAATAGGGTCCGGGGGGCCTCAGATGAGATTTCTGATGAGGATCAGGACCCAATTGTTGGAGTGGCTATGGGGGCCTTTGGGTTTTCTCTGGATTTTATCCTGTTGATGCATCAGGCCTTTTTTGACCAGCAGTGCCAGCAAGAGAGGGGCTCCTGGGATCAGATCACCGTTGGACCCATCTAAGAAGCTACCCAGGAAGCTGGAGGCCTCCTCCGGCTGTTGGGGTTCACAAGATGCATACTCCCGAGCCCCGGGCACCAACTCTAGACTGCTCCTTGGAGGGCTTGGACCCAATTGATGGTTGTGATATACTTTCTCCTCCCCCTTTAGGGGCTTCCGATGCTGCGGATGATGGGGGCTCAAAGGTTCCTCTGGAGGGGGATGACCCTAAGATGATGCACTTGTTTTAACGCGATGAACTGGCCCCATTAATTCCTCATGTCCTGGCGGAGCTGGGCATTGAGCCCACGGTGGCAGATCCGAGCCCAAACACGGTGAATCCGGTTTGGCGGGCTTATGCAGTTCTCATGCAACTTTTCCCCTGCATGAGCTGAATGAAGCAGCTTATGGTCCGGGAGTGAGATACTTGGAGGCGGGTCTCAGGGGTCGGCAGGGCGATGGACAAGCTCTATCAGTTACCAGAAGATATGTTAGAGATGTTGAAGGTTCCTAAAGTGGATGCATCAGTCTCCACGGTCACAAAGCAGACTACCATTCAAGTCGCTGGGGTGGCAGCTTTGAAAGATCTTCATGGTCGGAAACTGGAGCTGCTCCTCAAACGGATTTTTGAGGTTTCTGCTCTTGGCATCCGAGCGGCAGTCTGCAGCAGTTATATGCTGCGGGCGAGCTTACAGTGGGTGCAACAGTTGCAAAGCACCAAGGACTGCTTGTCCCCAGAGGCACAGGAGGCAGAGAGGTTGGAGACGGCAGTGGCTTATGGCGTTGATGACCTGTATGACCACCTTCGCACTTCCTCCAAGACTATGGCCTCGTCTGTTTCAGCTCAGAGGCTTTTGTGACTTCGCAATTTTTCTGCTGACGTGTCGTCGAAGGCCCAGCTTGGGGCCCTTCCCTTTAAAGGGATGTTCTTTTTTGGAGAGGACCTGGAGCAGTTGATAAAACATCTGGGGGATAATAAGGTGCATAAGCTGCTGGAGGACAAACCATGAGCTCACAAAGGTTTTCCGACTCGTCCTCACTTCTGGGGTCAGCGATGCTTTCGTCAGAGCAGGGCTCCGGCCGCAGGTCAACACCAACCCTCGGGAAGGTCACAGTCTTGGTCTCAGTCCTTACATGGCCGCAAACCAGCCAGGGAGAGCACCTCTCAAGGTTCTGGTGGAGTTAAGCCCGTGCAATGAGATACCACCGGCCCACTCCTCTGTTCCACTCATCGGGGCCGATTGACTCTCTTCTACCAGGAGTGGGCCAATATCACGTCAAACCAGTGGGTTTTAGGCATGATAAAACATGGTTATGCTTTAGAGTTTGCTTGTCCGCTAAGAAACCTGTTCCTGGTGTTGCCCTGCGGCTCCCCTGCAAAGCAGCAAATAATGCAGCAGACTCTCCAAAGGCCTCCAGGAGCTTGGGGCTATCGTTCTTGTTCCCATCGAGGAAGGTACTCAATTTATTGCGTGGTACTGAAGAAGGAAGGAACCTTCCGACCAATCCTGGTCTTGAAGCAGGTCAACCGAGCTCTGAAGGTGCCCGGTTTTAAATGAAGACTCTTCATTCAGTGATCACGGCAGTGTGAAAGGGAGAGTTCCTGGCATCTCTGGATCTAATGGAGGCCTACTTGCATATTGGGATCCGCAGAGATTATCAGCAGTTCCTCAGATTTATGATTCTCTGTCAACATTTACAGTTTTGCGGCCTGCCCTTCGGGCTGGCCACAAGCCCGCAGACCTTCACCAAGGTAATGGTCGTGGTGGCAGCTGCTCTGCGAAAGGAAGGGATCTTGGTCTAACTCTACTTGGATGACTGGCTAATTTGGGCGAAATCGGAGGAACTGTGCTCTCAGGCGGTGGCATCCGTACTCCTTTGATTACACTCTGTGTTGGGTCGTCAACCTAGCCAAGAGTCACCTGACTCCGCCTCAAGTTCTGGAGTTTCTGGGGGCCCGCTTTGATACTCGCCTGGGCAAGGTTTTCCTTTTGGAGGAGAGGATCTTCAAGTTGCGCATCCAAGTACAATACCTGTTGCGAGCCAGAGTGCCCAGAGACTGGGACTATCTACAGGTTCTCTGCTCCATGACTTTGACCTTGGAACTGGTCCCGTGGGCGTTCGTGCACATGAGACCCCTGCAGAATGCATTGCATTCCCGCTAGAAGCCGTTATTGGAACAGTTTCATCTACAGCTCCCTCTTCCGGATGCCGCCAGATCCAGTCTTGAGTGATGGATTGCTCAAGGCCACTTGGAGCACAGGTGGACCTCGAGGTCCCGCAGTGGATAGTGGTGACCACCGATGTCAGTCTCTCTGGTTGGGAAGCTGTATGCCAGTCACAAGTGGCTCAAGGTTGTTGGTCCTTGGAGGGAGGCATCTTGGTCAATCAATTTTCTGGAGATGTGAGCGGTGAGGTGAGGCTAGCTCTGGAGCAGTTTCTCCTCCTACTACTACTCCACAGCCAGGCGGTCCGAATCTTGTCAGATAATGTGACAACAGTGGCCTACATCAATCAACAGGGTGGTACCAGGAGCCAATCGATAGCTCTCTAAGCACAGATGCTGATGTCCTGGGTGGAACACCATTTGACGATGATAGCGGCAACACATATTGTGGGGACCACCAATGTGCAGGAGGATTCTCAGCCATTGCCAGCTGGTCCCCGGAGAATGGGAGCTGTTAGGCAGCACTATGGACTTGATCTCCCGCAAGTGGGGGCTCCCACATGTAGATCTAATGGTGACTCACTTGAATGCCAAGGCACAGCAATTCTTCAGCCACAGAAGAGAGCATGGGGCAGAAGCCGTGGATGCGCTCATGGTTCCATGGCCTTGCCTTCTCTGTGTTTCCACTGTGGCCCCTGATAAGCAAGGTGATCAGGAGAATAGTGGCTCACCCAGACCTGGTGATCCTGGTGGCTCCTGAGTGGCTGCGTTGCCCATGGTTCGTGGATCTAATCAACCTGGCAGTTCACGGGCCCCTATGGTTCAACAATCTACCAAATCTTCTTCGCCAAGGTCCTATATTTTTCAGTCAGGTGGATTGCTTCTGTCTAGCAGCCTGGCTTTTGAGATGAAGCAGTTGAGGAAGAAAGGCTATCTGGAGGCTGTCATATCTACGCTCTTGAAGGCTCACAAGCCCTCAACCTCCATGGCGTATAGTCGGGACTGGAGGGTCTTTGAGTTGTGGTGTAAGCCGCAGGGTGTTGACCCTTGCTGGGCTTCGGTGTCTTCGGTTCTCTCTTTTTTGCAGGATAGGCTGACAAAGGGTTTATCTTTCAATTTCCTAAGAGTCCAGGTTGCAGCCCTGGGTTGCCTGAGGGGCCAGATTCACGGGTCCACTCTCGCTGCTCATTAGGATGTAGTCCGTTTTCTCAGAGGCGCTAAGCATTTGCGCCCTCTAGTGCACAGAGCATATCCTTCTTGGAGTCTGATCCTGGACCTTAAGGCCCTGTGCGAGCCGCCCTTTGAACCCCTCAAAGTCTCATTGAAAGATCTCACTCTGAAGGTGGCCTTCTTAGTAGCCATTTGTTCAGCCAGGAGGGTTTCCGAGCTTCAAGCGTAGTCCTGCAGGGGGTCCGTTTTTGTGACTTTCGGACTCGGGGGTCTCATTGAGAACTGTTCTATTCTTTTTGCCTAAAAGTAGTCTCGGCCTTCCATATGAGTGAGTCAGTGGAACTCCCGGCCTTTTCAGACTTGGATCTTGCTTCTTTTCAGGCTATGGATTTGAGACGCCTGGACATCAGGAGGGCTCTCCTGCGTTATCTGGAGTTCACTAATCGTTTTTGTTTGTTGGATCATTTTTTCATACTGTGGCATGGCCCAAAGAAAAGGTAACAAGCTTCAAAGGCCACAATAGCACGTTGGCTCAAAGAGGCTATTGAATCTTCTTATATCTATCGTGGTTGCCCAATTCCGGAAGGATTGCGGGCTCATTCTACACGTTCCCAGGTGGCTTCCTGGGCAAAATGTCACTGGTCTCCCCGCAGGAAGTTTGCAGGGTGGCCACCTGGAAATCTTTACACCTTTGCTAGACACTACCGGTTGGACGTCCAAGCTCCTGGCGTCAGCAATTTCAGGGAGTGTGTGCTTCGAGCAGGACTCTCCATGTCCCTCCCTCATTAAGGGAAGCTTTGGTACATTCCAGGAGTCTAGACTGATCTGGGTATGTACAGGGAAAGGAAAATTGGTTCTTACCTGCTAATTTTCGTTCCTGTAGTACCACGGATCAGTCCAGATGCCCACCCATGTTGGAGGTTTGCATGATTGGAGAGTCTGCCCGATTATTTATTCTTCTCTCTCTTCACTGAGGTTTGGCATAGGTGCTGCAGAAAATAGCCAACCAGTTAATCGGTTTGTTCAATTTTCCTACTCCGCTGCTCGTTCGGGGGAAGGAGTTTAGTGTTAGTTCAATTTGGTTTGTTTCAAAGTTATTAGGTTTGGGTACTGATCAATACTGAAGAGTAGCAGGTGTTACACTGGGTTATGAGGCGGAGCCTCTGAAACTTTCTCATTCTCCATCTGCTGGAAGGGAGGCAAAACCCAGTAGTCTGGACTGATCCATGGTACTACAAGAATGAAAATTAGCAGGTAAGAACCAATTTTCCTTTAGTCACATAGTCTTAGATGTCTCTATCTCCCACTTCTGAGCATGAGCAACATGGAATGGGTTGCCTATTTGGGATCTGATGGGTACTTCCAAGTGACCAGACTGGCCACTGTCAGACAGGATGTTGGGTTCGATGGATCATGGGTCTGATCCAGCTTGGCACTTATGTTCCTATGATATACATGAGTTTTTGAGAGCATATAAGACTGTTCAGATCTTTGACAAATGAAGAAAGGACCTCTGTGGTCTGAGAAACAGTTGTATTAAATTATTTTTGGATAGTTTTTCTGTTGATCTAATAGAAGATAAGTCTTAAAGAGATGAATCTGAAATATCCTCAGTAAGACGGAAGTCTTGGGTATCAAAGAGAAGGTAGAAATTGAAGAAAGATTATGAATGTAAAGAGAGTACAAGAGTCAAGTCAGGAAAAATATGAGATCCCTTTCTGACCTAATATATTTAGGGAGATGACTCATCTGGTCTGAGATACTGGTGCGGTAAATAACACAGGGGCAGTATAGTAGTCCTTAACTTAATGAAACAATGTACCATCTAAAGGACATCTATACATAATTAAATTTCTCACACATATATTCAACTGTTCTCCCCAATTTGAGAGGGTTTTTTTTACATATATAATTTTTTCTTAAATTGGGGAGAATAGTTGAATATATGTGTGAGAAATTTAATTGTATAATATGGCATAACATTATGTACTGATGTCCTTTAGGTGGTACACTGAGATACTGGTGAACAGAGCAAAACATGATAATATATCTCTTTGGTAAATTATAGGCTTTTAATTTGAAGTTACACAATTTATCATTCTGTTACAGATTGAGCTAGCGATTAGGAGCGCAGCTGGTTCTTCGTAGGCTGCATACAGCAGTAATAGTGAGGAAACTAGTGACTGTAAGCAGACAGACTTGGTTTGAAAGCTGTGGGAGTAGCTCATTTAGAACTCCAGGGTGTCATTTTATAAGGCTGCTTTTAGTGTAAACTGCTGTCTAAAGATAGTTTCCTGTTTGTTTGTCTCACAGGAAAATCTGAGTTTGTTCCGTGCAAACCCTGCCTCAGAAGTTTGGAAAGAGTATGTTGATTATGTGGATGAGATGGTCCTTGATGGCTTCTTCAGTGCCATTGAGTGTTCACTTAAGTACCTTTTGGATAACACAGGTATAGTAAGCAAAGGTCCTCTTTGATAATAGAACAAAACTTTCTCAAGAACTTTTTATGTACATGTGATCTGAGCTCTGTCAGTCTTCCTTTTCCCCCAAAGTGATGGCTAGTTTTTAGGGATGGGTCCAAGCTAACTGGTTCCTTGGGCAGTCTGATGCAGGGAGGTGAGAGGTGAGATTTTCCTCCAGAGTTCTAGCTTGCTACAGAAGAAGGGGTTTGTCATATTCAGATGATGCTACACACTGTGTTGGCTGGCTGAGGTCCCATTCTGATGACGTGACCTCTATTGTGCATTGGTGTCACACTCCCCTGACAAAGCACACTGGCATCCCTCTGACCTGGTACCCCCATCTTGCCCATCTCTTCAAACCATTTTGGGTCACAAGCATGTTTTGCTTGAAACTTGCATAGCTTTTTCTGTCAAAAAGGAGGATGAATTAACCACACAAGTTTGTGACATCTGACACCACTGAGATAGAACACCTCTTCACTTGGTCCTCTTCAATCTGTTTTTTTGTTCCCTCTTCAATTCAAACTTTGAATTGTTTTCATTCTATGAGCCTCTCTAGCTCTTTCTGTAATTATTTCAAGGAGGTAAGGGAAGGTGGGAAGAAGTGTGGGGGGTTTTTTTTGCCTTTTTTTTTCTTTTTGTATATAGGTAAAGCCTATGAAGTTTCACCATAGATTAAAATGGTAGAGGTTTCCAGAAACAAAAGTGCCATGGGTGTAGAATATTTTTTGAGTCAATGTAACGAGGTAACGGGGTAATAGTGGTGGGGCCGCTTGGCAATAGTGATCATAATATGATCAAATTTGATTTAATGACTGGAAAAGGAACAGTGTGCAAATCCAAGGCTCTCGTACTAAACTTTCAAAAGGGAAACTTAGATAAAATGAGAAAAATTGTTAGAAAAAAACTGAAAGGAGCAGCTACAAAAGTAAAAAATGTCCAAGAGGCGTGGTCATTGTTAAAAAATACCATTCTAGAAGCACAGTCCAGATGTATTCCACACATTAAGAAAGGTGGAAAGAAGGCAAAACGATTACCGGCATGGTTAAAAGGGGAGGTGAAAGAAGCTATTTTAGCTAAAAGATCTTCATTCAAAAATTGGAAGAAGGATCCAACAGAAGAAAATAGGATAAAGCATAAACATTGGCAAGTTAAATGTAAGACATTGATAAGACAGGCTAAGAGAGAATTTGAAAAGAAGTTGGCTGTAGAGGCAAAAACTCACAGTAAAAACTTTTTTAAATATATCCGAAGCAGAAAGCCTGTGAGGGAGTCAGTTGGACCGTTAGATGATCGAGGGGTTAAAGGGGCACTTAGAGAAGATAAGGCCATCGCGGAAAGATTAAATGATTTCTTTGCTTTGGTGTTTACTGAAGAGGATGTTGGGGAGGTACCCGTAATGGAGAAAGTTTTCATGGGTAATGATTCAGATGGACTGAATCAAATCACGGTGAACCTAGAAGATGTGGTAGGCCTGATTGACAAACTGAAGAGTAGTAAATCACCTGGATCAGATGGTATACACCCCAGACTTCTGAAGGAACTAAAAAATGAAATTTCAGACCTATTAGTAAAAATTTGTAACTTATTATTAAAATCATCCATTGTACCTGAAGACTGGAGGATAGCAAATGTAACCCCAATATTTAAAAAGGGCTCCAGGGGCGATCCGGGAAACTACAGACCGGTTAGCCTGACTTCAGTGCCAGGAAAAATAGTGGAAAGTGTTCTAAAAATCAAAATCACAGAACATATAGAAAGACATGGTTTAATGGAACAAAGTCAGCAAGTCTTGCCTCACAAATCTGCTTCACTTTTTTGAAGGAGTTAATAAACATGTGGATAAAGGTGAACCGGTAGATATAGTATACTTGGATTTTCAGAAGGCATTTGACAAAGTTCCTCATGAGAGGCTTCTAGGAAAAGTAAAAAGTCATGGGATAGATGGCGATGTCCTTTCATGGATTGCAAACTGGCTAAAAGACAGGAAACAGAGAGTAGGATTAAATGGGCAATTTTCTCAGTGGAAGGGAGTGGACAGTGGAGTGCCTCAGGGATCTGTATTGGGACCCTTACTGTTCAACATATTTATAAATGATCTGGAAAGAAATACGACGAGTGAGATAATCAAATTTGCAGATGACACAAAATTGTTCAGAGTAGTTAAATCACAAGCAGATTGTGATAAATTGCAGGAAGACCTTGTGAGACTGGAAAATTGGGCATCCAAATGGCAGATGAAACTTAATATGGATAAGTGCAAGGTGATGCATATAGGGAAAAATAACCCATGCTATAATTACACAATGTTGGGTTCCATATTAGGTGCTACAACCCAAGAAAGAGATCTAGGTGTCATAGTGGATAACACATTGAAATCGTCGGTGCAGTGTGCTGCGGCAGTCAAAAAAGCAAACAGAATGTTGGGAATTATTAGAAAAGGAATGGTGAATAAAACGGACAATGTCATAATGCCTCTGTATCGCTCCATGGTGAGACCGCACCTTGAATACTGTGTACAATTCTGGTCGCCGCATCTCAAAAAAGATATAATTGAGATGGAGAAGGTACAGAGAAGGGCTACCAAAATGATAAAGGGAATGGAACAACTCCCCTATGAGGAAAGACTAAAGAGGTTAGGACTTTTCAGCTTGGAGAAGAGACGACTGAGGTGGGATATGATAGAGGTGTTTAAAATCATGAGAGGTCTAGAACGGGTAGATGTGAATCGGTTATTTACTCTTTCGGATGGTAGAAAGACTAGGGGGCACTCCATGAAGTTAGCATGGGGCACATTTAAAACTAATCGGAGAAAGTTCTTTTTTACTCAACGCACAATTAAACTCTGGAATTTGTTGCCAGAGAATGTGGTTAGTGCAGTTAGTATAGCTGTGTTTAAAAAAGAATTGGATAAGTTCTTGGAGGAGAAGTCCATTACCTGCTATTAAGTTCACTTAGAGAATAGCCACTGCCATTAGCAATGGTTACATGGAATAGACTTAGTTTTTGGGTACTTGCCAGGTTCTTATGGCCTGGATTGGCCACTGTTGGAAACAGGATGCTGGGCTTGATGGACCCTTGGTCTGACCCAGTATGGCATTTTCTTATGTTCTTATGTTCTTAAGTATGTGTCTTGGTCTCAAATCTATATTGTTAAAGGGAGCAGAGCAAGATGGAAGATGGTTGCTAGCTACTGCGGTGTTAGTCTTGCCTATTTTTCCTAAAACATCTGTTTTGACCATACACAGGAAGGGCAAGACTTGTATTTTTTCCAGCTGGGCCACCGATGAGTTTGGCTGTCAGACCAATTAACTGCTTTGTCAGCTGTGGTCAGGTTCAGCTGGTTTACTCCAGAGTGGGAATGTTGGGAGGAGCAGTGGGGGAGGGTGTGCCACTGACCAATCTTGCCATGGATGTTTTCTTGAGCTCGGAGGAGTAGTGGAGCAAGGGCGGAGCCAATTTTGGAGAGCTCAAGTGCCTCTGCAGGAGAGCTGTTCCTGGCTGATGTCAACGTGACTGAGGCTCTCCAATACCTGTAGCAGGGAACAAGCACCTCATCTTCAGATGGGGATAAGGACTCCTGTGCTCTGCAGAAGGCCTGGGATAGAGAAGCATGGCTTGCCTGGGAAGAAACATCTGCTGGACTTCAGGTACCTTTTTACTTTGGATTAAAAACCCCAATTTCTTATCTGTCATATGAATCCAGGTTATGCACCTCTGCTAGCAGATGGAGACAGCAAACTGTCGTCACAGTATATATACCCCTGCAGTGACATCAGCCTGCCAGTATTCTCTGTCTCCAGCAGATGGTGAACGTTCATCTCCCTACTGGGGATTGCTTTACTTTGAAAAGGAGAAATAAAGGAAAGTTCAATTGCCCCGCTCTCCTGCAGTGATGCCAAATGGTCCCTTCCCCAGTAGAGAATTCCTGAGGTGATTTCCATGGTCCCTCAGATGAGTGCCTTGGTGCGGTAGCTGATTGTTCAGCTGGCATGGAATTAGCTGTTCAAACAGCTGAAAAGCTTCGGGTGCAGGAAGCTGAGCTCAGTGGTAATGGTATATGCAGTATCCCCCGCAGCCAGAGACCACCTCTGTACTCAGCCTGGAAAGGCTGAGCTCAGGTAAGTTTAAAAAAAAAAAAAATTACAAAGACAGAAAAGGAAGGGGTTTTTTTATTGTAAGGCTTCCTCCGGTCTCCATGCTTGGTGTGCCGTTCCGTCGTTCATCCCGCTCTGTAGGGGGTTAAGGGATGTGGGCAGCCTGGTAGGTTGAGCAGCCTTCTTGGGCTAGGCCCCACTCTGAGTTTTTTTTTTTTTTTTGCTGTGCACCGCATGGTAGGCCTCAACGGCATTTTGCATATTTTTATTAGGCTGCTCCCTTCAGGATTGTCAGTTCGGCTAGTGCGTCTAGCTGTATGTCCAGGTTGTGCGTCCAATTTTTGGGTGCTTAGTTGGGCCTCAGTTTGTGCATCCAAGTTAAGCAGTGCCCTTAGTGGCTGCGCACTTACCTGTGCACACAAATAGGGTGTTTGTTGTCCATTTAAAGTTGGGGTGCCTAGCATTACAGCGCCTGTCCATAGGGACACCTAGTTTTTGGAATCTGAGCTCTGTCAGTAAAATTTGGACGCCTACATTTTTTTTGGACGTATAAAAACCCAAAACAAAAAAAAAACCAGCCGAATGTACGCCTTCAGTCACCTGTTAAGCATACTGACGGCCTAATGGCTGCTATAGCTAAGAAAGCTAAGCAACATTCCCTCTGCACTGCCTGTCATATTCGAACATTTCAGTCTGGCGTGCTCACTAGCTTGTGCCAGCACTGTTTGAAGGTTCAGGGAGAATTATCTTCCTCTGATTTTACTAAGCCTGGTTCTTCCCAGCCGGATGAAGGTCTGGGTAAAGACGTGTCAGGATGAGGCGCCTGATCTTGGAACTCCCCTAACTGGTTCGTCAGTGGGGGGAGAGTAGCTCAGTGAGTACACCTCAAATGCCTTCTGGTTTTGGCATAGATCCTTCTGCCTTTTCATGGGTAGAATTTTTCCAGGGATTGCGGTCCTTTCTTCAGGTTTAGTCCTCAACCCTGTCCAATGCTGCCGTTGCAGGTGGGGGACCTCTCTGTCGCCCGGTTCTACTATTAAGCATCGGAGTACACCCAGATCGGCAGCAGGTCTGCCCGATAAGGATCTGAATGGCACGGATGATGAGGCTGATCCTGATGCGCCACAGAATGGAGAAATTACTCCGGAATTAGAGCCAAATAGGACTATGCTGCGGTTTTTCCATAGATATGAACTGCTGGCCTTGATTTCCCAGACCTTGAAACTGCTGGAAGTACCTGGGGCAAATACCATCTGAGCCAAAGAAAAATCCCATCTTGGTTTCCTTGCGTAAAGCCTCTTGTTTTTTCCCTATAATGGAGGCCATTCAAGAATTCATTGATCTCGAGTGTGGCGCCCCAGAGGCTAATTTCAAAGGGAGTCTGTTTTTGGAAGGCTTGTACCCTCTGGATCTGGTGAGAGCACAGGGGCAGCTCAAGGCAATCTGCTGCCTGAGGCGAGGGAGATGATGTCCCCTATCCCTCCTCCCTTCAGCCACCGCTGTCCTGGCATCCAGCAGTGGCATTCCTCCTCCATGCTGCTGGCCTGGCCTCTGGCAGTGGCGTTCCTCCTCCCTCCCTCCACATCGCCGGCCTGGCCTCTGGCAGCGGCAGCGTCCCTCCTCTACACTGCCGGCCTGGCCTGTGTTGGCAACCTGCGGCAGCAACCCTCCTCTTTGCTGCTGCTGCCGCCGGCCTGGGTTGGCAGCCGCAGCAGGGTCAGGCAGGGTGAGGCGGATGCTAGTTGCATTCTGAGAGGGGCATTTTTTTGCCACCTCAAAATTCTGCTGCCTGAAGCAGCCGCCTCGCCCTTCCCCATTATAGAATCGCCCCTGAGAGAGTGTTTGTTTTCCAAAAGTGGATGCACTTATTTGTGCAGTCTCCAAGTGGATGACTATCCCCATGGAGGGAGGAGCAGCCTTGATGGATGTACACCATAGGAGGATTGAAGCTATCCTTAAGCAAGCCTTTGAAGCAGTGACACTGACTTTGCAGATCACTTCTTGCTGTTCCCTGGTGGCTCTCTCATGTTTATATCTCTCAGGAGGTCAATGACTCTGGGGTGAATTCCAGGGCAGCTATGGAACCAGTAGCCACCTTCTATTAGATGCGGGCTGAGATTTGGTCTGCACCTCAAAGGGGTTGCTTCGATAATAGCGGCCAGTTGGCAGGTATGGCTGAGAATTTAGTTGGTCTATCTCCAAATCTAACCTCACAAAATTGCTCTTTACAGGATCGTTTTTGTTTGGGAGTTAGTTGGGCCAGTAAGTGCGGCGAATCACCAGTTCCTCTATTGCCAGAGGAAAATAAAAAGGTGCCGCGCTCCTTTAGCATGAGGTCATGCTAGGGGATCCAAGCATTTTCAACCCTATAGAGGCATGATCTTTCAGAGGACTCAGCCTTTTAATAGGTTTCAGTCCTTTTGTCCCAGACAATATAGAAGGGGCATGGGCTCGGGTAGTGGCATCTCCTGAGCCTTCCAATGAAGGTTTGCCGACCCAGCCCCAGCCCCAGGAACAGGAGATAGAGGGATGCCTAGAGGTGGGTTGAGATCACAATGGATTAATGGGTCCCAGAAGTGATACAAGAAGGATATGTGCTGGAGTTTTGCAGTGTTCCTCAGGACGGGTTCATGGTGTCTCCTTGCCACTTCCCACAGAAGAAGCAGGTGGTGGAGGGAACTTTAGTAAGGTTTACCCGTCTGAGGGCTGTAGTTCCTGAGCCCACATCTCAAAATATGGGGCAATATTCCATTTTTCATTGTACCCAAGAAAGAGGGCTCCTTTCGTTCCATCCTGGATCTCAAAGGGGTCAACTGTCATCTGCGAGAGACTCATTTTTGCATGGAAACTTTGCGCTCGGTGATAATGGCTGTGCAGTTGGGGGAATTTCTGACCTCTCTAGACCTGTCCAAGGTGAATCTTCACATTCCCATCTGACTAGAGCATAGATATTTTCTGCGTTTTGCTGCCTTTTGGTCTCTCCACCGCTCCCAGGACCTTTTCCAAGTTAATGGTAGTAGTTGCGGCAGAGTTGAGAGGATGGGATCCTATTACGCCCATATTTGGAGGACTGGCTGATTCAAGCCAAGATGCTAGAAGGAAGCCTCTTGGTGACCCGCAAGGTGATCTTCCTGTTGGAGGAGCTCGATGGGAGGTGAACCTGCCCAAGAGCAGTCTTCAGCCTGCTCAGTCATTGGAATACCTCGGGATTTGATTCAACATGAAACAAGGCAAGGATTTCCTGCCAGAAGCTCATATTCAGAAGTTGATTGAAGAGCTGTGTCTGTTGATGAACACTCTGTGCCAGACTGTATTGTGCTACCTAGAAGTGCTTGGTTTAATGGCGGCAACCCTGGAAGTGGTGCTGTGGGCAAGGGCGCATATGCATCCTCTCTAGCCCTCCCTGCTGTCTCGGTGGAATCCACAGTCTCAGGACTATTCAAATTAAATGGTCAATTTTCTCAGTGGAAAAGGGAGTGCCTCAGGGATCTGTACTTGGGCCGGTGCTTTTCAATATATTTATAAATGATCTGGAAAGGAATATGGAAAGGAATACGACGAGTGAGGTAATCAGATTTACAGAGGATACAAAATTATTCAGAGTAGCTAAATCACAAGCAAATTGTGATAAATTGCAGGAGGACTATGTGAGACGGGAAGATTGGGCATCCAAATGGCAGATGAAATTTAATGTTAAGTGCAAGGTGATGCATACAGGAAAAAATAACCAATGCTGTAGTTACACAGTTGGGTTCCATATTAGGAGCTACCACCCAGGAAAAAGATCTAGGCATCATAGTGAATAATACTTTGAAATAGTCAGTGCAGTGTGCTGTGGCAATCAAAAAAGACCTGGTTGTTTGAACAGGCTTATACACAAGCAGGTTAAATGTACAATCTTATCTTTCTTTTTAACTACTTCTGAATTTTAATTAGTTGTAGATATTAGAATTTTTTTTTCTGTAAAATGTTTATTAATCCTGAAATTTGAAATGGATATTTAATTTTATGGATTTGAATTGTATGTTAATAGGTATTTTAATAATGTTTTATTTTATTTACTTACAACTTGTACTTTATAAGGTTTATTTTATAATGTGTCACATTGTATAGAAGGTGACAATTATGGCATCAACCGTTTTTATGGGATAGTTTTAAGTCTGCATGATTTTTGGTTTTTAAGAAGTATGTAAACCGGCTTGATGTAATTTACGAAAGTTCGGTATACAAAAAGGTTAAATAAATAAAGCAAACAATGTTAGGAATTATTAGGAATGGAATTGTGAATAAAATGGAAAATGTCATAATGCCTCTGTATCGCTCCATGGTGAAACTGCACCTTTATTACTGTTTACAATTCTGGTCGCTGCATCTCAAAAAAGATATAGTTGCACTGGAGAAGGTACAGAGAAGGGCGACCAAAATGATAAAGGGGATGGAATGGTTCCCCTATGAGGAAAGGCTGAAGAGGTTAGGGCTGTTCAGCTTGGAGAAGACGGCTGAGGGAGGATATGATAGAGGTCTACAAAATCACGAGAGGTCTGGAACTGGTAAATGTGAATGGTTCTGTTCTCTTTTGGATAATAGGACTAGGGTGCACTCCATGAAATTAGCAAGTAGCACATTTAAAACAAATCAGAGAATTCTTTTTCACTCAACGCACAATTAAGCTCTGAAATTTGTTGCCAGAGAGGATGTGGTTAGACAGTGAGTGTAGCTGGGTTTAAAAAAGGTTTGGATAAGTTCTTGGAGGAGAAGTTCACTAATTGCTATACATCAAGTTGACTTAGGGAATAGCCACTGTTTATTACTAGCTTTAGTAGCATAGGATTTATTTATTGTTGGTATTTGCCAGGTACATATATCCTGAATTGGCCACTGTTGGAAACAGGATGCTGGGCTTCATGGATTCTTGGTCTGACACAGTATGGCAACTTCTTATGATGTTATCCATGGACTGTAAAGCAGAAGTGGGACTTGATGGTACTTAGGAGATCTTTTAGATACTGTGGTCTGTTTCTTTTCAAGAATTTGTAGATGAGCGTGACCAACTTTAAAATTAGCCCTATGACTCAGCAGCAGCTAGAGTATCCAGTGTAAGTCAGCAAGCTGTAGTGTAATATATGTTCTCTCCTGGATTTACTGGTGATTAATCTTGCTGCTGCTGCTAGTACTACTACTTATCTCTTTAGCGCTATTTGAAGTCTGCAGCACTATACAAAAGCATATAAAACTGTCTCTACTCAGTAGAGTTTACAATCTAATCAAGGCAAATATACAGGGCATTGAGGGCAAAAGAGACTGTGAATTTTATGTATTAAGAAAACAGTTAAAATCAATAAGGCTTTAAGCAGGATAATCAAGGGTTAAGATTTAAAATCAGCCTCAAAAAGGGATTTTAGACTGGATTTGAATAAGGCAACAGAAGGGAAGCATGATGCATGAACTCAAGTCTTTTTCAAGAATCTGAGGCAGCCAGGTGGAATGCACAGAGTCAAAGTTGGTAGTAGAGGAGAAGGGTATAGATAGTGGCTTGCCTGATGAGCACAGTTCACGAGGAGGGGGCGTAGAATGAGAGAAGAGGAGAGGTAGTGTGGAGCTGTAGAGTGAAAGCTCTTGTAGGTGAGCAAAAAGAGCTTGAATTACATGCAGAAACCGATAGGGAGCCAATGTTGTGACTTGAGAAAAGGACTTATATGGGTTTGGTAACTTTGGCAAAATGTCACACAGGGCCGGATTTTTAAAAGCCTACGTGCGTAAGTGGGGTTACGTGCGCCGGGTCTATTTTAGAAAGGCCCTGCGACACGCGTAAAGCCCCAGGAAGGGTCTAAGTCCCGGGGCTTTGGGAAAGGGGCGGGGCCAGAGGCTTCCGACACAGTGGCCATTTGCTGCTTTGTCTGAGGATTGTGTGCCAGTCGGGTGCTGGCATGTGCAACCTGCACCTGCCCCTAGGCAGGCGCAGCAGGTAAAACAAATTTTTTGGGAGGACCTAGATTAGGGGAAGGGGAGGTTAGGGTTAGGGGGTTGGGAAGTTCCCTCCCAGGCCGCCCTGAGGCCGCGGATGTCGGCACGTGCAGGGTGCACAATTGTGCACCCCCTTGCGCGCACCGACTCCCGATTTTATAACATGCGTGCACCTGCACTTGCGTGTTATAAAATCGGGCATCCATGTGCGTGTTCTGGGTAGTGCGTGCACGTTTATAAAATCTACCCCATAGAGTTTTGGATAGATTGAAGTGGAGAGAAAAGGTTCACTGGAAGATCTATGAGGATCAGGCTGCAGTAGTCTAAGTGGGAGGTGATAAGTGAGTGGATGAGGATTCTGGTAGTGTGTTCAGAGAGGAAAGGATGGATTTTGGTGGTGATTTAGAGCAGGGGTAGGCAACTCCGGTCCTGGAATGCCACAAACAGGACATCCATAATGAATATGCATGAGAGAGATTTATATACAATAGAGGCAGTGCATGTAAAAATGTCCCATGTATATCCATTGTGGATGTCTTGAAAACCAGACCTGATTTTGGTATTCCAGGACTGGAGTTGCCTACTCCTGTTTAAAAAAAAAAAGAAAAGAAAAGATTGTTAGCAATATTTTTGGTATGTGTAGAGAAGGGCAGAGAAGAATTGAAAATGATCCCAAGGTTACAGGCTGTGGGGACTGGGAGGATGGCAGTATCTACAGAAATAGAGAAAGTGGATTTGGGGGAAAGAGGAGTTCTGCCTTAACCATATTGAGTTTAAGATGGTGGTGGTGGACATCCAGGCAGCAATATCACACAAGCAGGTTGAAATTTGGGACTGGATTTTTATTGAAATTTCTGGTGTAGAGAAATAAATCTGGGAATCATCAAGCATTAAGATGGTATTGAAAGCAATGAGAGGAAATTAGAGCATCTAGGGAATTAGTATACAGAGAGAAGAGGGCCTTAGGTAATGTTTGGAGAGCTTGGAGACCATTTTTTGGTAGAACAGCATATAAAACATTACTGTAGTCCAAGGCACTCAGCATAATAGACTGAACAACCATTCAAAAATTTGTGGTAGAAAGAAACCTTATGTAAAACACTTAATTTATAAAAAGAGCACTTAAGCTCTAAATGAACCCGAAGTTTCATTGAAAGTTGAATATCAAAAATTATATCCAAATCTTGCACTTCAGTAATGATTGTAATATCAACATCCTTAAACCTTACCAGTGGGATGTCCACAGAACACAACCCCCTTGACTAACCTACAGAATTTGTTTTCTTAACATAAAGCTTAATAACCCTGAATTATGTTTCTCATAACCTTTCTTTTCACTCTTGCCCTCTTAGTCAATTTGTTGCTTAGTTAATGTTTTTATTTAATTTTATATTCTATTTAATTGTATTTTTAATCCTATTTTATTTTTTATTTTATTTGATATTTTTCTTTTAAAGTTTGTCTTTTTATATTATTATATTATGAATGTTTCATGCTTGTAAACTGACTAGACCTCCACCTGGGTATAAGTAGTATACAAAAATTTTAAAATAAAAAAATAAAATAAAGGTGAGATTGTTCTATGCAAACCAGTCGACTGCCTGTACATGGGATGTTAAGCCTTCCACTGCACTAGTCAGGTCAGATGCCACCGAAAACATAAATTGGACATTATCTGCATATATTCCGTATTTAAGACCTATGGCTGTCAACAGCGTACCCAGCGGTTGCTAAAAAACAAAAAAAAACAAAACAGATTGAACAACACTGGGGAGGTAGCAGAGCCCGGGAGACTCTCACTAGATTATTCTTCCAACCCAAGCAATTTTCGCCTTAGTGCACTTGAAAAACTCATCCTTCTAAAAAAGACAAACTACCATAGCACACAATCCCTAATCCCAACTGCACACTACTGATTCAGTAATATCAAATGATCCACTGAATTGGAACTGGAGCAGACATATGAAAACTGTTCTCAGAGGTGCCAACTATGCAGGTAAAACATTGCTTTATCCGCATATATTTTTAAAAATTGCCCTCTTAATGACATGGAAGACACCAATGAGTAACAAATATGGCTTTTTATAGCAGTCTGCAGCTCCCACTATACTTAGAGGACAATTTCTAAGACTTACTCAACTAGATCCCCTGGGGCGAAAACCGCACCTTGAGTAATGGCTAAAAACACAAGCATACTTTTAACAACATGAATACTCTTAGCCAGATTAAAGAGGCATTCTCAGGGATGTAAGTCAGGGTTAAAAACTATGCATACAGGTTTGCCTTTCTTCTTCCACCTGCAGAAACAGCAGATGCAAGGTCTGAGGGTATAGCTTAGTTTGTCTGTCTTGGAAAATTTAGCTGTAAGGTACATAGTTGCAAGGCTGGGTAGGTACTTTTGTATTTAGGAAGACGTAAAAATTGCCCCATACTTACAAAATTTAGGGTAAACGTTTGACTTAAGGTTGTGTAAAATAAGGCACATATATGTACCTCTATCTCTGGAGAGGCATTGTAGGGGTGGATTTACCAGCATGAGTGTAAATTCCACCATAAGAGTACTCACACAGTCCTGCACTTGCTTTCTCCAAGTCCATTTTCAAAAGGAAATGTTTCCTTTTGAAAATTGACATATAATATACATGCAGACTTCACATCTCCCTATAAAGTTTGAAAATTGTCCCCTAATTGTGAGGGGTGGTGCTGTGTTTCCTTCCTGGCCTTCTTGGTCAAATTTGCAGTACATTACTGTGCTGGTATGTTCTTCTCTTCTTAGGGTATGCTTACTGCTTAGTTTGCTTTATGGTTCTGATTCTCTCCTATGAATGCTCCTGTTGCTAGTCTTAAAACGATTAAGGAGCCTCCTAGCTAATTGGTAGTGGTTGATGGTCAGTACATAGACAATGGGCAAAAAGCAAAACTGGATGATCATATTCTGTAGTTTAAATTTGTCTTTTTTTTGTATTGGGGAGGTTGTAAGACCATGCTGATGCTTGGCAAACAGAAGTGTTTTAATGATTTTGTTTAACTGTCAATTGAATTATGTTAATTACAATCTTTAAAGCACTAAAGTACTGCTATATTAGTGTTTATTGCTGTAACAAGTTGGGAAGCAGTGGAACTGATAGTTTCCTTTTGCTGCTTTGTACTTCCAGTTCATTTGGAAATAGGGCTGGGATCTGGTACTGTGAGCCTTCATTTGCAACTACCTGGGGATGCTTTCCCCGTTTTATATCTCGTACTCCCTCCCTTTCTCCCTCCTGCCAAACATGCCTAGTCTGGTCATTGCTGTGACAGTTTTGTGTCATAGGTGACACAACAGAGCTCTTTCTGGAATCTTGCATTCATGGGCCCTGAATCTGGCCATTAGTTGTCGCTCTTAAGAAATGACTACAACTCCCACGCCCCAATTGACCCAGGGAGTGGAAGACCCAACTTGGAGATTGAACCAGGGGGCTTTTCAATTGGCCACTGTACCAGCCCACCAATAGCTTATATTTAACTTGTCATTGAATTCTGGGTAAATATGATTTGCCTCTTTCAGATTCCAAAGCAGGACTTGCTCCCCTGTTTGAAGTGCAGTTGGACCTGGCCATCCCAGACATGATCTTCCGTCCTTCTCTTGAGCTGGGGGCCAGCGATGGTTTCTATGATGTGATTGAGGGTCTTGTTAATGACATCTATCGGATCTCTTCTTTGGTGGCCAGGCTGGCAGAGCACAACAATTTCCCTCATTACCAGGTAACTGCATTTAAGTTAGTGGTTCTAAAGACCGTGGCACTTTATTTTGAGCAATCTTCCTATCTTTATCTGTACTTCATACTTATTCAGTCTCAGTACAGTATCAAATACTGAACAGGGGAATCAAATTTGAGTTTTCAGATTCACAGTTCTGGATTATAGTCACTGTGCTGGCCCATTATATTATATACCCACTGTTATGCAAAAATCCTGGTTGTGCATCTTAAATATCAAAATACTAAAAAATTATTTGTGTTATATTCATGTGTAGGACCACTACTTTATCAAACTAATCACCACTAAGCTGAACACAGATGGTCCAATTTTATGATTTTTTTTTTTTTAATTTTGTTTTTGGATGCATTTAAAAATAATCTCCTTAATTTATACCATCATTATCCACAAGAAATATAGTGAGCAAATAAAAAGTCAGTATCTGGAAAATTACTTAGCTTATATTTGAATAGATCGTTGTCAGATTCCCCGACACGGAGCTGTGTTTTGTTAAAGACTGCTTCAGGGGGAGTTGAGGCAAGCAGAAGGAAAAGATCCCCCTGAAGCAGTTTTTAACCAAACATGGCTCCGTGGCAAATATAAGCTAAGTAATTTTCCAGATACTGACTTTTTATTTGCTCACTATATTTCTTGTGGATAATCATGGTATAAATTAAGGAGATTAGTTTTAAATGCATCCAAAAACAAAATTAAAAAAATCAGAAAATTGGACCATCTGTGTTCAGCTTATAGTGGTGATTAGTTTGATAAAGCGAGAGTCCTACACATTACTAAAAAATTATTTATTATATATTTTTTTCATACTTTAAGTTGCACGACCGGGATTTTTGCATAACAGTGGATATTGGATTATCCCAGAGTTTGTACTAGTAAATTGAGGGCTTTGAGAGCACCATTATATTATATAATATATTGTATTAAAAAATAATTGTACTCATAACTGCAACTATATGCATGGCCATGCTTCCAGGACCTCTCTTTACTTTGAATTTTGTTGTCAAGGCTGACATGGAAGACATGGCGGATCTGGCTGACATGCGCAATTTCCTCATGGAGTGTGTACAGAACACGATGACAGCCTGTGTTGAGTACCGCAATTCCTTTGATCAGTACTCTTATCTGTATGTGGATGATCGGAGGGAGTTCATGCGCCAGTTCTTGCTGTATGGACATGTCCTGACAGCTGAAGAGATAGAAGCTCATGCGGAGGATGGTGTTCCTGAGACACCTCCCACCTTGCAGCAGTTTAAGGAGCAGATTGATTCCTATGAGAAGATATATGAAGAGGTGAACCGCCTGGAGCCCATCAACATCTTCAGTAACTGGATGCGAGTGGATGCTAGGCCCTTTAAATCTTCCCTGTTGAATGTCATCAAGAGATGGAGTCTGATGTTTAAGCAACACCTGATTGATCATGTCACAAATAGGTGAGCAGTCTCTGTTTTATATTTGTAAAATACATGTGCATTAAGAAAATAAGAAGTGCCATGCTTGGTCAAACCAAGGTCCATCAAGCCCAGCATCCTGTCTCTGACAATGGCCAGTCTGGATCACATGTACCTGTCAGATCCCCAGTTGTTGATCTGTTTCTTGTATTTCACAGCCGGAATAAGCGCTGGCTTTCCCAAGTCTACTTTTCTTTCAGGAACTTGTCCAACCCTCTTTTGAACACTACCATATTAGTTGCCTTGGCCATATCCTTTGGCAACAGATTCCATAGATTGGTTGTGTGCTGAGTGAAAAAAATACTTCTGTGATTTACTTTAAATCTGCTGGTTGTTAATTTCATGGAGTGTCCCCTAGTCCTAGTGTTTGAAAGGGTAACGAACAGTCCCCTATTTATCCATCTCACTTCACTCATGATTTTATAAATCTAAATTATATCCCCTCTGCTATCTTTTCTCCAAGCTAAAAAGCCCTGATCTGTTTAACCTTGTTCCAAATGGAGCTTTTTCATCTCCTTCATCATTTTTGTTGCCCTTCTTGGTAATTTTGTTTGCTAGGTCTTTTTTGAGATAGGGGCGAGCAGAACTGCACATAATACTCAAGGTATGTTGCATCATGGATCTATACAGAGGCATTATGATATTCTAAGTTTTATTCTCTGTTCTTTTCCACATTTATTCTGCGTGCATAAATCCAGCCCGGCTGGATTTACACGCACAGGGCTTTTAAAATCTGCCCCTAAGGCTGCAGACAGAAAAGTACTCGTGGACTTCACCCCAGCTGTTTGTGGGTTGGGTCCATGGGGAGAAGTACATGCATACTTTTACTCAGAGGCTGGGCAGTGTTCAGAAGTCTATTTTTGTAGATAAACATGTTTCCTATGTGAAATGCTTTGAAAACTGCTCTCAAGACAACCTCTTAGCTGTTTAAAAAAAAAAAAAGTGTTCCTCCTTCCCCCTTCCTAGAATATACATTCCTCTGCAAACTTTCCTCTCCCATCAGTATATAAATTTTCTAGTGCCAGGGTGCAAGTTTTTCAGTATTTTATTGCAAAAAAACATAGCCTGCTGCCATCACTTTTCTTCACCCCTCACTTCCCCCACCCCATCCATTGACAGTCACCATATTTCTCCACTACATCCCCACATGGGCCGCCACCACCAGATTGGCAGAATATAAATGTAAATAAATCATTAATCCTCCTCTAAGCCTCATCCCGGTCTTCTTCCATCACTCCTTTGTCTTGGGGCACCACAACTGACTCCAGCTCTCCCCCTGCCCTACCATTACTTCTCCTTTTCACCCTCCTTGGGCCACTGCGTTCACTCTTCCTCTCCACTCCAGAGCTGCCTCTTCCAGACTAGTTTCACCAGCTCCAATGCTGCAAAATGGTCAAAAAGGTTTTAGCAATTTCTCATATTTATTCTTTATAAAAAAAAAAAAAGTCACTTTTTTGAAAAAACAATAGACCATAGGTTCCAAGGTGATGGACGGGATTTAGAAACTGGTTGAGGGTGATGGCAATTATGTTAAATGGGGGTTCAGGTTGGTGGTAAATTGGATTCATCACATGGAAAGAGAGGTTATTAGTGAAGTACTTCTGAAATTTGTCCTAGGTCTAGAGCTGCTTATTAGCTTTGTAAGCAGTATTGTGAAGGGGGTTAGCAAAAGCTTTATCTTTTTGCAAATGACACTAAAATCTGCCATAGCATGGAAAACTTTCAGAGAATAGACAGAATGAGATCTAAAAGAGCGTAAGTAGTGCTCAGGTGCTTAGCAGCTAAGCTATAATTCCATACAATGTAGAGTGATGCGTTTGTGGTGCTAAAATTCAAGAGAGTGGCAGATGATGAGGGGTGAATTGCTAATGTGCACCAGGCAGGAGATAAACCTCTAAAAGATCACATCTAATGATCTCAAGGTAGTGAAAAAGTGCAACAAGGCACTGGCCAGAGCCAGAGGAATGCTAGGTTGTACAGGGAGAGAGGTATAACCAGTAGAAAGCAGGATATAATGGCTCTATACAAGCCTCTGCTGAGATTTTTTTTTTTTTTGTGCAATTCTGGAGACCGTACCTCTAGAAGGATATAGACAAAGATAGTCCAGAAAAACACCAAGAAAATGGTGCAGAGCCTTTACCAAAAGCCCTGTGTAGACTTAAACATGTATATCTTAGAGGAGAGGAGACATGGTTATGATAGGGGCTTTTAAATAACTCATAGGTTTAAATGGTGCACAAGAAGTAAACCCTTTTTCTGTAGAAAATAAACTCTTGATCGAGATGTCATGATATGAGGCTTCAAGGGGGTAGACTTGGGAGTGATATCAGAAAATATTTTTTCATGAAAGCAGTGGTGTATGTGTAAGAACATAAGAAATTGCCATGCTGGGACAGACCAAGGGTCCATCAAGCCCAGCATCCTGTTTCCAACAGAGGCCAAAAACCAGGCCACAAGAACCTGGCAATTACCCAAACACTAAGAAGAACCCATGCTACTGATGCAATTAATAGCAGTGGCTATTCCCTAAGTATAATTGATTAATAGCCATTAATGGACTTCTCCTCCAAGAACTTATCCAGACCTTTTTTGAACCCAGCTACACTAACTGCACTAACTACCTTCTCTGGTAACAAATTCCAGAGCTTTATTGTGCGTTGAGTAAAAAAGAATTTTCTACGATTAGTCTTAAATGTGTTACTTGCTAACTTCATGGAATGCCCCCTAGTCCTTCTAGTACAGACTGGTCTTTCCAGAGCAGGTGGTAGAAGCAAAGACAACATAATTCAAGGAAAACCTGGGATAAGCACTAATGGTCCCTTAAATGTTTGAAAGACTATGTGCCAAAATTTTCTTTTTGTGCATCTTTTTATAAGGTAAGTTCAAATTTGTGCACTGTGAGTTAATATAATGCAAATAATATTTGGATTTCTTATGCATGCTATGTTTTGCTGTGTGCGCAGGGTTCACGATCTCTGTGAGTGCGCATAGCTTAGAGGGAACTGTGATAAGCACAGAGAATCCCTAGTTGCAATAAACAGAAGGGAAAACCAGTGTTCTTATATCCATGTCATGTAGCAGTAATGTTGGGCAGGCAAGATGAGCCTTATGATCCTTATCTGCTACCATATTCTAATTTTTTTCCTTTAAATTGATGTATCATTGTTCATGGTGGGACATATTAAGCCACTATCCGGTTGCCTATGGACCTCCATAAGTTAATCAGATAAACTTATCCTGATAATTCGGCTGAGAGATTCTGTGGCGCAGCCATGCTGCTGAATATACTTGGCTTTCTTAAAGGGAGCTGAATAAATTTATTCATCTAACTTTAGGGCAACCAAATAGCAATCCTAAACAAAGAAAAGAAAGAGTTACTTGTAAACTTAAGGGAAAAGTCAAGAGAAACATACACAAACGAGAACAAGCAATTTAATACTTGCCATTTACTTAAGAAACAGCTGTATTACACAGCACCTGGAAAACAAAAGGTGGACACTCAAAATCTTTAAAGGTTTAAAGTCAAAGAAGTACATTTAGAAAAAGTGAAATTTTTCAGCTGGTTGGAGTAAAGTACTCCAACCAGCTGAAAGAACCGGTTCTTTTCTTAGTTAATTTTGTTTTGGAACCTATCAAGCAAAAGTGTTAAATGTTCATGTTGACACTGTTAATGCAATTTTGTTGCTAATTCTGCAAATATTTTCAGGGGGTTACAAATAAAAGTGAATTACTAAAGAAGTAATTAAAGCAATTGTAATCCATCTGATTATTGCTTTCAAGACTGTCTTCCCTCTCTATCCCTGGAAGACTGCCTGGATGGGCTCAGTCCCTTGTTTTCTTTGAGAAGACCCAGCTGGAAGAAGAGCACATTTTTCTCTACCAGTCTTCACGTTGGGCAACATCTTACAGTGACTCACTCCCTACCAACAGAAACCCCATTACTTACTATTGCTACCGTACCACTGAAGCGGGAGAATCATTGTCCCAAAACATCTGATTGGTTAGACTGCTTTCCCACATGGAGCCAGTGCAGAGATTTTGGGTGCCATAGGCAAAACTTATAGTCCCTCCCCTCCCCACACCCCTCAAGATCTGCCCTGCCTTCCTTGTGAATAATTAAAAATGATACATCTGTTTGAATCATGTGGTCTATTAGCAGTCTAGTTGATCATATCAGAGCAGAACAGGAGGCTGGAGAAGTTCTGCTTGGTCTTACCCAGCCGCTGGTCTCTTCGCACACTCTCCAATTCCAATCTGGTTATGTCCTCTATAAGAATCCATCTCAGTGCCATAGTAGCCTACCATGCTGCAGAGGGTTACAAGCCCATCTCACTCCATCCATTGGTGTCAAAGTTCATGAACAGCTTGTTGCAGATTAAGCACCACCTCCATGGGGTTTAAACATTGTTCTCATCCAGTTTACAATACCACCTTTTGAACCACTGGAATCTGCTTTGTTGAAATTCTTGACATGAAAAGTGCTATTCTTGTTTGCAGTTAAATCAGCAACCCCTGGTTAACTACTCTCCATACAGTCAATTCTTCCACATCAAAGTGGTACTTTATATACAATCTAAAGTTCCTCCTGAACATTCTCTTGGCTTTTCATCAAAATCAGTCCATCGTGCAGTCAACCTTCTTCCCAAGGCAGTATGTGTATGAGAGGGGAAAATCCCTCCATATTCTGAATTGCAAAAGTGCTTTGGCCTTTTTTTTTTTTATACATAAAAGGAGGACTGAGCCACATTGTCACACTTCAGAACTTTTTACTTCATATGATTCCAATCACCTGGATGCAGTGGTTGCCCAAGTGTACCTTGTCCAATTGGATTGTGGTCTGCATTTGTCATTTATATGTTCACAGGCCTTCGAATCTCTGACTCAGTCAAGGCTCATCAGGTGCAAGTTATGGCCTCTTCAGTTGCTCATCTTTATGAGGTTCCACTTGAGGACATTTGCAAAGCTGCCTCATGGCTATCTGTACACACATTTACTTCCCATTGTTGTCTGGACAATCTCTCAAAGGCTGAGATTAAATTTAGATGTGCAGTTATGCATAACCTTTCTCCCATGTAGTCAGCTCTGCACAATGGGGTCCACAATTACTCCACTACAACCCTCAGTTTGGGACTCCCTATGCATTATACTTTAATTCAGCCTGCTTATCAATAGAAAAAAAAAGTTGCTTACTGTAAATGGTATTTTTGCCAATCCATTCCTGATTCCACCCACCTCCCTGTAGTTAGAAATTAGCTTGGTACAAAACTGAGGACATTATGTGACCATGGCTGCGTAGAAATGCCCGTATATGCTCAAACACCTTCTAAGTCCTGAGAGAGCTATCTGTCCTGATGCTGTCAGATGTCACCCATTTGTGTGACTGATTTATCCTGTCCTCTGAGAACACCCTTTAAAGGTAAGAAACTGTTTTTTCTTTGATAGCTATCTTTTTTTTTTTTTTTTTTTTTTACCCCCTTATCCAGCTTGGCTGATCTAGAGGAATTTATAAAACTGGCAGAGAGAGGTTTGAGTAAAAGAGTGTCAGAAGGTGACTACAGTGGTTTGGTGGAGATCATGGGGCACCTCATGGCTGTCAAGGAGAGACAAAGCAGTACTGATGAGATGTTTGAGCCGCTGAAACAGTCCATTGAGCTGTTGAAGATGTATGAGCAGGAGCTGCCGGATGATGTCTACAGACAACTGGAGGTTGGTACCCTTTTTATACCAAGCTCTATAAGAAAGCAAGAAACTTTTGAGTTTGTGCTGATTGTGTGAATGTATCACATTGGGAGTTTTGATCTTTCTGCTGTACCATAATTCAGTCTTTGGATGTTAATGAACAGTGATTTCCAAACCTTTCCAATGAAAGCTCACTTTCAATCTCTACCAAAATTACTTCAGAATCCAATTAAGCTTCATACTGTAACTACAATGCCATATGTTGAAAATAGTTTAAAAACCTCTATCTTGTCATCCTGCTTTATATAGTGGTCTAAATTTTCAAAGGTTTAGGCACCTTTTATACAGGTAAAAGTAGAATTAATCCTCTTAAAATGGCCATATCTGGGAAAGGAGATCTTTAGTTGCCAGAAAGAATGTACAGTCCTTAGGCTACACAGAAAAAAATGTTTTGGAGGACATGTTTGAAAACTAATGCATCCATTTCAGTTTTAAAAGTGTGCACATTTTAGGCATGCTGCTAACATTTATGCTAATTTTTAAAACCATGAAAGTATGAACTTTTAACCGCATCACAAAACAACATTCAAACACAATGTGTGCACATATCTTGAAGCTGATATTCAAATGGTACTTAGCTGGATAATTAGGACTTATCCATCTAAGTAGCAGCAGCTGAATATTTGTCTATATTCAATGGGCAATACTTAGTCGGATAAGTCGGGGTGCGGATTCGGCATAACAGGGTGGAGCTGCTTATCTGTCTAAGTGCCGTTATTTGGGCTTATTCATCTAGGGGTAGATTTTCAAACAACGCGAATAGGCGTACTTTTGCTGGCGCATCAGGCGCCAGCAAAAGTACGCTGGATTTTAGTAGATACGTGCGGAGCCGCGCGTATCCGCTAAAATCCTGGATCGGCGCGCGCAAGGCTATCGATTACGTATAGCTGGTGCGTGCCGAGCCGCGCAGCCTACCCCCGTTCCCTCCGAGGCCGCTCCGAAATCGGAGCGGCCTCGGAGGGAACTTCCTTTTGCCTTCCCCTCCCTTCCCCTACCTAACCCACCCACCCGGCCCTGTCTAAGCCCCCCCCCTTACCTTTGTCGGGGGATTTACGCCTCCCTCTGGGAGGCGTAAATCCCCGCGCGCCAGCGGGCAGCTAGCGTGCCGGGACGCGACCTGGGGGCGGGTCCGGAGGGCGCGGCCACGCCGCCGGGACGCAACCTGGGGGCGGGTCCAGAGGGCGCGGCCACGCCCCCGGGCCGCCCCGGGCCGTAACCACGCCCCCGGGCCCGCCCCCAAAACGCTCCCGGCACGCCCCCTAAACGCCGCGACGACCGGGCCCGCCCCCGACATGCCCCCTTGGAGAACCCCGGGACTTACGCGAGTCCCGGGGTCTGCGCGCGCCGGTGAGCCTATGTAAAATAGGCTCACCGGCGCGCAGGGCCCTGCTCGCCTAAATCCGCCCGGATTTGGGCGGATTTAGGCGAGCAGGGCTCTTAAAATCCACCCCCTAATGTAGACAGATAACTTAGATATGCTTGATAGGTCTAAAGTTAGCTGGATACACTTATCTGGCTAACTTTACTACTTATTCAGGTATATTCCACAGCATAGCTGTGCCACTGAATATCCTGTGCAAGTTAGCTGGTTAAGTCTTATTCAACTAACTTAAATAGCTGGCTGTATTTAAATATTGGCCTCTGTATGTTGGAAAATTAGCTGAGTTTGTATGGACTTAAAATGTGTGTACATTATCAGATGCTGTACTTATAATTTACTGATATATACACTTCGTAGGATGTGTCAACTGTAGTGCTTATCTCATGACCCACTTGAGGTTCCTCCAGAAATCATGGTTGGGCCTGGGTTGCAGGGTTTTGTGAGACCACAACTAAGTCCAGATGAAGGGTTTAAGAGGCCACAGCTGGGCCCTGGGTACAGGGTTTAACAGCCCATGGCTAGGCTAGGAATTTTTAGTCATATCACACATAGCTGTTCGGTCAGGTTCCTTAAGCATAAAACCATATTTAAAGAATAGTTGGTGATGCCTATCCTTCTCAAGATTCTATGGTTATACAATACAGTGTGAGACTTTATGAACTTCAAGTTCAGGAAAATTAGAATGCTGGGTATACCATTTGGGATTGGAATATTATATACAGAGCATTTGTAGCAGGTACGGTAATATTTGCAGAATGCTAGTGGTGGATATAACATCTGAGATAGCATTAGAAATCTGTCAGTAAGTACATTGTCTGGTACAAGAAAATTATCTTGTTGACTGTCCAGCACAATATGAATATTCCTCATTATCCAGTCATATCAGTCCAGATGAATGGGTTATGTTCATCGACCAACAGATGGAGAACAGAGATCAACAGACTTGCTGATGTCAACCCCTTATATGCATATGTGCTGACCTCAGCCTGCCAGTATTCTCTGTCTCCAGCAAATGGTAGGAGCTCTCGTGCAGTGAGCTGAGGCCTGGTTAGGACAGATGATGAGAGTTTGGGCAGCTTCTGGGATGAAAGTCATTTATCTCTCTAATTCAGTTGAGTAGATCCTTTGACCCGGAGGACTTCCAAAGTTTCTGCAATTTGGCATTTTCTCTGCTGCTTCTTCATTTGTGCACATAAAGTTAAAAAAAAAAACAAACAGCGAGAGAAAAGGGAAAAAAAATCAACTGTTGGATAAGACTTAACCAGCTAACTTGCACAGGATATTCAGTGGCACAGCTATGCTGTGGAATATACCTGAATAAGTAGTAAAGTTAGCCAGATAAGTGTATCCAGCTAACTTTAGACCTATCAAGCATATCTAACTGTTTAACGGGGTAGCAACTGGGAGGTTAACGAGCCCTTCAATAGCAGTTGCGGTGAGTGGGATGTAATTTTTGGTGGTGGAGCAATTCTCTCAGAGCACAGGGAACAACCTAGGCTGGGGAGATGTTTGCCTTGGCAGCATAGAGAAAAAGGGCAAACCAGCAATTAAATATAGCTCTCCAGGGGAGACATGCATCTGCAGGATAGCCGCCCAGGGGAGTGGGGACCACTTCAGCGGTATAAGCGGTCCTATGTATTCCCACCTGAGTACTCGCTGTCATGGCAGGAATGGTAACCATCTTTTTGGGCCACCAGTGATGGAGCCTCTTTCAGGGCTTCCATATGAGCTCCATTGGGTCAGGACATGTTTTAATCTTTTCTGCTGCTGTGTATTCTTTTCTGTTGGCGGAGCCAGTTTATTCCTTGTCTAGAGTTGCTGTTTCTTCTTTCTGAGAAATGATTGCTGCTAAATAGAAGAAAAAATAAAAATACAGGACAAAATTTTCCTCAGCTTTTCTGTGTATAGGGCAGAGCTCTGTGGTGCGAGTCCCCCTAGGAATATTGAGGGATCTGCAGGATGAAAAGCATAAGCAGAAAAGGAGGATGATGGTGGCGTTTGAAAGACTTAGAATGCTAAAGAAAGTGATGGTGAGCAGTACTTAAAGTTCATATCCTACAGGTATGAAGAGACTGCAGCTTTTTCCTTCCATGCATCAGTGAAGGATCTCTGTGGTTTGGAAGGCAAGGCCCCAGGGGCTTATATTAAAGCCGAGTGAACTTGGCAAGATATACCTCTGGTTTCCTGGGATATATAACTTGAGGTTTTCTAAGGTAAATGTTTCAGGGTGAGCTGTTGAGACCTATTGGGATCTCTGTTCCTGGTGAATGGAGCACAGTTTTTGAGGACACTCAGGTTATGATCAGAACTTAAACAAGTGTTGGCCTTACAGGTGATAGGTGATGGTCAGTTCTGGGAGAGATGCCTCTGAATCCTAGAGATGCTTTAGATACCTGTTTTATCTCAGTTTCTCAGAGATTAAACATATCTATTTTGTCTTGGAGCATACTTCAGTGAGCAGCATGGCCTTCATTTTGGAGACGCGATGCTTTCTGTGTCAGTGTATTTGATCGTGGAGTCTATTTCTAAAATATTCTCACCAAGCTTCCTTAAGGGTAAACTTCTAGTTGACAAAGGATTTTCTGAATTGAGAGAGTCTAGAGTGCCTAGGCTTTGAGGTTGTCATATAAGTCTCGGATTCAGGTATAGTTGGGACTCTTCATCATCTTTTGAAGATGATCAAGCAAGGCCTTGCTGGTGGATTTCAATTCTTTCTTTCAAGAAACAGGAAATAGAGGGAACCTTGTCCTCTTGAAACTTCTCTGTAAGTTTCAGAGCTCAGTCTTTAGAGAGGAGGAAAGATGGTTGACGGACAGATATCTTCCTTGCATATATTAAATCACTTCAGAATGGTGGTACCTGGAGATTATTCTTGGTAACTGTTCTGGGGAGTTTTTCTCTCCTTTGGAGTGTTGTATTTTCATTTACATTTGAGCAGAGAAGAAGGGAAATTATAAGGGTCTGTTATTCATCTTCTCTTTATAGGTGCAGTAGTTCCAGGCCCTTGGTTTTAATGGGGACAAGACCGGTAATTTAGGCTTTTTTGTAGTCTTGTGAGGCTCATGTGCTACTTTGGATATATCAGATGGCAAAAAAGGTCTTGTGAGTCTTTCATTTCTGAATGGAAAATTGAAGACTGTGACATGACAGTGAGGCACAGGGAATTCTGGCCCTTGCTGACCCTCTTGGAGCTGTATCTCCATGCATCCATAAAGAAGGAGCTTATCAGTTTTCTTTTAGATTTCTAGAGCTACCTTTTCAGTTTTGCCACTGCTTTAAGGTTCTTCTTGGGGGGGCTGGTAATGGAAGCAGCATACCTGCATCTACAGGTAATTCTGGTTCATCCTTTTCTTGCAGATTGAATGCCACGATCTCTTGCGTCAAACTTGCGTGAAACAATGTGATTGCATACCGAGATTTTTTTTCTAGCTCTTCCTTTTTGGAATTCTTAAATGATTTGCTACACTCTCAGACTCTGGAGAGCTTTGGTTCATTGTTCATGGTCCGTGTTCAACTGATGGGGAAAATTCAAAAGCTGGGTCAGTGAATGTGGGCTTTGTGGGGCTTATTTACAGCTTCTCTGTTTCATGGCAACAATGTTAGATATGGTGCCTTGGACGAAGACTCCCATGAGATTTTCTAAGAAAGTTTCACTCTCCAGGTGGAATATCCAGGCTCAGATCTGTTCTGTCAGCCTACTGGATTCGGAGAAGAAATTTGCAGTGGCGGCTAATTAAGAATGGATCTCAAGCTCTCAGTCATTGACGGTGACATCGAATGCCAGTCTAAAGAGCTGGGGAGAGCACATTATCTGGGACATTTGGCTTCAGGTCAGTAGATTGCTGAAGAAGCAAGATGGTTCTTCAGTCAGTTGATGGCCAAATCATTTGGCTCTCTGGAAAAGTGGTTCTCAACCTTTTTTCTGTTGGGACACACCTGACAGATGGTTCTCACATGCGTGACACATTGAGCACATGATTGTCACAGGGATACATGCAAACACATACTCTGCATCTACAGGACACACCCCAACCCCCAAAAATGGATGCAGAGCAGAACTAGAATGTTCCCCATATAGTTCACCATACAAAAAAGATATTTCTGTTGTCATCTCAGTAACAACAACATAAACTCTCACTCCTACCAGGTGCGATAGCCCTCCTTATGAAGTCAGTAATTTACCACTAATGCATGTCTTATTGAGAAAACACAACCAATAAGATTGATACAAATGCCTTACATGCTAGTAACATACCTCACCACAGTCACACACATAGAATCGACCTTCACCAAGTACAGAAAGACCACAAATTACAAATATGGAGACAGAAACTGGAATGAAAACCCCAAAAAGCCACTCTGCATGCAGTGCAAAACTGGAGAAATGGAAACAGAAATATAGCATCTAACAGACTCCCAGGATCTGCAATGTTGTACACAAGCTAGTGTGCAAAAAAGTTACACCTGCATTATAGAATGCATTCAAACTGTAACAACCCTACTTATGAAAAGGCAATGCTACAAATATTTAACCAGGCCCTAAACACCAATACACCACCTATTAAGAAAATAGAATAAGCCAAGCTGCTATAGATTTCTACACAGAAACTCAAGCTTACAGAATACCCTTTCCTGGGTCTCACATGCAGAACACAGACAGACCCTCACCAAATACAGAATAAAGTGACAATCAATTTAATGTTTTTGTTTTTCCATTGTTGCATTGCATACACTCAGTCTGGCTTCCTGCTGCTTCCAGTTTATTTATGTCTACACATTTCTTTTTATACATTCCTCAAGAAATATAAAATAATTATAAAACTAGAATAATAAATATAATAAATGTTTCAAAACAATGGGTAAATTGGATGTTCTATCATTAAAAACTTACTAAATTGGAGAATTTTTAAACACCAATAAAATATTTCAGACACATCGCATAATATCCAATAATTAAAATGGCAGTCAATCAAGAAAGATAAAAAGCATGAATCTTTCTCTCTCTCACAAAACCAGTCACTTGCCTGATGAATCTTTCTCTCGCTCTGTCACAAGTCACCTCCCAATCTCTCTCACATATGCCTCCTGTCTTAATACTTACACAGTCTCAATCACACACATTATCTAACATACTTACACACATGCTGTCTCTCTCACTTACCCACACCCCCAGCCCACATGGCAGCTACAGCACAAGGCATCCTGGATCTGCATTGGGCAACTGAAAAGGGCAGCCATTGTGCTGCTATTAAAGCAAAGTCATGATAGGCTGGGAACTGCAGCAGGAGTAACTCCCCATGGCCCCACAATGGTAAGAAGGCAGCACTCAGCTGTTTTCCTAGGGTGTGATCATTGAGGTGTAGAGCAGTCAGCTGAGAATGCAATTGAGGATTTCCCGCTACGTGGCTGTCTCGGAAATCCAGTGATTAGCTGTCCCGGGGTTGCAGCGGTGAAGGACTGCCTCAGAAAGGAGACAGAAGTGTTCCTGCAAATGTGGAAGGTGGAGGGAGCCTTGGGACATGATCTCTGTGGCAGTGGCAGCAGCAGCATGGCTTTTTCCTGCAAGCTGGCTGAATCTCTCTTCCTTTTCCGAACTACAGGGCGGGCAGTAGAAAAGGCCATGTTGCTGTTGCTGGCTTCTTTGAACATTGTTGTCGTTCCCCTCTGGGCTTGAATGTGCTGATAGCCCAGGCAGGACCGGCAGCAGTATTAGTCAAAGAAATGTGTGTAACTCACTGGGATGGAGTAGAGGGAGGGAAGAGCAGCTGGAGACCAGGAAGTGCGTGACACATCTGCTGGTGCTTGGTGACACACTGGTGTGTCATGACACATTGGTTGAGAACCGCTGCTCTAGAAGCTTGCACAGCTGCAAAGGTATTAGATAGAATATTGTCTGCCATTGCCACTGTGCTGGCATCAGTGAACCATCAAAGAGGAGCCAGAAGTCATCAGGAGTCTTTGGAAATGAAAGTACTGCTTGTTTGTGACAAGAAAGGATCTGAAGATGATTGTGGTCTATCACACTGCAGATATGGAGTTTTGTGATCTGTTTTTTTTTTTCTTGAACGCGGTGTTGATTCTGGAGTATGGTCCCTTCTCAGACAGTTTTCAATCAAATGTTTGACCAAATGGGGATTTCCACTGTTAAATTTCATAGTGGCCAACAAGATGATGAAGGCAGGAAGATTTTTCAACTGGAAATGAGGCACTCACGCTTCCAGAATTGATTCCCTGATCTAGGGTTGGCCATCAGAAGTGCTCCTGTATGTTTTCTATTTGGTCCATGATTGGGAGTATGCTTCATAGATTTTTTGAAGCATCTAGGTCTGGTGGATTTAGTAGCTTTATTCAGGAAGCTGTCCTTGGTATGTGGACCTTGTATGGTTGTACACGGAAAGTTTGGAGCTGTCCTTCGATTTTGATGAAAGATCCAGATAGGTTTTGTTTGGCAGCCTGATTCTTGGTATGACTTGTTTAGTGTTTAAAAAAAAATTCATTCCCTCTTGGGTCTTGAATTTGGCATTAATTCCTTATTGGGGTCATAGTTTAGTGGCATTTCTCTAAAGTTATTTCCTTTGTGAGCAGTTTATTAATGGCTATTGTACAAGGATTTTGAAATTCTGTGAGCCTTCTTGCAGAGATCTTTTTTTAACACTCATGAAGGATATGATAAAGATTTTCACAGTTCCTTCCTCTCCCGTAGGTGCTCTTAGCCTTTCATTTGAATCAGACTGGTTTGCTTTCATTTAGCAAGCATGTAGATTTTGTTGCATACAGGTTGTTTCAGACCTGGGGTGTGAGGAGAATTCTTCAGTATATATCAAGAGCTCTGCCTTCTCAGGAAGTCAGAAAGGTGGAGCAGCTATTTAAGCTACAGTGGTTTAAAGATGTTGTAATGGAAGTGTACATCCTTACCTATACTGGTCAGATCTTATTCCACTAGATCTGATTACTTCATGGCCAGAGCTGAGGTGGTTTATTTTCCTCTGGAGACTGTAGGAGGCAACTTGGTTGCCTTTGCATTCCCTTTTGAAGCACTATCGCTCTAATGTGAGTGTTCAAGAGGAGGCTTATTCTGCCTCCAAGGTATTGAGCATAACAACACAAAGGGTAATATTCACAAACCTTCTTTGATAATCATATAGAACTTGACTCGTTTTATGAATACATCTGTGAATCAATTAAGTAGAGGAGGATTCGTCTCATGGATTATCAACTAATGAATTAAGCAGAAGAATAATAAGCAAGATAATAGATAATAGATCTACAAAAAGTAGATGAATAATAACAAGTCTAGAATTTGCACTTATTTGTTTCTATGTGATATGAGTGATGAATGTATGGGGGTATATGTGAGAGAGACAGATTTTAATTGTTTAGATAGCTGTAATACTTGTGATTGCATAATAAAAAATTGACACTGTAAGGTACAAAGTTCTTCTTTTGTGTGATGCCTCCAAGGTATTGAGAGCATTTGGCAGGATCCCTCCCTATGCGAGAGTAGCTTGGGTACATTCCATTCATCTGGACTTGCTTTACTGGATGATGAAGGTGAAATTAGTTTTTATCTGCTAATTTCCTTTCCTTTCAAGTCAGACCCATCCAGTACCTGACCTGTCTTGTAAAACTTTTGTAATTCTTCAATTGAAATCAGAGAGAATACTTGGAATTGGTATTTTTCAGCAGAGCAGGTTCCTACTTGATGTATTTATTTTTGGAATCCCTCTAGTACTTAAAACAAAATAATTAAGTAGTTTGGAATTTCCTGAATTAAAGTTGTCCACAGCTTGTTACAGATAATACTATCAGGCTGAGGTCAGCGTGGATGCATTTAAGGGGTGACATCAGTGAGTCTGTTGATCTGTCTCCATTTGCTGGTGGGTGGGCATAACCCATTCGTCTGGACTGATCTGCATGGACTCAAGGAAAGGAAATCAGGTACAAATTAATTTCACCCATACATTCTTTAGGATCCTTCCCTAAATAGGTTTACTGGTAGAGGTGGTCTTCATGTTTCCTAGTTCTGTGTTGTAGGCACCAGTCTATCTGCAAGTCCAAGTAAGGTCTTCAGGTACAGCTTTCACAGTAGGTGGATTTCTCAATAGAAAGGAAACAATGGAGTGAGATGTCATCTGATGAGGGTGAAAGGGGGTAGACTGAGGAGTAATCTAAGAAAGTATTTCTTTACAGAAAGGGCAGTGGACGCATGGAACAGCCTTCCAGTGGAGGTGCTGGTGACCAAGACAGTATCTAAATTCAAGAAAGCACAAGACAAGTACATGATATCTTAGTGGGTGGGATTGTAGATCTAAGTAGCTCTATGGATGGGAAGACTAGATAGGCCATGTGGTCTTTTACTGTCTTCATGTTTCTGTGTTTTTTGGGGGTTGTCCTTTTTCCTCAAGAGGAAAGGATAAAGGAGCCTCAGGGACATTTTTATATTCTCATAAAAGAAAATTGATATTAATGTAAACTGTTCCCCATTTGTGCTGTGAACCTCATCCAGAGGTGCTAAGGTACCAGAGTTTAAGCCGGTGAGGGGAAAGTTATCTTCCTGGGCCCCTGGTGTGGTCACTTGCTCATGAGTGTACCCAAGCTCATACTCCAGCTGGATGATGCCCACCCGGTGCATGAGGGTCCAGAATAGGAGCAAGGAAGTAAAAATTAACAAAAAGGTTAAGTAGCAATTGACCCAATGTCCATCCATACAGCAAAGGGGCACTGAAAAATAACAGAGACCTGGTTGGTGTTCAGTATGACAGTTTACTTAAAAATGTATCTAGGCCAGAATTGAAAAAATAAAGAATAGCATAAAAAAATTAAAGATGAAAACCATTGTTTCCTTGTCCATTCCAGATCTTCTTATTGGTCTCCTTACTCCTGCACCACCATCCATGTTCAAGAATCTCTCCCCTTAAAGGGTAGGGTAACTTGCGTGAAGTTCCAGCATACACTGGTTAAAAGATGGAAAAATATCCCCATGCTCAAAAATCTAATCAAATCAAAATGGTAAACAAAAAAAAAAATTCCCATAATGTAAACCAACCCTCAAAACTTCTAGTCAAGAGTAACAACTTCTTCTCACCTTTGCTTTCTCTGTTTGCTCAGGCAAAGAGCTTTCTGATTCCAGCCCTTCAGGATCCCGGTGGGAGGCATGCCTTTTCCTCCAGACTGAATCAGTCTTCTAGAAAAATATCTTCAAACAGCAAATATCACTACTTTTTGTCTTTCTTTCAAAGACCCCCAGGGTTGAGGCAAGGACCTTTCAGAACTCCTTTCCTACTTCTCTTTCCAACTCACCCACTCCAACCCATTGAAAAGCTGAGCATGCTCCAGGGGATTTTATACTTCAAAAAAAAAAAACTTTCCCAAAAAAAGGAAAGGGCAAGGGGAGGAATCCCAAATATCAGAAAACCCCTCCCACTGCCCATAGCTGGGAAAATTGCACAATAAAGCTCTGGAATTTTTTGCCAGAGGATGTGGTTAGTGCAGTTAATGTAGCTGGGTTCAAAAAAGGTTTGGATGGGAGGAGAAGTCCATTAACGGCTATTAATCAAGTTTACTTAGGGAATAGCCACTGCTATTAATTGCATCAGTAGCATGGGATGATCTTAGTGTTTGGGTAATTGCCAGGTTCTTGTGGCCTGGTTTGGCCTCTGTTGGAAACAGGATGCTGGGCTTGATGGACTCTTGGTCTGACCCAGCATGGCAATTTCTTATGTTCTTATGCATGGGAACAAATGTTAGTGATTGGCAAAGCCCAGTCACTTTAAATTTGCCGAAGCCCTGTCTTTACCCTACTTGGGGCTATTTATATTGTCAGTGCTCATTCTCAAATATCATGTTACTCAGTCACCTCATCCTCATCTGCTTCCTGTTTGCAGTTTGTTTAGGCTGACTTCTTGGATGCTCTGCCTTAATTGACCCAGTTGGCAAATTGTTCCCTGTCTTGCTTAGATCAACTGGGTTTATGGGTCCTGGAGAGTCCCCATTGCCTTGCTTACAAGGAAGATAAAAAAAAATCCCAAACAAGGAGGTGAGGGAGAAGGGAGCTCAAAACCGTAAAGGAGCCGGAATCACTTAGTTTACCTTTTGAATTTTATTGCCTTTCGTGGGTGAGAAGGAGAGTCTTGCCCCGATGCTGTATCTCCGACTTCCAGTTTGTGTCATCAGTGGGACCTTTAGAATCGGCCCGCCTACGGCGCACAGCAGCTGGTGGCACGCTCGTCGCCCAAGCCGCGCGTGCCTAAGCGGAGCGCTGCTTTGTTTGAAACAACCTCCCTTGAGTCTCCTTCACCTCAAAGTGAGTATTTATAAGTTTTAGAACTAATTTTCTATCCCTCCTCTAAAACCTCCAGTTGGAGAATCAAGACGGTCCTGGTAAGGGAGGTTTTGCAAAGAAGCTTCCGGTATTGTTAACTTTCTTTATTCCATTCTCACTGACATGCCCCATAGAAAAAGAAAGGGCAAGATATGGGTGGAAACCCTGACCATGCCATTACCAGCCCTATCTCAAACAAATATCGAGAACGTCTTTGTGCTGACGGCTAGTTCGTCCCCGAGTGGAGTGTCCGCTGCGATGGTAGGTAAGAAGCAAACACCTACCTCGCTGGACTTACTAACCTCTTTGAGCCCCCAGGGTTCCCATAACACCTTCACCCCCGTGATTTGGGCAGCCAGTGGATTCGGGACCAGTTACTCGACCGAAACTGCCGAGTGAGCTGGCCCCCTTCGGGAGGAACCCGTTGGAGTTGGCCACGAACGCATGTAATGCTGGAGTAACTGGAACCATAGAGCACACTCCACAGCAATTGCTGGAATTGAGTGTGAATAAAGAACTGGAACCAGTCACTCCAGAGTATATAACAACTGGGAAGGAAGGCATGACGACGTCCCCAGTATTGGGAGTGGAAAGCCACCATGAGGGTATGGTAAGCGCTGTTTCTATCTTGATAGCTGTAAAGCCGCAAGATATAACTTGAGTCTGTATGGAAAGCTCTACTCTCCTTGGAATCCTCCATAGTGAACTTGTCTAAAATTATGACTGATACACAAAAACATATCTGTCAAATTGATCCTTTGTTAGCAGTACATAATGATAAAATACAGGGTCTGAAAAATCAAGTATCTGTACTCCAGGCTGCTCACTTTTCTCTAACGGCATGGCTTTTGAGAGGAGGTGTTTGAAAAGGAAAGGTTACCTGGACTCTGTAGTCACCACATTGTTACAGTCTAGAAGGATGTCTACTAACCTCTCTTATGTTCGGGTATGGAAGATTTTTGAGTCCTGGTGTTCCGTCAGGGGAATTCGCCTCTTAGGGCCTTAATTCCTGAAATATTACCTTTCTTACAGGATAGCTTCACCAAGGGCTTATCTCTTAGTTCTCTTAAAGTGCAGGTAGCAGCACTGGGCTCTCTCCATGGCAAAATTGAAGGTTCCTCTATTTTGTCTCATCCGGACATGGTCCGTTTTCTTAGAGGTACGATGATCTTTGTCCTCCAGTTCGGAAATCTTGTCTGTCCTGGAACCTTAATCTAGTTCTTAAATCTCTGTGTGAACCTCCCTTCGAGCCACTCTGAAGGGCTACGTTAAAGGATTTGACACTTAAGATAATTTTTCTTGTCGACATTTGTTGGGCTAGAAGAATTTCTGAGTTACAGGTGTTATCTTGTTAAAATCCTTTCCTTCAGATTTCAGAATCCGGAGTTTCTTTATGGACAGTACCATCCTTTTTACCAAAGGTGGTTTCAGCATTCCATGTCAGTCAGTGGAACCTCCGGCTTTTCCTAACTTACTGGCGTCGGATCCTAATGCGAGGGAGCTCAAACGTCTAGATGTTCGGAGAGCTTTATTGCGTTACCTTGAGATTACCAATGACTTTAGGAGGTCTGATCACCTCTTCGTGCTGTGGAGTGGTCCTAATAGAGGCTCCAAGGCTTCTAAAGCCTCTATTGCACGATGGTTGAAGGAGGCTATTTCTTCCGTATATATTACATGGGGTCGTCCAGTTCCGGAAGGCTTGCATACTCTCTCCACATGTTTGCAAGCGGCCTCGTGGGCGGAATCTCAACTTGTTTCCCCACAGGAAATTTGCAGAGCGGCGACTTGGAAGTCGCTGCATACTTTTGCAAGGCACTATCGCTTAGATGTCAGGGCTCCGGCAAACCTTTCCTTTGGTGAGAGTGTTTTGCGAGTGGGATTCTCCAGGTCCCACCCTGGGTAAGGGCTTTGGTACATCCCAGGTGTCTGGACTGATCTGGGTATGTACAGGGAAAGGAAAATTGGTTCTTACCTGCTAATTTTCGTTCCTGTAGTACCACGGATCAGTCCAGAGCCCGCCCAATTGGAAGTTATACTGACGAACTGCAGGTGGCACAGTTGCTTAGATACGGTGCAGCAAGGTTTTTTTTCTCTGTCTCCATCTGCTGATAGAGGGAGATGAACCTAGGTGTCTGGACTGATCCGTGGTACTATAGGAACGAAAATTAATAGGTAAGAACCAATTTTTCTTTTTTTCATAAGGAGGGCTATTGTACCTGGTAGGAGAGAGTGTTTATCTTTTTTGTATGGTAAATTGAACAGGGACTGTCCTAGTTCTGTTCTGTAGCCATTGTTGGGGGGGGGGGGGGGGGGGGTCGGGTCAGGGTGGATCCTGTAGACACAGTATATGTTTACATTTAGCCCTGTGATGATCATGTGTTCAGTGTGTCACGCATGTGAGAACCATTTGTCAGTTGTGTCTTGACAGAAAAAAGGTTGAGAACCACTGATCTAGAATATGTAATTGATGTTGTACTGACCTAGAATATGAATGTTGACTCAGAATGGGAATGTTGACCCAGAATTTGAACGCTGATTTTGTAAACCGTTGTGAACTTATTTTGGAACAATGGTATATAAAACTCCTAAATAGATTAAAAAAAACCCCCACAATTGGAAAACATAGTCAACAAAAGTACTGACCCCAGTTTGTCTCCATTTCCTTTGTTTCAGACTGGATTTTTTTTTCATTTATTTCTATTTTTAAAATTTGTATACCACATTTCAGTGTTCTAGTCCAGTGGTCCCCAACCCTGTCCTGGGGGCCCACCAGCCAGTCGGGTTTTCAGTATATCCACTATGAATATGCATACGAGAAAATTTGCATGCACTGCCTCCATAACATGCAAATTTTATCTCATTTTTTAATTTATTTTTTATTTATTTGCAGTTTTTATATACCGACATTTGTTTAGTAACTTCACATCGGTTTACATAGAACATAAACTTGCAACCGTGCTACAAAACAAGAAGTAGGCAGCGGAGCTTTACAGATAAAAATTAACTTAGGGGAGATAACAAATTAACTGAAGGGAGAGGGGCAGGGGGAGGGAGGAAAACAAGATATGAAATTAACTGTGTGTATACATAGGATAAATAAGATAAAATAAATACAAAAAGATACAAATTAGACTGAGATATTAATGAGCTTATATGAACAATGTAATATCGTAGAAAAATTTGTAAATAATTGTAAGGTATTTGAGAGAACAAACGGAAAATAAATATTCGAAAACTGTGAGGCAGGGAGTGGGGTCAAGATCTTATGAGAGATTTGTTGTGGTAAGAATGGATTTGTTGTGGAAGAAGTGAGATTGCATGAGTGAAAAGGTGTGCAAATTAAGTGTATGCTTGTAGGAATAGCCATGTTTTAAGTTTTTGCTTAAATTTTATAGGGCAAATTTCTTGACGTAGTTCTGGTGTCATGCTGTTCCAACATGTTGGTCCAGCTATAGTAATCTCATATATAATCATATATATAGTAATCTCATGCATATTTGTTGTGGATATCCTGAAAACTCGACTGGCTGGTGGGCCCCCAGGACAGGGTTGGGGACCACTGTTCTAGGTGGTTCAAAAGGTAAAACATACATAAAATAAGAAAATAAAACAAAGAAAAAATACAAAAGCTCAAATATTAATTTTCCTTATGACAGGTCACCAAAAGCTTTTTTAAACAAAAATGCTTTATGCTTCTTGAATGTTTTGCAACAGGTCTCTATGCAGAGTCTCAGGTAATCGCAGGCCTGGCTTTGCCAATAGGCACATTAGGCACAATAGGCAGCTCTCTACTTCCTGCTTCAGCCATTCCCATCCCAGTTAATGGCTAGGGAACAGGAGGGGAGGAGCTAAGGCTGGAGCAGACATAGCAAAGTCAAAAAGAATCACTCTGCTTGCTAATCCAGCCCCTCCTGTCTTTCCAGGTCAGGAGGGGAAGGGTGAGCTTGGAATAGACAGAGTCAAAAGGGATGATTTTGGAAATGAAAGGAGGGGCTGAGAGTGAGATCATTGGGGGCTGAGGAGAGGAAATATGGGATGGGATCTGTTTGGGGATGTCTCTGTGAGAGTATGATGATTGGGGGCAGTGTGTGTGTGTGAGAGAGGAGATTGGTGCTAGTGCTTTGGGTATATGCATGTCAAATTAGATGGGAGGTTAGAGAAGGGATGAGGATTCAAGGGAGAGCAGAACTGAACCACTCTTCATCTTCCACCAAAATTGGGAATCCTCCACCACTTGACCTCACATTCTATCTCCAAAACCTGGAATCTCCCTTCCTTTTTACCTCTTATTTCTTAACAGACTTTGGGACTCCTGCCTCCTATGATCCCCCTCCTTTCCTTTTCTCAGTCCCAGAACCTTTCTCCACCTGTCCCAGATTCCTGATCATAACCTCTTCCTCATTCAGTCTTCCCTCATCCCCAGTTCTCTCAACTTCTTGTCCTATTCCTTATCTTCTGTCCTCTCATCCTCTCCTTTCCCATGTAGTGATACTTGATAGCCCTTTTCCTTACCCAATAAACACAAAATACATTTACCGAAACAAGCAAGATTGGAAAACTATTTTTATAATACAATATAAAAGATGGAAACGTTTGCCAATGTGCTTCAAAATGTTCTAATTCTTGTCACTGAATCTACACTTGAGCTCCTGCAGGAAACTGTGGGGCTGTGTCTTAGACCTTCTGCTCCCTGTTGTCTGACCTTATGGGAGAGGTGGAGAAGGGGCGGGAGCGCCAGCATCAAACATGCCGGGGGGGGGGGGGGGGAATAAACATAAATCCATCACTGGGTAATCTGTCCCATAAAAGGGTACTTGCAACTGCCTACACTATTTTGTCTGGTATCAATATGCCTAAAGGAAAATTAGTTTCTTACCTGATAATTTTCGTTCCTGTAGTACCAAGGATCAGTCCAGGACACCTGGGTTGTGACTCCGCACCAGTAGATGGAGACAGACTAAAACTTGTGGGCGGAGTATATATGCCCCTGTGCCAGTCACAGCCCCTCAGTCATACGTAATGTCAAAGTAGAACACAACCAGAGAACTAAACTAGCTAGAAACCGCTAATAGAACGGGGAAAACACCCCTCCAGGAAACAGACTCTCCAACCGAGAGAGTTAAACAAGCGGAACAAAATAATTCAGAACAAAGAGCGGACTCTCCATTACTTCAGCGTAGCACTGCGGGCGGGATCCTGGACTGATCCTTGGTACTACAGGAACGAAAATTATCAGGTAAGAAACTAATTTTCCTTTCCCTGTACGTACCAGGATCAGTCCAGGACACCTGGGATGTACCAGAGCTAAATTACCGAGGGTGGGAAGCAGAGAGTCCTGCTCGGAGTACCCTCTCTCCAAATCCCCCGGGATCGGTAGCCCGGACATCCAACCGGTACTGCCTGATAAAGGTATGCAACGACTTCCAGGTAGCCGCCCTGCAAATCTCTTGAGGCGATACCGGAGAAGCCTCCGCTCAAGATGCCGCCTGCGCACGAGTCGAGTGAGCCCTCAGGCCCACGGGAAGCGGTTTTCCCCACACCCAGTACGCCGAACCAATGGCCTCCTTAAGCCACCGGGCGATCGTTGTGCGAGACGCTGCGGCCCCTTTCTTAGGACCAGAGAACAGGACAAACAGATGATCTGTGACCCGAAAAGGATTACTGACCTCCAGATATCGGAGGAGGGACCTCCGCACGTCAAGCTTCCGCAATTCTCTCGCTTCCGGAACAGAGAACTCCCCGCCCGCCAAAGCGGGCAGTTCCACCGATTGATTCATATGAAAAGACGACACCACTTTCGGTAGGAAGGAAGGAACTGTGCGCAAAGAAACTCCGGAATCGGAAATACGCAACAGGGGTTCACTACAGGACCGGGCCTTCAACTTGGAAACACGCCGTGCTGAGGCGATCGCTACCAAGAACGCCGTCTTAAGAGTGAGATCCTTAAGAGTCGTGCGTTTCAAAAGCTCAATAGGCGCCGTGCATAGGGAGGAGAGAACCCAGTTGAGGTTCCAAGCCGGACAAGGAAGACGCAAGGGAGGACGAAGGCGTTTGGCACCCCGGAGGAAGCGAGCAATGTCCGGGTGGAGCGCTAGGGACGTACCACGGACCGTACCCCGCAAACAACCGAGCGCTGCCACTTGAACCCGAAGGGAACTGCACGCCAGGCCTTTGGCCAGACCAGCCTGGAGGAACGCCAGAATGTCGGAGACGGAAGCCGAAGTGGAGACCACCCCACGCTGCATGCACCAGTCCTCAAAGACCACCCAGACACGGACATATGCCAGACGGGGCCCTGAAGGAGCAGGCCCGCCATTCCGTGAAACCGAAGGGGCGCCGTTACCGCCAGCTGGGCGAGGTCTGCGAACCACGGCCGGCACGGCCACTCCGGTGCCACCAAGACTACCTTGGCCGGGTGCAATTCTATGCGCCGTAGAATCATGCCGATCATCGGCCACGGGGGAAACACGTAGAGCAGCACATCCGTCGGCCAGGGAAGCACCAACGCATCGACGCCTTCTGCCCCCCGTTCTCGACATTGACTGTAAAATCGCGGGCCTTCGCGTTGTGCCACGTGGCCATCAGATCCATGTGGGGCACCCCCCACGTTTTGCAAATGAGCAGAAAAGCTTCGTCCCCCAACTCCCACTCTCCGGGATCCAGACGATGAAGGCTGAGAAAATCCGCCTGCACGTTGTCGACTCCCGCAATGTGAGATGCTGCTATGTTGCTGAGATGTAGCTCCGACCAGGCCCTCAAGCGCTGAGCCTCCTCCGCCACCTGGGGGCTCCTTGTCCCGCCCTGGCGGTTGATGTATGCCACTGTGGTCGCATTGTCCGACAACACTCGAACTGCCTTCCCCCGCAGCAACGGCAGGAAGGCTTGCAGGGCCAGACCACTGGGCTTGCGACACGGACCATAGGCCTTGGACCGAGCTCCCCAGGCAGACCGCTCCCCAACTGAAGAGGCTGGCATCTGTGGTCACCACTGTCCAGTTGGGCACCTGAAGAGAGACCCCAGATGACAGATGCTTGGGATCCAGCCACCAGGACACCTGGGATGTACCAGCAGGCTGGACCTCGCGTGTCCCTTGAGTGGAAGCGGTAGATGGAATTCCTCCGAGACCGGCTTCCAGCGGGATAGTAAGGATGACTGTAATGGACGCAGATGAGCGAATGCCCAGGGAACCAGTGCCAGCGTTGAAGCCATAGACCCTAGTAGTCGCAGACCCGCGGTTGGCGGAGAGACAATAAGCGACGTACTTGAGCTTGCAGTTTGCACCTCCGTTCGTGTGACAGGAACACCTTGCCCTGCTTCGTGTCGAAAAGAGCTCCCAGATATTCCAAGGTCCGCGTGGGTGTCAGATGACTCTTGCTGTAGTTGACCACCCATCCTAGGGACTGCAGAAGGTGGAGGGCCCTGGCTACCGCCATCCGACACTGATCCTCGGACTTTGCCCGAATCAACCAATCGTCCAGGTAAGGATGGACCAGGAGACCTTCTCGGCGCAGCTGCGCCGCCACCACGACCATCACCTTCGAGAATGTACGTGGGGCCGTCGCGAGCCCGAACGGGAGCGCTCGGAACTGGTAATGCCGCCCTAGAACGCAGAACCTGAGGAAGCGTTGGAACGATGGATGAATGCCTATGTGAAGATATGCCTCCGTGAGATCCAGGGAGGCTAGGAACTCGCCGGGCCTTACCGCAGCGATGACTGAACGAATCGCCTCCATTTTGAAGTGAGGAATCCGAAGGCATCGGTTCACCCCTTGAGATCCAGAATGGGTCTGGACGTGCCGTCTTTCCTTGGGACGATGAAGTAGATGGAGTAACGGCCCTTGCCGTGTTGGCTGACCGGGACTGGGGAAATAGCTCCCAAGCCTTCTAAGCGTTGGATGGTGTCGAGCACCGCCGCCTTCTTCTCGGGAGCTTTGCAAGGCGAGACAAGGAACTTGTCCGCTGGGGTGTGAGCAAAATCTAACGCGTAGCCGAGTCCTATGACCGTGAGGACCCACTGGTCCGACGTTACACCGGCCCATCTCTCGTAAAACGACATCAACCGTGCCCCGCCGTTGGGAACGGCGTGCCGAGGCTGCGGCGAGAGATGGGCCGACCCCCTTTCATTGCGAAGACTTGGGCGCCGTGATTGCCAGAGCACCTCCTTGTCTACCGAAGCGCCTACCTCGAAAGGACTGTTGCTGCCACTGCGGAGTACGGGAGGAGGAAGACCTATACGAGCGCCCGGACGACCTTTGAGGACGCGACCTCCTGGGACCCCGAAAACGAGATCTGGCCGAAAACGAGGACCTCGCCCAGGATCTATCCTCGGGAAGCTAGAAGGCCCTGTTTTCCCCCAGGGAAATCATTAACTCGTCCAATTCCTTGCCAAACAGCAAATTCCCTTGAATGGTAGTGCCCCGAAATGAGCCTTGGAAGAACTATCCGCCGCCCAGTTGCGCAACCACAAAAGTCGGCGTGCCGAGACAGCCGCTACCATGGACCTAGCCGACGTGAGCAGCAAATCGTGCAGCGCATCCGCGCCATATGCTATTGCAGCTTCCAAACGATCTGCCTGCGCTACCTCGTCTGCGGATAAATCCGCATTGGCTTGAAGAACCTGGGCCCAGCGCAGACTGGCCCGCATAGCGAAATTCGTGCAGATGGCGGCCTGCACTCCCAGCGCGGAAACCTCGAAGTCTTCTTGAGCTGCACTTCCAGCTTCCTGTCCTGAAGGTCCTTGAGAGCTGCCGCGTCCGTGACCGGAATGGTAGATCTCTTTGTTACCGTGGAGACCGCTGAGTCCACCTTGGGGAATATGAGAAGGTCCAGCGCATCCTCCGGAAGCGGGTAAAGCTTGTCCATGGCCTTACTGACCTTCAAACCTAACTCCGGGGTGTCCCATTCCCGGGACAGAATATTCGTCGAGGAGAAATGAAACGGGAAAGCCACTGCCGGACCCGAGAGACCTAACAGGACCGGATCCATGTTTGCTTCCTGACGGACTACCACCGGAGGAGCTTCTATTCCCAGCTCCTGGAGAATGGCCGGAATTAAGGGTGGCAGTTCCTCCCTGCGGAAGAGCCGGACCACCTTGGGATCATCACCTTCCACTGCTTGGGATCCCTTTCCGGCGCCTGGCTGAGCGGATTCGTCCGTCCCATCTCCGTCGGCCCCTTTCAGGGGCTTCTCAGGGGAATCAGAGTCCACCCCAGGGGGGGAAGCGGAATCGGCTTCCTGTGGGACGCCACGAGGAAGCCGCGTACTTCGGGAAGGGCCCTGGGACCCCTCCGCAGCGCCCTTAGGATTGCATGACGTCTTCCCTGGGGGGGGGGGCCTTGCGGGGTCCCCCCCCCGGTCGCGCTTACTGCGCTTACACTTTAGGACTTTGCGCAACAACAGCGCCAAATCCTCCGAAAAGGACCCCGAGGCTGAAGAATCATTCTCTGAAACCCCCGGGGACCAAGGGTCCCCCGAGGGGACCCCCCCTGTATCAACCCGCTGAGGAGAAAACGCGGGAGGCAGGCCCGAGGCTCCTGCCGTTTCCCGCGCCATTTCACGGTCCGAGGCCAAAATGGCCGCCACTCCCGCGCTCAGCGGGAAAAAGTCTTGGGGCCGCTCTGCCGAGCCCCCCCCCCCCTGCGCGGCGGTGATCGTGCGCTGCGGGATCGAGCCCCCCGAGGCGCCCCGGATGACCCCTCTCCGCCCGGGAAGCAGGCCACACACAGACCACCGCGGGAAAGCCGCGCGCGTGCCGAGCCGCAGGCCCTACAGGCCGAGCCACGAGGCATGCCGACGAGCCGCAGCGAAGAGCGCAACGGGAGAAAAATTAAATTTAGCGAAACCGGCCCCCCCAGCCTCCCCCCTGCCAGCGGCGCCCCCCCCGGAGACCCCACGGAGCGGCGACGCAAAGCAGCAGAGAGCTGAAGCCAGAGAGAACCGAAAACAAAAGTAAAACTTTTTTTTTTTTTTTTTACAAACAACGCTTGTCGCTGTCCACGGTCCTGGAGCCCTAGTCCAGCAGGGGTGAGTGAACCGGGCTCCCCGGTGTCACCCCTGACGCTGCTACTGGGAAAGCCGGGTCCTCGACCCTAGCAGTGGCCTCAACCAGGGGGGGGTAGTCCCCTCAGGACCTCACAACCCCCCTGGGAGACAGGGCGGACGGGACCTCAGGGACAATTTAACAAAAATCAAAAATCCCAATTAAAAACACTAAACTGGCCTAAAACCAAGAAAAAGAAAAGAACCGACCCTGACGGAGTACCAGAACCAGGGCAGGAAGGAGCTGTGACCGGACCTGCACCATCTACTGGAGACAGAGTAAGACTGAGGGGCTGTGACTGGCACAGGGGCATATATGCTCCGCCCACAAGTTTTAGTCTGTCTCCATCTACTGGTGCGGAGTCACAACCCAGGTGTCCTGGACTGATCCTGGTACGTACAGGGAATGGTTTTATGGCTTGGAATTTCAAGTAGGCATTGCCCAGGAAGATTGTAGGCTTTTTAACAGCAGTACATTTTTAGGAGTGAACTAATTTATTTTGGTGCTTCTGAACTAAGAGCTTTATGGATCATCAGTAAGATTTTATATTGAACCCTCCATTCAAATGGAAACTAGTGTAATGAATACAAAATGGGATTGTGCAAGTGAGAATTCTGGCTGCCCAGTTTTGCACAGCTTGAAGGGCTTTCATCGTGGATGGTTTCCTCCATCTCCGATAGTTCCTTACTTGTGCCTCATCATCCTCCACTTGCATTCTATTTTTTGACTCCCATTGGTAATTTTCTGCTTGTTCGCTATAGAATTTAATTCACTTACCTGCTTCCCGTGTGAGATCAGAGCTCCTGCACTCCGGACACTCAAGGACTCTAACCTTAAAGCCTCATTCATCCAACTTCTCCCATGGGTTTTTGGGAGACATAGTAGTTATGTAAATTGTACCTGCTCTGCGGCTTTCCTTCTGCTATCCACACTTGCTGCTGGTATTCCTCAGTACCTTTCTGGGGAGCCTCTACTTAATTGTAGTGAGAGGATACCTCGTCACAGTTGCCAGCTGGAATAAGCTACAAGAAAGGGTTAGGATTGTGACAGTAAAGATTCTATGGGAACTTCTGTTATGTACATTTTGAATTTGGGGGCTACCCTTGGTCATGTTTGCAGCTATTATAAGACTTGTGTAAAGGAGAAAATGTTTTTCATTTTTGTTTGCAGGAACTCCCAGAAAAATGGAACAACATCAAGAAGATGGCGATCACGGTAAAGCAGCATGTGGCTCCTCTACAGGCAAACGAAGTGGCAGTTCTGCGCAAGAAATGTGCATCCTTTGATGTTGAGCAGCACAAATTCAAAGAGATGTTTCGCAGGGAGGCCCCATTCAGGTATAGCACAGAGGAGAAAAGGACTTTCAGAGGGGGAAAGAAGGTCTCACTGAGTGCAGGTAGAGCTGTTTTAAGCTGTGGGGGAGAGGAAGTCTTGCTGAGCACGGGGTGGGAGGAGAGGGGTCTAAGGGAGCGAGTTTCTGACGGAGTCATTGGGTAGAGAGGATATGACTGAGCAATAGAGCTGGGTTCTAAGGGGGTAGAGAGATGTCTAAGCAGGGTTGAGAGGGATCTGACTGGAAGGTGAAGAAGGGTTCTGGCCGATGAGGTTAGAGAAGCTGTGACTGGTTAAATATTGTTAGGGTGTGGCATTGGGGAGAAGAGGGAGTTGGAGGAGAGAGGAGCCTGGTTAAAAGTTGAGATTTTCAACTTATAAGTTTTCTTTTTTTATTTTAAAATAACTTGTTCAGTGTTATTTTAATGCTACTTGGCTATCTAGGACAGAATGTTTGGTTCTTTTACTGCCTTTGTACATTTGTTAATGAACAATGCTTACCCTTTTTCTTTAGATATGACAGCCCAAACCCATACCAGTTGCTGGATGCTAAGCATAGAGAGATAAAGGACATGGAATCCACCATGGCCTCTATTTATGAATCAGCAGCTTTGTTTGAAGTTAATATCCCTGATTACAAGCAACTGAAGCAGTGCAGGAAAGAAGTCTGTCTTCTTAAAGAACTGTGGGACATGATTTGGTTGGTCAAATCTAGCATGGATGATTGGCAAACCACCAGGTGGCGAGAGATCAATGTGGAGAATATGGACTTGGAGTGTAAAAGGTTTGCAAAGGATATTCGCAACTTGGACAAAGAGATGCGAGCCTGGGATGCTTTTACTGGCTTGGACAACCAAGTGAAGAACATCCTGACATCTCTAAGAGCTGTGGCAGAGCTGCAGAATCCTGCCATTAGAGAGAGGCACTGGAGTCAGCTTATGGTAGCTACTGGGGTCAGATTCACCATGGATAAAGACACCACTCTGGCTGATTTGCTGAAACTGAACTTACATAATTTTGAAGATGAAGTTCGTGGTATTGTTGACAAATCTGTGAAGGAAATGGGCATGGAGAAGGTCTTGAAAGAGCTGGATGCAACATGGAGTGGTATGGTATTTCAGTATGAATCTCACCCTCGGACATCTGTGCCACTGCTGAAGTCCGATGAAGAACTAATTGAAACCTTAGAAGACAACCAGGTCCAGCTGCAAAACTTAATGACTTCCAAGTACATTGCTTTCTTCCTTGAAGAGGTGTCTGGCTGGCAAAAGAAATTGTCCACAGCAGACTCTGTCATCTCCATCTGGTTTGAAGTACAGCGTACATGGTCTCACTTGGAAAGTATCTTCATTGGTTCAGATGACATCCGAGCTCAGCTTCCTGAGGTACAGTAATGGGGGTACAGTGGGAGGTACAGTTGCAATGGGGGCAACACTCATGGCTGTTTAGTTTATTAACTTTCTTAAAGGTCCTGTATGGTAGATTTCTAATCCATGTTTGACAAGGAGTTTGAAGCAATGATGTATAGGAGCAGACCTATGAGCTCACTGCACAACTGATTAAAAGACCTGAATTTCATTCCTGGCAGCAGAACTAACTTTCATGTAATGTCACTGCATGTAAAATACATTGTTTTACTGAAGTCATTGTTCTCTTGGAGTATTAGGGATATAATATGATCATGGTGTGGTTCATGGGGAAGATGACATTTAGTGCTACTTAGCTGGATAAGTATCTAAGTAGATATCAGGATATCTTGGAGGTGGTCAATGGGCGGGATCAGGGTGGAGCTACATATCCAATTATCCTAACCAGATAAGTGTCGATATTTAGACTTATCTAGTTAACTGGATAAGTTAGACCTGCTCTATTTCAGGTCTAACTTAGCTGATTAAACTTATCCGGCTAAGTAGCAATTTCTTAGCATAGTCGTGCTGTTGAATATCCCATGTAAGTTAGCCGGCTAAGACTTATCCAGCTAACTTAGGCCTGGATTTATCAAAATGCACTAAATATCGCATGCAATAGAAAAAGGGGCGTGTTTTATGGTAATAGGCAGTTTATTGCAATTTGCGCTAATACCTAAGCGAAGCGCTAAAGTTACCACAAATTGCGATAACTTTTTCGCACTTTGAGATAAGTGCCAGAATTGAGGTATTTCCTACATACAACCATTGAGGGGAAGGAGAGAGAGAGAAAGAGACTAGACATAATGCCCTCACACTAGATAAGTATTTATATCTCTATGGGAGGCCCACCTAGTAACTCGAGGTGAGGTTTAGGTATTAGTGTAGGGGTTAGGGGCCACTTTGACATTCAAAGTGAGACGTATGAACAGAACAGTGCTCTCTTGTGAAGATTTGATGACCTTCGGAGTGAGGAAACTCACTCAAAGATGTTCTCTCGACCTAGCTCGATAAGTCCATCAAGCTAGGTTGAGAGAACATTGACTGTTATCAATTTGGGTTTTTCCCACAGCACAGAAACATTACTGTTGGTGAAGATAGATGTGTTCCGGCATGGTTTTGAGATGCCCACAAGAGTACATTCTTGTCCTTTTCTACGTCTCAGCTGCGTTCTATACACTGAATCATAGAATCCTCATATCTTGACTAAAAGAGAGAGGAATATCAGGGTTGGTTTTAAAGTGGTTTGAATCATATCTCTCAAATCGCTTGTATGAAGTTAAAACTGGTTCACAATTTTAAAACAATTACTCTGTCACTACCGGGATCCCACAGGGGGGTGAGCTGACTCAGCCATATTGTTCAATATCGATCTGTGGCCAGTCTGTAGCCTACTCCCTAATTTCAGAGTGGGCTACAGTCTGTATGCAGATGATGTACAGCTTTTTATTACGATGATTACTATTTTAAATGATGCGTTAAATACAGTGGGGAAAAAACACGAGTTCAGTTCGGGAATGGATGAAGGCTAATAAGTTAGCCTGAAATATTGCAAAAACAGATTTAATAATGTTAAGCTGATTCCCATCTGAAAGCTATCCTACCATTTTTAAGTTTGGTCAATCAGTATTTCATGAACAGTTCAGAAACTAGGAGTGCTGCCAGAATCTGACTTAATCTCTGAGGGAGCAAATAAAACAAATAGTCTCAAATGCGTTCAAGTTAAGAGTTTTGCAGAATTTAAAAACTATCCTATTTCATAATCATACAGTCCTTAGTATTATCAAAATTAGATTATTATAGCGCATCGTATGTAGGAATCCCCTAGTACATGCTAAAGTGTCGGCAAGAGGTGCAAAGTTCAGCTGGTGCAGGGATATCATATCATGTTTCTCCTATTCTACTGTATTCCTTGCATTGACTCCCAATGCCGTGGACAATGCAATTTAAAATTGTAACTGTAGTATTTCATGCACTAAGCAGTGAAATTCCAGCAAGTGTAAGTGCACAGCTGAAAATAGATCAAACACAGCAGATTGGAACTTGCTGGACATGCCATCATTCTGACAAGTGAGGCTGGATGAGACAAAGGAAAGAATGTTTCATTAGCTGGACTAACTTGTTGGAATACTTTGTCTGATGAAACTCATGTAATAAAGTGCTATGCCAAATTTAGGAAGCAAGTTAAAACTCTCTATTTCAGCCAGACTTTCGAAAATATTACGTAGCAGTAGTCTAAGGATGCTGAAGATTGAAGCTGAGTGACAATGATTTTACATGTTTAATTTTTTGTTTATGGTTATTGTATTATTTTTAGAATTATATTTATTATATTATGATTGTGTATTTTCTTGATGTAACTGCCAAATACATTTAATAAAAAAATAAATATGCGCAGCCCCTGGTTTCCTGCGGTACCTTGGGAAGGGTTTCCTAACCTTTTTTTTTGTAGGATTTGTAAAGCCCCACAGAATTATAAGAAGTGAGCTGGCAGAGTAGGAAGGAGCCCAGGTACAGTGTATGGAGGTTATGGAACAGACAGAAATCCTCTCCTTCCTTGATTCCTCCCCACCTGCTGATGTGCTGATAGTTGAGGAACAGGTCGGTCACTCTTTTACTGGCTGATCACCACCTCTCCTATGCTAGCAGGAGGAGCAGGATAAGAGCAATGTTTCATGCCTTGTCGGCTGCCACCTAGGGCTGAACTTGCAGTTTGAAAGGTTGGGAGAGAGAGAGAGGTTGGGGATGAAGGGAGCAAGAAAGAGGATGGGAGGAAAGGGGAGGATTGGAGATGGGTGGTAGAGAAGTAGGGGAGAGAATATTGGATGAAGGGCAGAGAAGTGGGAGAAAAACATCTGGGCATAGGAGGCAGAGAATAGGGAGATGGGGGAGGTTGGGAGAGAGTAAGAGCATAGGAATCTCAGCTGAGAAAGGAGGAATGTGAAAGTTGGGTGGTGAGGTTGTAGCAGGGGAAAGGCAGGGAGTGGAAATGGGAGACGAGAGGAATAAAGACTGGAGAGAGAGAGGAAAAACTGCAGAAAGGGATCCAATAGGATATAGTCTGGAAGGAAGAGAGAAGGTGGATGCATGCGTGAAGAAAGGCAGTTTTAGGAGGGAAAAAGACAGGCTATAGTTAGAAAAGGAGGAGAGAGGAGAAAGAAGGAATAAAAAAAAGTAAAGACTAAAATAGAGAAATGAAAAAATCCCCAAAAATGCATACACGCTAAAAAGTCTGGAAAAGGGCTTTATTTTTATAATGCAAAACATTTACATATTGTAGATTTAATGCAAATGTATGTAAATATGCCACAGAATATCAGCCTATTTGCCATGACATTTTTAAAAACGATGCAGAGTTTACCCCTGAGTTGCTGCAGGAAATTGAAGGCCCTGTTATTTGTAAGGAAAGAGGCTTTATTGGGGTGGGTATAATTAATCTGCCATATTCTCTGCAGGATTCCAAGCGTTTTGAGGGCATTGATGTAGATTTTAAGGAGCTGGCATATGAAGCTAACAGAACTCCTAACGTGGTGGAAGCTACCAACAAACCCAGTCTGTATGAAAAGCTGGAAGACATCCAAAGCAGGTGAGTGCCTCCTATAACTGAATATTCACATTATCTTGCTCAGCTTCACCTACCAGCTGTATGACAGAATCTTTCCCTCATTATCCTCACTCAGTATTGCTGTTTTCCTGTTCATATCCAGATCAGTCCAGACAAGTGGGTTTATGCATCCCTACCAGCAGATGGAGGCAGAGAACAAAACTTTGAGGCACTGCTACATATCTGAGAGTGCCACCTGCAGTTCCTCAATATTTCTCTGTCTCCAGCAGATGGCAGAAGTGCAAACCTGCAGTCTGACTTAAAAAAATAATAATAAATAAATAAATAAAGAGTAAAAGTTTTGAGAGACTAGCGATTTTGGATTTGGAGGCTCCCTGAGGTGTTAGGCTCCTTCATGGACCATCCCTCAGGTGGAGTTAGGCAATTGGAGGGTTGGGAACCTCTGGCTGGTTTAGCCTGCTGTTATCCGGAAATCCTGATAACCAGGAGACTGGCTCCCTTGCAACCTCTGAAGTCTCCGCCAGCGAGTTGCCGGTCCCTGAAGGGAGGTACCCTTTATTGTTGTTCCTCAGTGTATTATGTTTTGTTTAAAAAAAAAAAAAAAAGTTTGAAGTTGTGAAGCAGGAACTGCAGTCGGGACTCGACAGGAAGCCTTTGACTGCGGGAGAGTGAGTACCTTGCGGTTGTTACTTTGATCCGGGGAAGGGGGGGGGGGTGAGGAAGGAGTTTTTCCCCGAATGCGTCTTGGCGCATCTTGAGCGTAGTGCAGCTGTCACTGGTGCGGCCTGTTTTTTTCCTGCGCTCTGCTTCAGTCAAGGTGGCCCAGAAGTGGAGTGCTTGCAGCAGTGGGGGCTGTTGGCGTTGCAGGAAGTGAGTGGTTAGCTCCATATTTCCTATGTTCTGCCTGGGGATCCTGGCGGCGAGAGGAGCTGTACAGTGTGCCGTTCAGAGGGGTGCAGTTCTTGTTGCTGACCACGTGTGTGGCCCTGCTTTTTTGGTGGCGCACGCGGGCTGATGTTTTGTTTCCCCACAGCGATTGGTACTGCATGGAGAATGGCACCAAAACCACGCATGGCGGCATGCAGAGTCTGCAGCCTCTGATCAGTGCGGTGCAATGCATGCTCCCTTAGCACTGGTTGTGCGACAATGAGTAGGGGGACCTATTTGGGTGCAGCAGGCGAAAGGAGGACCTGAAAGACATTGCAGGCTGCAGCTATGGTCCCAGAGGGATCAAATTTGTTGGCCGGACCGGCAGAGGATTGCGATCAGCGGTTACGCGCCCCATAGGGAGACTGGATATGATAGAGGTGTTTAAAATCATGAGAGGTCTAGAACGGGTAGATGTAAATCGGTTATTTACTCTTTCGGATAGTAGAAGGACTAGGGGACACTCCATGAAGTTAGCATGGGGCACATTTAAAACTAATCGGAGAAAGTTCTTTTTTACTCAACGCACAATTAAACTCTGGAATTTGTTGCCAGAGAATGTGGTTCGTGCAGTTAGTATAGCTGTGTTTAAAAAAGGATTGGATAAGTTCTCGGAGGAGAAGTCCATTACCTGCTATTAAGTTCACTTAGAGAATAGCCACTGCCATTAGCAATGGTTACATGGAATAGACTTAGTTTTTGGGTACTTGCCAGGTTCTTATGGCCTGGATTGGCCACTGTTGGAAACAGGATGCTGGGCTTGATGGACCCTTGGTCTGACCCAGTATGGCATTTTCTTATGTTCTTATGTTCTTATGGAGATTCCATTCCCCCGCTTTCGCCTGTGGGGCAGATGGCTGCAGAGTATCAGAATGGAGAAGGGGAATCTGATGTTCATCTGCCCGATCAGGGTGCTGAAAATCCAGAGTAGTTTTTTCCGGAGTTTTTCTTCTTCCTGCATAAAGCTTTTCTGGCACAAAAGGTGGCAGGGAGGAAACTTTCCAGCAAGAAGATCCCCTGTCGTTTGGTTAATGTAAACCACTTGGATAATTTTTTTTTACATACTGGTATATCAAGTCCAATAAATAATAATCTTCATCTACGACCTAGATTACAGCTCTATGCCCTTCAATTTAAAGGCTTGATTTATGGGTCAGCCTGCAACTTCACATCTATAATTTCTTTGTTGCCAACCTTCAAACATTCCTTCCATTCTCAAGGTCTTACAGCCAGTGAAGCAGTGGATCAGATAAGACCACGTTTCCATGCTTTGGAGACTCTCTGTGGCCAACTCTGATCCACCATCCACCTCAAGGAGATTTCAGAGTGGATCAACATGGAAGCAGTTTTTTTGCCTCTAAAAACATACTATCCTCCATCCATTAACACCAGGCAGCAATTGGGCTCAAGCTCAGGCCCTCATAATCACAGAAGCTCAAAATCCCACGTGGCAACCCAGTCATTACCAGGGATTGTTTTTTGCCTCTTTCCTCTGTGCATAGCCAGTATTTCAGAAGAACTACCTGTGGCAAGAAGGCTGAGATTTTATGCAAACCATTGACACCCCTCTTGTAACATTTGACACTTGGGTTCTCTGGATTGTAAAGGAAAACTACAGATTACACTTGTCAAAGATTCCATCAAATCATCCATCAAAAGAGTTTTTAACCCCCTTCCACATCAGGACTTGCTGCAAATGCAGCTCTGCTCCCTTTTGCAGACCTATATAGTTCAACCTGTCCTAACACAGGAAAAATGGTAAGAATTTTACTCAGAGTACTTCATGGTTTCTCCCCCCCCCCCCCCCCCAAATAGAACCAGAGGATTCCATCCTATCCTAGATTTAAAGATCTAGAACAAATTTCTGATGGAAAAAAAGTTCAAAATGTATTTCCTTGGTTCTATTATACTCTTCTTATCAAAGGAGACTGACTATGCTGTCTGCATCTCAAAGTTGCATACTCTCCCATATAAAAATACACCCCACTCATCCCCTTTTGGTATCTTTGTTCAGAGAGAGAGAAAAAGATTTTCCATAAGTATTTTTCTAATAAGGATTTCCAATTCTGTGAGCAGAAAATATGGGTTTTCTGGATGTCTTCTATGCCACTCAGTCCCGTAGGAAACACTTTCTTTTGTTGAAACAGAGTATTTCATTAGGTGCTACTTAGAAAGAAAATAAAAACCCTGTAAATGTTTGGTCATGTTAACTGTTGAGATATATGGGGTATTGTGTAATATTAAGAATTTAATATTACTGGGTGATTTTAACTTGAGGAATGTTGACTTGACTGGAAGGCAAGAATGTACTCCCTTGTTACAAGCTATATCTTTTGTACAATTGATCTCCAGTAAAACACACAGGTCGGGGCATACTTTGGACCTGCTGTGTAAGGAGTGTGATCTGTTATTTACAGGAAATGAGCAAGCTTGCGGCAGCTTGGTCTGATCATTATGATTTGTTTTACCTTAGAATCAGAATTGAAAGGGGGAAATAGGGCATCCAGGAAAGTGAGATATAGGCATCCATCACCAGATAATGAGCAATTCAAGAAGTATTGGCTAGCAAAGATTGGTTCAGAAGACCTAAGATACTTTGTCCCTCTCTGTAGTGGAAAGAAATGGCGCTCATCGTTAGTGCAAGCATACGATCAGACTGCTCCTGCATATGAGGCCAAAGATAAGGAGAAGGGAAAGTTGGCACCTGGGATTCAATTAGTGTGGCAGATGTAAAAAGAGTGGCAAGGAAGTTTGAGAGACAATGGAGAAAGGTGAAAGACGAGAAATCTTTAATTGCATATAAGAAGGCATTGAAAGAATATCGGCCTGTTGCATGAAAGCGAAAAATGATTACTGTGTGTCACGTTTAGAGCGATCACTTAAAAATCCTCTGGAGCTTTTTGCAGTAGGTAAAAGGTTAACTGCAGGGCCCGTGACAGTAGATACTGCCTTACCGAGCTGTGATTTACTAGCAAATGTTTTTGATGACAAAATCCAGGGTTTGCAGCATCAGATAGGCCCCGTATTAAGTAATTTGGGTTCAGTTCACACTAGCTCCCCTCAGAATATTTGGACAGAGTTTGAATTGATCTCACTGAAGGAAGTGGGTGCCAAAGTGTCGGGGATGAATTGTGTCTATCCTGTATTAGATCTCTGTTCATTTCTGATTGTAAAAAGTCTGAAAGATGTCTCCTTTGAAATTATAAAAAGGATGGTTAATAGGTCCCTAAGTGAGGATGATATCCTAGATACATGAAAGCAGGCATCTATAAAACCAATTAAACAGGATATTAATCTGCCCTCTAGTGATTTGGCAAATTATTGTCCGATCTTGAATTTGCCCACAATGGTAAAATTTTAGAAAAAACTTATATTGCATCAGAGGATTATGTGAATGACACACAGGTATCTGGATGTAAATCAGTTTGGTTTACTTTAAATATGTAATGATTGAATTGTTTTATAATGATTTTCATGAGTATTTTATTGTGGTCTGCGCTGAACAGATACTAGGAAGCAGCGGAATAGAATAAATTTTAAATAAATAAATAGTAGATTTAATATTTCTGCCAGTTCTTCGTCTCTCTCCACAAATTGATCCTTTCCACCTTTCAATGTTTTCACCTTTCACCTTCTATGTTTCTATGAACCCAGATCTATTTCTTCACCAGTATTTAGGACAGTCAACCTGTGCTCTCTGGTTGAGAGCTTCCACTCCTCTTAGCTGAACCACATGGAGCCCGTAGGGTATTTAGTCAGATAGCTAGAGAAAAAAGAAGGTGGAAAATCTTCCCTCTCTGGAAAACAAAAGGGTCCCAAAAAGTCATGTTAAAGTTTAGCAAAGGCATCCTTTCTACTTTTACATACCCAGACCTCATGAGAATATGCCATACTGGGTCAGACCAAGGGTCCATCAAGCCCAGCATCCTGTTTCCAACAGTGGCCAATCCAAGCCATAAGAACCCGGCAAGTACCCAAAAACTAAGTCTATCCCATGCTACCATGTAACTCTCTATGGCTTTGTTCCATGTTACACATATATAAACCCCCAAGGCAGCTCCGATCCATGGATAAATGTTTATTGGAAATCCCAACAGTCAGAATAGCTAGTCTAGCTCTAACAAGGAAAAGGGCCGTCTCGATAGCAGGCCTGACACTGTGGAACTCTATCCCTGAATTTATCCGAATGATACCTAACCGCAAAGAATTCAAAAAATGCTAAAAACTTATCTGTTTAATGCTGCCTACTGAGTACAATGATCAATAGGGATGTGAATCGTGTCCTCGATCGTCTTAACGATCGATTTCGGCTGGGAGGGGGAGGGAATCGTATTGTTGCCGTTTGGGGGGGGTAAAATATCGTGAAAAATCGTTAAAAATCGTTAAAAATCGAAAAATCGAAAAATCGAAAAACCGGCACATTAAAACCCACCCCTGACCCTTTAAATTAAATCCCCCACCCTCCCGAACCCCCCCCCAAATAACTTAAATAACCTGCGGGTCCAGCGGCGGTCCGGAACGGCAGCGGTCCGGAACGGGCTCCTGCTCTGAATCTTGTCGTCTTCAGCCGGCGCCATTTTCCAAAATGGCGCCGAAAAATGGCGGCGGCCATAGACGAAAAAGATTGGACAGCAGGAGGTCCTTCAGGACCCCCGCTGGACTTTTGGCAAGTCTCGTGGGGGTCAGGAGGCCCCCCACAAGCTGGCCAAAAGTTCCTGGAGGTCCAGCGGGGGTCAGGGAGCGATTTCCCGCCGCGAATCGTTTTCGTACGGAAAATGGCGCCGGCAGGAGATCGACTGCAGGAGGTCGTTCAGCGAGGCGCCGGAACCCTCGCTGAACGACCTCCTGCAGTCGATCTCCTGCCGGCGCCATTTTCCGTACGGAAAATGGCGCCAGCCATACGCGTATGGCCGGCGCCATTTTCCGTACGAAAACGATTCGCGGCGGGAAATCGCTCCCTGACCCCCGCTGGACCTCCAGGAACTTTTGGCCAGCTTGTGGGGGGCCTCCTGACCCCCACGAGACTTGCCAAAAGTCCAGCGGGGGTCCGGAAGGACCTCCTGCCGTCCAATCTTTTTCGTCTATGGCCGCCGCCATTTTTCGGCGCCATTTTGGAAAATGGCGCCGGCTGAAGACGACAAGATTCAGAGCAGGAGCCCGTTCCGGACCGCTGCCGTTCCGGACCGCCGCTGGACCCGCAGGTTATTTAAGTTATTTGGGGGGGGGTTCGGGAGGGTGGGGGATTTAATTTAAAGGGTCGGGGGTGGGTTTTAGGGGGTTTTAGTGTGCCGGCTCACGATTCTAACGATTTATAACGATAAATCGTTAGAATCTGTATTGTATTGTGTTCCATAACGGTTTAAGACGATATTAAAATTATCGGACGATAATTTTAATCGTCCTAAAACGATTCACATCCCTAATGATCAATATGTTATTCCGGCCGGACCATTATGATGTTAAACCTTTTATAAAAATTTGTTCTACTTTGTCTTGCTAAGTTTGTTTTAAATTGTGTTTGTTTTGATTGTAAACCGCCTAGACGGACATATAAATGCCTAATTGTGAGGGATATAAAACATTTTAAAATAAATAAATGCTAGTAATAGCAGTGGCTATTTTCTAATTCAACTTAATAGCAGGTAATGGAATTCTCCTCCAAGAACTTATCCAATCCTTTTTTAAACACAGCTACACTAACTGCACTAACCACATCCTCTGGCAACAAATTCCAGAGTTTAATTGTGCGTTGAGTGAAAAAGAACTTTCTCTGATTATTTTTAATGTGCCACATGCTAACTGCATGGAGTGCCCCCTAGTCCTCATCCTTAGAGGGCCAAAGGTCCTTTCCTTAGAAAACTAAACAAAACGGAAGCAAGCATGGTGACATACTACCTGTCCAAGGCATGAGTTTATATACTCTAGGGACTCGGCCATATAGTCTCACATGAGGGACCTACAACCTACAATATCACTACTCTTGTTCCTCTTGTGAACCATGGAGCAATCCTTTTTAAGTAGAGATCCTTTAATTTCTCTACAGTTTCTTTTAAGGTTAGAAATCAACTCTCTTCCTTAGGGCTCATTTTTAAGTTAGTAAAAAAATTAAAAGAAAGAACAATTAGATTATTGAATCCCATTTGTGTGCTGGAGTGGAGAAAACTAAGTTGCTTACCTATGATGGGTGTTCTCCATGGACAGCAGGATAATCAGCCACACATCTTCATTCCTTCTCTTCTGGAGTTGGATTTTAAGTAAATGTTATACAAAAGAAGGGGACCCCCATGCAGCAGTAACTGGGCAGGAATGTTTAATGCATTTAAGTGGACTAACACAGCAGCCAAACTACTATAAATTTAGTGTCACTTTGCTGTAACTACTTGAAGTTAATCTTATTAAGTTAAGAAAGCAACTTCAGATTGTTTCAAAGTGGAGTCAGTTGGCGTAGATGGGATGAGATCTTCCCTTTTATCTCTAGTGCATGCTATGTTTCTAAAATTCCCCTGAAAAAAATTCTGAGTTTATACATATTTTAAGACCTCCTTCCACACCAGAAGAATGCTGCCTCTGCTATCAGTACTCCCTCGGGACTTCCTGGACTCGTGTTCTGTGTTGGCACTGTTGAAAGACATCACCCTGTTGTATGGCTGATTATCCCACCCTGCTGAATTCACTTTTATTTTGTGCTGTATTCCTGCTTTACATGTGTCTTTGTGATGCCTGCATGGGATGCTGATGATTAACCAAGGTTTATGGTGGTTATAGCAGCTGAGAAGGAGATTTTATTATGCACAAATATCTCCTCAGGAAAGCATTAAAAATAATAAAGGGATCTTGAGTCTGTACTTTCTTTTAGTTGATGATTGAATTATGATAGCACTGGTACTTTTGAAATGAAAATAGCTGTTTTAATTTTGTGGTATTTAAAAAATACATGTGTGCAAGAGTCACAGCAAAAGCCCAACAGAGTCGCAGATTGAGTATCCCGGTATTCAGGTGATGTTTGTGGATCACTACGGGTCTTGAGAATGCCTGCTCATGGTGCACTCTGTTTCCTCTTAGGCTGTCTCTATGCGAAAAGGCTCTGGCCGAGTATCTGGATACTAAAAGGCTGGCATTCCCTAGGTTTTACTTCATATCTTCTGCAGATTTACTGGACATTCTTTCAAATGGCACCAACCCTCACCTGGTAAGTACTCCATGCTTAATGAAGGCTAAAAAATGGTTGGAATGTCAACAGGCCCTGCTGGGACATTGCAGCGGCTTCAACAGATGCCTTTCTTTGTTACATAGGTGATAGCTAGCCTTTAGCTCATTGAGGATATGTTGTGAGCATATTGTATGAAACTTTGTTAGTGCTTTAATGAACTCTTTTATTCTGGCTACAGTGATGTCTGTATAATTAAAGGCAATTGCATAACTGAATATTCGGGACTGCAATTCCTTTTCTTTTTCAGTATTTCATATCACATCATTTTTTCCACCTATATGGAGACAGCCATATTGTTTACTATATCGTCAGTGACGTATATTATGTCTTATTTCAGGGCAAGTTGATTGACTTTAGCAGCCTCTTACTGTTCTTATTGGTATTGCCTTTTTTTAAGGGTCTGAGTAGATGGCAAGACTCCTTTATACATGAAAATGGGATAACAACCAAATAGAAGATAGTTTTTGATTAAAGCCTGATTAGGTGGCAGATCTCTTACACAGCAAACAAAATTACAGCTGGAGTAGAATTCTATTTTCCTTTAACAACTCTTTAATGACTTGCTAGAAACTCTGAGAGCAAACTTCTGAAATGCTAATAGATCTGTGATAATGCTTTTTATTTATTTATTGCTCACATTTAATTGCCTTTACATTTCCAGAACCCCAAGGTGAGTAATAATTCAATATAAAACAAGCTAACAGCATTTCCAAAACAATACAATATTAGTTATTTGTCACCTGTGACAAGCTCTAGGTGACTTACAGCACATACATTCATAATAAATGCATAAAACCCACAAACAAAATTCATTAAATATACATCAAAAAGATAAACCATCAATATAAAATAACTTTTGTGACAAAGTCAGTCACTAATTCCCTTTCCCTAATTACATTCTTTACACTACCCATAATACACTACTCCTATTTCTCATTTGCCAGATCCATATCATTTAAACTATGGCCAGAAGATCTAAAAACAAAAAAGTGCAAATTATGAAAAGGCCTGGGCAAAAAGTCATGCCTTTAAATATTTCCTGAACGTATGGCTATCCAGTTGTATTCCATTTCATAACACAGGACCTGTTCTGTTAAGACATTTATACACATCAGATAAGGTAGCAAATGTAGTTTAAAATTCTTTTGGTAGCCAGTGTAGCTTCTCCAGAATCAGATAGTATGTACTAATAGGTAGTGATCCCATGTTGTGTGGAGCACTATATGAAGTACTCTAGTAAAAATAGGGGAAGGAAGTTTGATAGTGTGTTTATTGTTGCCTGCTACTTTATCTATTGACTGGTAGAAAATTATTCAATTATGTAATCCTGGTTGGTAAGTGCTGTTAAATTTGCATGCCATAGCCCATAATTCAGCCCGCAAGTATGACTGACAAACATAAACAGGCCAGAAACTAAGTAGTGGGCCCAACCATTACCAAGCACCCTGAAACTCTGACTCAGATTTGCCGGGGAGAAGGGGGCATTTGGGGTACTGGGGCTCCAGGCAATTGCCCTACATTCAAATCTCCTAACCTCCTCCTTACCAGCCTTAACCTGGTGCTTAATGCAGCCAAGACGGAACTCCTCCTTATCGCTCCAGAAGATGGGGACCACCACCAGCAGTCACACTCTAACATTCAAATCACACAAACAAGAGACCTGGGAGTTATAATAGATAGACATCTGAGTTTAAAGAAGTTCATAAATCACACTACCAAGGATTGCTTCTATAAACTACAGGTGCTGAAAAGACTCAAGCCTCTACTACACCACCACAACTTCAGATCTGTTCTCCCGGCCATTTTGTTCTCTAAGGTAGATTACTGCAATGCTATTCTTCTAGGTCTCCCAGCATCTACCACAAAACCACTTCAGATGCTCCAAAACGCAGCGGCGAGAATCCTGACGAACACCAATCTGAGAGATCACATTACGCCTATCCTCAGAGATCTGCATTGGCTCCCAGTTAGCTTTAGAATACTTCACAAATCTCTCACTATTATCCACAAAAGCATTCACCACCAGGTCCCCCTTGACCTGCAATTTCCGCTCAAACTTCACACCTCGGCCAGACCCATCAGGGAAGCTTATAAGGGATCTCTACACGCCCCTCCTAACAAAGTGGTTCACCGGTCAGCCATCAGAGAACGGGCCTTCTCGACAGTGGGACCTTCCATCTGGAGTGCCATACCCCTGGACCTCAGACAGGAATCTTGTCTTCTGACTTTAAAAAAAAAAACTTAAAGCATGGTTGTTAAGACAAGCCTTCCCCTAATCAAGGCTAGCATTGCTATGCCATAGATCAGATGTAGGCCTCTCTAGTACCCACCATCTCTATAGTTGTAATTATTTTATTGAGTACTTCCCCCCCCCCCCCCTCTGCATTTTCATCTTCCCAGTTACATCCCCTTGTTTTATTGTAACTATTTTGCTCCTTCTGGTTATGGTTAACGTTTTAATGCCTCTGCTCCCTGTAAACTGATTTGATTTGATTTGTATCACAAAAGTCAGTGTAGAAAAGCATTAAATAAATAAATAAATCCTCTACTTTCCCCCCTCAATGCCAGCCCTGAGCATAAGCAATGGGAAAAGAGCTGTAGCACCTGAGATGGCAGTTTCTTTTGAAATGTCTATACATGTCAAATGATTTCTAGCCTCTGACATTTGCTGCCATTACCTTGCTGCTCTCTTAGCATCTGCAACCCCAAAGGAATTTAAAAAAATGTTTTTCTTTTGTTCTTGCACCAGTAGTTGGTCCAGTTGCAGTTTCCTGGTTTTGATTCCTGCCTGACCCCGACTGTGCTTCTGCTTGCCCCCTGCCCTGACCCCTGCCTAAACATAACTTTGCTTCTCTTTGCCCTCTGTCCTGAGTCTTGCCTGATTTCTGTTCTGCCATCTGATATTGCTATTATTGAGTAGGCATATCTATGTGTAACTGCTGATGTTAGTATTATAGAGTAGGCATGGCGAGAAAAGCTTTGAATATGATTTATATTTATATTTTGTATTTGACTGTATTTGTTAGTATTTTTATTTTAGTTTTTGCTTTATTTTGTTTTTTTCATTTTATTTTGTACATCGCTTCAAGCAATTTTTAATCAGTGAAAGATTCAGAAATATTTTTAAATATTTGGGGAATTTTTAATAATTTTATGAGGTTTTAATAGTTGGATGTTCTGTTCATCAGCTGTTTTGAAACATTTATTAGTATAATTTTACAATTATTTCTGTGTGGGGATCTATAGCAGCTTGGCTTGTTCAGTTTTCCTAACAGGAGATGTGTTAAGAGTTTAGGGCCTTGTTTAATATTTGTAGTATTGCTTTTTCTTAGATAGGGTTGTTACTATTTGAGTGTGTTCCATAATGCAGGTGTAACTTTGTGCAGATTAGTTTGAATAAGTTATTGCAGATCCTGGGGTTGTTGGGCGCTATATTTCTGTCCATTTCTCCAGTTTTGCACTGCATGCAGAGTGGCTTTTTTAGGTTTTCTATTCCAGTTTCTGTCTCCATGTTTGTAATTTGTGTTCTTTCTATACTTGAAAGACGGTTTTGTGTGTATGATCGAGGTGAGGTAGTTTACTAGCATGTAGGCATTTGTATCAATCTTATTTGTTGTGTTTTCTCAATAAGACATGCATTGGTGGTAAATTGTCATTTCATAAGAAAGGCTAGTGTACCTGGTAATAGAGGGAGTTTGTTTTGCTGTTACTGAGATGACACCAGAACCAGAATATCTTTTTATTGTATGGTGAGTTGTACGGGTAATACCCTCACTCTGCTCTGTACCCTTTGTTGGGGGTCGAGTGCGTTCCTGTGGATGCAGAGTGTATATTTACATTTAACCATGTGACGGTCATAGGTTCAGTGGGTCACGCATGTGAGAACCATCTGTCAGATGTGTTCCAACTGAAAAAAGTTGAGAACCACTGGTCTAAAGGACTATCGCAGTTTGCAAGGCATTGGTAGAAAGATATTAGATTTCAAATTAGGTAATGAGTTAGAATCTAATAAGTTTCTGGTCTGGCTACAAAACCTGTTCAATTGTTAAATATTAAATTGGTATCAAATTCTTCTGCAATAACAACTTGGTCCAAAACATGTCCTGTCTTATGAGTTGGAGATATCACTTGGCAAAATTGTAAATTAGAAAATAACATGCAACTTATTCAATATATTCTATGGGGAAAAATTCTTATAAATATTCATGTCCCCATTATTAAAACCTTTTTGTGCTAGAAGCCAATGACATAAAACAGTTGCCCAAATTTGACAGATCAGAAGCACCCACACATGGAGCATGATAAATCAAAGAAATCAATTGATCATGTAGTCACAGGTGTTGTGTACGTGGACCCTTGAGCCGAGACGAGGTTGATACTACCACCAAGAAGAGGCCCCCAGTGGTTCTCGTCGGGAGGCAGTACAGGTGGAGAAGACCCAACTGGAGCTTCACCTTTACCAGCCCATGTTCCCCGCAGGTTGGAACCCTTGGGTGCCGGGGCCAGCAGGACTTAGGTGCGAGTCTCTCACGTCGGAGTCCAAGGAGAAGGCAACATGGCGTCGGGCAGGCAAGGTCAAGGCAGGCGGCAGACAGGTGATACCAGCAACAGGCCAGACGAAGAGACAAGCTGGAGGTCAGGGCAGGCGGAGGTCAAGAGTAGACGAAGTATCAGGAAGAAGTCAAAAACTGGGGAGTCAGTCTGAGGGCAGCAGCACAGGAACAGGAGACTGGACTGAGATGCAAGATCAGGAAGGCAAGGCTGGGGAACGCAGGATCAAGATCAGGAACAATGCAGACGACACACTCAATATCTGAGCAGGACCCGTTGCTGAGGCAGTGTACTGGAGTCAGGGCCGGGTATATATATACCCACCCTGGCTGATGTCATCTCCACGGGCCGTGGGGAACTTTCCCGCCAGGGGCCTTTTAAATTAGGCACGATGCGCGCGCGTGCCTAGGGAAGAGAGTGCAGAGGCTGGGGCGGCAGCGTGGCACGCTGCGAGGGCAGGCCACATCGACAGTGGTTGGCGGCAGCTGTGGCTGCTGGCAATGGGGGGAGAGCTGGGCCTGGGAGCCTCCCGGCGGAGGTAAGGGGACCCGGCCACGGGCGACCACAGCCGGGGATCCTAACAGCAGGTATAGACTTTCAGAACCATTGCCAACGTCAGTCTTAAGAAGGGAGAGGAATAAAGAAGCTCTATAAACAATAACCACCCCATCTCCTTGTTTCTTATCCCTTGCCTGTTGGGGGGGGGGGGGGGGGGGGAACCAACCAGGTGGACATAAGTAGTTTAAAAGAAAGGTGTCATAATCCTAATGCCAAGTCTCAGAATGTAAAAACACGTCCAGTGATTTATCCAGTGTCATAGAGAAAATTAAATCTGCTTTATGCTTAAACAGATTTAATATAAGACATTGATAAAGCAGGATGACATTGTTCATCTGAATTCAAACCTAAACCACAATGGCATTAACCAGAGCATAGTGCTATGTTTGCACCAAGGAGGAATAACGTTAGGAAAAGGAGCAGAATGACTATTACCTTGGACAGATGGAATAGACTGACAGAGGCCATAGTAACATTAATCATAGTAGACATAAGAAATTTAATGGGTTCAAAAATGATTTAAGTTGATGATGTAATGTTGAGATTTAAAACCTTGTTTGAAGTATAATTGTATTACTGGATTGTAATATTTGAAACTCAGAAATAAAAAATTAAAAAAAAAAAAAAAAAATCATAGTAGACATTGTCAGTAACACAAAATAAACACATTTGGGACTAAAGAGCAACTGAAGTAGCCAGTGAAAGGGCAGGTGGTGACCTAATGGGCCTTTTCAAGGCCCTGCAGGCCTCAAACTCAGACATCGTCAGGATGGGCAGCAACAGAGGTGAAGTTGAGGCAGGCTCACCAAGAGCAAGAGTAATAGCCTGAAGTATGTTCAAAATCGGCACTGGGTAGTTAAGTGCTTGAAAATAAAGTGCACTGTGTAATGTACTTTGGAGTAGGTATGTAGACAATTTGAACAAGTCCTCCTTTTAAAGACCTCAAGGGCCTCATTATTCTCCTGTCATTATATAATGGATAAGCTGTTTATATTTATTTCTAGTATTTATATGCTACCCCTCATACAGCTTGAGGCAGCTTGCAAAGAAATATACACAATTGAAAACAGCATATAACCAAGAAACAAAAATAAAAAGCTAACAAAATCATAGTTAAACTGAAAAAGCATCAATCTCCTTCTTATTAAGGAAATTCATGCTGAAACAAAAATGTCTTATCACTTTTTAAAAATACATGATGATATCCGAAATGCCTTGGCAGGAAAATGCCCATTCATGAGACTTAGCAAGACAAATTGTTCACACTAACAAAATATCCAACAGTCCTCCTCTGTGTTGAGTGCATTGTATGAGAAGGATTGCAAATATGCAACATAGCTTTCACCCAGAACAGAGAATCTCACTAAACAGTTTATAGATATATAAAGCAGGTTGCGTTGCCTGTCAAGTGGGGGTATTCTGATTGTAATAGCTCTCTATTGGCTGAGATCAGTTTGGTTTCTGTTGCTGTGGGCATTATCAATCAGGGAACCAATATGTTGAGGGAATTCTCCAACTTTCATCACGAAGAATAAAGGAATGTTGCTCCAACCCACATCAGGTCCCTAACCCTCAGCCAGAATGTTGAGAGTAAAGATGTAAAATTTCAGGAAATTTTCATGTGATTGGAAACTTTTTTTTTTTTGTTTGGGGGGGTGGGGGGGAATGGAAACTCTGGGAAAAACTGAAATATACACTGTTTATTTTTGTATGATATTTAAAAATTTTACTGTTTTCAAGATACAAAATAAACTGTTTACAGCTCAGTTTTGCTTGGATTCATTTACCTGTTTCAAGCTGGGTTCTGACTTTTGGGCTTGGTTTTATCCTGAATGGCTTAGGGGAATGGTCACAGCATTACATAATCTATCACCTCTAGGCCACTAGTTCAGATCCCAGTGAAGGTGGACTATGTAAAATAAAATGGTGATCCCTGGAGAAGGTACAGAGGAGCGACCAAAATAATAAAGGGGAAGGAATGGCTCCCCTATGAGGAAAGGATAAAGAGGTTAGGGCCGTTCAGCTTGGAGAAGAGACGGCTGAGGGGAGGATATGATAGAGGTCTTTAAAATCATGGGAGGACTAGAACTGGTAATTGTGAATTGGTTATTTACTCTTTCAGATAATAGGAGGACTAGGGGGCACTCCATGAAATTAGCAAGTAGCACATTTAAAACAAATCAGAAAAAAATATTTTTCATTCAATGCACAATTAAGCTCTGGAATTTGTTGCTGGTGGTTTTGGTTAGGGCAGTTAGTGTAGCTGGGTTTAAAAAAGGTTTGAAAACATAAGTTTCTGGAGAAATCCATAAACTGCTATTAATCAAGTTGACTAAGGGAATTGTCACTGCTATTACTGGCATCAGTAGCATGGGATAGACTTAATGTTTGGGTACTTGCCAGGTACATGTAACCTGGAATGGCCACTGTTGGAAACAGGATGCTGGGCTTGATGGACCCTCGGACTGACCCAGTTATGGCAACGTATGTTCAGTTTCAAGGATAGCAGAAGCATTTACATTGCATCTTCTGTTAGATTCCTATGGATCTGTGATTATTTCTGCATACCTTGTCACTGGCTTGTTACAAGCACATAATGATGAGAGATCAGAATGCTGAATTTTCAATAATTTCACCTTTCAGGTTTATGTATTCAATGGACAGAAATTTCAGGTTTATGTATACAATGGACAGAAATTTCTTTAACTGTGTATAGAATCCTTGCTGTCTGTCATGTTTGGTGAAATGTTTCATCAAATCATTTTAAAAATCATATTAAAACAAAAGTATTCTTTGACAACACAGAGGATTTTTTTCTATTCTAGAATAAGAGAGTGAGTTGCACATCATGTGTTCTGGGTTTCTGATTACTGACTTTGATTTTTTTTAATTCAAAAGCTTCACTTCACACAGTATATTGCTTCTAAAAGGAGTAAGGGCTTTCTGGGAGAGAGATTAAACTCTTAAAAATAATCATAATATAAATATACACAAATAATATTATAAATGTCTCTCTAGTTAAATGACTGGATTGACTGAATACTTCCATTCCTGGCTCCCCACAATAGAGCCATTCCATTCCAAATGCCTGGAGGGAAATGATTCCTCGAAATTTAAGCTAAAACCGGAAAACCAATCCTACAGAGATTGTCTCTCTAATTCTCCCAAAGTTCCCTGTATAGAATTTAGTTTGGGGGTTTTCATTTATATTGGCGTGCAATGTGACCTCTGACTTCCAATTATTTTTGCAGGTCATGCGTCATCTGTCCAAATTATTTGACAACATGGCAAAGATGAAATTCCAAGGAGACACTGAAGAAACCCAGAGCAAGCTGGGGCTGGGAATGTACAGCAAAGAGGATGAATATGTTTCCTTCAATGAGCCCTGTGACTGCAGTGGACAGGTAAAGCAATGTTGTCAGCTCTTAAAGTAATAGGGCACCAACAGACACTTGGTTAAGCATATCATGCTCAGTTGACTAATACATGCCCTTCTGGTCTTTGCAAAATGAGTTAGTAGTCTTAATCTCACTAAAGCCTCTCAATTTTACTCTATTATTGGCAACAAAGAGGTTAAAATATTGTTCAGGCAAGAACGAATTACACTCTCATTTGTAGAGGTGGACCCTCTAGGATTGAGGCACATTTGAAGATTCTGTATAGCTGCTGTTTGTGTTGTTCCTTCTCTGAAATCACTGTAAATGAAAGTTCTCAATTTATCAACAATCTTGCATGTTTCATGAGTACTAAATTTAGATATAAACAAAACTCATAAATGATTATATTCGGGAAAGTTGCAGATTTACGTATGGTATGTAGCCAATACAGAATTCTAGTAGTTCTATTGATGCTAGAGAAAACCAAAATTTTTGTAGCATGTAATACCTTTTCATAAGACTAACTTAAAAGATGTAGCACATCCTAACAGCAGTAGTACAACTGCATCTGACTTCCGATGATGCTATGGTAACCTGCATGGAGCGGGGGTAAAATTCCTAAAAGTGATATGGCTGCATCAGACTTCCAAGGAGACTGGAGTAAACTGCAAGGTGAGACTATGATTAGATCCCAAACATTAATAAGCCAAGGGAGATCAGATTTTATTTCATTTATTTATTTTTTTAACAGCCTCATTAGTTTTTGGTGGCTGTTTGATGTTACAGAACTTGATATTTTGATATGGAAAGGGGCTGAATGTTGAATTAAGAATGAAAGAATCAGAGGAAGACCAGCACTGAAATTTGGATATGCTTTGGTTGGATATGGAAGGCAGTGGTAGGAATAGGGTTAATTAATTGAGTAAATCTGGTCACACAATAGGCCATAACAGAGATGGGTTGGCACCAGCAGGCCAGAATTACCCAGAAACCAACTGGGTTGGAGCAGACAGGTTAGTGGTAGCCAGATACTGTTTGGCAAAGACAAGGGGACCTAGGTGGCTGGATGCTTGAGTGAGGCCACTGCCCATGCTGGTGACTGCTTGTATTGTTTCAGGGCTTGGGCAGCAGCCTCATTAGTTTTGGTAGCTGTTGGACAGTTGCAGGGCTTTGGTGTGAGATAGGGGGTGGAGGATGATGGGATTTGAGTTAGGTTTGGAATGGTGGAGAACCACAAAGGAAGACAAATAAATCTGACTCGATAAGGAACAATATCCTTCAAACAGTCAAGCTTATATGTCTGTCAGCTAGGATAAATCCTTAGCAATGTGGTCCAGAATAGCTGGGCAGATTGCATTAGACAATCAACCATTTTCTGCCATCTTCTACAGTGTTACTGTATCACAACTTTGTGCTATGTGAGAGAGACAAAATAGACCTTCTAAATTATGCTGAGCCCCTTGTTAAACCATATTCAGGGTCCCCAGTTTCCTAACGATATGTCAAGGACTGCAAAATTTGACCTTTGCTATGGAAAATTGCCTTGTCTCTGAGACAAGAATTATTTATTTATTTATTTATTTGAAACTTTTATATACCGGCATTAGTATGCAAACATCATACCGGTTCACATTGCAACTAAAAGGCTGAAAATACAATCAACAGGGAGGGGAAACAGGAGAGTGTAAATACATAGTGCAGTGAGCATTGAAAATTACAAGCATTAGATTTGAACTGTTAACAGGCTATTTACAAGAGTCTGTATATGAAGTCTTGAAAGGTAACAGGCTATTTACAAGAGTCTGTATATGAGGTTTTAATTATGGGGAATCGAGGGCCAGGCAACAAAAAATGAGCAAGACTTTGGGAGGAGAAGGGGCTTCTCTCCTCCAGTTTTCCTCCCTTAGTCCCCCACAAGCTGATTTCCCTCAAATCCTACCAATTATAACTGCACCTGCAAGAGTAGGAGGAGCGTGACCATTCCTTGGGCTACATTGTTATCCTCTGCTGCTGGGAGCCGAAATTACAGTTTGAACCAAGTGAGAGATGACATAGCAGGGGTGGCCAACTTCGGTCCTTGAGAGCCACTAACAGGCCATGTTTGCCAGAGGATGTGGTTAGTGCAGTTAGTGTAGCTGTGTTTAAAAAAGGATTGGATAAGTTCTTGGAGGAGAAGTCCATTACCTGCTATTAATTAAGTTGACTTAGAAAATAGCCACTGCTATTACTAGCAACAGTAACATGGAATAGACTTAGTTTTTGGGTACTTGCCAGGTTCTTATGGCCTGGATTGGCCATTGTTGGAAACAGGATGCTAGGCTTGATGGACTCTTGGTCTGACCCAGTATGGCATGTTCTTATGTATTCACAATGAATATGCATGTAATGGAGGTAGTGCATGCCAATCTATCTCATGCATATTCTAGGAATTGCAGACATTTTTACAGGGTCAGTCTGCTGAAGTGGCAGTTCCTACTAAGGTAGGTCCAGGCACTCCGAGTGTTCCCCTGCCTGTCTCCACAGTCAAGTGCTGTAGTGCAGTGCGGACTGACAGAGCTCAAATAAAGGTGGTTCTGAATGATACCGATGATAATGGGTGGGGACTGTCTGGTGAGGAAGGGGACATTCCCCCATATTTGGAGCCATATAGAGCTTTTCTATGTTTCTTTCAGAGAGGTGAGTTTGATATCTCAGACCCTGAAGACCCTAAGAGTGGCTGGGCCTGACTCCTTGGGGACGCAGAAGAAGGGACCCTATTTTGGTCACCCTGCACAAGGCTTCTTGTTTCTCTCCCCTCTTGGATGCGATTCAAAAGTTGATTGATCTGGAGTGGAATGCACCAGAAGCATCCTTTAAAGGAGGATGTGTCTTAGCAGGTTTATACCCTTGGATCTGCAAGCCAGAGAGCAGATGTGTTTCCTTAAGGAGGATTCCTTGGTGTGTGCTGTCATAAAAAGTACCACCATACTGTTAGAGGGAGGTGTGGCTCTGAAGGATGCTCAGGATAGAAGGGATTGAAGCTATCCTGAAGCAAGACTTTGAGGCAGTGACAATGAACTTGCAAACTACTTCTTGTTGCACCTTGGTAGCTCGGGCTAGCTTGTGGCTTTGTCAAGAGTCTGGTGGCACTGGGTCCGATCTAGGGCCTATGGTAAAACCAGGGGCAATATTCTTGGCTGATGCGGGGTGTGACTTGGTACGCACAGCTGCCAGAGGAGCTGCTTCAGTTAGTGCGGCCAGGCGACAGCTGTACTTAAATTGTACTTAAAGTACAATTTGATTAAGCTGCCTTTCAAAGACTCATTCTTGTTTGGTGGTGATTTTGAAAAAATATGAAGTAAATGGGGAGAGACCCAGGTCCTGCGTTTGCTGGAGGATGAAAAGCCAGTTTTCCGGACTTCTCAGCAAGTGGCTGCTTTCGAGACTGCTGGCGTTTTTGGCTTTATAGGGGAGGTTCTTCCCAGAGATCCTATCCCTTCCACATATCTCAGTTCTTTTGCCCCTGAGGTCCTCCAAAGGATATGGTTTCCGGAGATGGAGCCCCTCTGTCTTCCCAATGGTGGTGCAGGTCTTCTCCTGGTGGTGCAGGAGATAAGTGATCGTCTATCTTGGTTTATCACAGGTGGGTCTAGATTACTTTGGATTAATGGACTCTTGAAGTAGTTTGGAACACCTATGCTCTAGAATTTCTTTGCATTCCTCTGGATGCCTTCATGATCTCTCCATGCAACTCCCTTCGCAATAAGGTAGAAGTGGAAGTGACATTACAACGGCTGTTGATTTGAAACAGTGATCCCCATTTCCAAATCACAGAGAAAATGCAGGCCAATATTCCATTTACTTTGTCCCAAGAAGGAAGGTTTCTTTTGGCCCATACTGGATCTCAAGGACATCAACTGACATCTATGAATCATGTATTTTCAGGATGGAATTGGTGCGCTCTGTCATAATGGTGGTTCAAGCAGGGGAGTTCCTCATGTCTCTGGATCTGACTGAGGAGTAGGGATGTGAATCGTTTTTTGACGATTTAAAATATCGTCCGATATATTTTAAATCGTCAAAAAATCGTTAGGGCCACGATACAATACCAATTCCCCCGATTTATCGTTAAAAAATCGTAAATCGGGGGAAGGGGGAGGGCAGGAAAACCGGCACACTAAAACTCCCTAAAACCCACCCCTGACCCTTTAAATTAAATCCCCCACCCTCCTGAACCCCCCCCCCCCCAATGCTTTAAATTACCTGGGGATCCGGCGGTGGTCCAGAACGGCGGCGGTCCGGAACGGCCCCCTCAATAGAATCGTGTTGTCTTCAGCCGGCGCCATTTTTCAAAATGGCCGCCGCAAAATGGCGGCGGCCATAGGCAAAAACGATTCAACGGAGGAGGTCGTTCCGGACCCCCGCTGGACTTTTGGCAAGTCTTGTGGGGGTCAGGAGGCCCCCCCAAGCTGGCCAAAAGTTTCCTGGGAGTCCAGCGGGGTTCCGGGAGCGATTTCTTGCCGCGAATCGTTTTCGTACAGAAAATGGCGCCGGCAGGAGATCGACTGCAGGAGGTCGTTCAGCGGGGGTTCCGGACCGCCGCTGAACGACCTCCTGCACTCTATCTCCTGCCGGCGCCATTTTCCGTACGAAAACGATTCGCGGCAAGAAATCGCTCCCGGAACCCCGCTGGACTCCCAGGAAACTTTTGGCCAGCTTGGGGGGGCCTCCTGACCCCCACAAGACTTGCCAAAAGTCCAGCGGGGGTCCGGAACGACCTCCTCCGTCGAATCGTTTTTGTCTATGGCCGCCGCCATTTTGCGGCGGCCATTTTGAAAAATGGCGCCGGCCGAAGACAACACGATTCTATTGAGGGGACCGTTCCGGACCGCCGCCGTTCTGGACCACCGCCGGATCCCCAGGTAATTTAAAGCATTTGTGGGGGGGGTTCGGGAGGGTGGGGGATTTAATTTAAAGGGTCGGGGTGGGTTTTAGGGGGGTTTAGTGTGCCGGCTCACGATTTTAACGATTTTTCATGATAGTTTACACACCCAAACGGCAACAATACGATTCCCTCCCCCTCCCAGCCGAAATCGATCGTTAAGACGATCGAGGACACGATTCACATCTCTACTGAGGAGTACTGCATATTCCCATCTGGCAGGAACATCAATGGTTCCTTCAATTTGCCATCCTGGATCATCATTACTAGTTTCAGACCTTGCTTTTCAGACTAGTCACAGTGCCCAGGACCTTTTCCAAGGTCATGGTTGTGGTAGCTGCAGCCCTTCACAAGGAGGGCATTCTAGTTCACCCCTGTCTGGATGACTGGTTGATTTGAGTCAAGACATTGGAAGAGAGTCTTCGCGTCTCCTGCAGGGTGGTTTCTTTATTACAGGAACTAGGCTGTTTGGTGAACCTGGCCAAGAGCAAGTTACTTTAGGTCTGACACAGCTGTATCTTGGGGTTGTTTCGATATAAGGCAGGGCAGAGCGTTTCTGCCAGAGTCTCTGATCCACTTGTTGATGCTGTGTGTCTGATCCCTACAGGATTTCTGTTCATCCAACCATGTGGTCTTATCTACAGGTCCTGGGGTTGATGGCAGCCACATTATATTTGTTTATTAAAATTTCTTAATCACTTCATGCACAGCACTAAGCAGTTTACAAGATAAACATACATAAAATCACCATAAATAAAACACAACATGACTTCACAAACAAAATGTAAGTCAATTTAAATACCCAAGATCAGACTAGTGAACTAGATCTTAAAATTAGGGTGTTATTTTGATAAATGCTTGATTGATCAGAAAAGCTGTTAATGCTGCTTTTAACTATTTTTGAACACTCTACAAATCTCAAAGTTGCAGGTATGGAGTTCACATGGCAGTGCAGTAACTGAAAAAGCACACACTCTAGTAGTTGACAGTCTTGCTGTTCATACTGTAGGCACTTCTAAAAGACCCCTTTCCTGTGATCTGAGAAATGGTTCCCTGGGCGAGGGCACATATACACCCTCTTCAGCGTGCCTTGCTCTCTCTATGGAGGAAGCCACAGAACTATGCAATGAGGCTGCTCCTTGTTAGAGGTGAAATCCTAGTTCGACTGGTTACATGCAGACCATCTCAGTAAAGGAATTTCCCTGATGGCGCCAGATTGGTTTGTACTCATGACAGATGTGAGCCTCTGGGACTGGGGGGGCTCACAGTCAGGAGTTGGTGGTGCAAGAGCGCTGGAATGCAGTGGAGCGGCAGTGGAACATCAATAGACTGGAGGCACGAGCAGTTCAGTTGGCATGCCTTCAGTTTGCTGAGCAGCTAGAAGCTCGGGCGGTTCAAATAATGTCCAACAATGTGACAACCGTGGTTTACATCAACCATCAGGATGGAACCAAGATTTGATAGGTGTTGGAGGGGATAGATGCGCTAATGGTAATGGCAGAGCCTCATCTAAGCATATCCACCTCTCACACTGCAAGAAAAGACAATTTCAGAGCAGATTTCCATAGCAGGAGAAACTTGGACCAGGAAAATGGGAGTTGTTGGACGAGGCCTTTTAGCGATGGGTGTAGATGCTCTCATTCAGGATTGGCCACATGGTACCCTACGGTTTGCATTTCTGCCTTGGCCTTTGATAGGCTGGTATAGAAGATTGTAAGTCTAACAAACACTGTCCTTTTTATTGGCTCCGTATTGGACTTGAAGGTTGTGGTACGTCGATCTCTAGAGACTTCAGCTGGGCGGTCTCCGCTGGCCACCATATTGGACAGATCTGTTATGTTGGGGATCCATTCTACATGAGGATCTGGGTCTATTCTGTCTTATGGTTTGACCATTGAAAGGGCTTGGCTGTTGAAGCACGGTTATTTGCCTTCTATAATTTCCACTCTTCTTCGGGCTCTAACTTTTCTACTTCTCTAGCTTACGTTAGAATTCGGAGGGTTTTTGAGGCCTGATGTTCTGAGCGAAGTACTCAAACACTCAAGGTGGATATTTCTTTTATTTTGAAATTTTTATAGGATGGCTTGCTTAAGGGTTTTGCCCTTAATACCTCGAAGGTTCAAATTGTGGCACTGACTTGTTTCAGAGGAAGTGTCAATGGGAGGGCCTTTGTCTTCCCATCCAGATGTGTCCCATTTCATGTAGGGAGTTAAACATCTTTGACCTCTGTTGCATCTTCTGGTGCCTTTGTGGAATCTTAACTTGGTCCTCAAGTTCTTGGCAGGTCCAAATTTTTGGCTGCTACATACTCTTTCCTTGTGGCTGCTTACTTTGAAGACGGTTTTTCTGGTAGCAATCATTTCGGCTCGTCAGGTCTCTGAGCTGCAGGTTCTTCCTGCCATGAGCTTTTTCTCTGTGTGACTCTGGGTGTGGTTCAGCTTCGGACTGTGCATTCCTTTTTGCCCAAAGTGGTTTTGGACTTTCATTTGAATCAGTCCATTTCTCTGCCTGCCTTGGACAGGGACAGAAATGAAGCTGAATATTGCCTTTTGTGCTCCTTGAACATCGAGCATCTGTACTTTTTGGAGGTGACTAAGAAAGTTTGGAAGTCTGATCGCCTGTTTGTGCTCCATGGTGGAAGTAAGAAGGGAGCACCAGCAATGCGGGCAACAATTACCTACTGGTTTAAGAAGGTCAATATGGCAGCCTATGTTGCTGCTGAGGTTGTCTTACCAAAGCATATTAGACCGCATTCCATGAGTGATCAAGTGGTATCATGGACGGAGCTTTGTTTGTGTCGCCTGCTGAAATTTGCCAAGCGGCGACATGGTCATCTTTGCACACCTTCTCCAAGCATTACCGCTTGGACATTAGGACTAGGGACGTTTGCTGCTTTTGTGTGCATGGTTTTGACTGGGCAGCTGGCAGCCTCCCGCCTTTTTCAGGATTAGCTTTTGTACATCCCACTAGTTGGGAATGACCTACTCGAACACTTAAGAAGGAGAAATTACTACTTACCTGATAATTTCCTTTCCTTTAGTGAAGGGTAGGTCAATCCCAGACCTGCATTCGGCTGCTGAATTTGGATTTTGTGGTTAGCCTTCTTAGGTCAAGTGGTGCAGAATATGATTCCTGCTCTTCATTGATAATTGGTAAGTGGTTTCTCTAGCTCTTACAGGCTGATGCAATATAGTGTGCTCGGCTGAGCGCATGGTTTTACATGCACTTGGATGTGCGTCCAAAACCCCACATTCAATAAGGGGATTAGCACATCCAAACTAGCACATATCTAATACCGCTCATCACCTGTAAAATCATGTTGATGAGGCTATTAGCTATTACCCCTATGCAAAGAATTTCTGTGTGGCCACGGTGCTCATTTTAGCACTGCAAATTTAATAGCTGCCCGAGAGCAGTCATTAAAGTATGAGGCGCTCAAAAGCTGAAGAAAAAAAAACCAAAAAAATCCTGCTTTCTGTGATTCCTCCTATTAGTATCCTAGTGATACTAAATAAGAGGAACCACAGAAAGCAGAATTATGTCCTGCTCAAGGGCTTAACAACAACAATAACAAAAAATCCTGCTTTCTGTGGTTCCTTATAAGGGGAACCACAGAAAGCAGCATCCCCAAGGTCTGGCCCAATCGGAAACCCTGCTGGCAGTGAGTGAAGGAGTGAATGTATTAATATAAGTGTCAGGCACTTGATATTAATTTATTCACTCCTTCACTTCCTGCTGATTGGTCCATTCACTGTCACATGTCATTGAGAAGACCAATCCCTTTTCAAAAGGCTGCCTGAAAGGGGATTGGTCCTTTCACTGACAAATATCAGTGAAAAGGATCAATCAGGAACAGCCCTGCCAGTGGTGGGGAGGGAGCCCTGGCTAGGTTGTTCTAGATACACAGCCACTTCTCCTGGGTGCCAGATGCAGAATGCTAGGGACACACAAATTATACATTGCATGTCCTCTTTAGGTGGTAGCTTATTTACCTTTTTCATCTATCGCTGGGACAGGTGGATGTGCGTGTGTTCAAAAAAGTGTGCGCCCAGTTTGGATGCAAGTTTTTTATGCACTGATGTTACATCGGCCTGTTAGTTTGCTAGAAATGTTCCTTCTTTTGGCTGAGTTCAGTGTTCCTTTTGGTTGAGAAACATGAATGGTTGCTAATAATGTTCAATCAGGTTTGTTCACAGTTTGACTTTTCCAGAGAATACTGGCAGGCTGATAGGGCGGGACTATATAGCCATGACATCAGCTTTTGCTCCATCTCCATCTGCTGGCAGAGAGGCATAATCCACTCGTTGGGATTGACCTACCCTTCACTAAAGGAAAGGAAATTATCAGGTAAGTAGTAATTTCTCCTTCAGCTGGGCTCAGCTAAGCCATAGCTTGAGCCTTGTACTGAAACACTATTTATATCCCACTCCATCCATTGTTCAGCGGGAAGGAAGGAAGGAAACCTTGCATCTTGCTGAGCACTGATAACACCAGCTCTTTGCACTCTTTTGGGAGAGAGAACACCCCAGAACTGAAACTCCTTTCTAGCAACCCTAGGTTGGGTTACACCCTTCCCCTTCCCCCCCCCCCCCCCCCAATATTAAAAAAATGGAAACCATATTTGTGAATAGTGTGGGGAAAAAATGGTTCAATTTGTGACTTGAAAGACACAATTCATGGGGCAATGTGAGCAATGACCCCCATCCACAAAGTTGAAAATAGCACACATTACCCATGACCATAACAATTCTTCCCTTATCCACACAAGGGACCAGAAACCAGTCTTCCACGAGCCTCAAGAGGGGATTTGTGGTAAACACCTTAGTAAAAAAGTAGTTTAAGCAGGAAATATTTTTTCTGATTTTTTTTTTTCACAATTTCTTAGGTTTTGACTTTTTTTTTCCATTTTCTGACATTTTTGCACCATAATAATCAATTTAAATCAATTCAGATGTCACTGTGTGATCATTTTTATTTCTAAAGTCTTTAACTATTTCGGGGTCTCTTTAACTTGCCCTCTTGACCGGGAAACTGTCCTCCTAAAGGGGCCTATTACTAGGGGTATCTTCATACTGACAGGCCGGTACTTCTCAGCTCCTGCAAGAAATCACAAACATGCCAACACAAAGCGAACAAATAGAAATGTCCTTTCAGGCACACTTCAGGGTAACTTGCAACAGGTAAGGACACACTTCGCTGGGTCAGTTTCAGAACTTTTTAAGACTGTACCATGTAGGATCAGAAACTTTCACTGTAGTGCCTCCAGGCAGGATCCTCAAGATGATCAGCCTCCTCAGGTGACCATAGGCTTCCATTAACTATTTATTAAGTTGACTTAGTTGACTGTTATTACTGACACTAGAAGCATGGGATCTACTTAATGTTTTGGGTACTTGCCAGGTATTTGTAACATGGATTGACCACTGTTGCAAACATGATGCTGGGCTTGATGGACCCCTGGTCTGACCCAGTATGGCAACTTATGTTCTTAAAGAGAACCTTCAGGTCTTGCGCAAGGTGATCTCCTTGCCACAGGAACCAGGTTGGGTGGTGAACTTGGCCAAGAGCAATCTACAGCCATCCCAGTCATTGGAGTATCTCTGGGTTCGTTTCGACATGAAGCAAGGTAGGGTATTCCTACTGGATAGTCACATTAAGAAGCTGATGCTGGTGTGGCTATTGACAAACAATATGTTTGATGGTATAGTCTTACCTACATCTGCTTGGGTAGATGGCAGCCACCCTGGAGGTAGTTCCGTGTGCAGGGGCACATATGTGCCCTCTTTAGCACACACTGCTTGCACATTGGAGCCCACAGTGTCAGGACTACTCGATATGGCTTCACTTACCAGTGGAGATCAGCATCCAACTTCAGTGGTGGTTACAAGCAGATTATCTAAGGAAGGGCATGCCCCTTCAAACACCGGACTGGCTAGTACTCACAATGGATTCTAGCCTCCAAAGTTGGGGTTCTCACAGGCAGGAGTTAACAGTGCAGGGGTACTGGAGCACAGAAAAGTCTCTCTCAGGAGCATCAATCGGCTGGAAGCCTGTGCCGTTCGGTTGACATGCTTGTGATTCATCAACCACTTGAAGGGGTCAAGCGGTCCAAATAATGTCAGACAATGCTATGACTGTGGCTTCCATCAATTGCCAGGGAGGAGCCAAGTGCCAGCAAGTGTCACAGGATACCCCTAGTTATGGGCCCCTTGAACTGTTTAGGAGGACAGTTTCCCTCAGTCAAGAGGGCAAGATAAAGAGACCCAGAAATATTTAAAGACTTTGGAAATAAAAGTGATCACACGGTGACATCTGAGTTGATTTAAATTGATTATTATGGTGCAAAAATGTCAGAAAATGGAAAAACAAAAGTCAAAACCTAAGAAAATGTGAAAAAAATCAGAAAAAATGTTTCCTGCTTAAACTAATCTTTTACTAAGGTGTTTACCACAAATCCCCTGGTTAAGGTGGAGTCTGTCCTTTTGGAAAAGTCACCCCTTCCCTAATAGGTTGTCCAGTTCCTTACAAAACTGAATCCCTCATCCATGTACCATAGTCTCATCCATGCATTGAGACTCTAGAGCTCTGCCTGCTTCTGGGACTTGCATGTGGAACAGGGAGCATTTCAGAGAATGCCACCCTGGAGGTTCTGGATTTCATCATTCTACCTAAAATCCTAAATTTGATTTCCAGAATCTCCCTCCCATATTTTCCTATGTAGTTGGTGCCCACATGTACCGTGACAGCTGGCTCCTCCCCAACACTCTAAAATCCTATCTAGGTGACGCATGAGGTCCACCACCTTCGCACCAGGCAAGCATGTTACCAGGTGATCCTCACGTCTACCAGCCACCCAGATATCTACATTTCTAGTAATTGAATCACCATCTATGACTGCCGACCTAACCCTGGGAGACTCGTACTCTGTGCAGTAGGACATTGCATCACCTGGAGAGCAGGTCCTTGCTACAGGATCACTTCCTGCTACACCAGGGTAATGCTCTCCAACCAGGAGATCTTTCTGATCCAAGGCAGCACCACGGCTGCCAGACTGGATTTGGGCTTGGCTACTATTTACCTGAAGATCTCTTAAATCTTACCTCTCTCTGCCTCAGCTCTTCCAGGTCTGCCACTCTAGCCTCCAGAGATCAGACTTCTTCTCTGAGAGTTCAGATTAGCCAATTGTCTTAAGTACAGGTGGACCAGGATGCCATCCTTTTAACGTGATTTTATGTATGTTTGTAAATCGCTTAGGGTGTGAGCGCGAAGAGGTTAAGAAATTTTATTAAACAAACAAACCACTGCTGCTAACTCCACCAAGACCTTTGAGAAGATTCTAGGTGCGATGGCGAAGCTGAAGGGTAGCTCTCAAAACTGTTAATGTTGCAGCAAAACACAGAAACTGTTGATGCTGCAGCTAGATGGGAATATGCAATTATGCCTCTGACAAATTCAGAGACATAAGAAACTCCCCCAACTGTACTGCCATTATCACTGAGCGTAAGGTTTCCATGCAGAAATGGGTCACTCGCAAATGACTGACTCCCTTGAGATTCAGGATGGAACAAAAGGAACCCTCCTTGGGTACAACAAAATAAATGGAATATTGCGTTAAATAAATGAAAATATTAACTTGTAACATGAGCACTGTGATCATGGCCTGCAGGCTGAGGGAACCATGACAACGTACACTCCAATGCCTGTCTCTTCTGTGGAGAGTTGCTGGGAGACATCATGAAAACTTTCCGAGAAATGCTGAGAAACACCAGAGCATTGCTGTCTCTTACCTTCAGAACTCACTGGTCTGACGTGATTTCGACCCATCTCTGATTTAAAAAAAAAAAAAAAAAGAGGGTGACCCCCCCCACCCCCACCCTATTTCCTGTTCCCGGGGATAAGGCACCACCACTCGAGCCTGAGCCCCGACTGGGCTGCATAGGATGAAAGGACTGAGACCTACCCAAAGGTTGAGCCCTCTGAGAAGCCGCAAAAAGCATTTGAAACCCCTAGCATGACCTCTTGTGCTGACTGAGTGCGGTGCCTGCTTTTTATCCTCTGGTAACAGAGGAATCCAGGACTCATCGCACTTATTGGCCATTTTTTTCAACTCACTCCCAACTCCCTAATGAGTGATCCTTTAAAGGGCAATTTCGTAAGATTAGACTTTGAAATTGTATCGGCTGAACAACTCCTCAGCCATAGCTGACTCTTGACCATTATCATTGAAGCCAACCCTCTGGCTGAAGTGCGGACCAGGTCACAGCCCACATTCACCAAAAAGGTGACTGCTGGTTCCATCACTGCCCTGGAACTCAAACCAGATTCATCGACTTCCTGAGAGAGAAGCAGGCAAGTGTGAGCTACCAGGGAGCAGCAAGAAGCTATCTGCAAATTCATTGCCATCGCCTCAAAGGCCTGTTTAAGGTAGCCTCAATTCTCCATTCCTGCGCATCCTTCAATGCTGCTCCCCCTTCTACAGAGAGAGTCATCCACTTGGTGGTGGCATACACCAGCACATCCACTTTCGGGAAGCGCAACTGCTCCTTCGCCATTGGATCCAGGGGATACAGCGCTTCCAAGATTCGTCCTCCTTGAAAATTAGCTGCCTCATTCAAGATCAATCAGTTCTTGAATAGCATCCATAATGGGGAAGAAAAATGATGTTTAACATAAAGAAATGAAAATGGTATTTTTCTTTGGCTCAGACATGGAATCAGAACTTGGCACCCCCAGCAACTTCAGTGTCTGGGAGATCAGAGCCGATAACTCATATCTATGAAAGAAATGCAGCATTGTTCTATATGGCTCCAACCTTGGAGGAATTTCCTTATCCTCCAGAAGTAAGGCTCTCCATCATCCATGCCATCTGGGACCTTATGAGGGTGACCTGCAGCAGCTCTAGACATACTCAGACACTTACCCACGGCACCAGGTGTGTTGGGATCCACAGCCTGTGATCCTGAACTTTTAGGTTTGGCTGGGGATGCTGACTGCACCTGAAGAAAGGATTGCAGCCCTTGAAAAAATTCCACTCAAGAAAAGGCAGAAGGATCCATACCAAAACCAGGGGGTGTCTGTCCTGCGCCCCCTGAGTTGTCTTTCCTTGCTGACGAACCAGTTAATGAAGCCCCAAAACCAGGCGAAACCTCTGGCAGTTTCCCCTTTGGTCCCATTCCCATATCATGTTGGGAAGGGCCGGGCAGGGCCGGGCTCAGCAAAATCAGTCTGAGACACCTCTCCCTGAAAATCCAAGCACCGCTGATACAAGTTAGAGGGGGACGCCAGGCTGTGATGGCTGAATATGGCAAGCAGCACAAAGGGTAAGGTGCTTAGGCCTTTTTTCTTCTGGCGCCATGGATAAATGGCCCCTAGCAGCATGCTCCCAAAAGCATCTGACAATTGTGTGCCCAGTGGCTCGCCCACCCAAGAGAGTCTGGACAGAGCGCTCAAAACGTTTGTGTGTTTTGTATTAAATAGGTAGTCAATATACAGACAAAGCATACATTTGTGTTTGTATTTCCCAACCCCTGCCCCCCCCCCCCCCAGCTCAACCTTTAATTTATAGGAGGTGAAACTTTTACACTAAAAAAAAAAAAAAATAATAATCAAGAACTGAACAAATTTAAGATGAAGGCAGCAGACCCAGCAGCAAGAGGGCGGCCTCCCACTCTTTTGCAGAGAGTGTCACATTATGATTTTTTACTCGCTGGTGAAAAAGTATGTGTGTGCATCCGAAGCAAACAGCTCTTGTTTCTCAGAGAACGAGTCCAATATCTGGAGGTGAGAGTAGCAGACCTGGAGGAACTGAGGCAGACAGAGAGGTACATAGATGAGACCTTCAGGAAATGTTAAAAACCTAGAAACTTACCCCGCCTGGTTTCCTTCCCAGAGATAGCCAGTGATGAAACAGACTTTCAGTTTCAAAACATAACATTTGTTAAGTAGCTTAGAGATCTTATAAGAGCTGGCTGGATTGTTTATTTCATGCATGCATATAAAGTTAAGATAGCGGAAACTATAAGGAAATCAAGATTGGGTTTCCTTAAGGAAGTAAATGGAGCCCAGCTTACAGAATGTACTGTTTTTCTGAGCAATGCCAGTTTACGCATCATTTTAAATTTGCCTTAGTCTTTTATACATTGTTAAACATGGCTCGCATATGCTTTCCCCCCCTCCCTCTCTCATCCCCTACATTTGCGGGTAATTTTTCTTCATGCGCCTCTCAGACATCACATATTCTGCTTACTCAGTGCTTCCTTTGTTTCTTGTAATTTTCTTGGCACTTTTCTTATCAGGAATTCACTCTGCACTCTCATGCCGTTCTCAGCCTCAGTTGTTCTGTCTGGGCTGAATATTTTTCTCTTCAGGCCTTTTTATTCCAGTTACTAGTCAACATGGGGCAGTTTTATTAAAGCACTAATTAACCTAAATCCTCATTTCCCTCTTGATCATTAGGACAATCATCACCATCAGGGCTATGCGACTGTCTTAGCTTGTCAGAGGTTGCACTCTGATCTTACCCGTCATTGTCAACATGACTCATCCTGAGGAGGTCCCTTTCCAGGGAAGCTGCTGTATCGAGGGAAGCATAGAGGTTCTGTGTCATTCTTGACCTTTGCATGTTGATCGTGTTCAAGGTGATAGGAGTCATTGTTTGGGCCCATAACAATAAATAGGTAGGCAAACACATACACACTGCTATCACAACTATAAGAAGGACCAGAGCAAACCACAAGAAACCCCTGCCAATTTCCGATAGGGATGTGAGCCAGTTTACCAGTTGTTCCCACCAAGAAGACCAGTTGTCAAACTTGGGGATAGACGCCGCTGCCTTGGCCCATTTGACCGAATCAATCACTAATTCAGAATTATCATCAACGGAAACGCAACATTGTCCTTTTACAATAGCACATACTCCGTCTTGGGATAATAACAGATAATGATTCCGTTCTACATATAGCTGTGATAATTCATTAATAGTTTAGTTAAAAGCATGCTCATACTCATAAGCCATAACTTCTAAAATGGCTTGTAAGCGCTGTATTTTTGTACCATAAATTGAAAAAGGAATCCCTGTAACTAATAGAATGACACCTGTAATGACTAAACCTACAGTTTGGCCTTCAGTAAGTAGGGAGGTTTTGTTAGAATTAAGGAAATCTAGCGACTGTTGCAATTCTCTCTTCAATTGGGAATAATTAGAGTAAACATTTGGAATTACAGACAAATTCGGATAAATGTGTGTTTAGGATAAAACGCTTGCACTGAAACAAGTGCCAGCCTATCCTGTGGGAAAGTGCTCGGTATGCTTTGTGTCCACATACAAAATAATGTCCTTGAAGGGCTACCAAACCACCTGGAAGAGTTCCTGCACAGGAGAGTGAAGGAAGTCAGGAAAATAAAAAAAAATAAGGGGGAGAGAATTATACATCCCTCTTGAACCCACAATGTGATCAGACCAGCTTCCATAGATAAAGATAGAGGAGAACATATCAAGCAATCATTTAGCTGACTCAGTAGGACTGGAAAATGCTACAAAACGCTTGAAATGTAGGGACTAATAAAAACTGCAGTAATTCAGACTGTATCATTAATTTGAAAATCTAAATAATGACATCTGCAAATAGGTACCTATCTAGATATTGACTAGGTATATCATAAAAATATTTTTGTTATGACAATCAGTTAACACATGTCAAACAAAAGTACATTGCCTTATAAAACCAGGGAAAACAGCATCTAGGTAAGGCATAGAACAAGACAAAGAGAAAATCAGGCAAAAGAAGTGTGAACATTTCAGTTCATATAATGAAGGGTGTTATATGGCTTCTGTGGCAAAGGATGGGATGATTTCTGAAATCAATAACATATGGCATATACAGTTCTCCCAGTATTGTGTATTTTTTTGACATCAAAGCATAGCCTCTTAATTCATTATTAAGTGAGATGTGTATGTTATGGATCAAAACCTAATATAAGAGCAAATCAAATTCAAATTAATCATGAGAAGATTCCATCATGCCCATAACTCCCTGCATCTAGTAATCCCTACATACATACTATTACTATATTCCCACTTTATTATTAGGTAACATGCAATAGTCAGAACCACAAACAACTTAAGTGTTCAGACATTACATAGAAACATATATTTCACTGAACTGACACATAAATTCATTCATTGCATTCTTCAGGTGTCATGACACACAAATAACACAAAAGACAAGCAACAATTAACACATATTTGAGCTAAATAATTAGATCAAAAAGTGTTTGGATTGATCCAAAATTTAAAAAAAAAGTCAGAATTCAAATAGATCTGTTTAAAAATGAAAAGAAATCAAACTGGGAAAAATGTCATCTTCAAGCGTTACATCTCACATGGCAGAGTCAACCTGGAAAAAATGTCTGGCATACAACAAAATTAAGGTAATGGTTACAGTGAAATTATAGTTCCATTGAAACTAAACATTCTGATATGCCTTAATTCAGCAAATAGTGGTAATGAAGCTACTTTTTTGTCTGTATTGTTATGCCTCTAGGAGGCATTATCACAAGTTGTGGTGTAGAATAATACCCAGCTTTAATTTTTAACCTGGTGTTGAAGTTCTCTATAAGGGCAGAGGCTTGGGGTCTGTAAGGGGTGTGGAACCTGAGAGAAATGCCTAACGCCTACTATGTTGTTCACAAAGTGTGTCCCTTGATCACTATCAATTGATTCTGGAATTCCATATCTTGGAATAAATTCTCTCAGCAGAATCTTAGCTACAGAGATATCTGCCTTCACTACTGGGAAAGCCTCCTCCCACCCAGAGAAACAGCAAATCATTGTTAGTACGTACTTGTAATTTTGACATAAAGTTAAATTGATAAAATCAATTTGGATTTGCAAGAAAGGGCCTGGGGTGCTTTAGGTGTACAGGTATAATGACCAAACCTTTGGATGTTGTGTAATAGCCAGAGCCTTGACTGCTAAGACCAATCCCAACTAGTGATACCATGCCAAGGAATGCTCGTAACTTTTTTTCAATGTCCCAGGGACCTGTACTTTCAAAACAGCCTCAATTCTCTCAGTAGTCAATTTTTTTACTGGCCAGGATTTATTTTTGTGTGTTTAAGAAGCAAATGAAAATTATGATTGATGTGTCGCATCTGGTAGATTTGCTATCTTGTTGCAAGAAAGTCTGTTTAATGTATGAAATTGTTTTTATGTTTTTAAGATTGTAAACCGATGTGAAGGTTAGGTCCATACACCACTACAGAAAAAATTGTTAAATAAAAATAAATAAATAATAATAAAAAAAATGTCAGTGCAAGGGTATATATATATATATATATATATATATATATATATATATATATATATACACACACCATGATGTCAGCTTTGCTCCATCTCCAGCTGCTGGTAGAGGTGTATAATCCACTGGTGTGGACTAACCTGTCTGAATACTAAGAAATAGGCCCATCCCATCAAGAGTTAAAGAACCTTAAGACAATATGATTCTTTCAGTCCCTGGAATTGCTGGTCATCTTTGCCAAGTCACACCTAGTTATGGCTGAAAAATTCAGTTCCTAGGAGTATGGATAGACTTGCTTCAGCAGAAAGTGTTTCTTCCCATCAAAAAAGCAGCATTGTTGAGAGGCCAGTTAAGTACTCTCCTTCATTAGAACAGAGCAGCAGCAAGGTCTGTTCTGGTCCTCCTAGTACTCATGGCTGCTGTATTTTGGTTCCTTTGATAATCTGTACTTGCAGGTCCTTCAGTGGGACCTTTGACATTAATGGGTTCAATTCTATCAGTCTTTATCCCACCAAATCTTGGTGAACCTCATTACTGAGATTTGATGGGATAGCATCCCTTCAGTGGTTGATGAATCTGGAGGTTCTGAAGGCTGGCCTGTCGTGCATTTCAGGCCATCAAGTGACTCTGTCTACCGATGCCTCCATCAATGGGCGAGGTGCATACTGGAGAGGCATGAACCCAAGGATCACAGTCCACAGTGGAGAGATATCGACAAATAAACCTTTGAGTCAAGGCAAACATAATCCTTGTAGCATCAGCCTGGCCATGGCAAATGTGGTACCCATATCTTTCACCTGTCAATTAAGTCTCTGGTTCCATTAGGTATGTACCTGACTCTTTTATACAGGTGGAAGGCAGGCTTTTCAGTCTAATCTTACCAGAGCTCATGCTCTCAGAATAGATGTTGAACCTGCAGTATTCTCCTACTTGTTCCTTCCCAAAGAATTTTCTAAATTCTGCCAAGAAACCTTCAGCCAGAAGGTCCTACTGCTTCCAGTGGAAGAGGGTGAAAGGCCAGCCAGCTGGATCCCTTCAGATGTAGTCTGAGGGATTTGCTTCAGTATCTATTCCTCCTCTTGTCCTTAGCATCTTTTCAGACAAAGTTCATCTCTGTGCTATTGCGGTATATCATCAGTAAGTGGAAGGGGCTCCAATCTCTCTACCCCTTGGAATTCAGATTCACTAAAAGATTAGCATTTTCAAGCTTCCAGTCAATAAATCTCCAGGCCCCCTCTGCTTTTGACTTGAAATGCATAATGGGTAATTTATGCTTGCTTGTTGACAGAAATCAAAATTGCTTACCTGTAAATGGGGTTCTCACTAAACAGGATGAATTAGCCATACTTAAACATATTAAACATTGTAAGTGATGGCAGATAAAAACCAAAAAAGCCCATCTAGTTTGTCGAGCAGTTATTTTATGCACATCTATGCATAATAGATCAAATTCCTACAAGGAACCTAACCCTTAATTTCATTATTTTTCATTTAGGGTTCAAGTGCTGCTCCATGCAGGTTACTTCATACCTTCCAGGAGGCACAATGCAGCCATTTCACTACTGCCCTAGGCTGAACTGTTGCTCAGTAAAGGTTACCCAATACCCAGTGCTTCATTACCATTCTCTTACCACTAGGGAATCTGTCTATCCCATGCTTTTTTGAAGTCTGTCACTATCCTTGTCACCTCCTCTAGGAGGGCATTCCAGGCATCTACCACCATTTCTGTGGGGTGGGGGGGAGACAACCTTCTGACATTGTTCCTAAATCTACCCCCACTGGTTTCATATTATGCCTCTCGTTCTACAGATTCTTGGCTTCTTGGCCTCTCGTTCTACAGATTCTCGTTCTACAGGATTCTTGGCTTCCTGTGGATTAATAACTTTGAGGTATTTAAATGTCCATCATATACCCTTTCTTGCTGCTCTCTTGCCCCTCTCTAGGGTATACATACATGCGTCCATAACCCCGAATGCAAAACAAGCGCTAGCGCATCCAAAATGTGTGTCCAATCACAAGCATAAGTAATAGCGTTCATCACATGGAAATGCATGTTGAGGCTATTATCTATTCCCTGATGCAAAAAAAAAAAAAAAAAAGATGTGCGCCCGATGCACACATTTTTACTCACCAAAATTAACGCCTACCCTGAGCAGGCATTAATTTTGGAGGAGTCCAAAAAGTGTACAGGAAAGTAAAAAAAAAATACTGCTTTTCTGTACTTCCTCTGACTTAATGTCCTGGTGATATTGTCAGAGAAACTAAAAAATTAGAATGTCCCGAACTACTTTTTGTGCATTGAATCTTAACTGCCGAGCATTAGACCACTGCTTAAGCTTTCTTTGATCTCTTTTCATTTTATCTACTCCTTTAAGGGTATCCGCTGTATTGCAGAATTTAGTGTTATCTGCAAAAAGGCAAACTATTTTCTATAACTTCTCCACTATATTGCTAACAAAAATATTGGACTGAACTGGCCTTAGAAGTGATCCCTGAGGCACTTATCTTTCTCTCCTCAGAGTGAATTCCATGTACTATTATCTTCTATTATGGAATTCACTCTGAGGAGAAAAAAATGGAGTGTTTCAGGCTTGGTCCTATCTGCCTGCCTCCCTCCCTGAAGAGTCAGAAAAACTGAGGGCTTTATGAGAGTGCACTCTTGCGTATGCTCAGTAAAAGTTTTATTGAGCTTAGAAAGCTGAGTGTATATCAGCGCTATCTGATAACATCTACGTGTAATGACTAATTAATTCTGCTGTTTATGGAGAATCCTGTTTAGCTCTAGAGTTGAAACTGGTTATTCTTATTGGAATAAACTTTGAGGGACCTTTTTTATTGTTTTGTTTTGGTTTTTTTGTTTGAAGCACCTTTTTTGTGTTTGAAGGAAATTGGTTTTATATTAAATCTACAGTCTGCCTTGTAGTTTTCTTATTTTGTTGGTTTGTCTTACCTAATTCCTCTGCCTTGGTTGGCCCAAATCCACAACATAAGCACAAGAACAACAGACAGAATGGAAAAAATGTCTTTGCCCATGTGACTTTCATCTCCTAAGGAATTGAAAGCACAGAATTTTCTAGAATCAAGAGCTGGTAGTTACTGGGCAATGCTGGACAAGCAGTAGTGAATGAATACCTATGTTTGATTGGTAGATAACTCAGTGAGTGTGACAGTCACTAGCTCATTTTTATGAGGATATAAGTCAGGGGTGGCCAACTAGCATCTCATGAGTCACATGTGGTTCTGTGGAGCACAAACTGCAGCTGTGAGTGAAGTCCACCTTCTATTGCCAATCATCTCATCTGCATGCTGCAATCCTCCTGCTTCTCAGCAACCAGCTCATGGGAGAAGTTATAAGTTTACAACTTCTGGCCATGAATTGGCTACTTAGAAGCAGGAGGGTCATAGCGTGCAGGAGCTGCCCTCCCCCCAAGCAACAGTTGCCAGCTGACCCCATTCTGCAGTGGCTGAAGAAAAGGCCCGATAGGGTGCCACAGATGAGAATCACTAGGCTGCTGTAGGCTCCATTCTGCGATGCCTGAAAATGAGTTCAAGTGGGACCACCATGGAGAACCTATCCTACAGTGGCTGAACAAGAAGAAGCCCAGTAGGCCACTACAGAGCCTATCCTGTAATGGCCAAAGATGAGGTTTGGAAGCTGCCACAGAGCGCGTCTGGTGGGGCTGCTATGAAGCCCATTCTACAGTAGCCAAAGAAGAAGCCAGACAGGCCACTGTAGAAGAGGAAAGATAGGCTGCTGCAGACTCCATCCCATGACAGCTGAAGACGAGACCCAGAAGAGAGGAGGCGGCCCTGAGAGAGTATTTGTGTGCCTCTGTGTATATGTAAGTATCTGTGTGTATGTGTATATGAGTGAGCCTGTGTTGTGTGTGTGCAAATTTATGTGAGGTAATTTTTGAGAGAATGAATATGTGTAAGTGTGTGTGTGTGAGGGAGAGGATAAGGTTTGTGCAGACCCCCTTTTCCTCCAATCCACAACAATCTCAGGGGACTGGAAATAATAAAAAAAAAAAAAAAATGGCCAGTATGAAGAGTATGAGATTTTTTTTTAATCCTTAGTAGTTAGTTTTGGAATGTGTTTTGATGTCTGCTGTTTTGAAATATTGTTGGAGAAAATAAATTTATATGCAATTTTGGATGTTCTTTTTGGCTGTTTTGAAATATTTATTCTTTATATTAGTGTGGTTTTACTATTATGAATGTTTCTTGATTTTGATATTCTATGAGGAATAGTGGTAATTCTTTTTTTCAATTGTTGTACTACATAATAGTTGTGCTTCTTGTGGTTTCCAATTTAGTTTTTGTCTACATGTTTCTATTTCTAATTTGGTTTTTTTTTGTTTTTTTGGTTCAGTTTGATGAGGGTCCATGTTCTGCTAGCACAGGGTTGACCAACCAGTATCTAGTGAGCTACATGCCCTGGAGAGGAGGTGCCAAGAAGGCGTGTGAATGGGAAAGGGAGGGTCTACTGCAGACTGTGAAAGGGCTGGCAGCAAGCAAGAGATTTACATATTACAACAGTACTGGGGCAGGGTGCACTCACTGAGTGAGCCCATGAGCAGCAGCACAAAACAGAATGTGTGAGTCTTTGTGACTTAAAGAAAGAGTTAGGGGTAGATTTTTAAAAAAAGCGCGTTCGCGTACTTTTGTTTGCGCACCAGGCGCAAACAAAAGTACGCTGGATTTTATAAGATACGCGCGTAGCCGCGCGTATCTTCTAAAATCCTGGATCGGCGTGCGCAAGGCTGCCGATTTTGGGCAGCCGGCGCCCGCCGAGCCGCGCAGCCTGTCTCCGTTCCCTCCGAGGCCGCTCCGAAATCGGAGCGGCCTCGGAGGGAACTCTCTTTCACCCTCCCCTCACCTTCCCCTCCCTTCCTCTACCTAACCCACCCCCCCCGGCCCTATCTAAACCCCCCCTTACCTTTGTCCGTAGATTTATGCCTGCGAGAAGCAGCCGTAAATCTACGCGCGCCAGCGGACTGCTGGCGCGCCGTGCTCCAACCCGGGGGCCGGTCCGAAGGCCTGGACCACGTCCCCGGGCTGGCGCCACGCCCCCGAAACGCTGCGTCATCGGGTCCCGCCCCCTTCCAAAAACCCCGGGATCTACGCGTGTCCCGGGGCTCTGCGCGCGCCGGCAGCCTATGGAAAATAGGCGCGCCGGCGCGCAAGGCCCTGCTCGCGTAAATCCGGGCGGATTTACGCGAGCAGGGCTTTTAAAATCCGCTCGTTAGTGAATATGTTTGTGTCTGCAACCAAGAGAAGAGAGTGTGTGTGTGTGTGTGTGTGAGTCTGTGTGTGTGTGTATCTTTGTCTAAATGGTGTGTGTGTGTATCTTTGTGTTTGCAAGAGAGTGTGTATGTGTCTGCATGTCTCTCTATTGGAATTGGCCTTTTCTTTTGGGTAGGGGGGGTAGAGAGGCATCTCTTTCCCATCCATGAAAGCCATGACAGTTCTGTCTCTGAATTCAGGTTTTGTGGCTTTTGACGTGTGAAAGGTTGGCCACCCCAGCTTGTGTATGTTTAGTATGTTTGTAATGAGATTTAATTGTAACTGTTATTTTTTAAACAGAAGACAAATATAGTATTTTATTGACTTAAAAACTAAAAAGAAATTGAATTAAATGTTTTTTTAAATTTAATTCATAGATTTTCATCCACCTTGTTTAGCTATGATAACCACATGCAATGTAAAGACTGAGCACTTTAATTGTTTTCAATTTGTATTTTATAAGTGGTAAATTTGATAAACAGAAGTCTCGTAAACAGTTTAGGTTTCAGAATTCTGTGTGAATACCAGCTAAGTACTGTTATGTTCTTTTGAATTTTATGCATTTTTATTGTATATCTTGGTTGTAATCCACCTTGGTGCATTGAGACTTGCAGACTATAAATCTGTGAAATAAAGAAATTTTAAATGAGGTCTCCCCCAGTGGCTACTTTTCTTCTTGGGCCATTTGGCTAACATACACCAGTAAGGTCTGCGCTATAAACAAAAAATGGCTCTTTTAATGCCCATTGAATGAAATTGACAATCTATGAAATGGGGTTGGGGTGGGAAAGGGATGGGGGGAGTTGTTTAATGCCCTGCAACTCGACCTCATTGCTTAGGCAAAAACTTGTTATAACCAAGGTTGATATGAGGTGGGAGGTGGGGTGTTAAAACAAAACTGTCTTATTTGGTTATTTGTCCTTTTAATACTTTTGAATCCATTTCAGGTTGAGACTTGGCTGAATCGTGTTTTGGATACAATGAGGGCAACAGTTAGACATGAGATGACGGAAGCAGTTACTGCCTATGAAGAGAAACCTAGGGAACAGTGGTTGTTTGACTATCCTGCACAGGTATTTTACTAGATGGGGTGGAGGCCATTACTGGAATATCTATGGAGATTTTGACTCCCTTGTGGTCCCGTAATTTTTAAAAGGTGCTGGGCAAATATCTTTTTAAGTCTAATAACAAATATTATGACCAATTTTCAGAAGAACTAAAATATCTCTTGGGGCTAAAAATAATTTAGTTGAATCTAGTTTTCAGGATCTTATTTTGAAAAGGTCTGGGCAAGCGTGGGTATATCCTGCATATAAAATCCTGCACTGTATAATAAAAATCAGAAAAATAGAATTCCCTTGTGTCTTCAAATATATTTCAGATATGTCACACATCTTTATTACTACTTACAAAAGCATAAGAAACATTATTACAGTAAATACCACTCATCTAAAGATTACTGAAACCACACTATATATACTGACCCATATCTATAGTCAGGCACATTCATTCAACTCAATCATGCACAATGCAAAAAGTCAATCTATAAGTTGCTCACAAAATGGATAAAATTTAAATAACAAATCTTATGCATAAAATTCAAATGTTAGAATCAATGCACTGCTGGCTTGATCTATACAATATACAGTTCTTTCATTGACTTATATTGCAACTGAGCCATCACTCATGTTGAATCAAGTCCTAACAAAGGCTTTTGTTTCACCTGTTATCAGGTTTCATCAGGGGAATGTAATTTTCTTAGTGAAAACTTAAGCAATGTAAAAATACTGAACAAAAGCTTTGCACATAAATTTCCTCATAGGTTTGTTTTAATATTGATCGCCAGATGGTTTAAATCAACAAAACATAACTATAAAATTTGAAAAAGGAAATTATTACTGCAATTTTAAACTATATAAATGATTCTCAAATTCATAAATGAGAAGATAAAGATGCCAGACCTTTAAATTGGCATCTCAAAGAGTGGTACCTATTTTCTGTATAGAAATTTTCAATGCTGCATATTTTTTTTATTTATAAAATGTATAGCCCACTGATCCACAGACCTCAGTGAGATACAATAAACATACATTATAGACATATATGATACAGCAATTACAGTTAAAACAAAAATAAAAATAAAAACATAAAACAAGCAAAAAAACCCCAAAACATAAAAGCCTTTTCATTTAACCTGAAATGTCACATCCCTTCTTATTGCAGGAGCTAAAGAGGAAACGCTAGTAGAAACAGATGGGTTTTCAAAAGTTTCCTGAAATGCAATAGATCCTTCTCAACCTTAAGAAAGTTAGGGGAGCTCATTCCACAACTGAAATCCAGCAATAGAGAGCATTCACTCATGGCACTGAGCCAAGTGAATAAATTTGACAGTAGGGATGACAACACAGTAATGACGGCAGAGAAATACCAAATGGTCCATCCAGTCTGCACAGCAAGCTTCTCTACTTGGCAACTGCCTCCCATGCAGGCTATCTCTGTGTTTCTCTTAAGAGCATTAACTGCCACGCCCACACCATGCAGTTATTCCAAGCTTTATGATAACCCATAAAAAGTTTAGCTAGGAACATTTTTTTACTGGGTGATGAGCTTTCTTGAAAATTCAGACAGAAGCCCTGATAGACCAGTCCTCTCCCCTTCCCCCTACTTAGCTGTGAAGCTGCTGCCCCTACAGCTGTAAGTGCTCCACTGGCACTTCCTCCATCACTGTCACACCTGTCCATTCCCTGTCCCTCACTCCTCTTCTGTCTGAAACTATCATCCCTCTCCTCCCCTCCACAGCTGCAGGCACAATGTCTGCATCCCCCAGCCCTCTCCCCTTCTCCTTCTCTGCTGTGAAGTTGTTGCTTCTACAGCCATCAGTGCTCCCTGGCATTTCCTCTATCACTGTCACCACCCCTCCATTCCCTGCCCCTCACCTGTCTTCCAAATCAAATCATTCTCCCTCTCCTCCTCTGTATCACCTAGCCCTCTCCCCTTCTCCATCCCAGTGGTGAAGCTGCTGCACCTACAGTCTTCAGTGCTCCTCTCATCTGCCATTTCCCCCATCACTGTCACTGCCCCTCCATTCCCTGCCCTTCATCCTTCTTCTCCCCTTCCCCCTCCCAAATTCCAGGGCACTCCCCTCTAGCCCTAGTCCTATTCCCTTCCAATTGTGAATTTGCTGCTCCTACAGTCTTCATTAATCCTGCTGCATGGCTCAATTTCTGCCCTACCTGCCACGGGGTGCATGCAGTGACTGACGCACACATCCGGCCTCTTATAGTGAGGATTGTAACTGCCTGTATTGGTATTGTGTAGCGGAAGGGATTCAGTGGAAAGGAAATATAAATGTGAACAGATGAATAACTTAAAGATTCTCCTCATCCAGAGGTGTCCTTTCACCATCTGCTGAGAAGAAAAAGTCCCAACCTTTTGATGCAGAGTGTAAAGGACGTGTAGGCAGTTAACTGATAGGCCTGAGTAAACTGTTGGGAGTAAGATCATTCACTGCTTTGAAAACTAGTGCGAGAACTTTCAAACACATACGCTACTGTATGGAGAGCCAGTGAAGATGAGCTAAAATTGGAGAGATAAAGGAATGAATAGGTATTCCCAAAACCAGACGAGCAGCTGAATTTTCAATGGCTTGTAAAGCTGTTAGAGTGGACTGAGGGAGACCCAATTATAGAGAATTACAGTAATCTAATGAAGTAAAGATTGACTGTGTAACAAGATGGAAGTCAGATGGAGATAACATAGGATTGATAGTATGTAACAGGAAGTTTGAAAAAAAAAAACCCAGTTACAAAGATTCTGCTGAGTATATGAACTTAGAGAAAGAGCTGAATCTAACTGAATTCCTAAGTCCTGGGCTTCAAGTTTAATTGGGATATTAACATCTTTAAAGTTCCAACTAGAAAGGGACACCCTGGATTTCAGAGCGCAAGAGAAACATAATCTGTTTTTTTTGTTTGTTTTTTTTAAAGTTCAACACAATGCTGTTGCAAGACAGCCATTTATTGATTTTTGAGAAACAATATTCCAGTTTACTGAATGCCGCAGACTTGGTAGACTTTAGAGGAAAGAAAAATTGCAGATTATCAGCATAGAGCTGGTTAAAGACCACTCTTTCGATGACTTTAGCTAATATAGGAAAAGTGGAGATTGGGCTGCAATTTGCTAAATCAGAAGGATTAGCATTAGATTTTTTAGGAATAGGATGAATGGTTGCCTCCTTTAAATTAGATGGTACTTTTCCCTGAATGAGGGCGGCCTGAACAATAGCCTTAACCGAGTCATGCACCTCGCTCTTTATCATCTTAATCTCAGCTGTGGAGCATGGATTAACTGGGCAAAAAACTGTGCTTCAGTGAACCCACTATTGAATTGATTTCCATTAGTGGAAGGGAGATCGGATTCCAACCAAAGAGAAAACAATGATGAAATATTGGTGGGGATACTAGCATCCACAGGCAGACCTTTCACAAGTTCCAAGATCTTACTAATAAAAAATCCTGCAAAGTCATCGCTAGACAGGGAAACTGGAATGGTAGCTGCATGGGGCGGTGTTTTTAGCAAAGAACAGACAATCCGAGATAATTTTTGTGGGTGAGAAATGGCAGCAGTAATTCTTTTAGAATAAAATTCTCGTTTGGAAGAATCTGTAGCAGCTCTGTAAGCTGCTAAACTTCCTTATTTATTATAGATTTGTTTTGTTGCCATCTTCTTTCGGCTCTACGAACCTCTGTTTTATGAATTTTTAATTCCATTGACTACCATGGGGCAAAGTGCCTACAAGAAGAGCAAAATAATTTCATAGGTGCTATTTCACCAAAACCGAATGAAGCAAAGACTTCCATCTATTTACTAGGTATTCTACTTTGGAATCTGAAGGGGTATGCAATGATGGAAACCAACGCGCAAGCAAATGTTGCGGGTCAATAAGGGTGCGGCGCATAACACCATGACTCTCAGAATGAGCTATAGTTTTAAAAACTGGAATACTAATTATACAATGAATCAAGTAATGATCAGACCAAGGGACTGGAGCACAAGAAATTAGCAACGATTGATGAGAAATCTCCTCTCAACACATGAAAATCAGATCTAATGTATGACCTAGTCAATGTGTTTGTGAATGTACAATCTGTTTGCACCCTAGAGAGAACATAGAAAAAAATCACAGCTGGAGGATAATGGGGAAAAATTGATGTTTAAGTTAAAATCCCCTAGAGCTATACTATTTTACATGTCAATTTTAGCTGCAAGCAAATAAACAAGGAAAAACAATTATCAGAAAAACCGGGAGAGCTGTAGATCAGACATAATTCCAGTTTTGTGATGAGATCAGAAAAAGCATCTCAAGAGGGGTTGAGGTTTCTGTTGCTATAACTGTCAGACCAAGAGAGGCCTTGGTTTCTATTAAAAGGCCGCACCACGTCCAGCACCCCATAGTTTAGAAAAAACAATGTACCCAGGAAGTTGCAGCTTTAAACTGCATGTTACCATTGACAAGAAAGCAGCCAAAATCATCTATTAGTTTATTGCAACTAAGAATTAAATGTACAAACTTAAACAATAATGCCTTTAATGCTTTACTATCCCTTTAACTCATTCTCATGGATTAGTTCCCTACTTTTCACAAGCAGCAGGTAAATGTCTAATCAAAGATAGGTATGTGTCACTACTGGGTGATTCGTTATTAGTATTTCTCTTGGATATAGTAGAGACCACTGCCATGGAACTTACTGCTGAATGATACAAAAGTACTATGACATTTTGTGTTAGTCTGTACTGAAATCCTGTTTCTTATATTCTGTTTCTTTGCAGGTGGCACTAACATGTACCCAGATCTGGTGGACCACAGAGGTTGGAATTTCCTTTTCCCGGCTGGAGGAAGGCTATGAGAATGCCATGAAGGAATATTATAAGAAGCAAGTGAGCCAGCTGAACACGCTTATCACCATGCTAATTGGGCAACTCTCCAAGGGCGACCGGCAGAAGATTATGACCATCTGCACCATTGATGTGCACGCCAGGGATGTTGTCGCCAAGATGATTGCTCAGAAGGTGGGTGCGTATTATAGAGCAAAACTCAAAGGCTGGGGTAATATGCTTGGAAAGTTGTAGCAACTGTAGTCATCTGGTAACTGGCCATTACATTATGCAAATCCTAAACTGAAGAGGAAAAGCATCAACGGCAATTGGAACAGAGGAGTAGCCTAGTGGTTAGAGCAGTGGGCTGAGAACCAGAGAAGCCAGGACTCAAATCCTGCCTCTCTTACTGATGTTCCTTGTGATGTTAGGCAAGTCACTTCATTCTTCATTCCCTCAGGTACAAATTTATTGTAATTTAATTCCAAGCTTTTCTATCACCATTTGAAGCATGACTGTCCATGGTGGCATAGTCCATGCTAGTTAATCGAATATGCTGATTAATCAAATATACCGGTTTTCTGAGTGCCCTTTGTCCCACTCTCCCAAGCTCTCTGTCTTCTTTTTAAACCTTCTTGGCAGCTTGTCTGATGATCTTCCTTCACCTAACACTCAGTGTGGGGCTGTAAAAAGGAGTATGTGTGGGTGTGTGTGTGTGTGTGTGTGCACGTGCGCATGCTCCCTGTGCTGCAGGTCATGCAGTAAAAAAAAAAAAAAATGCCTGCTAGATGCTGGATAGCTGAGTTTTCTGGTTATTCAATGATTTTACTGTACATGTGCAATATATATAGTACATGAATCAAAAACAACTAAACGCATCAATAAATAAAGCCCAATAATACTCAGTAATTTCCCCTTACCTCCCCATTCATTAAACTTTCCCAAGGATTATATTATCTCACTAAACATAATATGTAAAAATAGCAGGCCTCTAAACTGCCCACCCATAATTTATATTTGATCCATTGTCTCTTATATTACCTATGTATATTTTATATTTTATATTATATATGTTTTATTGTTATCCACTGAGCATGCAGGATTGTGGGGAATATAAATATTTTAAGTGAATAAATTCCCCCCTACTTTACCCAGGCAATCAATTTTTTTTCCAGTCATAGAAAATCAACTCTTAAAAATCAATAAAGTCCATATTCAGTGGGCTGGTAATTTTGAAAGTTACACAGGTAATTTTATCTGGATATTCAGTGGAATATACTCGGGTAAGTGTTTCACTGAATATTTGCAGCTAAAGTTAGCCAGGTAACTTGAGGGCAGCTATTTTTCTGACCAGAGTTGCCCAGCTAATTTTAGCTGGGTGGTGTTGAATATCCGTGCTTATCAGCTAAAATTTAAGCACAACCCCGGAATGCTTCCATCACTGCCTCTCTTTATCGCTGTAAATTTTATGCAGGTAATGAGTTTACCCAGCCAAATGTTGCTGGGGGTAGGGCCCTGAGCAACTGCAGCAGGAGGATCAATCCTCTCTTCTCTCGATACCAGTTTGGCCATAACATTTCTTACCCTGAACTCTCTAGCTAAGCTAGACTCCTCTCATAAGGCTTACCATACCATACCAGCTCCCAAAACATCTGCTAAAGTCTTTATACTCCAATGATACAAAAGATAATCAGATATATTTTTCGCAGTCAAATTCCACATTTTTTTTCCCCACTCCTGAAAATCAAAGAATCTGGTTTTCACACCAATCTTTGTTCATTGCCAATAGCTAGCAGATCTTTGAGGTCTGTGTGGTACATAATGTGGGATCACTTTGCTAAGATACTTGGGACCTATCCCATTTAATACCCTGTATACCAAATATATTTTAAAGTGAATGCATGACTTGATAGTCAACCACTGTTGCTTCAAATCTGACTATAACTCACTTTGAGCTTGGGTTTGGAATAGAGAGTAATCAAATATAAAATTCACATCCAGTGATGGGAGTTGGGTCTTCACTAAAAATGTTCAGGAATTAAGAAGATAAAATCTGTATCTTAGGGGGGAAAAGGCAGGTGGGCTAAAAAGTAGCAGAAGTATGAGATACATGGCTTAAATGTTACTGAAATTCCAGATGCATCTTTTTTTTTTTTTTTATGAAGAGCAGTAAGCCTTGACTTCTTGCTACTTTGGGATGATTATTATAGGTGCATTTTGGGAGATCTGCGATGGTAATTGCTGACTCATAAGGAACAAGGACTAACTTCTTACCCTTATTCATAGGTTCCCCACCTATTTGTGTTTTGGCATACAGTCTATATGTAATGTGCTAGGTTAATCCCAGCCATGCTGTAACATCTCAGATTTATTAAGATTTGTTGCTGTCCCTCCAGATGCAGCCGAAAGGCGAAACACTGATACCGTGTCAGGGGATTTATTGAAAAATTATGTTGCTTTGAAAACTGTGGAGTTGCCACAATAAATAATTAATTGCTTTATTCAAACAAATGTGTGGACTCTGAACAACTCTGCACATTTCCCTTGGTTTTCATATTATGTGCAGAATTACTTTTCTTTGCTATTGTGGATTATTTCCTAGGTTAATCCCAAACATATCATCGAGAAAATATATCTTGCAACATTCTGTGTCCTGTGGAGTGATAACTTTGTTTTATTTTATAGCTAATAATTACCGAGGAGCTGAATCGAGCATTCCTGGCACCTACAAGTGCCTTCACTCAGCAGTTCCTCACTACCTCTCTTTTATCTCTTACGCCCCCTCCTCGTGCACTCTGCTAATCAGACAAGTCGCCCACCAATTCCCGACTCTGTGCTTTCCACCTGGCTTCAGCATGCACGTGGCATAGATTTCCTCAGCATCATGCTATCTCTCTTGCCTTCTTTAAATCCCATCTAAAAACTCACTTTTTTGAGGCTGCTTTTCAATCTTAAGCCTGATTGTCCACCTTCAGCCTCATTAACTAATTTTAACTATTTTCTTACAATATGAAACTCCTCAAGTCTCTTGACCTGTATGTGTATCTTTATTAGATTGTAAGCTCTATTGAGCTACAGCACTGCATACATTGAGTAGAGTTATAGAAATATTTAGTAGTAGTATATCCCATATTAGAGAGCCTTTATTTTGAACAGGGTTTCATTGCCACAGTGCATGCAGATCAGCAAGGTTTGAATCCATCCCTAAATTAACCAAAACAGAAGTTATTGATTGTGTCAGCTCTGGGTATTTTAAAGTGAATTTAAAAAGTCTGGCATGAGCATCAATTAGATGTGTGAACAAGTCGGGCTTACGCGCACATACTGTATTTTAAAAGCCACCGAGATACGCGCTTATCTCCTGCAGCATGCACATCTTGCGCCAATTTAACCAGGGGCGTGATCTGGGCAGGACATGGGCATTCCGTGGCGAGGCCGAGAGATATATGCACAAATACTTACACACCTGGGGGTGCATCCAGGTCTAGTGCCATGTAAGCTTACTTCTGCTGTGGAGGAGGTGTAAGTTTAAAAATAAAAATCTATATCTGAGAGGTTTTTAAGAGTTTGAGCTAACTGGGGGGAGTGAAGGTTATTGAACTAAGGGGGGTTTGGAGGAGCTAGATCTTACCTGGATGAACTGATGGCAGAACTGGTGAAACCTGCAATGGTGAGGGTGGCGCGCCCTTTTTAAAATCCCTCAACACATGCAATAGAAGCAGGATGTGTGGCCATGTTCACGCCCACGTAAAATTAGGCACGTGTGTGTGGCCAGGGTATTTTATAATGTGTGCAAGTTATACAATGGCCATGTCCCTAGGTGCACGCCGATGCACATGTGCCAATGTGTGCCCACGTACCGGTTTGAAACTTACCATTCCTGTCTACTGATGTGACAAGTTTCATATGATCTTTAAGCTTTGATGGTGCCTGTGCAAAATTTGAAAAATTTGATGTTGCTGTAGTCTTATTGAAAGAAAATCGGAGGCCTGTTGCCTCCGTCTCTTCTGATAGCCAAAATATTGGCTCTGCATGGTAAACTTGAGCAGTAGTACGCAATCCAGTTCCTTGGGCATACCTTGCCAGGTTATCTACAATGAATATGCATGAGATACACTGCCTCCATTTGCAGCTGCAAAGATTAAGTGTTCAACAGGCATGGACATAGTTTAAAAATACAATCCTAGATGTGCAGTCCAGATGAATTCACGCATTAAGAAAGGTGGAAGAAAGGCAAAATGATTACCGGCATGGTTAACAGATGAAGTAAAAGAGGCTATTTTAGCCAAAAAAAACCTTCCTTCAAAAATAGGAAGGGTCCATCTGAAGAAAATAGGAAAAAGCATAAGCATTGTCAAGCTAAGTGTAAAACATTTGATAGGACAGGTGAAGAGAGAATTTGAAATGAAGTTGGCCATAGAGGCAAAAACTCATAAAAACTTTAAAAAATATATCCGAAGCAAGAAACATTTGAGGGAGTCGATTGGATCATTAGATGACCGAGGGGTTAAAGGGGCTCTTAGGGAAGATAAGGCCATTGCAGAATTCTTTGCTTCTGTGTTTAATAATTAGGATATTGGGGAGATACCAGTTCCAGAGATTGTTTTCAAGGGTGATGAATCAGATGAACTGAACCAAAACACTGTGAACCTGGAAGATATAGTAGGCCAGATTGACAAACTAAATAGTAAATCACCTGGACCGGATGGTATGCATCCTAGGGTTATGAAGGAACTAAAAAATAAAATTTCAGATTTGTTAGTTAAAATTTGTAACCTATTATTAAAGTCATCCATTTTACTTGAAGACTGGAGGGTGCCCAATATAACTCCAGTATTTAAAAAGGGCTCCAGGGGTGATCCGGGAAACTATAGACCAGTGAGCCTGACTTCAGTGCTGGGAAAAATAGTGGAAACTCTTCTAAAGATCAAAATCACAAAGCATTACAAAGATGGATTTACCCAAGGGAAGTCTTGCTTTACAAATCTGCTTCATTTTTTGGAAGGGGTTAATAAACATGTGGATAAAGGTGAATCAGTTGATGTAGTGTATATGGATTTTCAGAAGGAATTTGACAAAGTCCCTCATGAGAGGCTTCTAAGAAAACTAAAAAGTCATGGGATAGGAGGCGGTGTCCTTTCGTGGATTACAAACTGGCTAAAAGACAGGAAACAGAGTAGGATTAAATGGTCAATTTTCTCAGTGGAAAAGGGGTAAACAGTGGAGTGCCTCAGGGATCTGCACTTGGACCGGTGCTTTTCAATATATTTATTAATGATCTGGAAAGGAATACAAGTGAGGTTATCAGATTTGCAGATGATACAAAATTATTCAGAGTAGTTAAATCACAAGCAGATTATGATACATTGCAGGAGGACCTTGTGAGACTGGAAGATTGGGCATCCAAATGGCAGAAGGAATTTGATGTGGACAAGTGCAAGATGTTGCATATAGGGAAAAATAACTCTTGCTGTACTTACATGATGTTAGGTTCCATATTAGGAGCTACCACCCAGGAAAAAGATCACAACATCATAATGGATAATACTTTGAAATTGTCGGCTCAGTGTGCTGTAGCAGTCAAAAAAAGCAAACAATGTTAGGAATTATTAGGAAAGGAATGGTTAACAAAATGGAAAATGTCAATGCCTCTGTATCGCTCCATGGTGAGACCGCACCTTGAATACTGTGAGCAATTCTACACCGCATCTCAAAAAAGATATAGTTGTGATGGAGAAGGTACAGAGTTGGGCAACCAAAATGATAAAGGGGTTGGAACAGCTCCCCTATGAGGAAAGGCTAAAGAGATTAGGGCTTTTCAACTTGGAGAAGAGACGACTGAGGGGGGATATGATAGAGGTCTTTAATATCGTGAGAGGTCTTGAACGAGTAGATGTGAATCGGCTATTTACACTTTCGACTAATAGAAGTACTAGGGGTCATTCCATGAAGTTAGCAAGTAGCACATTTAAAACTAATCGGAGAAAATTCTTTTTCACTCAATGCACAATTAAGCTCTGGAATTTGTTGCCAGAGGATGTGGTTAGTGCAGTTAGTGTAGCTGGGTTTAAAAAAGGTTTGGATAAGTTCTTGGAGGAGAAGTCCATTAACTGCTATTTATCAAGCTGACTTAGGGAATGGCCTCTGTTATTACTGGCATCAGTAGCATGGGGGGGTCTTAATGTTTGGGTACTTGCCAGGTTCTTGTGGCCTGGTTTGGCCGCTGTTGGAAACAGGATGCTGGGCTTGATGGACCGTTGGTCTGACCCAGCATGGCAATTTCTTATGTTCTTATATAAGCAAATCTATCTCATGCATATTCATTGTGGATATTCTGAAAATCAGACTGTCTGGCTGTGACATCAGGACTAGGCTCTGATGTGAAGTAAGACAAAAAACTTCACTAAGAAAGGGATTCCTTCCTGAACTAAGGTAAGGCAGTCAGCACAAGGTATAGGCATATTTTAGCATGTAATTCATGTTTGCTGAATGTTACTGAGAAGGAATTCTTCATGGGTTAGTAGTTAACTAAGAGGACAGTAAACATGTTAAAAACAAATTTTAAGGGTGATTCTAGAGCATACGTGGGACAATTTGGGAATAATATGCAAAAGTATTCTGAAATATAAGCAGCCAAATCCAAAGATAGGCTGAATTGAGGAGGAATTTATTTTTTGTCATCTTTTTTGTGCAGGTGGAGAATGCACAAGCTTTCGTCTGGCTGTCACAGCTCCGTCATCGCTGGGATGATGAGAAGAAACACTGCTTTGGAAACATTTGTGATGCACAGTTCCTGTACTCCTATGAGTACTTGGGCAACACCCCTCGTCTAGTCATCACTCCCCTGACAGACAGGTACAGCGGGAAGGCTATGTTTGTCTGAGGGCTATAACTCCCCTAGAAAGCATGTATGGTGAGTGTGAGGCTGTGCACTTCTGAGGTTTCATCTTATCACACACAAGTGCTGTGTTGGATCACACCAATGATCCAGCTTGGCACTTATGAGCCCAGCATCCTGTCTCTGACAGTGGACAATCCAGATTACTTGGAAGTACCCAGCAAATACGAATAGGAAATTCATTATCTGTTCATTTATATAAGTATGCTTGGCTAATAATTGCTAATGAACCTGTCCTCCAAAAACTTGTCCCAGCCTTTCTAAATTATAGCTAACCAATAGGTGAGCAAACCAAAACCTTAGGGTAAATACACACACAGAAAGAGGATGGCAAATTTCACAAAGGATGATAAGCTCTTAAATTTGTAATCCCAGTTGGTAAAAAAAAAAAAAAAAGAGGAATATCAGAAGTAGGGAGACTCTGTTATACCTTTTTTCGTGCAAACCTTTTTTTAAACCAAAGTATGCTATTAGCCTTGACCACATCCTCTGGTAACACATTCCACAACTTAATTGTCCATTGCCTACAAAATGTATTTTCTTAAATTTGTTTGTTACCATTTTCATGGAGTTTCCCTTAATCTTAGTACTGTTTAATAGAGTAAGCAACCATTCCCTATGAACACATTCTATCCCCCTCATGATTTTATAAACCTCTTCCTTTTCTTTCTGCTATATTGGTCCAGAATGATTGGGTTTAGTCTCTAATCCAGCTGATGGAGGCAGAGAGCATTTTTTTTTTTTTTTTAAATAAACTGTGACATCCATTGAACCAGTATTTTCTTTTTCGAACTGATGGAGCAGCAGTATTTATCTTTTTGGTCTGGCATATGATTTGAATTTAATTTTTTTTCTTTTTTTAAATGCATGGGCCATGCATCTCTAATTTTTTATAGAATAGTGAGCCAATGTTTTGTTGAATCCTCTATTGGGAATGAGTGCTTTTGTTTGAGCCAATTTAGAGCATAGGTACATATATTAAGGTAAGGAGGAAGAGAATCCTCTATGAAACTTTTCAAACCTTCCCTACCTTTCTTTACTTGTTTAAAAAATAAAAAGGAACAGAGATGACGTTTGAACCTCAAAAAGTAAGACTTGAGAGCATTCATCCAGAGAGTTTCTAATCATTTTAAAATTATTCTAACCTTCATCGCAGAGATCTTCAGGCCATTTTAAGCCCTCCTTATGTTGATCATTATTGCTGTAGTTCTCCCTGAGGCAGCAACAGAACAGCCATGCCAGGCAGTATAGCGTGCTGTGCTTAACATTGTGGCAATTAAAACATGGAGGATGCATTAAAAAGAGAATCTAGGGCCTTTAACAAGCTCTAAAGTTAAGATAAAACAGTTATCTGTTTACCCTGAATCATTTGAATCAACAATTTCATTTGTTGATTTTTGAATGGCGGACATTTTGAGAACAAAGCACTGCACAGGTGCAGATAAAAATCACAACCCACCAGTTTTGAAGCCTGGACCTTATGTCAAAATGGGATCGGTCATATCAGATAGCAATCCTTTTCACAAATGTTTGTTTAAAAGAGTTTTTCAGATTCCTTATATAGAATTCTGTGCAATGCAAGCAGAAGATTTAGATGCTTTATCTCTAGTAATAGAGAATCTTCAGGAGCATTTGGCACTGTGTCTATGTAAACCTCATAAGGGACTGATGCAATACTGTGTACTGAGCCGAGCGCACTGTTAAACTGCAGTCTGACGCGGGTAGAATAGGCACTAATCAATCCCCTAATGCACTAAGGGGATTAACGCATATTCAACGAGCGTCCAACGTGGAGTGAATCTAATAGTGCTCGTTACATGCAAATGCATGTGAATGAGGCTATGAGGCATTCACTCCCAATGCAAAAAAGAAAATGTGCATCTCGGACGCACATTTAACTGTCATCTATTAACGCCTGCCAGGAGCAGGCGTTAATAGCTGTGCACATCAAAAAAGACAAAAAATAAAAGAAATAAAACAAAAAACCCCAAATTGACAGTCAGACCCATCACGAAAACCGACGCTGAGTTTATCGGCGTTGGTTTTCGTGACAACTGTTCGCCGCTGAAAACCAACGCTGGGTTTATCGGCGTCTGTTTCCCTTACTGCCGTACACCAGTCATGAAAACCGATGCTGAGTTTATTGGTGTCGGATTTTGTGACCAGCGTACGGCAGTCACGACCCCCTCATTTAAATATTGCATGGTGGGCGCCTGGGGCGCGTTAAGTGAGCGGGCGCTGAACAGTCAGCGCCCGCTTTCTACACAAGTTTATTTCTTCGTTTCCTAAGATTTTTAAAATCGTCAAAGGAACTTATTTAAAAAAAAAAGGTCCTTAAGCAATAGATCTTTCTATTGCAGGGATGGAGGAGGAATTTGGGGAGAACAGTTTGGATTCCCCAGTAGAAAGGGAAATTTTTCTTGAGCGGAAAAATTTTTTCCTGTAATCTCTCCCTGTTTCATAAAGGAGTGTCTGCAGCATTAAATTTATAGGATAATTCTTCCATAACTGTGATCTGTTTTTTTTTATCCACTTTGTGAACAAAAAGGTAAGGCGGTTTAATTCTGTTAGTCTCTGATATGGTCATAGTTTTATTTGGGCCCAGTTTATATGACCACCAAAAATTGTCACAAGTCCATTGAACTTGGGTACACAATATGGATGGAGAAGCCCAAACTGCAATATAGCAATGAAAATCAAAGGTAAAGAAACAAGTTTTAATGTTCATCAGTTTATGCTGTTCACACAAAGGGGCCAATGCAATATCATGCATGCAAAAAGCAGCCGTCCCACTTGGATGCACGTTTTTTGAACGCCCGGACATCCCCTTTCTTGGGCATTCGATTTAATAGTCTAATGAACTGTTGCGCTAAAAGGGCCACACAGTGGATAATTTGCCCGTCCCTAGCGTGTCCATGGCCATCGAGTGCCCAGGAGAAGTGGCTGTGCACAGGTAAGGAAAACGGACTCTCAATTTTCTGAGCGTCCGTTTTCCTAACCAGTGCACAGACAAGGGTTAGGAAAATGGATGCTTGTAAATTGAGTGTCCCTTTTCCTAACCTGACAGCTGTCAGTTTGTTTTTTTTTGCAGCTTTCTGTGGTTCTTCCTGCTTAGTATCACAACAATATTAAGTAGGAAGAACCACAAAAAAACTGTAGTTTTTGCTCTTCTGAGCATGGCTTGGGGTGCCTCAAAACTTAACACCAGGTCTGGGCTGGCATTAAAATGTGCGGCTGGCATGCACATTTTTTTTTTTTTTTTTACATCAGGGGTACTAGATAATAGCCTCATCAACATGGCATTTGCATGTGATGAGTGCTATTAGCTACATTCCGGTATGAACGCGTGTTTTGGACAAGCTAATCCCGATATTGCATTGAGCGTATGTCTAGCATGTCCAAAATGCGAGTCCAGCCACGCATTCAGCTGTGCGCTGAGCTCAGCACACGATATTGCATCAGCTCCAAAGAGTTTATTATAGTTCCAACAACAGTTATTTCAACATTAAAACCTGTTCTCTTACTTTTGATTTTTACAAGTCCATTGAAACCAAAGTATAGCACAGGACATCAGTCTTGTCACATTTAATTAGTGCTGAAGAACATAGCACAGACACAACTGATGCCTGAAGCATGAGACCATATCAGAGCTGAAGCATGGTGTTGTATCGCAGGCTAGTTCCTGAGCAGTTATCAGCTCAAAAGAACAGCACAGTAGCTATATTGGCTCCGAAAGCACAGCACAGAAGCCATATTGGCACCAAACGTTAGGCACAGACACAACGGCGCTGAGGAGAGATGCAGCAGCATGAACTCTGAAAAACGCTGAAGATTTACTACTACTACTTCTCAACGTTTCTATAGTGCTACTTGGATGTACACAGCACTGTATAAACAACACATGAGAGACAGTCCCTGCCACAATAGAGCATACGATCTAATCAAGACAAACAGGGCAAAAGAGTCTTGGGGAGTTTCATATAGTAAGACAGTAGTTAAAATTAGTTAATGAGACTGAAAGTGGACAATCAGGCTTAAGATTTAAAAAGCAGTCTCAAAAAGGTGGGTTTAACCAAGGTGAGAGAGACTGCATGATACCCAGCTTAGGAAGTCTATTCCAAGCATTTGGTGTAGTCAGGTGAATTGTATGCTGTTCCTTGCATGCTACCTAGTAAGGGGCTGGAGCAAGAAACAGAGGGTTGTTTTCTGCTACCTAAAATTCAGGGCACCACCCAATAAATTCATCAGGGAAGAGCCTTGTGTGCTTATGCTGATAGATAAAAGCTGCCCTGCTGATAATGCCTCTTTAGGCTTGATATCTAGGACAGCTGTCCGCCCCCCCCCCCCCCCTCCTAATCCCAACCCTGCTCAAGGATATCTTCTGCAAAAGGAAACCTTAAATGGTTTTACAGCACCTTAGCTGTTCAGATGGAATGTTAACACAACTGTCTTATCTGGGCTGGGGCTGAGATGTCAAGTTCAAAAATAACATTCCAGTAAGTACAAGTCGCTTGCGAGTTTTCTATTGGTTTCCTATAGCGTTGATACTTGCTTTAAGAGTGTTCAACGGCATTTGATAGATGAACTGCCAGGATTTGATACAGGGCATGTCTATGTGTATATATTGAAGAGAGCTAATGCAAGTACTGTCCCCTCTGGCAGACCATTATTTAGTGCTTGTCTTCAGCTGGTCTTCTCCCCAAGGTAAACATGGAACTTATAGCTTCTGCTCAAAGTTCTAATGACCCTGCTAGATTTGACACTGAATAACTCTTGTTTCAGTAGCAAGCCTCACATGCTGATGATAAATCTATGAAGAAGCCACTTTGAAATCCTGCTTGAATGTGGGCAGTAAGTGAAAAAAAAAAACAAAACCTGGTCAGAACAACAACTTCCCTTTCTAAAGCCCACCTGCTCTTGTCTTCAAATGAAAAGGGGAAAGAGAAACTTGAACAAATGCTAACTGGTGGAACACGCAATGAAGCATGTTTGTTTATTTTTTGAGGACATGAAACATGAATATAACCCTGGAAATCAAAAGAAATAGGCCCTAGGAGGATGGGAGTTGGGCTCTACTCTGCAAACTGTTTTATAGGATGAACTGATGGATTAAATAATGCTGGCTATAAATATTTAAATAAAAAAATATACTGTCCAGACCTAGAATCTTGATGAGGCTGTATTGTACACACTGAATTCGGAATCATATTTCTTTATTGGCATGACAGTTTTACATGTTGCCAAAGTAATATATAGAATAATTAAAATAAAAGGGTAGGAAAAGTGGAAAATTCAAATTTTAAGAAGGTCTATCCGACATTGGCAAATGACAGCATGGACTCCGACATGCCCTTCTAAGGTCAAAGCTGCCAGTGCATATGTAATTTGCTACTCAGAACTGGTATTTTCTGTCATTGAGAATTTCCGCCTTTTGGGATCAAAAGAAGCACAAAGCTGGGTGGATTTTTTTAGGGCTTCAGGTTGCTCCAAACAGATGGCAAGAACACTGATTGAACAATGAAAATTCAATGACTTTGTGCAAGAACTTAGCATCGATGGGGAGCACCACCCTACCCTGGTAAAATTTAGTATAAGATGAATAAGTCACTGATACATGGAGTTCACAATCTCTGCAGAGATTTTCACCAAAAACTGTGACATTTTAGGTCTGGGTCTTGAATTTACACAGGTGTGAGAAATATGAAAGGAGGCCTTCTTCAGCTTAAAGCAAGATTTAGAAGAAAAAAAAAGCCACTAACCAGAATCAAGAATTTATTAACACAATATCTCCTCCACATACGCAGTCAGTGCTTCAACAGAAAGAAAACTTTAGTCCACCTTTAGGCCATAGAGGGTGAATCTGCTTCCTGAATGAAGTTGGTAGCATAACTGAAACAATGCCATGCTTATTAAAACTGTACTGTGACTAGTACTAAACTTCCAATGTATGCTGTTCCCTGAATCTTTGCTTTCTTTAGAGCAGTGGTTCTCAAACCTGTCCTGGAGGATCACAAGCCAGTTGGGTTTTCAGGCTATCCCCAATGAATGTACATGAGATAAATTTATATGCACTGTCTCTATAGCATGCACATTTTCTTATGCATATTCATTGTGGATATCCTGAAATCCTGACTAGATGGATGTCCCCTAGGACAGGTTTAGGAACCACTGCTCTAGAGATTATTGCCATGGACTACAATCTTCATCTCATCATCTCAGATCTTCTCCTCCCAAGGCAACTTCAATTTGGAAATAATTCCTGGGGTCACTGGTTTTAAAAGGGCTATCAAGTCATGTTTTTAGTTTCAGGAGAGGAAGAACTGTCTCCTTGTTAAATATTGATACAGGAGAACTCAAATTATTAGAATTTAAATTTAAAAAAAAAGTAACAATTTAGCCTGCAAGAGTGTGTTTTAAATGAAAGCATTAGGAAGGAATTTATTTCAATAAATCATTACAACGTATCATGTCCATATCAGTGCAGGTATTGGAGTTGGACGTATGTAATAAATTGTACTTGATACCTTTTCCCATATCAACTCCACCAGGGATGGATACCAGAATGATGATGATCTTAGCAAAGGACATAGAACTCCAAGAAACTCCAATATCATGGATATGATCTCTTTGGAGGATGTCAATAGTCAATAAACTTATATTGGAAAAGAAACTGTGCATAGCATAGGGCTTCTTTTATCTATATTAAACCCAAAATATCAGCTAAAGAATCTCAAAGAATGATTTGGATTAAGCCATCAGAACTAAATTCCTTGCATCTCAATAAAAGCTGTTTGGACACACAGTATAAGAAACAATTGAGCTCCTAGCAGATGAAAATATCCTCTTATCCTTATCTAATAAAATGAGTCATTCCTTACAGATAAGCTTCACACAATATAGTAACAGACTGATACAGTACGGTGTGCTCAGCCGAGTGCACTGTTAGCATGCGATTGGCTGTGTATTTTCAATGCACGTCTATTACCCCTTATACAGTAAGCATGTCGAAAACACGCGGCCAACCCCCCTCCCGAAAACTAATAGCACTCATCACATGCAGATGCAGAAAAGTGTATAGAAAAGCAGAAAATACTGCTTTTCTGTACATCCTCCAACTTAATTTCCTAGCAATATTAAGTCGGAGGAACCAAAATTTAAAAAAAGGCTGCCCGCCTGTCAGCGGTTAGCAAAATGGACACTCAATTTTACCAGCATCAGTTTTCCTATCCTGCGGCTGTCAGCGGGTTCGGAAACCGACACCGGTAAAATAGAGCGTTGGTCATTGTCTACCGCTAATAAGGAGGCACTAGGGACGCGCTATTGTCCCTAGTGCCTCCTTAGCGCACCACCTCATTTAAATACTGAATCGCACACCCAGCAGATGAAGAACAAAATGGGCCTTCTAGTCTGTCCAGAAAGCTTTCTGTTAAGGTTAGTAGCGACTACTGCTCCGTGCAGGATACCCCAGTCCTTCTGTTAAGGGTAGTAGTGAAGTGACTGCTGCTCAGTGCAGGCTTACCCCCAAGAAAGTTAAACAGTAAGATTAGGTGGACAGATTTGTATGCGATAGTGCTACTGCAGTGGCAAGTATAATCGAGCAGGGCCAAACCTACAGTTGAGGGATATCCAAGGTTACAAATCATTATTTCCTGCACTTCATATTGAGTGAAGTAAAAAGAAAAAAAAAACTTTAATGACAATTCCTGAAGCCAAAATCTTTGAGGTGTATCAGTACAATTCACAATTTGCAAAATGCAACTATGATAGTTTTTCTGCGGAAGCAAGGATTGAGGCATCAGTGGGATAGTTGCATTAATACAGACTTGGCTAAAGGGGGGGGGGGGGAACTTGATGTGTATGTTTTCCCATTCATGGCCCCTTGATGGGCCATATTTCAAGATAATAAAAAAAACAAACCATAGGTGGTACTAGTAGTGCAGAATTGGCACAGGCAGCCACCTTATTCAAGTCTAATGAGATAAAACATCAATCATTCTCTAAAGTTTCTAGGAGTCAAAGGTTTTCAAATCCAAGCTACAATATCATTGGTGGACCAATTTCCATTTTAGTCTTACAACATGTCTCTAGAGAGGTTAAGTTAGTTAAGAAAGGCTATTCATCCTTTGTAATATCCCTACTATAAAAAAGCACCATTAGCATATTTTCAGGTATGGTTTTCTTTTGAATCATATTGCAAAGTTTCATCAAACTCAGCTAGGCATGCGGATATTTCTGCTGATTTAGCCTCCCTTCATAAAGGGTATAGAAAAGATTAAAGATGCAGGTATCCATAATAAGTAACAAAGGAAAAATTAGGGGAAATTGTTTTAAAGGAGTTAAAGCCAAGCTAGAGAGTGGTTTTATCTACAATGGATTCTAAATTTGTCCATGATACTATGTAAAAGACAACAGTTAAAGATCTTATTTTAAAATCAAATATTCTAATGTCAACTATTTCGGGAAGACATATTATGGTAATATGGATACCTTGTAGAGTTCGTTTTTAAAGTAATTTGCCAATACAAATACAATTAATCTAATATTAGCCAGTAGAGATCTCTACTTTCATTTCAAACAATTTCAGTTTTATTTGAATTTTTAAAATAGAGTGTATGGGAAAGATTAAGTCCTTAAGGTACTTAAAATTAAGCAGAATTTTACTGAGAATCTTAAGTCAAAAAATATTTTTCAGTGAAGTCAGATACATTTTTCATTTTATTTGGAGGAATATAAAAAGTTCAGGTGACATCCAAACCAACTGTAGCAGGTTGAATAAAGGAGAAGATAAGTACAACATATATGTTAACAGAAAATCAGGTTCTTAGAGTAATCAGAGCATGTTCAATTAGAGTTCAATCATCTACTTGGGCGTAATGTACATCCTGCATAGATTTGTGAAGCCACCATGTGATCCATGTGATCCACTTTGCATTCACTTTACTACAGATTGAATGTTCTCAGGAATGATTATAAAGCATGTATTCTAAAAGCAAGTTTAATATCCTCCCACCCAGAATAATTGGGCTTTGGTACTTCCCAATCATTCTGGACTGGTATAGCAAAAAGAAAAGGAGAAATTTATATTTTCCCAATAATTTCCTTTCTTTTTTCTGCCACACCAGTCCAGAAACCCACACTGGAAGAGAGAAACTTTATAAAATAAGTCTCTAGCATTTTTCAGAGAGGATCTCCCTCTTCTTAAAAAAAACAACAAACCCCCCCCCCCCCCCAAAAAAAAATTTTCTGTTTAGGGTATATGGGCCATTCATTAGTTTTCATTATGCTTTGTCAGAGGAATACTGGTTTAATCCAGTCTGTGCTCAGTGGATATAGTGATGTCACAGTTTGAAAAAAAAAAAGAATGGTTTCTGCTTCTATAAGCTGGATGAGGGACTGAACCTAATCATCCCAATCATTCTAGACTGGTGTAGCAGAAATAAAGGAAAGGAAATTATCAGGTAAGTACATATACATTTCTTATTATATATCCTCTGAGTCATCTTGTTTCGAAGTTGAAGAGCTCCAATCTATTAAGTTTTTCTTCTTAAGGAAGCTGATCCTTATTATTTTTGTTGCTCTTCTCTATAATTGTAATAGTTCTGCTATATCTTTTTTGTGATGGGGTTCTCAAAACTGCACACAATAAAAGCTTGGATATACCAGAGGTAGGAAACTCCAGTCCTCAAGTTACACAAACAGTCTGGTTTTCGGGGTATAAAAAATGAACCTACTTGAGATATATTTGCATAAAATGGAGGCAGTGATTGCAGATAACTCATGCATGTTCATTGTGAATAACTTGAACACTAGACATATTTCTGGCACTCGAGCACTGGAGGTCTCCATTGACAAGTAGGGCTGAAAGCCATGGCATAAGAACATAAGAAATTGCTATGCTGGGTCAGATCAAGAGTCCATCAAGCACAGCATCCTGTTTCCAACAGAGGCCAAACCATGCTACAAGAACCTGGCAAGTACCCAAACACTAAGATGCATAACATCATTCTACAGCACTGAATGGGGACCCTTCTCTCTAGCTCAGTAGAATTTAATATTGAATACGTACAGGAATTCCCATGCTCTTGCTGCCTCATGACCCCTTACCCTCTTTTTCTGTTTAATTGGACTTTATTCTTCACAAGATTTTATTCTTCTAACTTGCTTCAAGCTGCCTAGCTGCCTTGGCAGTCCCTCAACAGCACTTTTCAATGCTACCAAAATAGATTTAAAAAAAAGATGTTTGACTTCAAGAAGGCCACTTCCAGTGGCTTCAAGGACTGTGTGGCCACAAGATGTCCATCACAGACTGCTGCAACTCAGATTCAGACTCAGAAAATTGCTATCTTTGTGGCTGGATGTTACCAATATTCCAGAGGAACAGGGCCTGGAGGCTGAAAGAACTTTGCAGGTCAGTGAAAAGTCAGTCACTCCTCAAAGTGGAACCTCTTTGGGCTCCCTATAAGGTGAGTTGAGCATGGCTCCCCCAACTGTGGTGCCAGATTCCGGATCTGCTGTAGTTCAGGGGTTAAGCAAGATGTAAAAGTGTTGGGAGTAGTCTCTCTCTGCACTCGTGGGACTGCTACTCCCTCCTTGCGGGACTTGTTGATGCAGAAAAAGAAACACCATGTGTTAGAGCTGATGGTGCAATCCATGCACTATAGCATAAATCTGCATTGAAGCAGGGATTGTTGAAGCATGAGCCCTCGGCGCTGTAGACACATTGGACCATGCACTATCATTATCTATGCACTCAAGGCAGAAACAAAACTTGATGTGTCCTGGAGGAGATTCCTTACACTTAATCTTCCACTATGTTGGCATCCTTGTCTCCACCAAAGCCCAAATATTCTCAATTGTGGATTTTGTTTGGAGGCTGCATTGTGCCTCTGGACTCTGTGACCACAGCATAGTTATGTTAGGAAGGAACCCCTTCCTGGAGTCCAGTAGGAGTTTTTCAGGAGGGTGACATTATACTGGTTTCAGAGGAGGCTGTCTCTTCCCAATCCTCCTTATACCAAGTGGCTAAACTGATGAAGACTTTCTTTATCTCATTGGGGGTAGTGACAAGGAGGGCACCCTTCAACTTTTCTTGTCCAGAATGTTGGATTTGTTCCCCGGGGAGAGTCCCTCTCGCCTCCATGCCGCAGGAGCTCTCATTAGAAGTCCCAGTGGTGGGATCAAGCTCTTATCAGTTGGGCGTACCATCCCTCTCTGAGGAAGAATCTAGTTAGGAGAGAGCATGGGACAACACATTTGGAGCATGTCCTGGGAGTATTCTCTGACGAGAAGACAGTGGACCCTACCCTGATCACCTTTATCTTCATCAGGTTGTGGGATAGTATTCCTCTATTGTTTGGCTCCGAGAAAAAGGTCAGTGGGGATCCCCTGAAACCCCTTATCTGATCTGCTGCCCATTCATCTCCACCAAATGACCTCTTGTACTTGAAATTCCTGTACAAGCTTGGCAAAGCAATCTGAGTCCACATCTGTAGGTCCAAAGATCCCTGTGCCGAAGTCTTTGGACTACTTTAAACTTTGGAAACAACTTTCAAACCTGCAGTGATCTTGATTCAGTCAGTTCTGTGAGATTTACTAATGAGAATGTGGGTGGATCCTGGCTGCAGTCGGGCACTCCTGCCTGCAGGGGCCCTCGGTGGGTTGCAGTCTGAACTGCACAGGCTTTTGCCTTGAAGACTCCATGATACAGCATTGCAATGTCTTAAGCCTGCGTTACTGGTTATACCTTGCCTCTTCTTGGAGTTTTCTGTATTCCATGTTTGTAGTCATTCTAGTTCTGCCTTGCCACAGTCCATAGCATTGTTGGCTTTCTGTTTGCTTTGCCTTTTGTTTTTAGAGTGGCATCAGTATTGTGCTTCCCTGTCTATTTAGTTCCCTTTGGCCCTATGAAGTGGCCTGCTATTATGTTTTTCTGTCTGTCCCATCTTACATTTTGTGCATCTGTGTATATTTGTAAGCAACGTTCTGTTCCTTGTTTTGCTGCCTTATTGGATGCCACCCTGTGCACCTCCAGCTAAGTCCTGCTGGCCACAAGAACATGAGGGCTCAACCTGAAGGGGAGGTAGCCAATACAAGCAGAAGACTCTGAGGCCTGGCCAACCCTGTTTGAGTCCCGTGCTTCTCCTGTCTTGGGGTTATCCTATGACTAGCCGCCGTGGCCTGACAGCCACATGGAAAAATGGCACTCCACCAGATAGATACTAACAATATGGATTTGGAATTTTTCATCGATAAGCAGTCTGAATTAGCCATGATCTTAGGGTTGACACCATCTGGTAGCAATGAATGAACTTCTCTATCTTAGCTAGTAGGGCTTTTTGGCTCAATTGAGCATGTGCAGGAATTCCTCCACAGGTCTATTTCTATGCAGTCATCTGTCTTTCATCCATATGGGAGCACGGACAGATTTCTCTCTCTCTTTCCTTCATTTTTCACCTAAAGGTGTATCTCTCTATTTTTTTTATATTTGCTTCACAGCAGTCTCCAAAATGGCACTTAGTGCTGCCCTCCCTCCCCCCCTCCCCCAAAAAAAGAAAAGTGGAACTGTCTGCCAAAAAACTAGTAAGCAGTTTCAAGGCGTGTGAGTGCAGGTGACTGATGTCCGTAACCGACAACCATGATGCAAGTGAGTGAGGGGGACAAACAAGTGAGTAAGAGGATTGTAGGGGTTGTGGGGGAGAGAATGTGAGAGGTTGTGGGGTCTGAGTGAAGGGGATCAAAGGGACTGCAAGGAATGAGATAAGATTGGGGAGGACAAACTGTAAGTTAGATAAATGAGTGAAGGGAAAGGGATAGGAGGGTGTTTGATGAGGGGAGAGAGCGAGTAAGGATAGCATGTGGACATTACTTCTCCTACAAGGAGGCAAAGAGCTGTATGTATGGTTTGAATTACTGTCCGAAGATACTGAGTAGAACAGGTAGTACATATCAGTCTTTCTCCACCTCCCCAAGACAGAAGATAACCAGCTGATTCTGACTCAGAGGAGGCCTATGCCTTACTGGCCAAGGAGGGAGAGGAGGAGAGTTGCTGTAGAGGATAATTATCCGGAGAGAGTGAATTAGTGACTATCGGAGTTGGGGGTACTTGAGGACCACCAGTGATTGGGGATGAGACTTAGGTGTTCTAGGACCGTAGGAGGAATCATGGTAGGGTGGGACAGGGCAGGGGGAATGGAGAGGGCTTGGGATGGAAAACCAAGATCACAAGAGCAGAGAGATGGAGGAGGGTAGAAAGAAAGGGGTGCCTTCCTCTGCACTCAGGCAGGCCAATCCACACAAGTGGGTTATGTACCTCTACCAGCAGACAGATGGAATAAAACAGACTTGCTGATATCACGAACATATAGCCCTGCCCTGATGTCAGCCTGCCAGCATTCTCCATCTCCAGCAGATGGTGGACATACATCTCCCTACTGGGTATTGCTTGTTGTAAAATAAATAAATAAAGACAAAAGGAAAGAAGGGTAAGGATACAGGCACCGGGACTGGAGCACCTTGATCTTCAGAATGAAGGTGTGAGGGCTCACCTATTGGTGCAGGAGATAGGCAGTTATCTATCTCTCTCTTCAGAGGTGGATCCAGATTATGATGGACCAGTGGTTCCTGGACATGGTGAGGGACGGCTATGTTCTAGAATTTCCTCAAATTCATCTGGATGTCTTTATGGTCTCTCCATGCAGCACTCTACAGAAGAGAGTGACAGTGGAGACTACGTTAAGGAGGCTGTTGGATTTGAAGGCTTGATTCCTATTTCCAGATTGCAGGAAAATCCATTTATTTTGTCATTCCCAAGAAAGAGGAGGGGTCTTGTTGGCCCATCCTGGGTCTTAAAGGTATCAATCAGCATTTGTGTGTGACTCATTTCCGAATGGAAACTCTTAAGTTCTGTAACAATGGCAATGCAAACAGGGGAATTTTTAATGTTTCTCAACCTGACTGAAGCATATTCCCATTCACCAGGAACCTCAATATTTTCTACCCTTTTCTATTCTGGGATGTCATCAATTTCAGGCTCTGCCCTTTGGCCTGGCAACTGTGCCTAAGTCCTTCTCCAAGGGCATGGTGGTAGCGGCAGTGGCTCTTCTCAAGGAGTGCATTTTGTCCATCTGTATCTAGATGACTGGTTGAAGAGAGCCACTTGGCTTCTCGCAAGGTGATCTCCTTGCTTCAGGAACTAGGCTGGATGATGAACTTTGCCAAGAGCAGTTTACAGTAGTCTCAAACACTAGAGTATCTTGGCATGCAATTCAATATGGGGCAGGGCAGAGTGTTTCTGCCAGAGGTTTGCATTCAGAAGTTAATTTCTCAGGTTCAGGCCCTGAGAAGAATGATTTGCCTGATGTGGTTTTATCTGCAAGTCCTGGGGTCGATAGCAGCCACATTAGACGTTGTCCCCTGGATGAGGGTGCACATGTGGCCCCTTCATTGCACGTTGCGCTCTCGGTGGAATCCGCAGTCATAGTACATGATGAGATTCCACTTGCTATTAGAGGTGAGCATCCAGTTACAGTGGTGGTTACAAGTGGATCATTCCAGGAAGGGGGTTTTCTTGGAGACACTAGAATGGTTGGTGCTTATGACAGATGTGAACCTTCTGGGATTAGGGGCTCACTATCAAGAGTTGATGGTGCAAGGCCGCTGGAGTGCTGAGGAATGGCAGTGGACCATCAATTGGTTAGATACTTGTGCAGTTCATTTGGTATGCTTGTGGTTCACCGAGAAAATGGAAGCTCGAGCGGTGATGATGATGTCGGATAGTGCCATGATGGTGGCCCTCATCAATCATCAAGGCAGAATAAGAAGCCAACAGGTGTCTGTGGAGGTAGATGCGCTCATGTTGTGGGCAGCGTGTCAGCTCCAGGACCTATGTCTCTCACATTGCTGGGAAGGACAATATTCAGGCCAGCTTCCTCAGCAGGTAAGACTTGGACCCAGAAATTAGCAGATGAAGCTTTTCAACTCAGTGGCTTGCTGGGATCACCTATATCTGAATTTGCTGGTGACCTCTTGCAATGTGAAGGTACCACAGTTCTTCAGTCACAGAAGGGATCTGAGGGCACTAGAGATTGATGCTTTCGTTCAGGTCTGGCCGCAGAGTGGGCTGTTGTATGCTTTCCTACCTTGGCTGATAGGCAAGCTCAGATTGTGAGTTTGACCGAAACTGTAATTCTGGTGGCCCCAGATTGGCATACCATGGCCTCCAGGGCAATCATCAGAGACTTCTGGTGGACAGTCCTCTGACTGCCATTCAGAAAGGATCTATTGCATCAGGGGCCCATTCTGCACAACAGTCCGGTTTGGTTTTGTCTTAGTTTGCCCTTGAGAGGGCTCAGTTGCTGAAGCATAGTTATTCTTCTGCGGTGATTTCCATTTTGCGCCAGGACATTTTCTACATCTCTAGCTTATGTTAGAGTTTGGAAAGTGTTTGAGAGGATGATAACCCTCCACTATCAATGTCCTTCTTTCTAACCTTAACCTTGCACTCAACACAGCCAAGACTGAACTCCTCATCATCTCACTCCAACATAACACTATGACCATCTCCAACGTAAACCCTCCCCCCAAAGCAACAGCCACATCGCAAAATGTACGTGACCTAGGAGTCACCATATACAATCACCTAAACCTTAAGAGATTCGTCAGTTCAATCATGAAAGAGTGTTACTTCAAACTAAACACTCTCAAAAAAACTAAGGCCTCTACTACACTCCAATGATTTCCGCACGGTCCTACAAGCCATAATTTTCACCAAACTCGATTGCTGCAATGCCCTTCTTTTAGGCCTCCCTAAGGCTTCCATCAAATTGCTCCAAAATTCTGCAGCGAGAATCCTTACCAACACTCGCAAGAGAGATCACATTACTCCTATCCTTAGAGACCTCCATTGGCTCCCCATCTCCTTCAGAATCCTCTACAAAACCCTCACAATTATTCACAAAACCCTCCATAATCAGGATATACACTGGCTCCAGAACTCCTTACAGTTTCACACCCCCAAGAGACCCACCAGATCTACCTACAAAGGAACCCTTCGCTCTCCCTCTCCCAACCTCACTCATCTCAACTCCACAAAAGAACGTGCACTATTCATTGCTGGGCCCACTATCTGGAACTCCATGCCCCCTGACCTGCGCCAAGAGCACTGCCTACAGAAATTAAAAAAAAAAAAAAAGCTAAAAACCTGGATTTGCAAGCAGGCTTTCACATAATTCCAACTTCCCATCTCTCCCCTGCTCCTCCTCCCTCTTACCGCCCCTCCGCTACGCCTGCTGCACCTCCTGCTTCATGCCTCTTGCGACTGAAAAATAATTGTAAATATTCCTCCCATGTTGAATCATGTGTGTTGCCTATCCTATTTCTACTTGCTTTTATTAAGCTCTACCGGTTCAATGTACTTCCTTTTTCCTTCTACTTTATTAATCTGTTCTTTGTAAACCGAGATGTGAAAACGAATTTCGGTATAGAAAAACCTCTAAATAAATAAATAAATAACCTTGCTATTTACACCAGCTCTCAAAGTTGAAATTCCTGTGGTACTGGAATTTTTACAGGAAGGCTTGCTTAAAGGCTTGGCCCTTAAAATTCTAAAGGTGCAGGTAGCAGCTCTTCCCATCCAGATGTGTCCAGGTTTTTGAAGGGTTAAGCATCTGCGTCCTCATGGCCACAGGTGCCTCTTTGTGACCTTAATCTAATCTTGAGTTTTTTGGTGGGCTTCACATTTTGGCCACTACATGGCCTCTCTTGATGGCTGCTCATTTTGAAAACAGTTTTTCTTGTAGCAATCTCTTCAGCATGACTGGTCTCTGAGCTGCAAACTTTTTCATGTCGTGAGCCATTTGTATGAATAACTCCAGAGGCTGTACAGCATAGAACGGTACCTTCCTTTTTGCTGAAAAATGGTTTCTAAGTTTCTTTGGAATCGGACTATTTCCTGCCCATGCTGAACAGGGATAGAGATGAAAGTGATTATCATCTGTTGCATGCCTTGGATGTCAGGCAGCATCTGATGTGGTACTTGAAGATTACTAAATCTTTAAGGAAGTCTGATTGTCTGTTTGTGCTCCATGCTGGAGGTAAACAGGGTGAACCGGCAACATCCATTGGGTAAAAGAAGTAATCACAGCCGCCTTTGGGGATGCCAGTGTCCCATTATCTAGACAGGTTAGGGTGCATTCCACTAGGGCTCAGGCAGTATCATGGGCAGAGCTTCAGTTTTCTCCAGTCGAGATTTGCCAAGTAGCAACATGGTCCTCCTTACACACACTTTCTCCAAGCATTACCGCTTTGATGTGGGGCCTAGGAGGATGCGGCCTTTGTACATGTCCTGTTGATGGGATCATGGGCAGCCTCTCGCCCTTTTTTGGTAACAGCTTTGGTTCATCCCACTTGTGTGGATTGGCCTGCCTGAGTGCAGTGGAAGGAGAAATTACTACTTACATGATAATTTCCTTTCCTCTAAGGGAAGGCTGGTCAATCCACAACCCACCCTACTTGCTTTTAGTTTGGCCCTTAGGTTGGACAACAGAGTGCTATTTCTATAACTTTGTTTGCTGGACTGGTAAGTGCCATAAGCAGTCCCTATGGTTAGTGCATGTTAATTATTTTGACTGAGCTCAGTGTTCCCATTTGGTTGGAGTTGAGTGGTTGTCTGTTAATAGTTTTATTCAAGTATAATCAGTTTGTCCATAGTTGGCTTTTGCAGAGAATACTGGCAGGCTGATATTGGCCCAGGGCTATCTGTCCCTGAGGTCGGAGAATCTGTTTTACTCTGTCTTCATCTGCTGGTAGAGGAGCATAACCCACTTGTGTGTATTGGCCTGCTTTCCTTAGAGGAAAGGAAATTATCAGGAAAACAGTAATTTCTCCATTTTCTCCACCCTCCTTACCTCTGTAACTCTCCATCTGCAGCCTCCAACAGAGTTTAACCCCTAGTTGTCATTTGCCCACCAGTGCTTATTGAGCACTGATGGACGAAGAATTCCTTGTGATGAAACACTGGAGGCAGCTGGGGATGAAGGATTGCTGAGATAAGGAGATAGAGTATGAAGAATGTGTTCACATATATTTGTGTGTGTGTATGAGAGACTGTATTTAGTCGAGAGGCACACCTGGCCTCCTTCCCCAGCTCCACAGATAGACTTCCTTTTTGTCTACTAATTAAGCCCTGGTTTCAACCATCAAGCCTACGTGTAGCTGGACGTCTGACTGAGCCTGTGAGACAAGCTGTGCTGCAGTTGTAATACTGAAGACAGAGCTTAACATATCCATTTCAAAAGGGCCATTTTCAACTGTGGGCATTACTCAGCATATGCATGCATAAGTCAGTGCGATAGTTCTGTTACACTGTAAACCGGTATGATCTGTGTACTTTACAGGAATGTCTGTATATAAGAATTCAAAATAAATAAATAAATAAATTTAAAGTTTTATGCTTGTATTTTATAAACTGTGCATTGGAAGCTGCACCATTATATGGTACTATATATCTTCACTCCAAAATTAGGCTGGTATATGTCTATGCACGCATAAGTCTGTAATGGATTTTGTGTGTGATAAATATTTGTAATGTGTGTGTAATAACCCTCAGTTTATGCATGGTGGCAGGTATTTTATAAAGTTAGCTGATGTATGTGCATATGTCACGTGTGAAAATACTTGTGTGTGTACTTCCAAGCACCAGTTGACACAGACTTTCGCCAGTTTACCTATACCCTCTGCCACTTACTCCAGACCCCTCACTCACCCAAAAACCGCAGATGAAAGAGAAGTCAGATTTAATATTGTAACTTAATTAGAAACAGAGAAAAATGATGGCCCATCTAGCCTGCCCATCCACGCCAACTGTTCAGCTTTATAATCCTTTGTGTTTATCCCATGCTTTCTTGAATTCAGATACTACCCTTCTCTCCACCACCTGCACAGGGAGTCTGTTCCATGCATCCACTACCTCTCTGTAAAGAAATATGTCCTAAGATTACTCCTGAGTCTACCCCTTTTTATCCTCATCCCACAACCCCTTGTTGTAGAACCTTCTTTCCTTTGAAAAAGGCCCACTTCTGTGCTTGGAAACTTTGGAGGTATTTAAATGTCTATCATATCTCCCTTATCCTGCCTTTCTTCTAGGGTATATATAGACACTACAAAAAAACAGTGATCCACTAATATATGATCATACCAAGAACAGAACTAACTGTTCTATCACTGTGAATAAAAAATATTTTTCCGTTTGATTTATTAATATCTTGTGTCAGTGCCTACAAAATAAGTGCAGGGACGCCTACACTATATATGAAACCTTCTGCCTTCTCTAAAAAAAAAATTTTTTTAGATGGAATTCTAAACATTTTTTAAAAATATTGGTCCACTTATTGTGTAGGCACTGAAGATAATAACGAAACTGACAGAAGATATTAATAAATCAAATAGAAAAATAATTTTTCTTCTAGGGTAGCCATGTTTAGACCTTTATCTGGCCTCATATGCTTAAGAATGAAGACTACTGATCATTTCTATGTTTCTATGAATGTTTCATTGAGTGCTAGTTTACTGCTGTGTTGGAGAGGAATTGGTGGATGTTTGGTTCCATTCTTTCTCTTTGGGGCAGCCCTGGATTTGTCAGGCACCATTATGTCTATGCCTAGGGCAGCAGGCTGGCTAAGATTTGCTGCCTTCCACCTCTGTCAGCAGAAAACAAATCTTCTGCTACCCTGAAACTGCCCCTTATAGGAAGTGGGGGTGAGGGCAAAAGCATCAAAAGTGCCTAGGTGCAGCAAAATCCTAAATCTGTCCCTGCTTTGAGATGGGTCCATTTGTTTACTGCTTCATGAGGGTATTATTCTTCACGGCCCCCCTTAGCTAAGCTCATCGTTTTTTCATAGGCATTTTTCATGTCACACTACAAGGGCTCTGTTGCTCACTGCTTGCTCAGGTGTTAACCCTTCTGCACTATGCACCCACTTAGGTGCAAGTTCTGCATCCTCCTTGAACTTTTCTAGTGTGAGCTAATGAAGGTCCCCCCGCCCCCCCAGGAGCTGCTGTAGCTTTTTGCCATTATATTAACACTTGCTGTGCTTTGTGTTTGTTTTACATTAGATGCTACATCACCCTGACCCAGTCTCTTCACCTGACCATGAGTGGTGCTCCTGCTGGACCCGCTGGAACTGGCAAGACTGAGACAACCAAAGACTTAGGACGAGCCCTGGGTATCATGGTCTATGTCTTCAACTGCTCGGAACAGATGGATTACAAGGTGAGTGGTTTCACGGAGTCGTAAACTGACCCCCAGCATTTGAATACAGGTACATATCACCCATCCAACTGGGGGGGGGGGGGGTGGGCTAATTTCTTGCCCATGCCCCACTGCCCTACATTCCTGCTCTGGACTTCTGAAGGTGCCCCCAATCTCCAAACCTCATAGTAACTTAGTGATGATGGCAGATAAAGACCAAATGGTCCATCTAGTCTGCCCAGCAATTTGCTTATGGTAATAACTGCCACTCCATGCAGGTTACCCTCGTGTGTTTTGTTAAGAATAGTAACTGCTGCTCTGTGTGGGTTATCCCCATGCATTCTGTTAAAGGAAGTAACTGCCGCTCTGTGCAGATTACCCCGATGCATAAATGTTACACCATCCCTTTCTTTAAGACTTTAGGGATCTGCAGTGTTTGTCCCGTGCCCTTTTGAATTCATTAACTGTTCTCATCTTTACCACCTCTTCTGGAAGGGCATTCCAGCCATCCACCACCCTGTCTGTGAAGAAATCTTTCCTGATGTTTGTTCTGAGTCATGCCTCCTGAAGCGTCATATCATGACCCCTAGTTCTACTGTTTCCTTTCCAACAGAAAAGGTTTGAAGTTTGTGCATCATTAATACATGTCAGGCCTGTATCATTTCTCCTCTGTACCTCTTCTTCTCCAAGGTGTATACATATTTAGATCCTTCAGCTTCTCCTCATAGGTCTTCTGAAACAGACCTCGCACCATTTTGGTTGCCTTCCTTTGAACCGTTTCCATCCTATCTTTCCTTTTAAGATAATGTCTCCAGAACTGAACACAGTAGTCCAGGTGAGGCCTCACCAAGGATCTGTACAAGGGCATTATCACTCCCTTTTCCTGCTGGTTATACCTCTCTCTCTGCAATGCAGCATCTTTCTGGCTTTAGCTACTGCCTTGTCACATTGCTTCACTGTTTTCAGATTGCCAGACACAATCAGCCCAAGGTCCCTCTCCTGCTCCATGCATGAGTCTTTCACCCCCCCCATCACATACAGCTCTTTTGGATTATTGCATCCCAGGTGCATAACTCTGCACTTCTTGGCATTGAATCGCAGCTGCCAAATCTTTGACCACTCCAAGTTTTCTTAAATCTTTTCATTCTCTCTGCTCCTTCAAGCATGTCTACCTCTGCTCCAGTGGTGATCCTCGTAGGCTAGTGATGACAGGAACTGAGCTTACATATGCAGGTCCAGCCACCTCTGAGCTTCCTGCAGCACAGGCTTAGTCTCTGCGTTTGCTGACCTATTAGGATAGCTGCTAGGTCCTTGGAGGGGGGAGGCGAAGGGAGAGAATTGTAGGGTGGCACCACAGCTCAGACGTTTGCCTGAGTAGGGGTGTGGGCGGGTGGCATGCAATGAAACTGAATCAGCACCTAGGTGCAGTGCTGAGTGAAATATGTCCCTGGATAAATTAATCCACCTAAGGGGGCTTCTCTGCCTCTAGGAACATCCTTTCATAATCCCAGTGAGTGCCTTCTTGTGGAAGTAATAATTCTTATAATAGTCTGTAATAAGAATATTTTTCCCTAACTAAGAGAGGTTTCCTAAAATAAGTCTTTCCTGCTTATGGTTGCATCACTTACATAGGACGTTTGGTTATCACTGGGAGCTGTATAACTCCCAGTGTGTGGTTAGGGGAGGGGGGGCAGGTCTTAGTCTTAATTTTCATGGTTACTGCCTGCTTCTTAGTGTTAAAGCTTTTCATCTCCTTGTCTGTGGCTGCTTGTGTTTAGAGTACTGCAGCTGTTTCACTGTGGGATATGATACACATGGAGCCCATTTAGTAGTTCACCTTGATCTCTCACAGTGGGATATGACATATTTGGAACTCATGTTGCAGCTCATGTTGGTGCAGTTTCAGGGTGGGCTATTATAAGTGCAGAGCCCAAGCTGCAATTCACATTGGCAGTGTCTTAGGATGGAATGTAATATGTGTGGAGTTCATGTTGCAGTTTATCTCAGCAGCGTTGCATAATTACGCAAAGAGTGTTTCTGATAGATACATTGCTCAATAATTTGTATTGATATTATTTAGTGTTACAATTTTATAAAGTCAAACTCTTCTTTTTTTACTCCATCAGAAAAGTAGCTGTATCGGCCAATTTCATTGTGGCTTTCATTGCTTGTAAAGCCACATATAATTAGGGTTATTTATTCCTGGTTTGCTGATATTTCTGTAAGATTATGAAGAGCTGAGAAACTTGGAAACATAGTGGGCAATAATCAAACTGCCTGCATTGGTACCAACTTCATTTGCCCTTGGGGTTTCACCAATAATCAAAGCAAAACAATTTGATTATTGCCTCAGGAAAAAGTCCCCATAGAGACTGAATTTAATTAAATTTAAAAATTTATATTCTGCATTTTTGGAAAGAACCTATACAAAGTGGATTACAAACAGGCAATTTAAAATATCACAGTTATTAACAAGATGCTGAACACATAATCCATGCTCCATCAAACAGCAATAAAACATTCATCTACAGTGCAGCATAATGACATTACAATTTTAGAATACAATTATATAGTAACAAAGACAAACCTATCATGTATTGATCTCAAACCCTATATCCAAAGGGAATATATGTAGCAGCCACTATCATTTCTGTACCCATGAAGATAAACAGCCATTCCACTAATAATAATACATACCTAATATTTCTTATAGCTTTACCCATTTACCAGATGAACCAACTGTTTTACTTGCTGGTTAAACAGCCAGGTTTTTAGTTTGCAGCAGAATATCAAATATTCAGTGATTTCCTTCAGAATGAGTAGAAGCATATTCCAAACAAGAATATTTTTTCCCTTGTCTTTAGAAGACAAAATACTTTTTTTTGGAAGGGACCACAAGTCTCAAAACTTAACTGGATCGAAGAGGTCATGACAAGTGATAATGGTCAAGTTTATCAATAAGATATTTGGGGCCTATTTGATAGCATGGAATATTAAGCATAAATTTAGAATTTTATGCATTGAACTCCTGGGAGCCAATGCAATGAATAAAATAGAGAGGGATGGCTCTCTCCCACTGACATCTGTCACTGTCTTTGCAGCTTGATTTTAAACAATTTGCAACTCATTCTTTTAGGCAATTCCACATAAATAGAAATACAATAATCTAAGTGACTAAGCACAATGGCCTAGATCACTGTCCATAAATCCCCTGGTCTTGGGTGAAGCCTGAGCTGATTGTTAAGCTTCAACTGCCCAAAGACCTTTCTTATCACCATGGACACTTGAGTCTGTATAGAGAGGGCAGAATAAGGAATATCACCCAGATTTTTCACTTCTGTCAGTAATTTGAACACAACATCATTAAAACTCAGCCTTAACAGACTCTGAAAAGGGCTTTGAAGTTCCAACCCACAGGAACCCTCAATTTTTTTTGGTATTTAATTTTAACCCATTACTTTCCATCCAAGTTATTAACCACGTTTAAACAATTGTTAAATTGTTTACATTTGCTTCCTCTTATTTAGGTACTTTTTATGGCCATTTAACTTTTCTGTGCTGAAACTTAGTCTGTCCGCTCTTCAGAAAAGGGATCCTATAACTGTATGATATTTCTTATATAGGGATGTATAGAACAACAGGGTTGTGTCAATACTATAAACAAACATAGGTTTGTTATGTTTGCAGTTTGACCAGAAGTCCTGCTTGCGTGATGAAATAAAACATTTCAAAAACGAAATTAAAGGAGCTTGCTCCAGCATAATTTATTCTCTTTAGTGTGACCTCTAGAAGCAATGATATTCTTAAGAGCTCATTAAGCCAAATAACTAAAAGAAGTAAAAATAAACAATCAGCATTGGAACTACCAAAGAAAAGGGGGTTGTTTCTTTTATTGAGAAATTTCAAGTTGCTTCAAGGTGAAAAATTAAATCCTTCCAATAATAATTTCATATATGTCTAGGGGTCTCATATTCAAGTTTCTATGTACTACCATGAACATCAAAAGCACAGGTAAATTCTTTGTAATCATATACTCCTACAAAGCATTATTTAGTATTTACAAATCCTCAAATTTATTAAAAGTAAATTCAGTTGTAATATATTTGAAGATTTATACATAAAAATAAGACTTTTGTAGTTATTTGGCTACAAAGAACTTGCTAGCTCTTTTAATATTCTTGTTGGTCTCTTAATCCATGAGCTGTTATGGTTGTTTATATGAGTTTGGGCTAATGCTCTTGTTTTCTCTTACTCCTGAGCATTCTGGGACTTGTAGTTACTTCATGCTACAAAGACCTCTGTACCCTGGGATGGGTGTTAGAACACCAGAATGAAGCTCAAAGTTACATGGGTGACTTGGAATCAGTTGGCAGGTGTGCAAGTGCAGCCTGAATAACATTGCATTCACTGCTATCTGCAGCAGTGACTGAATGCTGATAGTGAAATCATTCCTAATATGGACCAGTTGGATCAATCACAGTATAAATGTCACTTGTTTACCATCTTGCAGTGCTCAGTGGAGATGTAGAATGTGGCTGCTTGAAGAACTGCACAAATTTTATTTACCACATGTAAGTAAGGGAGTAGTTTTGGATATGGAAGCAGCACCAGTGGACAGAGCCTTTCTTCATCTCCTACTCTGGTTGTAATCTCTCTGTTGTGCCCTGTTTTATTTCAGTCTTGTGGGAACATCTATAAAGGCTTGTCACAGACTGGAGCCTGGGGTTGTTTCGATGAGTTTAACAGAATATCTGTGGAAGTGCTCTCCGTTGTAGCAGTTCAGGTACGTGAGCCACACTGGGAGACGAAGCATCGGTCTGGAAGTACCAGAGCTGTCACTCCTTGTTTCAGAAAGAAATCTTGCTATGAATAGGAGGATTACATTTAAAAAAAAATGTGTAACTTCATATATAGTACATACAGGTAAATGCTTGTTATGGAAAAATAACTAGAAAAGTTCACCAGGTTAATTTCCTACAGGTCCAACACTAAGAGAGGATCAAAGACAGAAATAAAATAAGCAAGAAATAAAAAAGCTTAAACTACGCAACGATAATCCAATGTAATGTAAGCCCACACACAACACTTGTTACACTCAACCTGATATTAAACACAAAAATCACTTATCAATCGTGGGGATGACATTAGATGTTAAAATATCCATCTGGGATCCAGTGATCACCGGTTGGTGTGGTTCCATAGTAGTGCACAGGCAATGAAAGTTCATTCAAAGGTAAGGTTCCTATACTTCGGGGAGTACCTCAAAGAGTTAGCTGGAAGAGTTAGGGGAAGTAGCAGACCCGAGTGTAAAACAAAAAGGAGATAAGGCAACTAACTTTTGTGTTTGGAAGAAAAAGAGGCCACTATGATTTTCTAAAGTAGTAGCTGAAAACAGTAAAAGAAAAAAGCTTGGTGTTTATAAGCTCATGTGATCACAGAAAGAGGAAGACAGGCACAATATCTGGAAAAACTAAAAAAAATATGGGAAAGTAGGCAGAAGTACAAAAAATCAAACTGAAGAAAAATTAGCAAATATGGCAAAATGGGAGGATATGATTTTTTTTTTTGATATTTCAGTGACAGATGGAAGTGCAAAAGTGGTATTTTGAGATTTGGAGGTGAAGGGGAGAAATGTGTAGACATGGAAAATGCAAAATTGCTTAACAAATACTTCTGTTCAATACTTCTGTGGAAGGATCGGGGCAGGACCAAATAAAAACACAAATAAGAATGGAAGTGAGGTAAACGTCAACTGGTTTTCAGGAAAGTGTGTTCGTGAGGAGCTAAGTAAATTTAAAGTAGATAAAGCGATGGGGCTGGATGGGATACATCTACAGGTATTAAGGGAAGTTAGAGAAGTTCTGGGAGACTTGCTGGCTGACCTTGTTAATGCATTTATTTATTTATTTATTTTTTTTAAAGAATCAGTAGTTCCACAGGACTAGAGATTGGTGGATGTGGTTTCTATTCGTAAAAATGTAAGGAGAAGGCTAGAAATTACAAGTCAGTAAGTCTATCTGTGATGAACAAATTAATGGAATTGCTGCTAAAAAATATTTGATTTGATTTATATTCTGCCTTTTAGTTGCTTTAAAGTGGATTGCTTTCAATGGATTTCAAGATCCGATGCAGCATGCTTTTAGCAGAGGTAGATCTTGTCAGACAGATCTGATCTGTCTGTTTGATTTGGTGATCAGAGAGCTGGAAGCGGGAAGAGCACTAGGTGTAGTGTACTTGGATTTCAGAAAGGCCCTTTGACACAGTTCCACAGAGGCGATTTATAATTTAATTAAGCACCCTAGGAATGGGCCCTAGAGTTGTCCGATGGTTAGAAAGTGAGTGGGAGGTAACAAAAGGTAGTTAAAATGGAATTCAGGGTGTACCTCAGGGATTGGTCTTTGGATAGGGTCTTTACAACATTTTTGTAAGCAATGTTGCAGAAGGTTTGTTGGGAAAGATTTCTTTTTGCTGCTGATACCAAAATCTGCAACAGCGACACAGCCAGGAAGGTGTGAAAACTGAGGACTGATCTAGCGAAGCTCGAGGAATGGTCTAGGGTCTGGCATCTAAGATTTAATGCTAAAATTGCAGTTATGCATTTAGGATGCAAAAACACAAAAGTACAGTAAGGCAGTGAAATATTTCTAAGCATGAAAAAGTAGGATCAGGGGATGATCATATCTTAAGGTGGCCAAACAGGTGGATAAAGCAGCAGCAGAAGCTAGTAAAATGCTTGGCTGAATAGAGGAATGGTTAGCAGAAAAAGGGAAGTAATATTGCCCCTGAATAGGTCGCTGGTGAGACTTCATTTGGAATACTGTGTACATTCTAGAGACTGCAACTTCAAAGGGATATAAACCAGTTGGAATGTGTCCAGAGGTTGGCTATTAAAATGGTCAGTGGTCTTAATTCTAAAGCATATGGGAGCAAACTTAAAGATCTAATCATGTATACCATAGAAGAGGGGGGAGATATGATAGACATTTAAGTATCTTCAAAAAGTTTAATGTACATGCAGCAAGCCTCTTTCAGATGATAAGGGTGAAAGGAGGTAGACTCGGGAGAGGGTTTTGGATGCATGGAACAGCCTCCCTGTGAAGGTGTTGGAGACAAAAACAATACTTGAATTAAAGAATGCATGGAATAAACACAGGGGATGACTGAGGGAGTGATGGGAATTGGTAAACTAACTTAGTTGGGTAGATGGGTGGACTAGGTAGGCTATATATTCTTTTGCTACCGTCATATTTCTATCTTTCTATGCTTTGCTGAAGAAGACTGTACTTTAATGTCCTTTTTCATATAAAATCTGTTATAAATGCATAATTTTCAGTTGTCTGTGGGGGAGGGCAAGGCTATAAAGGTGTAAGGCTATAAGATTTGCCTATGGTACCTAATAACCTTGCACCAGCCTTGGCTGCACATGGGGAAAGCAAGATTCATTTCTGAGCTGTGCTGCTTTAGGTCAGGAGCTCTCCTCAGACTTGGCCAGGGCTTAATAATTTTTTAAGTCCCAGAGAGACAGCATACATCACTTCTGGTACCCCTCCCCTGGAATAGGTGAGCAGAGCCAGTGGGAATGTGCTGGAATGGCATTGGAGAAGTGGAGGCAAGCTACGGTTACAGAAAGGGAGGCGGTGAACCAGGAGGAAGTTTCTGTACAGTGTTGGTGAGGCTTCTATCTGAGCTCTGAGAAGGGCAGCTGGCTGTGAAACCAATGAGTCTCTTGGAGTGTGGGGGGTGCTGAGAAAGGGTGGTTATGGGAATGGAAGGAAGAGGAAGCTGCTGCAGGCTGGTAAAAGGATGGAAGCCAGCAATCACTTTACATAATGATTTGATAGTGCTGCAGCAGGGGGCACTCATCTGCAAACACATGAACAGCACAACTGCAAAATGTTTGTATCTGGGAGGGTAGTGTGTGTGTCTTTGCATCTGGGGGAATGTGTGTGTGTATGCCTGACACTGACTGGCAGTATGGTTGACTCATTAGTTAGCAACTGGTTCAAGAACTGATTGGTTGGCAAGAGACTTTATCACAACAAAATGGACTCCTAATAAGTTCTGTCAAAATGCAGCCAAAATAAAAAATTAAAATCTAATTTCATAATTATAAAACACAAGTATTTTTATATTCTAACTAATTATTTCATAATGTACAAAAATGGCAAAATGTTTACAATAACTTCAAATCAAATTGCAAAATTAGTGATGAGCATATCAATTTATAAATCATGATATGGAATGAGAGGGAGGATATGTGAAGGGGTATGCACAAGAAAACCCAGACCACCTTAAGGAAGCGGATCCAGAGATATGGCCTGGTCCACCTTAACCCCTAGACAACAGGGAATCCTGGTCCGGGAGGAGGCCGCTAGGAAGGGGTATATCTAGCCAAGCTCAGGAGGGAGCAGGGGCCCCCAGAAAAACAGTAGGAACCTTAGGAAAGGCCCAGACTGAGAAGACTAAGTTGTCATATTGCTGCTTTGTTTATAAGCTGCAAAGATATAAAGAGGAGTTTCAGTTATGAATTAATTCAAGTTCATAAATGTGCAGCCAGAGCCTAGCCTGTACCTATTCTCTGGCCATTCTGACTGCACACGGTGCCACAAATACATTTAACTACTATAAAAATATGGACAAACTAAAAAAAAATCACAAAACATAAATCTAAGTAACCTAAAAAAGGTCCCACCCATACTTTTTAATACCCTCCATTCCAACCCCTACTTTAAAATAAAATACAAAGCAAAACTTAATTGTATTACTATCAAATCAAGTAAATTCCTGACAGACACCTTCCACTCAAACCCATATTGTGAAATAAATCAAAACAAATAAACTGAATGTTAGCAACAGCAAACACATGTATTAGTTAACATTCAAATTTGGATTTATTTGTCTACTCTCTACAGGTGAAAAGCATACAGGATGCCATAAGAGACAAGAAAAAACGATTCAATTTTCTGGGTGAGGAGATAAACTTGATTTCCTCTGTCGGCATCTTCATCACAATGAACCCAGGGTATGCAGGACGTACAGAGCTACCTGAGAATCTGAAAGCTCTCTTCAGGTAAGTCTCCGGATACTGATGATAGGGATGTGAATCGTTTTTTGACGATTTAAAATATCGTCCGATATATTTTAAATCGTCAAAAATCGTTAGGGCCACGATACAATATCAATTCCCCCGATTTATCGTCAAAAAATCGTAAATCGGGGGAGGGCAGGAAAACCGGCACACTAAAACCCCCTAAAACCCACCCCCGACCCTTTAAATTAAATCCCCCACCCTCCCGAACCCCCCCCAAATGCCTTAAATTACCTGGGGGTCCAGCGGCGGTCCGGAACGGCAGCGGTCCGGAACGGCCTCCTGCAATTGAATCGTGTTGTCTTCAGCCTGCAGTCGATCTCCTGCCGGCGCCATTTTCTGTACGGAAAACGATTCGCGGCAGGAGATCGTTTTCCGGACCCCCGCTGGACCCCCAGGGACTTTTGGCCAGCTTGGGGGGGGCCTCCTGACCCCCACAAGACTTGCCAAAAGTCCAGCGGGGGTCCGGAACGACCTCCTGCAGTTGAATCGTGTTGGTCTATGGCCGCCGCCATTTTGAAAAATGGCGCCGGCTGAAGACAACACGATTCAATTGCAGGAGGCCGTTCCGGACCGCTGCCGTTCCGGACCGCCGCTGGACCCCCAGGTAATTTAAGGCATTTGGGGGGGGGGGTTCGGGAGGGTGGGGGATTTAATTTAAAGGGTCGGGGGTGGGTTTTAGTGTGCCGGCTCACGATTTTCACGATACTTTAAACACCCAAACGGCAACAATACGATTCCCTCCCCCTCCCAGCCGAAATCGATCGTTAAGACGATCAAGGACACGATTCACATCTCTAACTGATAGCACAGATTTGATGAAATGTGAATTGGAGGCTCCATGGTGGAGCCTAAATAATGCTTTGAGCAGTCCTTATAGAAAAATAAATAGCTCTGGACATTGGCTTCTTGTGTGGTGTAAAGGTTTTACTTTTGTGACCTTAAGTCATGTTAGCTCAAGTTACTAAGAACATAAGAACATAAGATAAGCCATACTGGGTCAGACGAAGGCTCCACCAAGCCCAGTATCCTGTTTCCAACAGTGGCCAATCCAAGTCACAAGTACCTGGCAAGAACCCAAAAATTAAATAAATCTCAAGCTACTATTGCTTATTAATTAATAGCAGTTTATGGATTTTTCCTCTAGGAACTTATCCAAACCTTTTTTAAACCCAGTTACACTAACTGCTGTAACCGCATTCTCTGGCAATGAATACCAGAGCTTAACTGTGCGCTGAGTGAAAAAGAATTTTCTTTGACTTGTTTTGCTAACTTCATGGAGTGCCCCCAGGTCCTTCTATTATCTGAGAGAGTAAATAACTGATTTACATTAACTTGTTGAAGTCCTTTCATGATTTTGTAGACCTCTATCATATCCCCCCTCAGCCATCTCTTCTCCAACCTGAACAGCCCTAACCTCTTTAGCCTTTCCTCATAAGGCAGCTTTTCCATTCCCCTTATTTTGGTCGCCCTTCTCTGCACTCTCTCTAGTGTAACTATATCTTTTTTGAGATGCGGTACAATTCTGGTCGCCGCATCTCAAAAAAGATATAATTGCGATGGAGAAGGTACAGAGAAGGGCTACCAAAATGATAAGGGGAATGGAACAACTCCCCTATGAGGAAAGACTAAAGTTAGGACTTTTCAGCTTGGAGAAGAGACGACTGAGGGGGGATATGATAGAGGTGTTTAAAATCATGAGAGGTCTAGAACGGGTAGATGTGAATCGGTTATTTACTCTTTCGGATAGTAGAAAGACTAGGGGGCACTCCATGAAGTTAGCATGGGGCACATTTAAAACTAATCGGAGAAAGTTCTTTTTTACTCAACGCACAATTAAACTCTGGAATTTGTTGCCAGAGAATGTGGTTCGTGCAGTTAGTATAGCTGTGTTTAAAAAAGGATTGGATAAGTTCTTGGAGGAGAAGTCCATTACCTGCTATTAAATTCACTTAGAGAATAGCCACTGCCATTAGCAATGGTTACATGGAATAGACTTAGTTTTTGGGTACTTGCCAGGTTCTTATGGCCTGGATTGGCCACTGTTGGAAACAGGATGCTGGGCTTGATGGACCCTTGGTCTGACCCAGTATGGCATTTTCTTATGTTCTTATGTGACCAGAATTGCACCATGGAGCGATACAGAGGCATTACAACATTCACCGTTTTATTCGCCGTTCCCTTCCTGATAATTCCTAACATTGTTTGCATCGCGACTCCCCACGTATTAAACAGATTTCTGTTTTATTCGGCCTAAATAAAAATTTAAACCCCCCCCCACCCTCCTGACCCCCCAAGACTTACCAAAACTCCCTGGTGGTCCAGCGGTAGGGTCCGGGAACTCACCGATCACCGTCATAGTGAGGGCAAAGGCGATCGGCGCCATTTTGAGACTCAAAATCGCCGTCCCGCCAATACTCAAAATGGCGCCGATCGCCGTCATAGTGAGGGCAAAGGCGATCGGCGCCATTTTGAGTATTGGGATAGGACAGCCAGCGTGCAAGGAGGTCGCTCCTGGACCCCGGCTGGACTTTTGGCAAGTCTTGTGGGGGTCAGGAGGCCCCCCCAAGCTGGCCAAAAGCCCCTGTGGGTCCAACGGGGGTCCCAGAGCGACCTGCCGTCAGACGCCAGGACTCAAAATGGCGCCGATAGCCTTTGCCCATACTATGTCACAGGGGCTACTGGTGCCATTGGTCAGCCCCTGTCACATGGAGCACAAGATGGCGCCGATGGCCATGTGACAGGGGCTGACCAATGGCACCGGTAGCCCCTGTGACAAAGACTATCGGCGCCATGATGAAACTAGCACCGAGGGTCTGAATGAGTTCCCGGACCCCACCGCTGGACCACCAGGGAGTTTTGGTAAGTTTTTGGGGGGGGTCAGGAGGGTGGGGGGTTGTAGTTAATTTAGTAGTAACGTATTTACAGATCGACAACTTATTGAATTCTCCATACTTCCGCATGAAACGGAATTGACCCCCCACGAATACATATTGCGTACACAACAAAAACGTTTTGCCTGCACATCCCTACTTGGATTCTATGATGTGGATAGAATAAACTTGTAGGAACCTAAAGGGGATCATGCTTAAAAATGATCAGTGTACACTGTGTTTTCCAAATAAACATAAAGTTTACCAAATAATAAAAATAAGGTAGTTCAACAGATACAGAACAAAAAATAACAGTCCTTAGAGGAAAGATCCCTGGTTCTGGGATTGCAGACAGGATTCTCCCATCTCTACAGTCATCAAACATGAACCCCTGTGAAAGGGGTCACAGAGAAGCGGATGTCCTCCATGGTTTTCTGAAGGTCACTGCCAAAGACTCTGGGCTAGACATCTCTGATGTTGGTGCAATGTTGTCTGTGACCGAAATACAAAGCTCACTTCCGATCCTGGTCACTTTCGATGGTGTGAAAGCTCATACAACCCAGAATCTTAGAGTTGCGAATTAGAGATGCATGGATGGTTCAAAGCCTCTGCTTGAAGGTTAGTACCAACTCTTTTCTGCTCCTTAGTTGAGTGCTCAGAGACTTGGTGTCGGCTCAAGTGTGGAGAGTAAGACTGAGAAGACAAGAAGATTGAGGGCCTCTTCATCATGCCCTAGCCACCAGTGTTATGAATTCATGGTCCTCATGTTAAGAAGCTGGATTTTAGTTCACTGTAAAGGAAGGCTCAGAGCATATCGTTTCAGGGCTCTACCACTCTGGGCAGCATCTTGCTGAAGACCCTTATACTTGTAAGGAACCTCTGGTTTCCTTATCAGAAGGAGTGTAACTAGCTGGGGAGGATCAGAGAGATTTTGTAAAGAGAGGTTTGGGTTTGACTCCCTTAAATGAGAGCTGCAGATGGTGAGTTCTGGCAGCTTATAAACCCCTGCCACCATCTTAGGGCATGGATTCTTAGCTGAATTTCAGTTAGTCTGCAGTGTATGTGCTTTGTGCAATTTTCTAAGGTTTTCTTGATTTTCCCACTTTGAGTCAATCGCTTCACCTATTTAAGCTTATTTACTCTTTTTGATCCATTTTGAAAATTTTTCCTGTGAGAGCCTTGATACCCCTTCACAGAGGATTGGGGTGTCCCTGTGTAAGGTTAGATCAGGGGTAGATTCTATTGGCTCTCTATCTCACCTCCACTGTATAGGAGTATCAACTTTGAGTTGTTTTTGACTCATTGATTGTCCTCTTATTTGAGAGACAAGGAAGCTTTTTTTCACACTTCCTGTCTGTTTTCTTTTTCCTCCTTTTGTTTCAGTCTAATTTTGTTTCTTTTGGAACCAGGTGCCCTTGGAACCAAGGGACCCAGACTCCAAGTCATTGGGAGGGAGGGTGTCTTTCACAATGGAAGACCCTTAGCTAGTGGAGGTGTCAGTGAAGAATGGATCCCTGTCCATTATCAAAGGGAAAGCGCTGAAGGTATTAAGAGCTGTGTTTTCTGCTGACTCAAGTGAGCTGCTTTTAGAAGGAGATCTAGAAGACTACAGGAAAGATATGGTAATTGGAACTTGTGTGGTTTGATAAGTAATTGAGACTAAATTAAACCATTCTACAATGGGGAGAGGTTTGAGATAAGTTTGGGAATTGGACGAAGGACAAATCTTTCCCTAAAGCTTAGCCAGATAAATGACTTATCCGGTTAAGTGGCACCTGTTTTATATGTTTATCTGATTATTATTATTTTATATGTTTTAAAATGTTTTCTAATTTTGAGTTATTTGTATAAATTTATTTGGACTGTCTTTTATGGATATTGTAAACTGCTTAGTGGTCTAGAAATCATTTAAATTAATAAACATTTCTCAGAGTGGTGAAACTATAGAACATTTTGGGGTCGATTATAAAAGGACAACGTGCCCATCCATGTGCACGCGGTTCCCAGCATGTCCACATGGACGCGGCTATTTTATAACATGTGCGCTTGTTATGAAAAACAATATCCGCATGCACATGCGTGGCAGATTTTAACATCCATGCATGCATGTGCGGGCGGATGGCCTCCTCCGCGCGCAGGGAAGGAAATTTTTAAAAGTCCATGTGCAGTGACAGGAGTAGGGCTTTCCCAGTTCCCTATACCCCTACCTAACCTTCCTACCCTCTCCTCCCCCTAACCCCTTCCTAGCTACTTACTTTTTTTTTGTTTGATTACTTACTGCTCCTCTGGAATATAAGAAGTTTATCCTTGACAAACAGGACTATACACGAGGAAATATCTACCCATGGATGTCCAATCCCAAGACTCCTAAGAAAAAAGGTTACCTTTACCTCTTCTTCATCGTCATCCTCATCCTCTTCAGACATAGCCTCTGGAGATGGGAATTCATGATCCACTACTTCAACTTCCTTTGTCTCACCAATACGCTGACTTTTTTGGACCGACGTTCCGAAAATCATTTACCACATTAACAATGCCCACGCGGTTGCAACTGCCTTACTGCCCAAGGACTCCACATTTAACCAGATCATAGCACCAAGCTCAAAAGGATCCATGATCATAACCACTCCTTCTTTAGTAATCAATCTTTCCTCCAAAACCTTAAGCACATCAAAAGGTTTTGTCCTCGAAGTTCCTGTCCTTCATCCCTTCTCCATGCTATGACCCCTTCGAAACTCGTCTCTTTCAGTATTTTTTGAGAGCTTTAAAAAGCTCTTTTTTTGCCACCAGGCCTTCCACACCTGACATTTCAGATTCATTGAAAATCCTCGTGGGCCCACCTGATTCGGCAGATCCATTACTGACATCCTTTGAGAGACTTCTTTTTTTTTTTTTTTTTTACCTAAAACATTTTGAGGATAAGAAAAAATGGTTGCTTCAGAATTTTACTAGAAATGATAGGCTATTAAATTTCTTCTCTCTGATTCCTCCAACATCATAAAAACAGCAGACAAAGAGGGAGAGATTGTCTTGATGGACTTGTCGAAGTATACCTCTGAAGTACACAGACAGCTGATCGCTCTTATTACTTGCCACTTTCAGAAGATCCTGCTAGTAAATTGAGCATGCAGATTTCTGAGCTGGTGACACAGGCAGCTGACGCTCATCACGGGAGGCCCATTTTTTGATTGAACCTCTCCTCGTATGCCTGTCTTTTATATTCTCCTGAAAGTACATAAATTTATCATTGCACCCCTGGGACATCTAATTGTATCTGGCATAGGTTCATTACTCAAATCCTTATCCTGGATTATTGACCTATTCTTAAGACCTTTGTCCCTCTAGCAAAATCATATGTATGTGACTTGGCTCATTTCATCTCCTTAATTGATCAACTACCTGACATCACTTCCTGTATATTGTTGTTTACTATGGATATTGAATTACTATATACAAACATTCCACAAACAGAAGTGATAACCATTGTTCAATCAGCCTTCACATCCTGTGTAGATATCCCGCCACCTTTAATACCCTTCCTGGTGGCTTTTAAACCCATTGCCTTAACTCAGAATTTCTTTTCATTCAATAGAATCATATAAGAGATCAAAGGCACAGCTATGGGGGCCACCGTTGCCCCTGGAATTGCCTGCCTTTATTTCACTGATTTTGAAATTAAATTTTTCTATCCTTCTGTTTTCTGGTCATTTATTATGCTATGGTTAGGGTATATTAATGAAAAACCCAAAATCAATCCTTCATATTGCATGTATATTGCTCTATACGATTCCAATTCTCAAAAAAGAGTTTAGCAATTCACAGCTTTTATGAAATAAATTTTTATGGAAGGAGAGGAACGTTTCATATACAATTATCATAGATCCCCAACCAGGGTGATAATGAATCTGGATATAATCATAAACGGACCTCCTCCAACCAATGTGTGAACAGCGTTAAAGTCCAATACTTTTTTTTCAAGTGATTTTGTTTGTGTGCATATATGTGTAACTCTAAAACATTTCTCTTGTTTAATAAAGGTGAAATCAATCACTCATGAGATCTACTCCATTTCAAATGAACGCTCCTGGCAGCCTTGTAAATAATCCCGAACAACGGGTATAAGATGTATTAGGACATTCATAAAGCAACCTAAGTAGGCATAATGGAAAGCCTCTTGTCAGCCTTGGATAGAGTCTTTTGACTCACGCAACAGACCCAGTAGGTAATGGCTCAACATTGACCGACGAGACATCTACAAGAGGATTGATTCCCTGATGAAAGGTCCTTGAATGGACCTGAAGCGTGGCTACGTCGGCGACCCTTCAAACCAACAGATAAGTCGGGGTGTTGCATGAGCTTATGATTAAGCCATTTGAGACTTTCCATTACGCCTACTTAGGTTGCTTTATGAATGTCCTAATACATCTTATACCCGTTGTTCGGGATTATTTACAAGGCTGCCAGGAGCATTCATTTGAAACGGAGTAGATCTCATGAGTGATTGATTTCACCTTTATTAAACAAGAGAAATGTTTTAGAGTTACACATATACGCACACAAACAAAATCACTTGAAAAAAAAGTATTGGACTTTAACGCTGTTCACACATTGGTTGGAGGAGGTCCGTTTATGATTATATCCAGATTCATTATCACCCTGGTTGGGGATCTATGATAATTGTATATGAAACGTTCCTCTCCTTCCATAAAAATTTATTTCATAAAAGCTGTGAATTGCTAAACTCTTTTTTGAGAATTGGAATCGTATAGAGCAATATACATGCAATATGAAGGATTGATTTTGGGTTTTTCATTAGCATTGTAGAAATCCTTCTTAAATCGTTTTGGTGCTCATTGATTATAGTAGGGTATATTAATGACACTTTTCTCATTTGGAAGGGTACTGAAATTCAGTTCTACATGTTAATAGACTGACTTAATTCATGCAATGAACACCTTCACTTTTCAGCTGTTATCCATCCGCACAATGTTTCCTTCTGGACTTCAGTCTCTTTCATCAATGGCCACTTTTCTACATCTATTTTTAGGAAACCAATGGACAGAAATATGTTGCTCGTGTATAGCAGCTGCCACCTCTGCCACTGGCCAGTTTTTCTGTCTACGTTGGCTTTGCTCTACTCGCACTGAATACATTTTCCAAGCACAAACCATGTCGCAAACCTTTTTATGTTGAGGCTATCTGGCCAAAATCATAAAAAGAACTTTCAAATGTGCACTTAATGTCAATCGTGGCCTATTGTTTGTTAAACCTCCTATTCCCAACGAAGATATCACTTGTGTTATGCCTTATTTTGCAGCTATTTTACAGATTTGTGCTATCGTCTATTGAAATTGGTCTTGTCTACAGCCACATCTGGTGTGGCTGATGTAAAGCTTGTTCACATTCCCTTACTCTTACATCATTTATGGATCTTGCTTCTCAGCGATGTTTTCCTCTCTGCTTCAATTCTGATTACTCTACTTCCGGGGTCATATATATCATTGTGTGTCCATGCCCTGAATGTAGGCAAGACTGTATGTAGGCAAGACTACGCAAAATCCAAACATGCATTTTTTAACATTGTCCCTGCCTTAAACTTCTTAAAGAGAACTCTCCTCTTGTCAAATATTGGCAAGGTTTTCAACACTCTGTTGAGAACTTACGTTTTACTGTAATAGAGATTTATCCCTCTCTGCACAGTGGCGATTTCTCCCGTACGCTTCTCCAAGGAGAGCAAAGATGGATCCACATGCTCAATTCTCTCTTCTCATGGTCTGAATATTTGTATTGAGTGGTCTGTATGTTTCTAGATGTTTTTAATACATCTATAAATGGATCTCAGATTTATCTTCCAGTTGTTCTAAGGATACCCCTTTTTTTTGTTTGTTTTTTGTATTTTTTTTTTTTGCTTTTCATTTGTTTGGCTGCCTTGATTCATGCACAATTTCACCTTTTCCTTCCTTCTTTTCTTTCCCCTTCCCCCTCTTCCTCCTTCCTTCCTTCCCTTCTCCTCCTTTACCTGTATTTCCCTTTCTTTCTTTCTGTTCTTTTCTCCTTTCTCCTTTTTCTGTTTCTCCCTTGCCCCACTCATCCTCACCCCCCTTGCTGATCCCTTTTTCACATCTGAACCTCCTTTTTATTTTTTATACATATAGTTGGTTATCTCTCTGAAAGGAATTTCCAGCCTGACATCAGTCTTTTGGGCAGTCCTTTTGAAGCTTTGACAGCTCCTGTCAATCATCATGTGACCTTTGTTTTCACACTTTGTGCTACTGCCCTCTTGCAAGCTCTGTCAGCACTGCCCTGTTTATAAACCAAAGGAAGTTATAATTATTAACATCTATGCATTTCCAGCTGCCTGTCTCTGTATTTTTTATTTTTATTCATCGTGTATTTTATTGCTGGTAAATTTTACTTTTTTAGGTTTGTTAAATCCCCAATTAATGTATGAAAGGAACTGTTCCAATAAGAAACATCTTCATAAACAACTTTTCCTCTTGTCTTTAACTTTTTAAACATTTATTTATTGTTCTTAATCTGTTTCTGGCCTGTACTATCTCTTACTGGGCAATTCTTTGTTGATTGCACCTTCTTACTTTTCTGACGGGAGTTTGTGCATAAATGACTACTGAGCTCCATTTCCCTTTCGGGCATTTCATTTTTCTGACCGGCATTTTTATATCTATATACGTACAATCTGGGTTCATATCATTCAGCTTATTTTTCATTATTTTTCGATATTTTTTATTTTGATATGTATTTTATTTAGGTGTTTTATATACGGTCATTCCAAGAGATGTTATTTGCTGAAATTCATTGTTTCTTACCCTCTCCTTTTTTTGTTACTAGTTTTTTGACCAATGTTTTTGCACTGATGAGAGTTGGTTTTTCCATTCCTGCTCGATTGTATTTATACTTTTCCACAGAATAAAAATCCTTTTGGGATTTTCTTTTTTGTCCGAACCAAGCCATTATCCAGTAGTCTGTTTTAGAATCTTCTATGGATTGCTTCCTTTTCTTTTGGGGGTAAGTTGTTTTCATTTTCATTGCATTTTCTTCCTATTTTCCATGAACAATCTATGCTGAATATTTCTTTTATATGAATTTTCAGATTTCATGCTCAGACTACTACTTTTCCCTTTTCCTCACATGAGTACTCTATCACCTGTAGGTGAGTGTAAAAAAAAATTTGAAGGCTATGCCTGCACTACTAAACAACATTTGATACTTCCTTTGTGCCTATGGGTATATTTAGAAATTATTTTTAAACTATAGAAAATATTTTTCTAAAACAAACTCACTCGAACATTTTCAGTAATACAAACACTTTACTATGCATATACATATTTTATTATTGACTGCTTTATGCATTTTTCTCTTTCTCTTTATTTTAGTATCCTGTCTATATGAATGTATATTTATGTATATATTTGTTCATAGATATATTTGTATATCTCCAGATGTACATGTCCTTTTTATAATTTATTTTTCTGATTTCAAATTTTTGTTTTGCTAGGCTCCCTCCCGACGCAGCCTTTTCGAAATATGGGCCCATGTTGGGGGACCAGGAAACCACCGACATGAATGTTTTTGGCTCAGTGCTGACACTTTGAATGTTTTGCTTGTTTGAATATAAATAAAACTTTGAACTTTATGGACATTGCTTGAACCTTCTATGTCCTTTCTTTTCTCATTGGTGGTTGGACCCTCGCCTATTACCTTGTTGCTCATGAGGCTGCAAGGGACATCAGAAAAAAATGTCTTCACAGAAAAGGTGACAGATGCATAGAACAGTCTCCCACTGGAGGGAGTAGAGGCAAGAACTCTAATAGAATTCAAGAAGGCCTGGGATAAGCAGAGAAGATCCTACTTGTGAGGGGAACACCAGAAATCAATTGAAATCTATGGCTTTGCACTAAAAATGAAATGCGCAGACTAGATGGGTCTTATAGTCCTTATCTACCATCATATTTTTTCTTTATTTCAGTGATTCTGAGCTGATTACTTTATTTGGGGTTGTAAAGGAATATTTTTTTACTTTTGTAGCATTGGCTATAGATGCATTAACTATTGGAAGTAAACCACTTAAGTCAAACTTGTTTTTAGGAAAGAGTTATAAGAGTTTAATATAACCTTAATATATCATCTCTCAATGCACAAATGAATAAAGTCAGCCATACAAGTAAGTGACATCATCAGATGGAGCCAAGAGAGAAAAAGCTCTCAGAAAAATCAAGTAGGTTTATCTGAGCAGACACAGACTGTCCCACATACTGTGCGAATCTCCTTAATCTGAGGCCTTTGAACTTATGCAAACTCATTTTGCTGGGGAACAAAACTGGGGTCTCTTAACCTCTGTTGTACTCCCAAGCTGGGAAGCAAGGCTTTTGAGTAAGAATGGTACACAGATCTCCCAGCCTCTGCTGTGCTTTTTGCTCGAGAAAGAGCCAGGGCTAGGAAAAGACCCTGGTCTTCTGTGTGTGTGTGTGTGTGTGTGCACAATTCTAACTTATGAGCCATCTTGTTAATTTCTTGTTTGTGCCCTATATATGGTGTTAGTTTTATCATATTATACTTCTTTACATTTTGTCTTAGACCATGTGCCATGGTGGTTCCAGACTTTGAGCTGATCTGCGAAATCATGTTGGTGGCAGAAGGATTTATCGAAGCCCGATTATTAGCCAGGAAGTTTATCACTCTCTATCAGCTGTGCAAAGAGCTCCTGTCCAAGCAGGTAATGACTTAATGAAACTCATTCTATCTCATCTGAATGGGTGGGGAGCAAAGAGCCAATGTGCAACCCTGAAGGTCCTGCGCACAGCAGTGCGAGAAAGGAGCTCCTTTGTGCGCGCCAAGTACTGACGAGGAAAGTCATACCACATTAACTCTGTAAGGCTTAAATTTTAAAAGTTCTTTCATTTCAGTAATTACCAAGCAAGGAAGGTATGGAGACTTCTCATGCTAAATTTTATTCTGCTTGTCTGCCATCTTGTCTGTTTTTATTCCGTGCTCTGACAAGGTACTTGTCTCAGTGCTTTCAAATGTTTCTATCATGCTTATTAATGCCCAGGCTGTTAAGAAAAAGGTTCAGTTAATTTATGATTTGATTTTAGAGAAGCAATCTGATTTCTTTTGTCTAACTGAATCTTGGATTCTGACATTACCATTTTAAATCAAATTTGTCCAGTTGATTACTCCCGTGCCTCAAAACCATGTAAAAGGGGCATGGTGGTGGACTATTTATCGTTTACAAAGACCATTGGAAACTTGATTGAAAATCTGAGTGGTGATTCTTCTTATGAAATGCTTGTGGTTTTCTCAAACAATTTCTCTTTGTTTGGTCTATTGCCCTCCTAAAACTTTGCAATCAAATCTCTCCCTTTTCTTTGAGCAGTTGCTGTTTATATCAAACCTTAGCAATATGGTTATTTTAGGTGATTTCAATTTACATGTTGCTGCAGTTCCTCTGTTTTCACAATGGGGTACATTTTATAAAAAAAAAAGCGTGAGCGCGTACTTTTGTTCGCGCACCAGGTGCAAACAAAAGTACGCCGGATTTTATAAGATACGTGCGTAGCCGCACGTATCTTATAAAATCCAGGGTCGGCGCACGCAAGGGGGTGCGCGGAGCGGCCTCGGAGGGAACTTTCCTTCCGCCTTCCCCCACCTTCCCCTCCCTTCCCCTACCTAACCCACCCCCCCAGCCCTATCTACACCCCCCCTACCTTTATTCCCAGCCAGGTTCCGGTCCGGGGGCTGGTCCGGAGGCCGCGGCACTTTGAGGGCCCGGTTGACCCTCTTGAGATCCTGCACCCTGAGGAGATCATAGAAAGCATCAGCCCCATAGGCAATCGCGCCTTCCAGCCTTTCTGCCTGTTCTGCCTCTGCAGACGGGAGGTCCTGGGTGCTGAGTAATTGTTGAACCCACCTGAGGCTTGCCCGCTGCACGAGACTGCTACAGACTGTGAAGACCGAAGCCTGAGCTCCACCAGGACTGCAGGAATGAGGGGTTCCGACTCCTCCCTCTGGAACAGACGTACCACCTGAGGGTCATCACCCTCCAAAGAAGCCTGTTTCCCTTGCTCCTCATCCATGCCCCCCCCCCCCTTGCGGGAGGGGGAGGAGAGGATCCTGCAGCTGCACTGCCCGGCATGTCCGAAGCGGCAGATCCTCCTGAAACTACCGTGCCTTTTAACTTCACGACCCTTAGAGACGCGGGAACATCGGCACGCTTGGCTACCTTGGTGGGGCTGTCCCTGCATAGGTCTGACTGGCAAGGCACCATCTTGCAGAGACCTGGGAGCCAAGAAGGCTCCATCTGAAGAATATAGGAAAAAGCATAAGCATTGTCAAGCTAAGTGTAAAACATTGATAAGGCAGGCTAAGAGAGAATTTGCAATGAAATTGACTGTAGAGGCAAAAACTCATAATAAAAACTTTTTAAAATATATCCAAAGCAAGAAACCTGTGAGGGAGTCGCTTGGACCTTTAGAAGACTGAGGGATTAAAGGGGCTCTTAGGGAAGATAAGGCCATTGCAGAAAGACTAAATTAATTCTTTGCTTCTGTGTTTACTAATATATAGAAACATAGAAATGACGGCAGAAGAAGACCAAACGGCCCATCCAGTCTGCCCAGCAAGCTACGCACTTTATCCATTTTTTTATTTCCCTTTTTCTCTCTCCTACCTGTTACTATTGGCTTCTAGTACCCTCCGGTCCTAATTCCCCTCCACCCCACCACCAATGTAGAGAGCAGCGCCGTATCTGCATCCAAGTGAACATCCAGCTCAATTAGGGGTAGCAACCGCTGTAACAAGCAGGCCACACCCCTGCCCCATACTCTTACCCACCCCTGTTTTTTTTTTGTTTTTGTTTTTGTTTTTTTGGAGATGGCAGCCCTCCATCCTTCCGCTCCGTGAAGATGGAACACCAACCACTGGCATCCCACTCCGTGAATGCCTCTGTGGCTACTGCCGCTCCGTGCAGGGGAGATACCGGTTCCACAGATGATTTTTGAGGGTAATGATTCAGATGAACTGAACCAAATCACTGTGAACCTGGAAGATGTAGTAGGCCAGATGGCCCTTTGCCCTTACCATGTGACAGGGTATCCGTGCCATTGGCCAGCTCCTGTCACATGGTAGGAGCACTGGATGGCCGGCGCCATCTTTAAAGGTGGCGCCGGCCATCTTTACTCATCAGCCCCTATTATACTATACTCTATAATAGGGGCTGATGAGTAAAGATGGCCGGCGCCATCTTTAAAGATGGCGCCGGCCATCCAGTGCTCCTACCATGTGACAGGGGCCGGCCAATGGCACGGATACCCTGTCACATGATAAGGGCAAAGGGGTATCGGCGCCATTTTTTTTTTTTAGAACAGTTGATGCCTGGGAATGGGAAATCTCTCCCCGAGGCCCCCCTGGACCACCAGGTAATTTTAAAAGGTTTTGGGGGGGGTCGGGAGGGTGGAGTCGATTTAAAGGGTCGGGTGGGGTTTTTTTTTAGCGGCGCAGGCCTCCCTAAAATAAAAGGGTCGGGAGGGTGGGGGAGGCTAAGGGTGGTCGATTTAAAGGGTCGGGTGGGGTTTTTTTTTTTATCGGGCCATCGGCACCATTTTAATTAGTGGCAGCCAAAATGGCGCCGATGGCCCGAGAGCGGGAGATCGCCGGGACCCCCCCCCACTGGACCACCAGGTAATTTAACATTTTGGAGGGGTTCGGGAGGGTGGGGGAGGGTAAGGAATTGGTTTTAAAGGGTCGGGGTGGGTTTAGGGGTTGTTTTGGTGTGCCGGTTTTCCCGCCCTCCCCCAAATAATTCCCATGCCCTATTTAACGATACAATACAAACGCCCCTGACAATAAATCGGGGGCATTTGCATTGTATCGTGCACTCTAATGATTTAGGACGATTTTTAAATTATCTGACGATAATTTTAATCGTTCAAAAACGATTCACATCCCTATTTAATAATCCTATTCAACTTTGTCAGACAAATTATCAACCCAACCACAGCTCCTAGTACTACCCCTATTCCTTTTTCTGGGTTAAGTGTGGCTGACACATTTGCAGTATACTTTATTGACGAAGTTTTATTGATCTGGGCAACATTCAATATTGTCTCTGATTGATAGGCTGATATCTCATCGCAGATGGAGTGAGATGGGACTGTTTTGACATAGTGTCCAAAAGTGAAATCGTTTATGTCATTAGTAGTATAAATTTGTCTACTAGCCTACTGAACCCGTGCTCAACCGCTCTCAAGAAATTGTTAAAAATGGAAACAGCAAGTTTCATTACTAAATTTGTGAATTCTTCTCTTTACTCTGGTATAATCCCAGATACTTTGAAAAGAGCCTTGGTTCACCTAATATTAAAACAAACAAACAAACAAAAAAAAAGCCTACTCATTCCTATCATATTTAGCCAAAATTCTAGAAAACATAGTGCTTCAATAATTGACCGTTTTTTTAAATACATATTCAACTCTCAATCTACCAGTTTGGCTTTCACAAACACCATAACTCTGAAATGCTTCTCTGATTAGCTTTGACACTGTTCGTCATGAGTTCGATAATGGTACTTCTTTTGTTCTCATCCTTTTCAACATCTCCTCTGCCTTCAACAGTATTGATCACTATATCATTCTCTCTTGTCTGGTTTCTCTCAGTGAATCGGATACTGTCCTCATATGATTTTCCGCCTATTTTACAGGTCACTCCCAATGAGTCACTTTAGATTCCAGTGTTTCTTCCTGGACTACATTATCCTCTTGTGTACCCCAAGGTTCAGCGCTTTTGGCTGCTCTTTGATTCCTTTGTGCCGACTACTTGTAGAGCTTGGCTTACACTACAAATTGTATATGGATGACATACAGTTCTTCTTTCCATTAAGGTCTTCATGATTACAAACTGACCAATTTATTTCTTTATGCCTATCCTCCATCCATGCTTGGTTAAATTATAATATGCTTGCTTTGAACATTATTAAAACTGAAACTATTCTCTCATGTTTTCCTATCACAAATATCCCTGAAAAAAGTTTTTAGACAGTAGGAGATTATGATTTCTAGTACTGTTCGTAACCTTGGACTTATTATAGATCCATTCTTGTCTATGCATGAAACATTAAAGCCACTTACTCAATCTTCCTTCTTCAAGCTCCAGCTACTCTGTCACTTAAAACCTTTTAGATCCTCCTGACTTTCGCACTATACTTCAAACCATTCTTTTCTCTGGTCTTGACTACTGTAACACTCTTTTCACTGGTTTCTGTTAATGCTACCTATCTGTTATAAATAATACAAAACTCTGCTGCACATCTGTTAACAAATACGCCATAACATAATCATATTACCCCAATCCAGCAGTCTCTAGACTGGCTTCCAATTACTTTCTATTCAATACAAACTTGCAACAACAATTCATACATTATTGAACAATTTCTCTTCCCCATGGATTATGGCTTCTTTAAAACTATATACTCCCTGTTGTTCTCTGAGGTCTTCAAGCCAAGGACTACTGGATGTTCCCTCTGTGAAACTAGCTTCCCTCAAAACCAGGGAAATGCTGGACCCATACTGTGGAACTCCCTTTTGAGATTAGATCAATCTCAAATGCCAAATTTTTCAGGAAGGCCTTAAAGACCTATTTATGTCAAAAGGCATATAATTCTGGTAGTTGATCTAATCAATGCTATTCTTGTGGCTGACTTGACTTAAATATCTGTACCTATGTAGTTACATGTATTTCTGTTTCTGAGCTATTGTGAATGTTTTTATTGTACCCCACCCTGAACCTTGGAAAGGTGGGTAAGAAATCTTTTATATAAATAAATAGGATGAATTAGCTATACTAAATAATCGCTCGTATCTCTGGAGGGTTGACTACCTAGCTCAACAGCTCTAAAATCTACTGAGGGAGGCTCAAGAAACCATATCCAATCAGGAATTCCTACACATGCCCAGTAGAGCAAAAGCTCTACTAGCTGTAGTGCTGCTGGATGATATCACCCAGGAAAGAGATCTAAGTGTCATAGTGGATAATAAATTGAAATAATCGGCTCAGAGTGCTGTGGCGATCAAAAAAGCAAACAGAATGATAGGAATTATTAAGAATGGAATGGCAAATAAAATGGATATCATAATGCATCTTGAATACTGTGTGCAATTCTGGTCACTGCATCTCAAAAAAGATATAGTTGCACTGGAGAAAGTGCAGAGAAGGGTGACCAAAATAAGTGGCATGGAACGGCTGCCCTATGAGCAAAGGCTAAGGAAGTTAGGGCTGTTCAGTTTGGAGAAGAGATGACTGTGGGGGGGGGGGGGGGGGGATATGATAGAGGTCTACAAAATCATGAAATGTCTTGAAAAATTAATGTAAATTGGTTATAATAGGACTAGGGGGCACTCCATGAAGTTAGCAAGTACCTCATTTAAAACAAATCGAAGAAATTATTTTTCACTCAGCACATAGTTAAGCTCTTGAATTTATTGCCAGAGGATGTACTTATGGCAGTTAGTGTTATTGGGTTTAAAAAAAGATTTGTATAAGTTCCTAGAGGAAACATCCATAAACTATTAATTATTAAGCAATAGTAACTTGACATTTTTTTAATATTTGGGTTCTTGCTTAGGTACTTGTGACTTGGATTGGCCACTGTTGGAAACAGGATAGTGGGCTTGATGGTAGTATGGCAATTCTTATGTACATATATCTAATTCATCCTGCTATCTATGGAAAACACTGTTTATGGTAAGCAAACTTATTTTTGCCACCACTGCGTAAAGACTAACTTCCCTGTAGTTTCCAACCTCTTTTCTGGACCACAAACCCCCTTCTCCAGTTTTGGGTGTGGCACCACTCCTGTCTCCAAGGGTCTGTTGAATAGGCCCTACAGTGGACCAGCCAGTAGCTGTGAGGTTCCTTTGTATCCTTAGGATATATCTTTGACAGAGTAAAATCTCCAATGAGCAACATCTCTCATTCCCTTCCCACTTTCTGGATGTCTTTGGCCAGATCTCTTTTCATTTCTTCTATTTAAGTAGGTGGCTTGTATACCACATCAGTGTAAACGGAAGTGCTATCTTTTTTTAAGACAGTCCGCAGCACTTCTTCCTTTCTCCACCCCCTCTGTATTTCAGTTGTTTGGATATTGTTTTTGAAGTAAAGAGCTAGTCCTCTGCCTTTTCTTTTATCTGAATCCTTTCTCAACTGGTTATAGCCTGGTATGGCCATATCCCATTCATGAGACTCACTGGACCATATGTACCTTATAAATGGGCTCTGACCAGCCCGCAAATGTGCAGTAGAGAGCAGCTCTACCACGCATGCGTGGGTGAGCACGTCGGTCAGAGCAGAGTGTGCCCGAAAAAAAAAATGGTGCTGGGTCCTTAGGAGCAGGAGCGGCGGCACGTGAGGGAGGGAGGGAGGGAGGGACCCCCCCGGAGATCTTCCATCTGCCGGTTGTGGATGAGCTGAAAGGGGAGGGGATTGAGAGAGGGGGAGTGACTGAGGGGGAGGGAGGAGAGAGTGAGGTGAGGGGAGGGGGGAGGGAGGAGAGAGTGAGGGGAGGGGGGAGGGAGGAGAGGGGGAGGGGAGGGGGGAGGTGAGAGGGAGGGAGTGAGCTGAGGGGAGGGGGGAGGGAGGAGAGAGGGAGGGGAGTGAGGAGAGGGGAGAGGGGGGGGAGGGGGGAGAGAGTGAGCTGAGGGGATGGGGAAGGGGAGAGGGAGGGAGACTAGAGGGGGGGAGGTGAGAGGGAGGGAGGGAGAATAGAAGGGGGAGGGAGAATGAGGGGGAGGGAGTGGGAAGGAAATGGACCGAAATTTTTTTTTAAATGTAGCCCGTTGTTATGGGCTTAACGGCTAGTCTGTAATAACCTGCATCTCTGAGCTTTAGAACATAAGATTTGCCATACTGGGGACAGACCAAAGGTCCATCAAACCCAATATCCTGTTTCCAAGTGGCCAATCCAGTCATAAATACCTGGCAGAATCCAAAAAGTCTATAGATTCCATACTGCTTATTCCAGGGACTTATCCAAAACTTTTTTAAGCCCAGCTACACTTAACAACTTTCACCACATCCTTTGGCAACAAATTCAAGCGTTTAATTATGCATTGAGTAAACAAAAGGTTTTCTCCTATGTCTTAAATGTATCATCTAGAAACTTCATTGAATGTCCCTTAGTCTTTGTAAATTCTTGGAAGAGTAAACAATCAATTTATGTTTACCTGTTCCACTCCACTCATTATTTTATAGACTTTTATCATATTTCCCATCCGTTATCTCTTCTCTAAACTGAAGAACCCTAACCTCTTTAGCCTTTCCTCACAGGGGAATTATTCCAACTTTTTTTTTTTTGTTGCCCTTCTCTCTACCTTTTCTAATTCTGGTACATCTTCTTTTGAGAAGCAGTGACCAGAAGTTCACTTTTGATCACAATGGAGTGTGATATAGGCATTATGAAATTCTCTGTTTTATTCTTCATTCCTTTCATAATAATTCCTAGCATGCTGTTTGCTTTCTTGGCTGCCGCCAGACACTGAGCAGAGAATTTTAACATAATATCCATAATGACACCTAGATCGTTTTCCTAGGTGGTGACTCCCAAGGTGGAAACTTGCATTGTGTAGCTATAATTTTGGTTGCTTCTTCCTATATTCGCTTGTCCACATTAAAAAGTTATGTTATTTGGATGCCCAGTCTTGCAAGGTTGTCTTGCAATTTCTCACAATTCTCTTGTGATTTATCAACTTTGAATAATTTTGTATCAGCAGATTTGATCACCTCACTTATTGTTCCTATCTCTAGGTCATTTATAGATATGTTAAAAAGTATCAGCCCAGTACATATCCTTGGTGCACTCCACTATTCACCTTTCTCCATTGAGAAAATTGACCATTTAGCTATACTCTGTTTTTTATCTGGGGCTGAAGTAAGTTGCGCGCACCGGCCGCCTGCCGGCACGCGATCCCTGGCCCAGCGGTCATGCAGAGGCCTCTGGCCATGCCCCCGCCCCAAGACCACCCCTTTTGTAAAGCCCTGGGACTTACCTGCGTCCCAGGGCTTTACCCGCATTGCTGGGCCTTTTGAAAATAGGCCCGGCGTGCTTAAGGCCGGTTAAGCGCGTAAATCCTGCCCTAAGTCAAATTGGGTAATTTACACCACATCTGCCAGTCAAATGATGTTCTGTTTGAAACTAGTAAAATCAACTATTCAGAATGCAGTTATCCTATCCTGATTGTATTTGTTTTAAAATGTCTGTGTTACCATGCTCTTTCCAGGATCACTATGACTGGGGCTTGCGTGCCATCAAGTCTGTGCTGGTAGTTGCAGGCTCACTGAAGAGAGGAGACCCAGATCGGCCTGAAGACCAGGTCCTTATGAGAGCTCTACGGGACTTCAACATTCCAAAGATAGTGACCGATGATATGCCTGTGTTCATGGGTCTCATTGGGGATCTCTTCCCTGCACTGGATGTCCCCAGGAAGCGAGATCTTGACTTTGAAAAATTTGTGAAGCAGGCAGTGATAAACCTGAAACTGCAGGCTGAGGACAACTTTGTACTGAAAGTAAGAACTTATATTTGTTTATTCCACATTTGTCACATTAACTTGCTTTATTTCCTTTTCTGCTATCCACTTGTTTGATGGTTTGTCCTCAGTTTTGGGTGTTTTGAGCTATGGAAAGATGGAAAATATGGAAAAAAGAAGTGTTCACAGTATAGAAGGTCAATACAAACTTGATGAGCTACTGCAGTAACATGATCTGTAACTCAAGACAGCATGAAATTGGTAGAGCAATGAGTGGAGAATGGAGGATTCAGAAAGACTGGATAGGGATGAGTGAGCAGTAAGGGAAAAGAGAAAAACAGAAGCGAAGCAGACTATTCAGGGCCTCAGAATCAAATTGGGGCTGGCTTAAAAGATGACTGGCTGCATAGTTAAAGGACAATGACCACACTGCATTAAATAAATCAAAATAAATCATTTTTCTTTCATAAGCTTCTCATAGCCAAGATTTTTCAGATTTTTGAGTATCGGTCTGCATGCTCTGGCTAGATTGTATATTTCTGCTTAGCAGCTACAGCAGTGCTTGCTAGGAGGAGATGGTATGTCAACCTTTTCCTCGTCGGAATGAAGGCTTTAGCTCTCTAGATAAAGTCCAGCATTAGTGAAGACTGAAGTTGTATTTTCTAATGCATCTCCAGTTATCTAACTTAACACAATGAACTATGAGGCCTTGTCCTAATTTTCTAATTCCAATGCTAATGCGGTGTGGCCATGCACTTGGTTTTTTATCCTCCTATCTCAAAGCCGCCTTGATTTTGTTATACCATGAGCAAGATAAAATGAGTCCAGAAGGCATGGTGGCTCCTGTTTGCTCTGGAGGACATGATGGACAACATACCTTAAAATGTGAATGCTGAATTTTTAACATTGAAGGTTGTCAGTCCCCAATATGATGCTGCTGCTGCATTAAGGAATTATATACCTATATCTATTTATTTATAGTTTTTATATACAGACATTCAATCTGAGATATCACATCGGTTTACATTCAGGTACTGTAGGTGTTTCCCTATTCCCAGAGGGCTTACAATCTAACAGGTCAATCCAGTACCGAGCGGTAGGAAGAGCTGCGTTAGTGCCCGGCGCACCTGCAGTTGCCGCACGCACAGTGCAGCTCACTACCACTCGATCCTGTATGTAAATAGCTTACTAATGCAAGCTACGTCTTAGAAGCGTCCGTGAAGCGTTAGGCCCGCTATAGCTTTAGCGCTCTATACAGTAAAACGGGTTGCGCGGGCCTAACGCTTCACTGATGCGTTGGTATCTGTCATTTCAAATGTCATTTGAAATGACAGGTACCAGGAAGTGGACAGTTCTCCGACGCTCAGGATTATCAGCCCTTTCTCCCCTCCTCCCGAAGCAACAAAAGTGAAAAAAGCGAAAAAATCGAAAAAATCAAAAAGTTGCAAGAGAGAGAGGGGAGAGAGGATGGGCAATCCTAAGCTCGGGATGGCCAGTCCCTCTCCCCTCCTCCCGAGGCAAGGCGCGAAAAGTAGCCTTGCTCTGGGAGGAGGGGAGAGAGGATTGGCAGTGTGAAGCGACCAAGCTACATACTTTTTTTTGCAGCCCTCCGGAGGAGACGGCCATCAGCAGAAACGGATCGCGGCTCACCTGCCTCCCGGCGAAGATGGACGCCTGCACGGGGGAAAGCGGCCCCTGTGCGTGCAATTGGCTGCTCAAGACGTGACGTCACGACGTTTGGCGTCACGGCATGTGACGTCACGTCTTGAGCGGCCAATTGCACGCACAGGGGCCGCTTTCCCCCGCGCAGGCGTCCATCTTTGCCGGGAGGCAGGGGAGGGGAGCCGCGATCCATTTCTGCTGATGGCCGCTCAAGATGTGACGTCCATCTTCCTGAGTAGCTGGAGGCAGGAGAGGGAAGCCGTGGTCGCGTTCGCTGATGTCCGGATGGGGGGCTGCAAAAGTAAGTCGCTTTATACTGCCAGTCCCCTCCCCCCTTCTCCCGGAGCAAGGCTGCTTTTCGCGCCTGCCTCGGGAGGAGGGGAGGGGGGACTGGCAATCCCGTCCTTGTCGATGTCCGGAGTGGGGGCTGCAAAAGTAAGTCGCTTCGTACTGCCAGTCCCCTCCCCCCTCCTCCTGGAGCAAGGCTGCTTTTCGCGCCTTCCTTGGGAGGAGGGGAGGGAGGACTGGCAATCCCGAAGGTAGGGTTGCCCGTCCTCTCCCCTCTCTCTTTTGCAACTTTTTTTTTCGTTTTTTTTTTTTTGGCTTCGGGAGGAGGGGAGAGGACTGGGGCTGCCCCGGGGACCGGCACCCATGGACGCGGCCAGGGCAGGAGAGCGGGGGCTGGGGGAAAGTTTGCCGCCTACCCTTACCCCTGCCTCTAACGCAGGGGTAGGGGTAGGCGGTAAGTTAGCAGGTTAAACGCGGGGCAAAACGGCAGGGTACAATAGCGATAGTCGGGGCGCGCGTTACTGGATGGTAGGGAATAGCTAATTCACTCGTTTGCATGCAATATACATGCCGCGTGCGGAAGGGGTTGCCCGGGGATTTTAGGACGCGGTAGGAGTAGGTTAAAGGGGGTTGTGGATCGCAGGATGGGCTAACGCGGCCGGGAAGTGAGTAGAACGCGGGTTAGGAGCGGGGTAAACGCGGCCACACTTTACTGGATAGACCTGCATGTTTTGTACCTGAGGCATTGGAGGGTAAAGTGACTTGCCCAAGGTCGCTAAGGGCTATATTTAGTTGGTTACTTAGAGGGAGAAGGAGGTTAATTCTAGTGTTCGTTTCAGTATACATTGGATTTTTTTTAGACAGTGATTATATAAAAGAGGGGATTTATACACAGGTTTATACACCAGGCTTGTCAGTCGAGGAATATATACAAGGTCTCTATATATATATATACACCAGGGTTGTATGCCGAGGATTATATACAAGGGTTAAAAATATATACATGCCGAGGATTATACAGGAGTTATCCATATAAATGCCGTGATTGAGTAGCAGAGGCTGAAAGACAGGATCAGTTGCATTTCCAAGGGAAGGCGAGCAGGAGGGAAATTATATGCATGATGTGGGGGAGGGGAGAGCTGAGGGGAGAGAAGGATGAGGCTTTGCCCTGAGGGATGTGGCTAAGGAAGGCTAAGAGAAAGCTTGTTTAAACAGCCAGGTTTTTAGGTTTTTTTTTTGGTTTTTTTTTTTTGAAGGTTTGAGTACAATGTTCCAGGCATAGATCTGGGGGCATGGAGTTCCATAATTTAGGGCCAACTAAGGAGAAGACCCGTTCCTTGGTGGACGTGAGGTGGAATAGCTTGGGAGATGTTGTGTGGATGGATCCTTTGTAGGCGGACCTGGTGGGTCTCTTAGATGTACTATAATGCAAGGAGCCATTTAGCCAGTGCGAGTGCTGGTTGTGCAGGGACTTGTGGATGATTGTGAGGCTCTTGTGGATTATTCTGAAGTGGATAGGGAGGCAGTGCAGGTCTTTGAGGATGGGCGTAATGTGGTCCTTTTTTCGGGTATTGGTGAGGATTCTGGCTGCTGCATCCTGGAGCATTTGTCCTGTGGATCAATTTTATCACTGTGTTCTGTGCTTAATAGGAGACTCAAGGTCGTCTCCTTCCCAGTGGGGCTCTTGGCTGATCTTTGGGGTGACACACTTGAAAGAAAGAGAACTGCTATGGTGACCTCTGCTGGTAAAAGAGGAGCACTGAGAGTTAGGGGAAGCTTCTCTGCAGCTGTTGGCCAGAGAGGAAACGTCTCACCTGGGAATGTACTCTGGAGTTGGAATTATAAAATAGGTAAAATGATAGTTTAAAAATTAAATTAGAACTTCTATTTATTTTCTTATGAGGTCATTAAATGCTAAATATGATGTTAGTTATAAATGTTCCATACATATATTTGTTATATTTGTATCTACTCTGTTCATTCCACATAAAAGGGCCCAAATATGTTGATAACAGCGCTCATGCTTTAACTTATGGGTGTCTGTGTGCTCTGGTTTAGAGTACATTTTTAACATGTCTAAAAAGTTCTTTTGCTGGCTCAATTCATCCATCTGGAACCACAACTTTTGCTGAAGTGGACTGATCAGATCTAAATTTCATGCAAAGACCAATTGACATCTTGGAATTTACTAGATTGAATCGCGCTATAACCTATTCTTACCTCTTTCACGGGCCAATGTAGTAAAGTGCACTCAGGCTGAGCGCACTGTTAGCCCCTGTTTGGCCTCGCGTTTTTGGCGCGCTATTTTTACCCCTTATACATTAAGGGGTAATAGCGCGTGGAAAATGCGCGGCCAACCCCCCCCCCCGGAACTAATAGCGCCCGCAACATGCAAATTCATGTTGATAGGCCTATTCGTTATTCCCGCACGATCCAGAAAGTAAAATGTGCAGCCAAGCCGCACATTTTAATTTTGTCCGGCACCGGGAAATTGTACAGAAAAGCAGAAAAAACTGCTTTTCTGTACACCCTCCGATTTAATATCATAGCGATATTAAGTCGGAGGCCCCAAAAGTAAAAAAAAAAAAAAAAAAAAAAATTAACATAAAAAAAAAGTTAAATCTGTCTGTGGCCCGCGGGTTGGAAGATGGGTGCTCAATTTTGCCTGCGTCCATTTTCTGAACCTGTGGCTGTCAGCGGGTTCGAGAACCGATGCCGGTAAAATTGAGCATTGGCTGTCAAACCCACTGACAGCCGCCGCTTCTGTCAAAAAGGAGGCACTAGGGAAGCGCTAGTGTCCCTAGTGCCTCCTTTTACTGTGGGCCCTCATTTACATATTTTTTCTTACTGAATCGCGCGCCCAGGAGAGTGGCCTGGGCACGTGTCGGGAGAACGGGTGCTCACCGGCTCTTCCACGGGTTTTTCTGTATCGGCCCGTCAGCAGGGCCAAATCATCTGTCTTCAGACCTTCATTGGCTCCCTGTTTTTCCAGAAAAAAAAATCCCTCCTCTGAGATCTAACAGCAGAACCATATTGCCCCAGTCCCTGGAAATCTCCACTAATTCCCTGGTTTGGGGTTTTTTTTTCCCATTTTTTTTTTCAGAGTCCAGTTCAAAAGTATTCTTGTTTACAAGAAACTTTGTAGGCTTACACCTACTTACACTTGACTGGATAGTGACACACTAAGGGGAAGATTTTCAAAAAACGCGAATAGGCGTACTTTTGCTGGCGCATCAGGCGCAAGCAAAAGTACGCTGGATTTTAGTAGATACGCGCGGAGCCGCGCGTATCCACTAAAATCCTGGATCGGCGCGCGCAACGCTATGAATTCTGTATAGCTGGCGTGCGCCGAGCCGCGCAGCCTACCCCCGTTCCCTCCAAGGCCGCTCCGAAATCGGAGTGGCCTTGGAGGGAATCCTCTAACGCCCTCCCCTCACCTTCCCCTCCCTTCCTCTACCTAACCCACCCGCCCAGCCCTGTCTACACCCCCCCCTTACCTTTCTCCGGGGATTTACGCCTCCCGGAGGGAGAAGTAAATCCCCGCGCGCCAGCGGGCCTGTTGCGCGCCGGGACGCGACCTGGGGGCGGGTACGGAGGGCGCGGCCATGCCCCCGGACCGCCCTGGGCCATAGCCACGCCCCCGTACCCGCCCCCAAAACGCTGCCAACACGCCCCCTAAACGCCGCGATGACCGGGCCCGCCCCCCGATACGCCCCCGGCACGCCCCCCTCGGAGAACCCCGGGACTTACGCGAGTCCCGGGGCTCTGCCCGCTCCGGTAGGCCAATGTAAAATAGGCTCACCGGCGCGCAGGGCCCTGCTCGCCTAAATCCGCCCGGTTTTGGGCGGATTTAGGCGAGCAGGGCTCTGAAAATCCGCCCCTAAGTGAATCTTCAGTCTTGTGCCTTGCCAATTAATTAATCGGAGAAAGTTCTTTTTTACTCAACGCACAATTAAACTCTGGAATTTGTTGCCAGAGAATGTGGTTCGTGCAGTTAGTATAGCTGTGTTTAAAAAAGGATTGGATAAGTTCTTGGAGGAGAAGTCCATTACCTGCTATTAAGTTCACTTAGAGAATAGCCACTGCCATTAGCAATGGTTACATGGAATAGACTTAGATTTTGGGTACTTGCCAGGTTCTTATGGCCTGGATTGGCCACTGTTGGAAACAGGATGCTGGGCTTGATGGTCTGACCCAGTATGGCATTTTCTTATGTTCTTATGTTCTTATTTAGGCCCATAGATACCTCTGTTTCCCCTTGATGATAAACTCAAGTCATGATCACCCCTTCACCATTCCTCCTAGAAAAAAAATGTAAAAACACATAAATGGACATCGTAGTTTTAAATATTAAACTTCGCTGGAGGAAATATCATAGGCATAGGCTGACTTCTTGATTTGATTGGGGGGGGGGGGACGACGACAAAGGGTTAAGAAGGTTAGACTGATGGGGGGAGAAAAGAGTGAACCCCAAGATTGACATGGATTAGTGAGGAGGGGCACACTGTCTCACTCCAGCACTCTCCCCATTCTCCCCACCACAAACTCAATTTCACAGCTGAGTGGAAGAGAAGCCAACTTTTGACAGTGATCACTGCATCAGGGAAAAAAATCCAAAACTTCCCATAGGCTCCAAGTACTCAAGGAACTATTTTCCTGCTAATGCTTTCTGGAAATTATTGTACCACATTGGAAGAATGAAAAATAAGAGGAAAAAATTAAATTTAGAACTTTTATTGCAAATGTATACAATAATTGTTTTCAATATATCGAAATATCTTTAAATACCATACAAAACACACCCCAATGAACTTTAAAACCTATCCACATTCACACCAAAAACTGAATCACACTAATGTATCACATCACATTCATAACCCAAGTTATAAATATACATGCCAACCCAACAGAGGCCCTCATTTCGTTAAAGCCCTTAGCTTCTTCAGGGGGATTCTAAAACATGCTTAATGACATAAAATATTACAAAGCACTTTTTAATATATTGAATTATCAATGCAAATGAGGGGTATATTTCACAAATAGTATGTCCCAAAAATCTCGCAGCACAACAGAAGCGGTGGTGTTATGCTACAGTTACAGCAAAACAATAGTGCTGTTTTGATATGGAAACTTTGCTATATAGATGTCTGGTACTGGCGGGAGTTTATATCACTGTTTCTGAGGTGACACCTGAGTTTCATTTTTTTTGTATGGTGAGTGGTAACATCCTAGTTCAGACCAGCCAGCCATTTCAGAGATTATGTTTACCCAATGTAGTATGGAATTCTTTTACTTTGTAAATGTATGTATTCCTATATTTTGGAGAATTTTTTTATTTGATTTTGTTGTTCCTTTATATTTATATATATCTATATATATTTTATTTATTTTACCAGATCCATGCCTGTTCCTTGGTGTAACGCATTTTACATTTTTCTTCTGTGCCTATAGATTGTGCAGTTGGAAGAGCTCCTTGCCGTGCGTCATTCCGTGTTTATTGTGGGGAATGCTGGCACTGGCAAATCTCAAGTGCTGAAGTCCTTGAATAAAACCTACCAGATTATGAAGAGGCGCCCAGTGTGGACAGACCTTAATCCTAAAGCTGTCACCAATGATGAGTTGTTTGGAATCATTAACCCTGCGACAAGAGAATGGAGAGATGGTAAATGCAACGTAAACAAATGTGCTTTGAATGCAGTGTGAATAATGTCTGCGACTGCAGCAAGTGCTGTTCCTCTGCCTCCACACCTTGTTTGTTTGCCTGTAGAATCTATTTCCAGTAAGAAATATGTAAGCGCTGCTGTTTATTCTAAGAGGACCTTAGCTTGGTGAATCTGCTATCAGGTTCAAAGATTAGATTTACTTGTCCTATCTAGCTCATTGTACAAACGTGTCTCTAAAGGAGAGGAGCCAGTGAACCGAAGGTACTAGAAAGGGTGGGGAGGGGAGAGAAACATAAAACAGGTCATAATCAGACAGAGGCACACTTTCAGTGTGCAACCTAATTCAAAAGCATACAGCACTGCAATTTGTTAGGTGATTTGTTTAAATATGTTTATATATTGCTTCTTTATCTTAGTGTGCGCTTTAGTTGTTTTTCTGCTGTTATATCCTTTTCTCCTGCATACGAGTTTATTAACTTATCTATTAAATATAACCTAGGCTATCTAACATATAGAAATGAAACACAGAAATGATGGCAGAAAAGGACCAATGGTCCATCCAGTCTGCCCAGCAAATTTATGGTCATTTCTGTTGAGCCATACAAGTCCCCCATTCTTATCAGTTTCCCAGGCCATCAAAGTCAGGGCCCTTGTTGGTTGCTGTTAGAGTCCAATTCCCTGTTACCTTCTGCTGTAGAAGCAGAGAGTAATGTTGGAGTTGCATCAGGAGTTTCAGGCTTATTGGTTAAGGGAAGTAACAGCTGCATCAGCAAGGTACCTCTATGTTTATTTTTCCCAGACTGCAAAATTCAATGTCCTAGTTACTTGCTGTCTATATTTAATTCCCTTTTCATCCTAACTCCCTGCTGTTGAAGCAGAGAGCAATGATGTGGCTTATTTGTTAAAGGAGGTAACCGCCACATCAGCAAATTACCCTCATGCACTCATTTTATCATTTCTATCCTCTAGCATTTAGGGATCCACAGTGTTTATCCCATGCCCCTTTGAAATCTTTCACCATTTTTGTCTTCTCCTCCTCCTCTGGAAGGGCATTCCAGGCATCCACCACCCTTTCCGTGAAGAAATATTTCCTGAGTCATCCTCCCTGAAGTTTCATTTCGTGATCCCTAGTTCTACTGATTTATTTCCAATGGAAAAGGTTTGTCAGTTGTGCATCATTAAAACCTTTCAGGTATTTGAAGGTCTGTATCATTTCTCCCCTGCACCTCCTCTCCTCCAGGGTATACATATTTAGGTCCTTCAAACTCTCATAAGTCATTTGATGGAGACCCCCTACCATTTTGGTTGCCCTTCTCTGGGCCACCTCCATCCTGTCCCTTTTGAGATACGGTTTCCAGAACTGAACACCGTACTCCAGGTGAGGCCTCACAAATGACCTGTACAAGTGGATTATCATCTTTTTTTTTTTTTTTTTTTTTACTACTTATTCCTCTCTCTATGCAGCCCAGCATTCTTCTGGCTTTAGCTATCACCTTGTCACATTGTTTCACCATCTTCAGAATGTTAGACCCCATCACCCCAAGGTCCCTCTCATGCTTTGTGAACAACAGCCCTTCACCCCCCTATCACATACAGCTCGTTTGGATTACTGCCCCCCAGATGCATGATTCTGCACTTCCTGGCATTGAATCCCAGTGCCATATCTTCGACCACTCTTCAAGGTTCCTTAAATCAATTATCATTCTCTTACTCCTTCCGGCATGTCCACTCTGGTGCAGATCTTAGTATCATCTGCAAATAGACAAACTTTAGCTTCTATCCCTTCCGCGCTGTTGCTCACAAAGATATTGAACAGAACCGGTCCCAATACCGATCCCTTTAGCACTCTGAGAAGAGACTTAACACTGGTCTCTTCTCAGAGTAGGTTCCATTTACCATCACACACTGTCTTCTGTCCAATATCCAGTTTGTAAATCAGGCCATCACCATTTGCGCTCATGCCCAAGCTTCTCATTTTATTCATAAACCTTCTATGTAGGACTGTATCAAAACCTTTGCTGAAATCAAGTAGATCACATCAAGTGCTCTTCCTTGATCCAGTTCTTTAGTCACCCAATCAAAAAAAAATCAATCAGATTTGTTTAACAGGACCTTCCCCTAGTGAATCTATCTTGCCTGGGGTCCGGCAAACCTCCTTACTGTAGATAGTTCACTATCCTTTCCTTCAGCAGAGTCTCCATTAATTTACCCACCACCGAGGTGAGGCTAACCAGCCTGTAGTTTCCTGCCTCCTCTCTGCTCACACTCTTGTGGAGCGAGATCACCACCGCTCTTCTGCAATCACATGGTGCCATTCCCATTTCCAGGGATCTATTGAACAGGTTGCGCAGCAGAACTGCCAGCACATCTCTGAGCTCCCTCAGTATCCTGGGATGTACCTCATCTGGCCCCATGCCCTTGTCCACTTTGTTTTCCTAGCTCTTCCCATACATTCTCTTCTGTAAACGAAGTTTCATCTATCCCATCTCCACCAATGGTTTTATCAATCAGCAAAGGTCCTTGTCCAGGGTCTTCTTTAGTGAACACCAGACTGAAGTATTTGTTTAATATTTCTGCCTTTTCTTCATCTCTCTCCACACACTGATCATTGTCAACTTTCAGTTTTACTATACCACTTTGGACCTTTCTCTGAAATATCTGAAAAATGTTTCGTCTCCTGTCTTTACTTCTTTGGCAATCCTTTCTTCCACCTGACTTTTAAGAACATAAGAACATGCCATACTGGGTCAGACCAAGGGTCCATCAATCCCAGCATCCTGTTTCCAACAGTGGCCCATCCAGGCCATAAGAACCTGGCAAGAACCCAAAAACTAAGACTATCCCATGGTACTGATGCTAGTAATAGCAGTGGTTATTTTCTAAGTCAATTTAATTAATAGCAGGTAATGGACTTCTCCTCCAAGAACTTACCCAAACCTTTTTTAAACCCAGCTGTGCTGATCACATCCCCTGGCAACAAATTTCAGAGTTTAATTGTGCGTTGAGTGAAAAAGAACTTTCTCACAGCACAAGCAGGATGGTAGTCCTCGCATATGGGTGACATCATCAGGATGGAGCCCAATCACGGAACACTGTTGTCAAAGTTTCTAGAACTTTGACTGGCACCTACTGGGCATGCCCAGCAATGCACTGATCCTGCATCCAGCAGGGGTCCCCCTTCAGTCTCTTTTTTTCCGCACGCAGTAGCCACATGGGTTAAGGAGCTCTCTTGAGATTCCTGACAGGAATTTTCCTCATGGAACTTCTTTAAAAATTTTCAAACAATTCTACCCTATAGAGGTGCCCCCTATCGACATCTGTACTCCGCGATCGAAAGGTAAGGCTTTACCCTAGTTTGCGGTTGATTTCCATTGACTTTTCCCTTCGGGGCCTCCGGCCATCGACTGCACCACGGCTAAACTTTTGTCGAAGCCATGGTGTCAGGTTTTTGTCGGTGCCCCGATTGTCCTCGGACAATGTCCATCACAGACCCGCATAGAGTTTGTGCTTTGTGCTTGGGGTCTGACCATGATACCCTAACTTGCACCTAATGTGCCTAAATTATGACGAAGGGCTCCTGGCTTTCAACGATCACAACTGGATCATCACTCTGGTTGTGGAATCAGCCCAGACGTTCCAAATCAATGCTTATATCTCGCATTGCTTCTTACCAGTTGTACATGACCTAATATAACAGAGACCTTTTTAAGAAGGATTTCTGTGAAACTTTACCTGACCAATTCCAGGATGACCTTAATGCTCTAGCTCCGATAGGCCTGGATGCTGGTAAACATGAGGTCCGCGCTGCGTATGACATATTTGACACTGCCTCTAGGGTGTCCACAGCGGGGATTAGTGAAAGAAGGTGGGCCTGGTTGAAATCCTCCGACCTCAGACCAGAGGTATAGGACAGGTTGGCTGACCTGCCATGTGCTGGGAATAATCTCTTCGGAGACAAAATTCAGGAGACTGTGGCGCAGCTCAAGGACTACCATGAAACATTGCATCAACTCTCTTCAGTACCTGCTGAGTTCTCATCTACCTCCACAAGAGGACATTTAGACGAGACGCTAAGCGACCGGCCTACAAACCAAGAAGGTATTATCCTCCAGCTTCCCAAGGTTGCCCTTCCAAGCCTTATCAAAAAGGTCAGTCCAGGCAGTCCCGACCTCAGAAGACACAACCTGCTCCTCAGCCAGGACCAGCATCAGGGTTTTGAGTCCTTCCTGGAGAGTATAGGCCAACCTCCTCTTCCATCAGTTCTGGTCGGCGGTTGGTTGTGCCATTTCACCAACACTTGGCACACAATCACCATCGATTAGTGGGTAGTTGCAGTAGTCACTCAGGGTTACCACCTCAACTTCCTGACTGTACCAGCGAACTCCCCACCTCGGCTGATGTGGGGATCATCCGACCACTCTCTCCTTCTGGAACAGGAGGTATCAACCCTCCTCCAGTCCCAGGCAATAGAACCAGTGCCTCTCTCCCAAGGGGGGCAGGGGTTCTATTCCCGGTATTTCCTCATCCCAAAAAAGTCAGGTGGCGTTTGTCCAATTCTGGACCTCCGCGCACTAAACAAGTATCTGCAAAGGGAGAAGTTCAAGATGGTAACCTTAGTGTCTCTACTTCCTCTTCTTCAAAAAGGAGATTGGCTATGCTCTAAGGATCTCCAGGATGCATACACACACATCTCAATTATTCCGTCTCATCACAAATTCCTGCGTACTGCCATTCGGCCTGGCGTCTGCTCCACGAGTATTCACCAAGTGCCTTGTGGTAGTCGCAGCCTTCCTCAGGAGTCAGGGTGTCCATGTCTACCCTTATCTGGACGATTGGTTGATAAGGGCCCCGACTCGGCAAGCCACATTGGCGTCCTTGCGTCTCACTCTCCATACCCTGATCTCCCTAGGGTTTCTAATCAACTATCCCAAATCCAAGATAGTTCCATCCCAAACCCTATCTTTTATAGGGGCCGACCTAGACACTATACAGGCGAAAGCCTTCCTCCCTCAGGATCAGGCTTTCACCGTGGCCTCTCTGGCACATCTTTTACAGACTCTAGTATCCTCAACTGCTAGTCACTTCCTCATACTGCTAGGCCACATGGCATCCTCTGTGCATGCCACGCCGATGGCCCGCCTAGCTATGAGAGTCATGCAGTGGACTCTAAAATCCCAGTGGGTTCAAGCTTGTCAGCCAATGTCCAGCATTGTTCACGTTACCACACAGCTCTGACTATCGCTGGCCTGGTGGGTGCAACACTCCAATCTAACTCAAGGCCTTCCACTTCAGGCTAAAGAACCTCAAATTACCTTGACAACAGACACCTCCAACCTAGGGTGGGGCGTTCATTTTGGCGACCTACAGACTCAGGGAGCCTGGTCTCCAGAGGAATCCAAACACCAGATACATTTCGTGGAGTTCCGGGCAATCAGATATGCCCTCAGGGTCCTTCAGGATTGCCTCTCAAACAAGACTATCCTGATTCAAACTGATAACCAGATGGTGATGTGGTACATCAGCAAGCAAGGGAGAACGGGCTCCTACCTTCTGTGTCAGGAAGCTGCACAGATATGGGCGTGGGCCCTTTCCCACTCGAAGTACCTCACAGCCACCTACTTGCCAGGCATAGACAATGTGTTGGTGGACAAGTTGAGCTGCACGTTTTTTCTGCACGAGTGGTCTCTCAACCCCACGGTAGCAGACACAATATGCCAACATTGGGGTTGCCCTCACATAGACCTCTCTGCGTCAGTCCACAACCACAAAGTAGAAAACTTCTACTCCCTCACTTGCAATCACCACTCGCAACCGAGAGACACTTTCGCCCTCTCGTGGGCCAGCGGTCTCCTCTATGTATTCCCTCCACTTCCACTCATATCAAAGACTATCGTGAAGTTATGGAAGGACAAGGGTGTAATGATTCTGATAGCCCCTCACTGGCCACGCCAAGTGTGGTTTCTAATCCTCCAGGATTTATCAGTACGCCGCCACATTCCTCTGGGGAAGGATCCGCTTCTGATAACTCGGAACAATGGATGCCTGCGCCACCCCAACCTCCAGGCCCTATCTCTGACTGCCTGGATGTTGAAAGGTTAATACTCCAATCTCTTAATCTTTCAGAATCGGTGTCCCGAGTCCTCGTAGCTTCACGAAAGCTTTCCATGAGAAGGTCTTATCGTTCCAAATGGAAGAGGTTTACAGTATGGTGCACTTCTGTGTCCTTAGACCCCTTCACTTGTTCCACGGTGACGTTTCTGGACTATCTCTGGCACTTGTCGGAGGCAGGCCTGAAAACTTCCTCCATCAGGATGCATATCAGCGCCGTAGCCGTGTTTCATAAAGGCGTGGCGGATGTTCCTATTTCAACACAACCCTTAGTAACAAGCTTTATGAGAGGCTTGCTCCACTTAAAATCTCCACTGTGCCCTCCGGCCCCTGCTTGGGACCTTAACGTTGTTTTGGGGCGGCTCATGAAACCTCCGTTTGAGCCTCTCCACTCCTTGATCTCCGTTCTCTCACGTGGAAAGTAGTTTTCCTTCTCGTTATAACGTCTGCTCACAGAGTTAGTGAATTGCAGGCATTAGTTACCTACCCGCCTTACACTAAAATTCTGCATGACAGGGTAGTGCTCCGCACTCACCCTAAATTTTTACCGAAGGTAGTGTCGGAATTTCATATTAACCAATCTATTATCCTACCTACCTTTTTTCCCAGGCCCCATGCAAACCCAGGAGAACAGGCTCTGCATTCCTTGGACTACAAACGTACTCTAGCCTTCTTTCTAGACCGCATGTCGGCCCACAGAAATACTCAATTGTTTGTTTCTTTCGATCCCATCAAATTGGGAAATCCTGTGGGAAAGCAGACCCTCTCCTCCTGGTTAGTGGACTGCATTTCTTTATGCTACCAGCAAGCAGGCATTCTGCTGCAAGACCATGTAAAAGCATACTCTGTCAGGGCCATGGCGACATCAGTAGCACATCTCCGTTCGGTGTTGCTTGCTGATATTTGTAAAGATGCTACCTGGAGTTCTCTCCATACCTTTGCAGCCCATTATTGCTTAGATAAGGCTGGCAGGCAAGATTCCATCTTTGATCAGTCTGTTCTATGAAACTTGTTTTCAGTTTAACTTCCCAACATCCTTCCACCGACCCGTTCTGGATGCCCTCCTAACCAAATTTCCACCCCTGTTGTTGTGCCTATTGCATGTCTTTGGGTGCATTTGGTGCTTTGCTCGGGCATCCTCAGCTCGGTACTCACCCATATGTGAGGACTACCATCCTGCTTGTCCTGTGAGAAAGCAGAGTTGCTTACCTGTAACAGGTGTTCTCACAGGACAGCAGGATGTTAGTCCTCATGAAACCCACACGCCACCCTGCAGAGTTGGTTTCGTTTACGTTTTCTTATTTTATTTTTCGCACTTACTTTTTACTATAAGACTAGACTGAAGGGGGACCCCTGCTGGATGCAGGGTCAGTGCATTGCTGGGCATGCCCAGTAGGTGCCAGTCAAAGTTTTAGAAACTTTGACAAAAGTGTTCCGTGATTGGGCTCCATCCTGATGATGTCACCCATATGTGACGACTAACATCCTGCCGCTTGTAAGAACACCTGTTACAGGTAAGCAACTCTGCTTTCTCCGATTAGTTTTAAATGTGCTACATGCTAACTTCATGGAGTGCCTCCTAGTCCTTCTATTATCTGAAAGTGTAAATAACCCATTCACTTTTACTCGTTCTAGACCTCTCATGATTTTAAACACCTCTATCATATCCCCCCTCAGCCGTCTCTTCTCCAAGCTGAACAGTCCTAACCTCTTTAGTCTTTCCTCTTAGGGGAGCTGTTCCATCCCCTTTATCATTTTGGTCGTCCTTCTCTGTACCTTCTCCATCGCAGCTATATCTTTTTTGAGATGCGGCGAACGGAATTGTACACAGTATTCAAGGTGCGGTCTCCCCATGGAGTGATACAGAGGCATTATGACATTTTCCATTTTATTCCTTTCTAATAATTCCAAACATTCTGTTTTCCTTTTTGACTGCTACAGCACATTGAACCGACGATTTCAATGTGTTATCCAGTATGACGTCTAGATCTCTTTCCTGGGTGCTAGGTTCCATATTAGGAACTAACGTGTAACTATAGCATGGGTTATTTTTCCCTATATGCATCACCTTGCACTTATCCACATTAAATTTCATCTGCCATTTGGATGCCCAATTTTCCAGTCTCACAAGGTCTTCCTGCAATCTATCACAATCTGCAGGTAATTTAACTACTCTGAATAATTTTGTATCATCTGCAAATGTGATTACTTCACTCATCATATTCCTTTCCAGATCATTTATAAATATATTGAAAAGCATGGGTCCCAGTACAGATCCGTGAGGCATACCACTGTCCACTTCCCTTCACTGAGAAAATTGTCCATTTAATCTGTTTCCTGTCTTTTAACCAGTTTGTAATCCACAAATGGACATCACCACCTATCCCATTACTTTTTACTTTTCCTAGAAGCCTCTCATGAGGAACTTTGTCAAATGCCTTCTGAAAATCCAAATACACTACATCTACCGGTTCACTATCTACATGTTTACTAACCCCTTCGAAAAAGTGAAGCAGATTTGTGAGTCAAGACTTGCCTTGGGTAAAGCCATGCTGACTTTGTTCCATTAAACTATGTCTTTCTATATGTTCTTTGATTTTGATATTTAGAACACTTTCCACTATTTTTCCTGCCACTGAAGTCAGTCTGTAGTTTCCCGGATCGCCCCTGGAGCCCTTTTTAAATAATGGGGTTGTATTACCCATCCTCCAGTCCTCAGGTACAATGGATGATTTTAATGATAGGTTACAGGTTTTTATTAATAGATCTGAAATTTCATTTTTTAGTTCCTTCAGAACCCTGGGGTGTATACCATCAGGTCCAGGTCATTTACTACTCTTCAGTTTGTCAATCAGGCTTAACACATCTTCTAGGTTCACAGTGATTTGGTTCAGTCCATGCTTTATCCTATTTTCTTCTGTTGGATCATCCTTCCAATTTTTGAATGAAGATCTTTTGGCTAAAATAGCCTCTTTCACCTCATCTTTTAATCATGCTGATAATCATTTTGCCTTCCTTCCACCTTTATTAATGTGTGGACTACATCTGGACTGTGCTTCTAGGATGGTATTTTATAACAATGTCCATGCCTTTCTTGATTTCCTTCTTTGTCTCCCTCAGTTTCAAGCAATATTCTTCCCTGGTTCCTCATTTTGGGAACTTTTATATTTCTTGAAAGCTGCTCTTTTTGCTTTTGTTTTATCAGCTACTTCCTTTGGTTTCTTATTTCTCTTACTTTTGTTTACTCTTCTAACATATAGATTTGTTGCCTTTTATATTGCTCCTTTTAGTTTTGCCCACTGTTGTTCCACTTCAACCATTTTCTCCCAGTCTTCTAATTCGATATCCAGGTATGTCCGCATTTCGAAAAAGTTCGTTTTTTTGAAATTCAAAACGCAGGTGTTCGTGTTACTACTTTGCATCCTATTTGCGATATCAAACCATACTGTTTGATCACTAATGTTGAGGTGGGCTCCCACCTGGACATTAGAGACATTTTCCCCATTAGTTTCACAGTGAACTTGCTTATATACCAAAACTCTTTATTAATAGCTTTATTAATTGCCAGCCCTTCCCTCTGGAACTCCCCGCCCCTTACCCTGCGCCTCGAACCTTGCCTCATCAAGTTCAAAAAGAAATTGAAAACTTGGCTATTCAAACAAGCCTACCCAGAATAGACCATGTTACCTAATGCCCCTATACCATGCACCTATCTCATGAACCCCTAATTCAGTCCATGATCCCCCTGATCATCTTCTGAAGCTACTGATGTATATAATGTTACTGATGTATATAATGTTACTAATGCGGTAAATGTTGTAAATGCTTGTTATTGTTTATATCGGCTTGTTCACTTTCCTTCTACGCTTTCCCTAGTGTTCCCCCCCTCCAAGTTCCTTCGACTTGTTATAATGTAATTTCTGATCTGCTGTTAATATGTGAACCGGTGTGATGTCCCCACTAACGTCGGTATATAAAAGTTTTAAAATAAATAAATATGTGCTACAGTGTTTGGAATTGGCCTTGCCAACTGAAAACATTTTTGTATAGCTGTAAAAAGCTTATTTTTTGGCTGCTCTTCATATCACATTTCCAGTTTTAAAAGGAAGATAGACTTTCTACCTAGAAGTTATTTATCCCTCCCTCCCTTCCCTCTCTTCACCCCCCCCCCCCTAGGGTGGTGTGGAAAACATGAGGGATCTAGCGAAGGTTGAGGAGTGGTTTAGAGTGTAGCAGTTAAAGATTAATGTTACATCTGGGCTGCAAAAAAAACATGGGAATAATATCGTCCAGGGGAAGAAATTCTTCTATGCATGAATCAAGAGCAAGATCTGGGTGTGTTCATATTTGATTGTCTTAAGCAAAAGCCAGAAAGAATCTTGGGTGCATACGAAGGTGATATTAGAAATATAGAACCATGGCAGCAGAAAAAGACTGTATGGCACATCTAGTCTGCCAATCCACCCAGTTCATTTAGCTTTATAATTCCCATAATTTGCTTAGAGGTCTCCTGTGTTTATCCCATGCTTTCTTGAATTTAAGATACTGTTTTTGTCTCTACCGCCTCCACTGGGAGGCTGTTATATGCATCTACCACACTCTGTTTAAGTCCTTGCTGAGACCTCATTTGGAATGCTGGAGTTCTGGATACTATACCTTCAAAAGGTTATGAAAGGGATGGAGTCAGTGCAGAGGATAACTTCTAAAATGCTCAATGATCTTCATTGTAAAGTGTGTGAGGACAGATGTAAACAGGTGGATTTTCAAAAGGATTTTCATGTAACTACTATCGTAGCAGTTTTCAAAAGCCATTTATGCATATAAAGTGCACTTATGTGAGTGAATCATATGGACAATTCAATGGCATATATTGTAGCAATTTTCAAAAGCCCACTTACTTCAGTAAAGTGCATTTACTCGAGTAAAACCCAGTTTTAGGTATGTAAATGCTTTTTAAAGTCAGGCCCAAAGATTTTAACATGTATACTGTAGAGGAAAGGTGAGATAGGGAAATATGATAGACGTTTAAATACCTCAGAGGTATCAATGCACAGGATGTGAATGTCTTTCAACAGAACAGAGAAATCTAGGTCATGGGATGAAGATGAAAGGGAGTAGACTCAGGAGTAATCTAAGGAAGTATTTCTTTACAGACGGGTAGTAGATGAATGGAACCGTCTCTCAGTAGAGGTGGTGGAGACAAGGGCAGTATCTGAATGCAAGAAAGCATGGGATAAGCACAGGGATCTCGAAGGGACTGGTAGGCGTTGTAGAGCTGAGCCGATGTTTGGATGGGCAGATTAGAAAGGCCATATGGATTTTTTTTTCCTACAGTAATTTTTCTCTGTTTCTATGAACTGTACATTGAGTTTCCAAATTAGAGCCCCAGACTCCAAAATGGGAGACATTTGTTCTAGTTGCAAAGGAGGATGTAGAGAATCTAGTATATTGGTAAAATTGTTCTTCATGAAGTCAAGCAACATTGTCCTCACAAAGATATGTTCTTTTATGGGAATGTGAAAGAGGTTTGATGATGATAAAACTGTGTGTAGCTTTTGATTCTTCTGATCCTAGGGGACATCTGGGCACAGACAAAATAGTTAAGCACATCATATGACAAGCCTACACCTGAAACACATTTGTCATGCTAGTCAGTTATCTTGGAGCATTTCGGGGCATCTTTTGAGGTAGCTCAAACTAAATTTTGGAAAAAGAATATTCTTTTTCTTTTGTAAACTGCCTAGTTCTTATACTGTTTGTATAGGTAGTATATAAAAACTTTTAAATAAATAAACTTGTGAGAAAAGAAGCAATTAAAAGGAAAAAAATACTAGGAAAGGAAAATAAGAAAAATACCAAGGTAAAAATTAAATGAGCAGCTTTAAGACTTTTGGGAGGAGAGAGCTTTATCATCTTGGTGTCATTGGATGATGTCATCTGATTGTGTGGTTGATATGTCTTGCTCTTCCATGGAGAAAAGCTGTTAAATTCTCTTGATATAGTTGTGTGTTTGAATGTATGAAAGCTGAAAAATGATCCATGAGGTCATCATAAAACCAAGACCACATGCAGTTGTTATGGGGCAAATTTTCAAAAAATGCTGTGACTAAATTAGGTCCCTAAATTAAGGAAAATTTTTAGCCAAACATAGGGGCCAATGTAATAAGACCAGTGCTGAAATCGGTGCAAATTTTTTGCTCATATTTTTTTAGCGCATGTAGCAAAAACAGGCACCTCCATGGGATGTAATAAGGACACAGCATATAAATTAGATACACACAAAAAACACACACAAGACCAAATACACGCGAAAATACCTGCATAAAAGCCCCGATGCAGAAAGCTGTGGGTAATAGAGATGTGATTCGGCCGAACCTTTTGGTTTGATCTTCGTTATCGGCCTGCTGTGAGAAATTTCGTTTTCCTGCGGTTTGGGCTGATTTTATTTAGTCTGTCCCCAAAACAATGCCCGAAACCCATCCCACCCCTTCAGATTTAAAAGAAAAAAAAAATCAACCCAAACCCACCCCAACCCTTCAAATGTAATTAATTGCAACCTCCCACCCTCCCGACCCCCCTCCAAGATTTGCCCAACCCCACCCCCCGAAGACCTACCGAAAGTCCCTGGTGGTCCAGCGGGGTCCCAGGAGCGATCTCCCCCTCTCGGGCCGCCAGCTGCCACTAATCAAAATGGCGCTGATGGCCCTTTGCCCTTACCCTGTGACAGGGCTATCGGTGCCATTGGCCGGCCCCTGTCACATGGTAGGAGCAATGGATGGCCCACCCCATTTTTTAAGATGGTGCAGGCCATCCATTGCTCCTATCATGTGACAGAGGCCGGCCAATGGCACCGATAGCCCTGTCGCACGGTAAGTGCAAAGGGCCATCGGCGCCATTTTGATTAGTGGCAGCTGATGGCCCGAGAGGGGGAGATTGCTCCCGGGACCCCGCTGGACCACCAGGGACTTTTGGTAAGTCTTGGGGGGGGGGTCGGAAGGGTAGGGGTTACAATTAATTAAATTTGAAGGGTTGGGGTGGGTTTGGGGGTTTTTTGTTTGGTTTTTTTTAATATGCCCTTTCTCCCCTCCCCAAAAAACAATAAGAAAACCACACAAAATTTTGAGGGTTTTCTTATCGTTTCGTCGCCCCTCCCCCGAAACGTGATGAAATAGAAAAATATCGTCTCTCTTTCCTATTTCTTCGCAAATGAATGCACAACCCTAGTGGGTAAAACCCACACTAAAATAGGCGCAATTGAAAAAATGTTGCAGACTTGCGAGGGGTATTTCTAACTTACTGCTGAATTATATCAGCCCCATGTTATTAAAAAATACATTTTCAGCTCCTACTAACCCTTTTACTCCATTGCTCGCATTATGTGGTTGTGTGGCTGTGCAACCTTTTCCTTACTGGAATGCAGTGCATTCGCTTAACTCTTGCCCTGACCTAGGCGCTAAAATACCCACTTAAAAATCCTACACTAACTTATCTCCCTGCTAGTGCAGCTCCTCAAATAGCCTGTGAATAGATAATTACCTCCTTTACATGCCATTTGCATGCATTAGTGCAAAACCTGCTGTGAGTTATTGCGCAGGTATGTATACATATTTTTATGTGCTAAACATGTTCTTACATATGTACATAAGGTTACCTCAGAAAAATATGCGTAATTACCCACACAAAACCTCGCAGCAGGTTTTGCGCAGCTTATTATATTGACCCCTTGGGGTCCTAAATTTTGATCTGCAATTTATTTGCCTAGATTTAGGAGTCCAAATTAAGTACTTAGTACTGAAAATTAGTGCTAAGTATCTGTTTTTTCCTGCCCTTACTCCACCCATGTAACCATCCATTTTTTAGGGTCCTGGTGAAATTCGGTACCCAAATTTAGTGGCTCAACTCTAGTCAATTTTCAAAGGGGTCAATTTATGTGCCTAAATCCTAAAGTTAGACACCTAAGCCTCTTTGAAAATTGTCCCCAGTGTGCTGGACTGAACTAGAAAGTGACAACTACCAGAATGTTTGTGTTCTATTTTTATTTGACAATTTCTTTGTGTGTTACTGTTTTTATTTTATTTTTCTTACTGATTTTTATTTTCTGTCCATCTTGTAACAAGAGTATAATATCAATAGATGCTATTTCTTATGCCTCCTTGCTGGAACACAGAATGGTTTTGTCTGTCTTACCAGAGCCCTTACAGACTAACTCTGTCATCAAGAAGCATGCCTGTGCTGTCCTTTGATATGTTCACAATACCATGATAACAGGATGCCGTTTGTTATTGTTTCAGGCCTCTTTTCTTCCATCATGCGTGAGTTGGCCAATATCACACATGATGGCCCAAAGTGGATTGTGCTGGATGGTGATATTGATCCGATGTGGATCGAATCTCTCAATACTGTCATGGATGATAATAAGGTAAAATAAATCCATTAGAGAATTGGGTTTTTTCTATTCACTAATGCAATCTGTATTGTTAGATAAAAGTTCAGATAAGGTACCATTTAATCCTCCTGTAGGGAACTTTGAGAGCAAATCTGTTGAGAGGAGGAACAGGCTTCTTAAAATTGTCTTTTCAGTATAGCCGAGTGAAGAAATGTATTGGATGGGAATATGTGCAATGAGTTGAGATCAATTGATACTAACTTTAATTAAAAAAAAAAAAAAAAAAAAAAAAAAAAAGAAGAAACAAGCACAGCCCCTCTGCATTACATTCAGGTTGACCTAGGAGGTAACAACCTGATGTCCTGCAAAAGAGTGGAGCTTATAGTGTTAACTGGGAAAGTCTTGAGTAACAGTTTTATTCACCTGAGCTAAGATTGTCTGGTCAGCTAAAATGAGATTATGGAGAAATAAAATGGGCATCAAAAAGAGATGGAGTTGCAAAGGTAATAGGTAAATTAGATGGTATCTAAACTTGTTTAGGGAGATGAGCATGGAACACAATTATAGAATTAAATTAGCTGCTGGGTCTATCTGGCTGACTGCTTTTCTGTAACTTATGTTCTCTGTAGACAGTAGAATAAATCAGTTCCACATGTGGATGATATCTGGAACCAAGAACAGAAGGTATGGTATCTGTATAAGTTAAGAACATAGGAAGTGCCTTGTTGGGTCAGACCATAGAAACATAGAAATGACGGCAGAAGAAGACCAAACGGCCCATCCAGTCTGCCCAGCAAGTTTCACACTTTTTTTTTCCCCTCATACTTATCATACTTATCTGTTACTCTTGGCTCTTAGTAACCTTTTGGTTCTATTTCCCTTCCACCCCCACCATTAATGTAGAGAGCAGTGATGGAGCTGCATCTAAGTGAAATATCTAGCTTAATTAGTTAGGGGTAGTAACCGCTGCAATAAGCAAGCTACACCCATGCTTATTTGTTTATTCAAAACCAGCAGAGATCTGTTTTACAATGGTTATTCTAAAATTAAAATTTAATTATTAATGAATGCTGCTCATTCCCAATTATTGATGTTAATATCAGAAAATGAACTTATCAAGAATAAGATTATTTGAATGATGGAAAATACATGTGTGTCTCAAAAAGATTATCGTTGACAAGAACATCATCATTACGTAATATTCAGGATGTCCCCTATTCCAATACATAACAAAACAAAAATCACTAACCACAATCAAATGCTTAATACTTATCCTTAAAAAACAACAACTATATAAATGGATTAAAAGCCACTTAGTAATCTGCAACAAATACCTTAATATAATGTCCGAACGCTCACATCTTCACTCAAATTTTCCCTAATAAAGTTTTTTTGTTATGGTTTTGTGAGTAATCCTGAAGTGCTGATTTACTTGTGGGGTAATCATAGATATATACTAACATAGCACTATATTAACTAGTCAAGTTTGTCTGGTATCTATTTTCACTATATATGTACATGTGTATATATATGCATATATATATATTAGAGATGTGAATCGGAACCAGAATCGGTTCGGATTTCAGTTCCGATTCACATCTCTAGAGATGTGAATCGGAACCAGAATCGGTTCGGATTTCAGTTCCGATTCACATCTCTAATATATATACATTTTTTTGCATGTCTACATGCAATAGTATACCCATGGGCCAATATGGATAAAAATCCCCCAGCCAATATTTTCCCATAATCCATCCCTGGGTAGTGGAGGACGGGACTTGAAACATAGCACATGCTTTGTCCTGTACTGGCTTTCAGCATTGGTGGGAGACCTTGAAATGCTGCATCTGCAGCTCTGGAGCTGCTCTATAATCATCCTAAAATCAGGGTGAAAATCAGTTTCACCAGATTGTCACCTTTGGAAAAATCTGGGAATTCATAGTGAAAATCAGTTTAAACTGAACATAAAGGACCTTAAGGATAATGCATCACCTAAAAAGTAGGTCCTAGCTACAGTTCCTGTTACATCAAGGTAACGCTCTCCTTCCAAGTGACTTTGCTTCTCCAAGGCAGCATAGGGGGCTGCCAGACTGGAGTGGGTACTTAACTACTTTGGCCCTGAGGGTCTGCCTCAGCTCTTTGAGGTCTGCCACTCTGGCCTCCAGAGGTCAGGCTTATTCTCTGAAGGCCATCAGCTCTTTGCAGTGAGCACATATATACAATCTTTCACCAGCTGGTAGACATAATTGTACGTGTGGCAGTGCAAAAGAGTAGAAGGCCCCCCCATCTCACTGCTGGACTGCTGACTGAATCTTAATATTGTTGTTAGTTAATTAAGGTTGGTAAGGGAGTAGGGATGTTTAATCTAATGTAAATCTGAAATTTATTTGGTGTATGTAATGTTAGTTTAGTAATGACCTCCAAGAGGATAACAGTTAATCTATTGATAGAGGCTGAACTATTCCCTTGTTTATCTAATTCCCTGATTGATTCTTGCTTGAAAAATATTCTTCCTGTCCTGTTAATTAGGGTATCTATCTATAAATCAAAGAATGTGCTTGTGGTTGGTGGGAGGAAAAGAAGGCTAGCTTTTTCTATTAAATCTGAGACACACATTGAGTTTACTTAGCATACATTTTTAAATCGACACACAGAATATCAATTTACCCCACAATATCTTTTCTGTCCCCAGCTTTAAGTCACAAAATGTCCCTGCAAAGCCTTTTGTTTCCTGCAGGATTTTTATCATGCTTGACTCTATGCCATCTTTTGCATATAATGCCATCCCTACACCAATTCGATGTGCCCTGTCACGTTGATATAATTTATATTCTGCAATTACATTGTCCCATTGGTTATCCTCCTTCCACCATGTCTCTAAAATTCTTCCAGAGCACTGCAGACTATGGGACCTTTCCTGGAATTCCTCCAATCACTTCGAGAGAGAAAACTTCCCCCAGTGGAAAGAAACACACTCCCTTGCCTCCTGGAGAAAAGGAGAGAGCCATGTCCTTTGCTGCCACACCCTTGCTCCCTTTGTTAACTGACTCCTCCCAGTGACTTGTGGAATCACCTGTACAGATGTCACCATTCACCTAACCTATTGCGGGATGGATTCTTATAAGGCAGCACTTTAGTAAACACCCCTGGAACCTCCCATTGCTGTAATCCTCCTCATGAAAACTTATAGTGAAGCATACCATTTTGCTTCTGGGCTTATTTATATATCCGTTCCGGTAGTGAAATAGCACATGCAGTTTTGTGCATGTCAGTTCATTGGCCTCATACAGCTGACTTGACCTTACATATCTTAGAATGCTAAAGAGCACCGTCAAAATGAAAGATCTTAGGAAATCCACCCAACATTCATGTTATATGACCCTAATAGACTTGAAATAGCCACAAAACATGCAATTGCAAATTTTGCGCGAGCACGTACTTTTGTTCGCGCACCAGGCGCGAACAAAAGTACGCTGGATTTTATAAAATCCGGGGTCGGCGCGCGCAAGGGGATGCACATTTGTGCAACCTGCGCACGCTGAGCCTGGCGTGCGCACGCTGAGGCTCAGCGTGCGCGGCCACGGAGGGAACTTTCTTTCCACCCCCCCGCACCTTCCCCTCCCTTCCCCTCCCTAACCCACCCCCCCGGCCCTATCTAAAACCCCCTACCTTTTGTTGGTAGATTTACGCCTGCTGAAAGCAGATGTAAATCTGCGCGCGCCAGCGGGCTGCTGGCGTGCCATCACCCAACCCGGGGGCTGGTCCGGAGGCCTCGACCACGCCCCCGGGCTGGCACCACGCCCCCGGTCCACCCCCGAACCGCCCCTGACCCTGGACCCGCCCCGGACCCGCCCCCTCCCCCGCCCCTTTTACGAAGCCCTGGGACTTATGCGCATCCCGGGGCTGTGCGCGTGCCGGCGGCCTATGCAAAATAGGTGCGCCGGTGCGCGCAGGGCATTTAAAATCCGGCCCTCTATGAGCTGGTGCCCCCTTGTATAATTTCTTCAGTAGAAAGACAATGTTCTGCTCGTTCCACAGATAAGGTCCTCTTCTCAGTGTCTCTTAGAAATTTTTCTCATAAACAAATTCGATTAATGGAATCCTGGAGGTGGATTTTCAGTATTGCTGGTCTAGCTGTATGGAATAGTCTTCTGGAGAAGATTAGAGCTGAGAACAATCTGCTCCAGCTAAGAAAACTTCATAAAATTTATTTTTTTCTCTTTGGCATTTCCTGGTTGAGCTCTGTTCTCAGCTTTGATGGGTTTTGAGGTTTTATGGATGTCAGTCAGCTATTCATGATTACCTATACCTGTACATATTATATAATGTTGGTTTTTGTGTTTATGTGGTTTTGTATTGGTTGTTCTGTAGCAGTTTTTATGTTTTGGTTATTTATGTTTAGACCCTCAAACACTGGCAACCAACCTTATACCTGCATTAGAAAGTAATACCTGTAATCTTCCAGAATTTCTGGAATTTTTGAAACCATCATCAGTATCTACTCTTGACAGACTCATACCCCTAAAACCTTTTTCTAGGAAAAGAGCAAAACTACCCCCACGGTTTGACACACTCCAAAAAAAAAAAGAAAAGTTAGAGAGGAAGTGGCAATGAGACCCTACATAGATAAACTACTTTTTAATTCTAAACTTTCCTCTTATCAAGATGCCATCAACGCAACAAAAAAAGCTTACATATACATGAAGCTTGCTTCTGTATTTAATAATCCAAGAGAATTATACTCTCTGTCAAGACAATCATTAGCCCTTGCTCAACCTCTTCCACTCTATCACCCACACTCCCTGTAATGAACATTGCGGAGACATTTGGATTATATTTTAACGACAAGATTGCAAATGCGAATAAAACTTTTAATAATATAATAAATAATATTGCTGATGATTTGATTAATGGCCTAATCTGCTAACATTTTGAACCTGTCACAGAATCAGATATCACTCAGATAGTCAATAACATGAATTCTTCCTTTAATTCCCTTAACCCTTGTCATACAGCACTCAAAATAATTGTCTGACATTCATCACTGATTTCACCAATTTCTCTTTAAAATACGGCTCTCTTACAGACTCTCTAAAACTTGCCTCAATTTGGCCCATAATTAAAAAAAACCATCTGCCGATTCAGCCCTTCTGTCTAGTTATTGTCAAATCATAGAAGCAGCTATCCAACAACTCTGTGACTTTCTTGTTTCCAACAATATTCTTAACCAATACCAGTTCGGTTTCAGAAAACATATTATTCTCGAGCTTTGACATGAGATGGGGTTTTGATCGGAGCACAGCCTTTCTTCTATGTCTCTTCGACATCTCTTCTGCATCTCTTCTGCATTTGACAGATTTGATCACCAAATCCTGCTTTCTAGGTTGCACTGCCTTGGGTTAACTGGCTCTGTTCTGTTCTGGTTTCCCTCGTACCTTACTAATAGGGTCCAACAAGTTCATATTGAATCCCATACCTCCATTTGGACCTCTCTCAGTTTCAGTGTACCACAAGGTTCCGCTCTTTCGGTGGCTTTATTTATTTAACACCATTATGCCACATTTTAGCCAACCTTTGAGTTCACTACAAACTTTACGCCGATGATATACAATTCTTTTTTTTTCCCTTGAAAGAAACATGGGCATTAACTAAATCATTTCTCGTTTGCTGTCTCACAACCATTCAAAAATGGCTTCACCAAAACAAATTAGTACTTAATATCTCAAAAACAGAAATGTTATCACGTTTCCCTCTTTTTCAAGAGGAGTGCTCTGATTATGAAAAGAAAATCCTGCTGGACCCCTCTCTTTCCATGCGTAACCATATCAGAACTGTCAATCATCATTTCACAAGCTAGGGCTACTTTGACACCTTAAACCACTCCTTAAACATTCAGATTTTCGCTCTGTTTTGCAGTCACTATTATTCTCCTGTACAGGTTACTGTAACTCTTTTTAATGGTCTCCCAGCATATGCCATTTGCTTATTACAAATTATACAGAATACTGCAGCGAGACTCTTAACCAGAACTCCTATCCTTGATCGTATTACCCCCGTCCTTGAATCTTTACATTGTCTCCCAATATCATGCTATATAAACTGCCCATGATAATACACTCTACAATTCATAATATTCATTCTCCCTGGATTTCGCCTATATTAAAAATTCATGCTCCTTCCCGTTTGCTTAAATCAGCAAGCCAAGCGTTCCTCAACATCCCCTCTCCAAAGCTAACTCACCTTGAGAAAACAAGAGAGCATGCTTTTTTTTCTCAGCTGGCCCATTTCTTTGGAACACCTTACCTAAAGAAATGAGATGCCTTTGTGAAAGAAACTTCTTAAAAAAAAAAAAAGAAAAAAGAACTCAAACGCACCTCTTCAAAAAAAGCATTCTGAAACATAGATAATCTGTAGTCCATCTGGCGTCCCCATCAAGCAGGAAGGACTGCATGTACCTCACTTAATGATTACCTCCAGGGTTCATCATGCAGCAAAAGTTTGATTTCAGTGTATTAATTTGATTTGTTTTGTGCTTGTAATCTGATTTATAATGTATTTTTATTTAATTTTAACTTCATTGTGATGTAATTTGTGTTACCTATTGTGTGTTTTTATTGTATCCCACCCTGATCGCAGGAAGGGTGGGTAACATGTTTTTCAATAAATAAATAACTGTTCTTTGTAATCTGAAATTGGTGGATCAGTGGAATATACATTGTTTAAATAAATGATTAAGTTGAAATTTGTGTCCCTAGACTCATGTCCCATGTGACCCAATACTGAACATAGGTTGGGATCCAGGCTCCTATATTGACTGTAAAATTTCTCCCCTTTGCAGGTGTTGACATTGGCGAGCAATGAGAGGATCCCTCTCAATCCAACAATGAGGCTGGTGTTTGAAATCAGTCACCTCCGCACTGCCACACCAGCAACAGTGTCCCGAGCAGGTAAGGCACTCTGGTTGTAACACAGAGACGTAAGTAATAACTGTGGTTGTGAACACACAGATACTCTCTCTGCACTGCCATGCCAGATAGCCTGTTTGTAAATTAGCTCAGAGTTTAGATAAGAAAGAGAAGAAGATGTTTAGTAAATAATACATTACTTATGATGAAATTAATGTTTGACATGTGCTTTGCCTAAGGATGTATGTATATATTTTTCCTTTTCTGTATAGGGATTCTATACATTAATCCAGCAGATTTGGGCTGGAACCCCCCTGTGACCAGCTGGATTGATAAGAGGGAGATTCAGTCAGAGAAAGCCAATCTGACTATTCTTTTTGATAAGTACCTGCCACTCTGCCTGGATACACTCAGAGCAAGGTACTGAGAACTACTTTGAATAACCTTTAGCCTTTATGTCTGGGATAGCTGGCTCTCCTTATGAACTGTGGGTAAAAATATTTGAAAGAATGTAGCATCAGCTACCACTGTCGTGGATTCTCTGTGACCAGCTGGGGACAGAGCTGGGATTTTCCTGCCTTGGGGTTTTGCTGGGAATGGACTGGGACTAGAATTTCCCACTCTCAAAGGTTGTCTGGATCCATGGCAAGGGTCAGGATTTATTTTTTTATTACACACTACTTATTATAGTGCTAGTAGATATATGCAGAACTGTACTAGAAAAGATACAGAAAATGGTATCAAAACAGGTAAAGGTTATGGAATGGCCCCCAGATGAAAAAATGCTTGCCAGGTTTGGGCTCTTCATGAAGAAGAGATAACTGAGAGATAAATGGTAGTGTTGAAATAGTTATTTACTTTTTCATATATTAGGAAAAGGGACACACCATGAAACTAACTGGTAAAAGATGAAAAACTAATTTAAGAAAATACTAACTGAAACCTGTTAAAATACCCTGGAGGCCCCTATTCATGTCCTTATCCTCTCCAGTCCCTATACTCCCTTCTATTTTCTTCAGCCCATACACAGCACACTCTGACCCCCATCCCCAACTCAGCAGTCCCTTCTCCCTTCACCGGCCTAACCCCAGCACATAATGAGCCTCCCCTCCATGGCTTGACTCCAACACATTCCAAACCACCTTCCCCAGCCCAATCTTAATGTACAATTGCTTTCCTCATTGGCCCTACCCTAGCACCAGCCCAGTCCTAGTATACTTTACCCCCCTCCCCACCCCCCAACAGCCCTGACCCCAGTACACTCTACCTCCTTTCCTAGCTCAACCCCAACACGCTCTGCTCCCCTCTCCTGAACTCAGCTTTAGCACATTCTTATCCCCTCTCCAGCCTGGCCCCAGCACACACACTGATCCCTCTCACAGGCCCAACCTCAGCACTACCTTCCCTTCTCACTGGCCCAGAATTAACACACTTTGACCCCATTCCCTAACCTGACCTCAGCACATTCTGTGCTCCGTTTCCTGGCCTGACTCTAGCAATCCTTTCCCCTCTTCCAGCCCAACCCCCAGCATACTCTACTTCCCCCCCCCTCTCCAGCCTGACCCCAACACACTTTGAGCCTCCCCTCCCCTCCCCTCCTCAGCCTGAACCTTAGTGCACACTCACTTTCCTCATAAGCCTCACCATGGCCTAGGCCCAGCCCCAGCACACTCTGTATCCCAACAGCTCAACCCAAACATTCACTCTGCCCTTCCCTTCAGCTCAGCCCCAACACTCTCTCTGCCCCCTTCTCTCCAGCTCAACCACAGCACAATATGTCCCCCTCCCCCAGCTCAACTCTAACACACTGACCTCCTCTCCAGCCTGGCCACCTCATAGTCCGATGCATCCTCCCCAACCTGATCCCATTACACTCTGATCACTCTTACAGGCCCAACTGTAGCACACTGACTACCTTCCCTCTCCTGATCCTTGCACATTCTAAGCCCCCTCCTCCCCAGCCTGATCCCGCATATTCAGATCCCCATTCCCTGGCCTGACCCCACCACACTCTGATTCTTCTTCCCCGGCCTGATGCCACCACCACCCTCGGATCTCCCACACAGGCCCAATCCTGACCCTCCCTTCTACTCCCTCACAGTCCCAATCCTGACCCTCCCTTCTAGCCCAACCCTGGTACACTTTGTCTCCCACTCTCCCCCAGCTTGACCCAGAACATTCTTCCCTTCTCCCCCTTCTCCCCCTTTCCTCCAGACCAACCCTAGCACACTCTAATCCCTCCCCTCCCCATATCAACCCCACCATATTCTGATCCACAGCAGTCCCTGCCCCAGCACACTATGGCCCCCTTCCCCTCCCTGGCTCGACCCTAGCACACTCTGCAACCCTCCTCACCAATCTGAATCCAGTACTTCCTGTCCCTCTCACCAGCCTGACCACAGCACACTCTGACCCTCTTCCAGCTTAAATGAAAGACAGGAAAAAGATAAAAACCAGACCTTCTCCTCCAGAAAGCCAAAAGTAAAAGTACCCATTTCCCTTACCCATCAAACTCACTTACAGGCATTACTAGCCTATGTGCCCCTCCCCCCCAACCCAGCCCTTACCCTCATCCAGGCTTCGCAAGATTTCTGGGTCAGGAGCAAACTTCTGGCTGCTGCTATATTCAAAAATAGCCATCATTCAACCTGAGTCCAGCATCATTTTGTTGTACTACAGTATATTGCTGCACAACAAAATGAAACTGGCCTTGGTTTGACCAGTGGCCATTTTGGAATGCTGGCATAGCCAGGCAGGAGCAACTGGGGATTGTATCTGTACCCGGAAGATACTGATATGTGAAGGGGGTAAGCGCTAGGTCTGGTGAGGCTTTTGTTTAAATGGATTTGGTGGGTGGGGGGAAGAGACCACAACAGAGTTCTGAAGGGTGTTTAGTTTAAATCTGTTTATTAATTTGAAATATATACAAGAATATAATCTTGCATGGAAAAGCACATCTTAAGCAGGATAAAACATTTTAAACAAATAAGGCAATACAATGGTTAAATGTACAACAATTTACATTTAGAGGATCCAAGTGCATATAAGTCAAAAGGAAGAAACCAGGAATAAAGGAAAAAGCACAGCAACTGACACAGTACAGAATAGTGGTTTGCAAAAAAATTCAACCCTCTAAAAAAAAAAAAGTCAGCAGATTTGTGTGGATTACAAATGTCTTACAGATTTTTCCAGACAGGATGTTTATTGTAAACCAGTATGCAGTAAAGTAAATTATCAAAGTCAAATTCATTATTTCTCTGAATTTTTTGTAAAATTAAAAACTGAAAAATGGGAGGTGACTGCTTTTCAAAGTAAAACATAGAAAGCTACTGAAGTACAACAATGTATATCTTACCCCCTGATAGTTTACAAGGCATTTACATAGGTACTTCAAATAAAGAGGTACCATTTTACAAGACCTTTATCCTAAAAAGCAAAAATGCTTGTCTCCTCTTCTGAGCCTATCTGGATGAATCTGGGAAAATTCAGCTTTTAGTTAAAAAATAGTTTCTCCTTGTGCTTAAAAGAAGACTGAAAGACAAGTTCGACATCCAATTCTAAGGCAAAAATTGACCACCAAGTTTGAATAAGATGATACTTGATTGTCCCTTTTAATTAGTAAAGAAAAATCCATGTGGAAACAGGAACTGCTAAATCCTCTAAACAGGTGGAATGGATTCCTCAGGGATTAAGAAACAATCCTTCAAATATTTCTTAAATATATCCATTGGAGACTTAGAAGAGAACTTATAAACCTCAAAGTTTTCTTATGTATCAGTTTTCCAAGTTTACAACCTTCTTTTTCAATTGCAGATTTTTTTTATATATTATTCCCCAAGTCTTCCACTGTTTTCACATTTGCTTAATATAAAGCATATTGATTCTTATACAGTTCTCCTTTACATTAAAGTTCATCAATTTGCCCAACAAACTGAGAAATTTGACCTAATAGTTGTTTCTCCATAGTTAAAATGGCTTTCCAAAGCTCATCCAAAGCAATAGATTTCACAAGCTTAAAAGGCACTGGAAAAACAGAAGTTATACCTGAGGAAATCAAATTAGAAACAGAGAATGAAGGACCAGCTTTTCCTATTATCTGAGCTGCTGCCCACACAGCCACCTATGAATCTTCTGAAATTTTGCCATGTTCCTCTTCTACATTTGCTGCAATATCTCAAGACCCTACTGTTCCACCACATGCCTGCAGGTTTGTATCATCAATCTGCACAATGGCACTCAGGAGGTCAGAATATCTCACCAATGGCTGACCTTCCGAACTTGAAGATATAGCAAATTCCAGCGACGAAATGAAGCCAAATCCAGTCAAGGAGTCGTCCTGTCAAGGCATTACAACCACAGGGAGCTGGAAGTCGCACAAGGAAGGAGTCAATGGACTAGAAGCTGACAATGCCTTGGTGGCATGCTCTAGGCTATTGCTTTCCTCCTCTTCCCTATGCAAGGTAGGAAAAATAGTACAACTGACAAACTAACAATAAGGAAAAACATAGGGGAGAGCTGTAAGAGCTGGATTCACACTGCTGTCATCTTGGATCCCCCAGAAGGACTTTTTAAAATATATCTATACATCTGTATCCTTATATGTATATCTATCTATTTCTATATGTGTATATCTCTAACTATCTATATATCATTTAGTGGCTAGTAGCTGGGGAGAGGAAGAGTGTACATGGGCACACCATCAGCTAGACTGAGCTTCTGAACATTTCATGGTAACAGACTCTGGCCTAGATTTTTCATTCCGCTATAAATATAGCGAAATGAAGAGCCATAGCCAGAAAAAGGGCAAGGCAATAGTGTGCACCCAGCTGCATGGTGGCGGTGCATTTTTGCTCACAGCGGTTGCAGCCACCGCACACACTATCGCCCACATAGCACCCCTGCAAAAGGTGTAGTTATTGCCCACAGTAGTGCTGGAAATAATGTGTAAAACATTATCACCTGCAGTGCAACCAGGCCCCAAATTTTTTAAAGCCCACCCAAACCTCTTCCCTTTCCCTCATTTAAATTTTATCATCACGATGCATTCGTTATTGCATATGTTAGGGCGTTATCGCATGTGATAAGGCACTAATGCATGCAATAATGGCCCATCACATTTTGAAAAATGATCCTGTCTGTTCGTTGGGGACTGGTAGGGGTATGTATGTGCAAACCATGAACCTCCAACAGAGACAACATTCAGTGCCTAAGTACATTATATATAGTATGTGTTTGTTTAGTCAACTCAAAATTAAGCTTTGGAATTTTTTGCTGGATGATGTGGTTAAGATTAGTATAGCTGGATTTGGAAAAAGTTTAGACCAGTTCCTGGAAGATAGAACTGTTAATTATTAGCTAGGTAGACATGAGAATCACTAACTTTTCTGGGCGTAACAAGGAATGGATCTTCTGAGTACTTCTAAGTGACCAGGATTGTCCTTTTTCAAAGACAGGATGCTGTGTCTGATGGACCATTTGTGTGATCTGGCATGGCATTTATGTTCTTAATTTGTATATTTGATTTTCTTGAAAACCTGTCACTTTAGTGGACCTTGACATGACATATGTATGAAACCTGGATGACCTTAATAGACTACAACATATGATGTACACATCTCAGAATCTGTTCTGTGTAGTAGCATCCAAAGAAGTTAATAGGCCTTGCTCCAGAATTTTATATGTTGGGAGGAGGGGGTCCAAAAATATGGGAGGAATGCAAATGACCAGGACTTTGAAAGCCCCTTAAGATCCTCTAGAAGCTTTGTAATTTTAGATTTTACGACAATAGGATGATCTCCCAAACATGGGTGAGATCTATTGGCATCCACTTGGGATATGCTGTTATTTTTAAATGTTGTAAGCTCTTTGTTTCAGATACAAAAAAAAGCTAAAGTTCCAGGTTCGGTCATATTAGCTGGCTGCCTATATCCGCCCAGTCATTCATCTCTCAGGCACACTCTCCAGGAACGTCCATGGATCCAGACTGTACCTGGAAAATTGACCCCTGAATGCCTGTGGAGGGCTAACTGGGCTGGGATTCCTTTTCAGATTGGTCCCTGTGAGCCTTTTACCTTGTCAGAGCTGTTCTAAAAAGCTAGTGGCTGATATTCCCTGCAAATCCCCCTGCTTTGGTGGACAAGAGAAGTCAGGGTTTCTACCTCCAATGGGCCATGCCAGAATTTTATAAAGAGCCTTTGGAACTCATCACTGGAAGCAGGAAGCATATCTGACATCATGCAGACTTCCAACCAATCCTTTTTTTTTTCCAGTTATTTTTTTTTTAATGTGTTAAAAAAAAGGAAATAAATGTATAAAATATATATAGACTATGATTGGCTGTCCAAGGGCTTCCAGAACTTAGTGGGATATTCAAATTCTCAACTGCACAGCTAAGCCATTCTTAGCTCCATTCTCTCCATTTAGCTATATACTCCTCAAAAAAACAATCAAGATGGTAGAGAAATAGATTATCCCAAAATAATATGGGTGTGTGGTTTGCATTTACTGTTCAGTCTATTCATGTTGAAATTCATGGAAATCCGGGAGTTGAAAGTTTACCATAATAAAAATAGGCATGAATGATGTGTGCTCACAATGCCCCTGCCCTATAGGAAGCATGCTCACTAGGCATGCTGGTGGGAGAAACGGAAAGGAAATGCTGGGCAACCTTTGCAAGGTCTGTCCAGAAGAGGATTTGTGTGCCTGATATGCCTAGGGTTCTATGGTCATCATTTGAGTGGACTCACTAAGGAACTGCCTGATAGCATTTTCTACAGGTATCTCCTCTAGGAGGTATTGAGAAGGCTTATGCAGGCAACTAGAGGCTAAAAAGGTTGAACTTGTGCATTTTGGGATCCAGCTGAGCAGAAAGATAAGAAGGGACTGGATCGAGGGATGTTCTTCCTGCCCTCAATGTCATGGCAACATTTCTCTTTGTGCATACCCTTGGCAACTGAGGGTGGCAACTGTGAGTCATTGCTCATTAGGCATCAGCAGGCTAGTCCATGAGCTCTCTGCACTCTCCTATTACAATACTGGAAAAGTCCCCTTCTGATGCTTCATCAGATTCCAAAATGTCTCATTCAAATCATTGGATTCAAAGAGAACTGCTTGCTGGTCATGGCAACAGGATGAGCAGCTCTGGTTTCACAGCACTGAAAAATGAAGGAAGCCGATGATTTGGCAGGGAAACCATAACATTTCATCTTGATGGGAGGATTGCCACTTCTTTTGCTTTTCACACATTGTTTCTCTCTTGAAGGCATGCTGCAGCAGCACAGCTAGTAAATCACAGATTAGCAAGTGAACATCATGGAACTCCACATTAGATATAAGGTATAAAGTCTATCCAGGAAAAAGGGACCAATCCCAGGAAGGAGAGAGAGAGCCACTAAATGTGAAAGAGTGCTTGTGTGTGAGGGCGAGAGAGCAACTGAGCATGAGAGCGCCACTGAGTGTGAGAAGGTGCCTATGTGTGAAGGGGAAAGAGCGGGTGAGTGAGCATGCGCATGTGAGGGGAATATGCATGAGAATAAACGTGTCTTAGAATGTATGTGTCAGAGAGAGAGAATGAACGTGTGTTAGAACATGTGTATGAGAGAGGATAAAGTTTGTACATACTACCCTCCACCTTTCCCACTAATCCAGTACAATCTCATGGTGGCTGGAAATCAAAAGTTCTCAGATATGGAGAGCAGGGGATTTTTTTTTAATATCCCTATTAGTTTTAATTCTTGGATGTTGTTTGATGTCTGCTCTTTTGAAATATTTTATTGGTGTTTCATAATTTTTTAAATTTTGATAAGCTCAGAGAGGCTCAGTCAAAGTTCTAGAAACCTTGACATTAGTTTTCCTTGCCGAGTTCCATCCGATAATGTCACCCATGGGTGAGGACTGACATCTTACTGTCCTCAGAGGCCACCTGTTACAGGTAAGCAACTCTGCTTTCAGTTTACTCATGGATATCTGAGGGCCAAGCCTAAATCCATTGTGCTTTACAATAAGACTAATACCATATTGGTTCCAAATGTATCTTTTGCAGGGTTTTCTGGTTGGCCCCACAGCAGTGCATGAAAATGTAATATATATGTTGGCAGTGATATTTTTATCTCAGAAGACTCTACTTTGAATGCCCTTTTTCATATAAAATCTTGCTTTTGGGGTTGGGGAAGTGATCAATAAGAAACTTTAAAATAAATGCATAGTTTTTAATTGTTCATGGGAAAGTAGTGGTGGTGATGGTGCAAGGTTGTACATTTTACCTAGGGCACCTAATACCCTTGCACTAGCCCAGAGAGAGTGGCAGCTACAGTGTCCAGTGAACATCCCTGACCAAGTGTTAACTATTTAACATCGGCCGACAGAAATGCTACTCAGATAGTCAAAGCAATCAAAGAGGAAAGCAAAGACTCTAAAGTTGATTTCATCTATCTGGGAACCAACGACCTTGCTAGAAACAGCATCCAAGTGGTACAGAGATTTCCAGTCTCTAGCAAAGCAGATTAGTCACATGACAACAACCATTGCCTTTTCAGAAGTGTTACCTGTTCATGGAAAGGGGAAGGAGAGGCTAAGCCATATTGATAACTTCAATGTATGGCTCAAATCCTGGTATAAGGAACAAAGTTTTGGATACATTGGGGGCTGGGGCCATGTATGGAACAGTGCAGAGCTCTTTGTCAAAGATCTGTCTGTGGCAGGAAAAAGGATCCTAAGAGATAAATTCAAATCCTGTGTCATAAGGCATTTAAACTAGATGCCGGGGGTGGCAGAAGGATTTACAAATGCAATGTCAGCTAAATAAGTCACAAAAGGAGTCCAAGAAAAGCAGTAACCTGAACGAGAAAAGCTGGAAAGCTATGAGCACAAATGCTCATAGTTTGGGCAATAAAATCCCAGATCTGCAAGCCCTAATGGTGGAGCCAGACTTGGACATTGTTGCTGTCATGGAGACGTGGTTCACGGAATCTCATGATTGGGATACGGCCATACTGGGCTATAACTTGTTAAGGAAGGACAGAAAAGGGGGAGGCATGGCTCTTTATGTCAAAAAAATATCCAAGCATCTGAGCTGCAAGGAAGATGGGGCAAAGAAGAAACATTATGGGCCATCCTAAAAAAAGATGATGGGGCATCCATTTTTATTGGAGTGGTTTACAGGCCTCCAAATCAAATGGAAGAACTTGAGAGATCTGGTTGAAGACATCCAAAAGATGGGAAAGAAGGGAGAAGTAGTGATTGTTGGAGATTTTAATCTGCCGGATGTAGACTAGAGAATCCCTTCTGCAGAATCTAATAGTAGTAGAGAGATAGTGGATGCCCTGCAAGAGCCTCTGTTCAAACAAATGGTAATGGAACCCATGAGGGAGGGAGCTATACTATATTTAGTGCTCACTAATGGAGATAATGTCTCTAAGGTCTGGGTGGGAGTCCACCTCAGCACCAGTGATCATCAAATGGTATGGTTTCATATCACAAATAGGATATGGAGAAGTCACGCAAAGACCCGAGTTTTGCAGTTCAAAACACGGACTTTGTTGAAATGGGGAAGTACCTGGAGGAAGAACTAGAAGGCTGGGAGAAAATGAGAGATGTGGAACAGTGCGGCAAACTAAAAGGAGCAATTACCAAGGCAACTAATCTATATGTTGGAAAAGTAAAGAAAAATAAGAGAAAAATGAAACCTATCTAGTTCTCAAAGGAGGTGGCTGATAAAAATAAAAGCTAAAAGAACAGCATTTAAGAAATATAAAGGATCCCAAAGGGAGGATCACAAGGAAGAATATCTGGTGGAACTGAGGGAGATGAAGAAAGTAATCAAGAAAGCAAAACATCAAGCAGATGAAAGGATTGCCAGAGGTAAAGCGAGGTGACAAAACATTTTTCAGATACATCAGAAATTGAAAGGTGAAAAGGATCAATGTGTGGAGAGAGATGAAGAAATGGCAGAAATATTAAACGAATACTTCAGTTCGGTGTTCACTAAAGAGGACCCTGGAGAAGGACCATCGCTAGTTAACGAGAGACTGGAGGGGAGTGGAGTAGAAGAAACTCCATTTACAGAAGAGAATGTATGGGAAGAGCTAGGAAAACTGAAAGTGGACAAAGCCATGGGGCCTGATGAGGTTCATCCCAGGATGCTGATGGAGCTCAGAGATGAGCTGTTTGGTCCACTGCATGACCTGTTCAATAGATCCCTAGAAACGGGAGTGGTGCCAAGTGATTGGAGAAGAGCGGTAGTCCTGCTTCACAAGAGTGGGAGCATAGAGGAGGCTGGAAACTACAGGCTGGTTAGCCTCACCTTGGTGGTGGGAAAAGTAATGGAGTCGTTGCTGAAAGAAAGAATAGTGAACTATCTACAGTCAGAAGAATTGCTGGACCAGAGGCAGCATGGATTCACCAGGGAAAGGTCCTGTCAGACATATCTGATTGACTTTTTTTGATTGGGTGACTAGGGAATTGGATCGAGGAAGAGCGCTTGATGTCCATCTACTTGGATTTCAGCAAAGCTTTTGATACGGTCCCACACAGGAAGCTTGTGAATAAAATGAGAAGCTTAGGAGTGAGTGCCAAGGTGGTGGCCTGGATTGCAAACTGGTTGATGGACAGAAGACAATGTGTGATGGTAAATGGAACTTACTCTGAAGAGAGAGTGGTGTTAAGCGGAGTGCCATAAGGATCAGTGTTGGGACTGGTCCTGTTCAATATCTTTGTGAGCGACATTGCAGATGGGATAGAAGGTAAGGTTAGCCTTTTTGCAGATGATACTAAGATCTGCACCAGAGTGGACACGCCGGAAGGAGTTGAGAGAATGAGACGGGATTTAAGGAAGCTGGAAGAGTGGTCGAAGATATGGCAGCTGAGATTCAATGCCAAGAAGTGCAGAGTCATGCATATAGGGTGTATTTAATTGGGGGGGTGAAGGGCTGATGTTCACGGAGCAGGAGAGAGGGGTGATAGTGTCTAATCTGAAGTCGGGGAAACAATGTGACAAGGCGATAACTAAAGCCAGAAGAATGCTGGGCTGCATAGAGAGGAATATCTAGTAAGAGAAAGGAAGTGATGATCCTTTTGTACAGGGCCTTGGTGAGGTTTCACCTGGAGTACTGTGTTCAGTTCTGTAGACTGTATCTCCAAAGGGACAGAGACAGGATGGAGGTGGTCCAGAGAAGGGCAACCAAAAAGGTGGAAGGTCTACATAAAATGACTTATGAGGAGAGATTGAAGAACCTAAATATGTATACCCTGGGGAAGAGGAGGAGCAGGGGTGATATGATACAGACTTTCAGATACTTGAAAGGTTTTAATGATCCATGGTCAACAACAAACCTTTTTCGTTGAAAAAAATCAGTAGAACTAGGGATCATGATTTGAAACTCCAGGGAGGAAGACTTAGAACCAATGTCGGGAAATATTTCTTCACGGAGAGGGTGGTGGATGCCTGGAATGCCCTTCTGGAGGAAGTGGTGAAGACTAAAACTGTGAAGGAATTCAAAGGGGCATGGGATAAACACTCTGGATCCATTAAGGATAGAGTATGGGAATGAAGAGAAGAGCCATGGGGGTGGTTTGCTGGAATGGTGATGGCTACTACTCAATAAGCCTTTGCATGGTTAATGCAACTCCAACATTACTCTATGCATCAATGGCAGAGGGTGGCAGAAAATTCGAATCAAGCAGTTACCAACAAGGGCCCTGAACTTGGTGGTCGGTGAAACAGATAAGTATGGGAAAATAAGTGTGGGAGCTTGCTGGGCAGACTGGATCGGCCGTTTGGTGTTTTTCTACCATTGTTTCTATGCTTATTGGCCATTTTTTTCTGCCAGACATGTTTTTTTGGGCTTGATGGGTTGGGCTTGTGCCCAGCTGTTCCTGTAATTGGCTGCTGCTACCAATGAGCCCTGTCCATAGCAGGTCACCATCAGAGGCTGTTGCTTGCCGTGGGTAGACCCGACACGGCAAGCAACAGCATCAGGTGACCAAGGAAGCCTTTATGCAGCACTGCAGACCTAAACACTGAAGGGAGTGAAGCACTCAACTCGCAACAGTCAAACAGAAGAGGTACCTGGAGGGGGAGGAATGACTGTGCTGGGAGGGGGGAATGAGTGTGAGGGGGCCAGTGATATGCCTGTAAGGGATGGGGAAGGGAGGATGAGTGTGAGGGGGGCCAGAGATGTGCTTGGAGGGAGTGGGGAAGGAGAATGAGTATGAGGGTCTGGTGTCTATTTTTCACTTTGAAGGAGCTAAAGGGTTCAGTAGCTGAGGCCGGGGTGATGGTGCACCAGTCAGTCATACAACTGGCCTGCATGGGAGGGTGGCTAGAAAGAAGCCATTACTGAATAATCATACCTGGCAACTCTCCAGATTTAGCCCAGAGACTCTGGAAATTTAGACAAATTTTCGGGTCTCTGGGCAGGACGATAGTCTCCAAGCTGCTGCTAGTTTCACACCTCACGTGGCACATGTGCTGGAGCCACTGTATTTCCATATATGCCCATTGCCAATCACATGTGCATGCTGAAAAGCTGGAAGGTACTCGATGGCTTCAATCAAGCTGAGAGCGAGAACTATAAGAAGGCAAACACGATGAGTGTATATATATACCTCAGAAAGAGCACACTTTCAACTCAGGGTGGGTGGGGTTGGGCAGGGTTTCATTGGTCTGCCTGATGAATTGATGATTAATATTAAATATTGATAATTATATTGATTGAATAATAGTGATGAATTGGTGATTAAAATAATGATTATGAATATATGGGTGATAAATGGCCTGGGGACTGGATCAATGCCTTTTCTATGAGTATGTGCACAGGTTGGGATGGCAACTGTGGGAAGGAGCTGGATCAAGCGCTTGGTCACTGTGGCACAAGTGAATGGGAGCATTGCTAGGGAAGATATAGGCAAAGGACTGGAGAGCCGAGGATCAGGCAGTGGCTAGGGAGGGAAAGCACTAGGGATCTATGAGTCATGGATAGTGGGAGGGTGGAAGAAAGAGGGCGAGAGTTCAAGTAGGAGGAAGAAGGAAAAAGATCTGCAATAGCAGGGGGTAAGGAGAGAAGAGAGAAGTACAAGATCTGCAGAGACAGAGGAAGAAGAAGTATGCCTGCAGTGGCAGGAGGAAGAAAACAAAAGAGAATTTCTGCAACAGCAGCAGAAAGGGAGAAAAAGTCTGCAGCAAGAGGGAAAAGGTCACATAGAAAGTGCCTCACATAAGCAGAGAGTAACTGTGCTAAAGGATACATCGCACTATCTTCTGAATCTACCTTGGGGGTCTCTCATTAAATGCCAGGTGAACATGTTTAAGACTAACACCTGTCACTCCATTAAGTATGGAAATGATATTTTGCACTAAGCAAAACAATCAACTCTCATTGCCACTAGGACAAGGCCTTCAACAGCACCAGAAGAATTAACAGGTGAAGAAGACACAGCCACAACCTCATCCTCTGTCTGTGTCACAATGGACCAGAAATATGTAAAGACAGGTTCAATCAGAACTTTCTTCATGTTTGGAATGCTATTATATTTGTACAGATGTAAGTTACATTAAAGAAAATTAAAAAAAATGAAGTGAAGGCTTGTTTGTTGGGGGGGGGGGGGAGGGAAGAGAGAAAGTGTGCTATGTTGCTGTACCTGGTCTTCTCCCATCCCCCGCTACACCCCCCCCCCCCCCCCCCCGCTAATCTTGAGAAATCTCAGGGTGAGCAGGATTCAAAACTTCCCAGGTATGTGAATAATGAATTGTGACTGAAAAAATTACTTTTAGCGCATGCTGTTTGGAACAATCTGTGTAATGTCATATGTAATCCACAAAACTTTGCTGGCATTTTAAGGGGGGTGAATACTATTGTAAGCCACTGTATTTCCTACATTACTCTCACAAGTACTTTTTAAGTGTTTTCTTTGTATCAATACATTCTAATAAAAGTATTTTTAACATCACGTGTTTTGGGCTTGGGTTTGGTTTTTTTTGGCAAATAGCATTTGTTCTTTCTTGATTACCTGGCCGTACTTTAAAAGCCTGCTTCACTCACAGCCAACTGCTGCCTCATCGAGACTCCCTTGCACCTTGCTGTGGCCACCCTTGCGCTTTATTCTGCCTTGACCTTGTTCCTGTTTTTAGTGTGTCCTGATAGAGAACACCTTGTCTTGTCTTATTGTTTGCAGTGTGGCCTGTTAAAGGCCGCCTTCTCCTGTCTTTGTTCTGTGGAGATTGTGCTTGTTCCCTCTATTCTTCACTCCACAAAAATACGAGGAAGAATCTGTTACAGTACAATGTTGCCATTTTATTTTAACTGTAATATTACAAGGGAAGGCACACTTTGAGCAAGCTCTCAATGGGAGTTCTGAAATCCATTACATCCAACAAGATATATACAGTTTCTACACAAAAAAGTCAGCATGACACAGAAAATGTCATAGGGTCATGACTGTTAACGTGTCAGCATGACCTAAGTTCTAATTTTAGTTACCTACAAGCACAGCACATTTTGTTAGTGATGAGAAAAGAACATACATTTTTGTCTAATTAGGAGATCATGACTTTTGCTTCTACTAACCTCTTCCCATAAACATAGCCAAAATTAGGTTTATAAAATATAACTTCAAAGAATATTAATCTGCTTTCATAAGCTAAATTGGATAGAGAGGCACAATAAATCTTACCAACTTTGTCAGTCCCTGTCTGTTTCCCTAGCTCCTGTATGGCCATCCAGTGGCCCTCTTGCCTGCATTCTGTCCTTGTTGGTCCGATTCCTTTCTTGCCATTCATTCTGTTTGTTTTGTCTTGCCCTGTCCTGTGCCTGTGTCCCTCTCCTGGTCTTGGTGTCTTGCTTTCCTTGCCTATGTTTTGCCTTGTTCTGGTCTTTGCATTTCTGGTATCTTGTCTGTCTGCTCCCTGCCTTGCCTTGCACCCTGTTCCATTTTTTGCCCTGCCTTTGTTCTGTGCTTATTTTCTCTGTTTCTGTCTCCTTGTCTGCCCTGCTTTTCCTCCATTTTGGATTGACTTGTCGTTCCTGACCTGGCTTGACTTTTGATGTTGCCTCGCTTACCTGCCAACCTTTACCTTAGACTGCCTTGTATCTGCTTGAATACTGCCTGCCTAGACTTCAGCCTGCCACATCCCAGCTTGAACCCCTGCCCCAGGGGGACTGCCAGTGAAGTCCTGCTGGCCACCAGAACCTGTGGGCTCAACCCAAGGTTGAGGTGTCCAGTCAGACAGAAGCTCCTGCAATGCCCAGCTCTTGAGTCTTCTACTGCTCCTACCTGGAGATTACCTTTAACTGACCTGAATGGCCATGACAGATAGGTTTGCTAAACATGTGGATAAAGGTGAACCGGTAGATGTAGTGTATTTGGGTTTTCAGAAGGCGTTTGACAAAGTCCCTCAAGAGAGGCTTCTACGAAAACTAAAAAGTCATGGGATAGGAGGCGATGTCCTTTCGTGTATTACAAACTGGTTAAAAGACAGGAAACAGAGAGTAGGATTAAATGGTCAATTTTCTCAGTGGAAAAGGGTACAGTGGAGTGCCTCAGGGATCTGTACTTGGACCGGTGCTTTTCAATATATATATATATATATAAATGATCTGGAAAGGAATACAATGAGTGAGGTTATCAAATTTGCAGATGATACAAATTTATTCATAGTAGTTAAATCACAAGCAGACTGTGATACATTACAGGAGGACCGTGCAAGACTGGAAGATTGGGCATCCAAATGGCAGATGAAATTTAATGTGGACAAGTGCAAGGTGTTGCATATAGGGAAAAATAACCCTTGCTGTAGTTACACGATGTTAGGTTCCAAATTAGGAGCTACCACCCAGGAATAAGATCTAGGCATCATAGTGGATAATACTTTAAAATCGTCGGCTCAGTGTGCTGCAGCAGTCAAAAAAGCAAATAGAATGTTAGGAATTATTAGGAAGGGAATGGTTAATAGAACGAAAATGTCATAATGCCTCTGTATTGCTCCATGGTGAGACCACACCTTGAATACTGTGTACAATTCTGGTCGCCGCATCTCAAAAAAGATATAATTGCGATGGAGAAGGTACAGAGAAGTGCAACCAAAATGATAAAGGGGATGGAACAGCTCCCTTATGAGGAAAGGCTGAAGAGGTTAGGGCTGTTCAGCTTGGAGAAGAGATGGCTGAGGGGGGATATGATAGAGGTCTTTAAGATCATGAGAGATCTTGAACGAGTAGATGTGACTCGGTTATTTACACATTCGAATAATAGAAGGACTAGGGGGCATTCCATGAAGTTAGCAAGTAGCACATTTAAGACTAATCGGAGAAAATTCTTTTTCACCCAACGCACAATAAAGCTCTGGAATTTGTTGCCAGAGGATGTGGTTAGTGCAGTTAGTGTAGCTGGGTTCAAAAAAGGTTTGGATAAGTTCTTGGAGAAGTCCATTAATGGCTATTAATCAATTATACTTAGGGAATAGCCACTGCTATTAATTGCATCAGTAGCATGGGTTCTTCTTAGTGTTTGGGTAATTGCCAGGTTCTTGTGGCCTGGTTTTGGCCTCTGTTGGAAACAAGATGCTGGGCTTGATGGACCCTTGGTCTGACCCAGCATGGCAATTTATGTTCTTATGACTAATGCTTCATCTGCCACTCCTCTGGGTACCCTGACCCCTGCTTTTCTCCCTTCCCCAGCATTTCAGATCATTGAAATAGATCAGTCAATTACCTGGCTAAGTAGTTAGCCAAATTTCCAGTAGGTGGGAGTAGAAGGATCAGGTGCTACTTATTCAGCTAATCGACAGTGAAATTTAAAAGCCCTATGGTGCAAAAGCCAGGAGATACATGAGTATCTTGGGCTGGTGTGCAACATGTGGATTTTAAGAAGCGCACTAGTACGCACGTAAATGGGAAAGGCAAAAAAGGGGTGGGATGTGGGAGGGGTCTGAGCAGGGCATGAGTGGTCTGGGTCTTTATCATGAAATGTTCACGTATTTATGCGCACAAGTACGCACCGGAGTCCCCTACTGCATAACTTTACTTCTGCTATGGATGGCGTGTAAGTAATGAAACAAAAAAAAAAAGGCTAGTTAGGGTTTTAAGAGTTGGGGGTAAAAGGTTAAAAGGGAGGCATCATCAACCTCTCACTAAATGAAGGAGTAATGCCAGATACCTTGAAAGGAGCTATAATCAAACCAATCATTAAGAAAAAGAACCTTGACTCCCTGAATCTGAGCAACTATAGACCAGTCTCCAACTTACCCCTAATAGCCAAACTTATTGAAAAAACAGTACAAAAACAACTGTCAAACCATCTTGAAAGTAACAACATATTATACCCAGCTCGACCTGGATTTCGCAAACATTACAGTACAGAGACTTTACTTTTAGCTCTATCAGATACTATCTTAAGAGGCTTTGACATAGGAACACACTACATTCTCATTCTATTTAGATCTCTCTGCAGCTTTTGATGCTGTAAATCACAAAATACTAATCAACAGACTGAAAGAAATAGGACTCACTAACAAAACAATAAACTGGTTTGAGTCATATTTAAACAATAGATATTTCCAAGTACAAATCAAAAATACACTTTCAGACAAAATGAACTACTAACAGGTGTCCCACAGGGATCAGCCCTGTCTGCAACACTCTTTAATATTTACTTACTACCAATTTGTCCCCTACTAGCAGGACTTGGAATCATACACTACATTTACGCAGGCGATATACAACTACTGTTACTCATTGTAAACACCATTGAAGAGACAATGAAACTAGCCAATATGTATCGTGATATAATCAAACAGCTCCTAAACCAGATGGAACTAGTAATAAATATCGACAAAACTGAATTCTTTCACCTTTGAACGAAAAAATATACATCCTATACAACCTTCAATCACAATCAAAAATAATCAAGCCATGGAATTAGCAATAAAAGTAACGAATCTAGGGGTAATAATTGACCCTGAGTTAAGCATGAAACAGCACATCTCACAGAAATTAAAAGAAGGATATGGTAAACTAATGACCTTGAGAAGACTGAAACTTCTGCTAACACTAAACAATTTTTGCACAGTTCTACAGGCAATGAAATTCGCAAGCACAGATTATTGTAACTCCCTGCTACTAGGGCTACCACAATCTATGCTAAGGCCGCTGCAAATACTTCAAAATTCCACTGCTAGAATTTTAACTGGCAAAAGAAAAAGTGACCACATTACAGGAACACTTGCCGAACTACACGGGTTCCCAATTGAACAAAGAATACAGTTTAAGGCTCTATGTATAATTCATAAACTAATCTACGATGAAAAAACAGACTGGTTTAACACATCACTGCGCGTTCATGTCCCACACAGAAACTTGAGATCTGCTAATAAGGCGCTACTAACTGTCCCCTCTGTTAAATCAGCACGCCTCACTCAAGTAAGGGAAAGAGCACTTTCAGTGGCTGGTCCTGTGCTATGGAACACCATGCCACTCGAAATAAGGCTGCAGAGAAATTTGAAAATATTCAAATCTATCCTGAAAACCTGGCTCTTTAAACAAGCTTTTTATAAAGATAAAGAGAAGGAATAAAACAGCTGATAAGGACACACCGAGCAAACAGTTGTTGTTTTTTTAACTTACAGTGCATTTTAATGTTAAATTTGAAACGCTTAACAATTTCCTAACAGATAAGCTTAACTTAAACAAATAGTTTATTGTACTAAAATGTTCCATTCTGTGATGGCACATGTTTAATATGTAATCTATACCACTCATATTTTTCTTTATTGTGCCTTTCTGTAAACCGTTGTGATGGTTATCTAACTTAACGACGGTATAGAAGAGTTTTTAATTTTTTTTTTTTTTAAATATTAACTACGGGGAGTTAGGAAGTCCTAGCCTTTACCTGAGCGAACTGGGAACGGACTGGAGAAACTGGAGAAATGTATCTAATAAAATCCTCTCACTGGACTGGAGAAACTGGAGAAACGTATCTAATAAAATCCTCTCACTTACGTGGTAGATCTGACATTTGCACGCACATGAGCACATCCATATAAAATTGTGCACACATACGTATGTACAGCTGATTTTAAATTATATGAGCATATATATGCGTATGTTATAAAATATCCATTGGTGCAAGTCAGAATACATGCGTATATGAATGCCCACGCGGCTCTTTCAAAGTTACCATCCTCATTGGATAAGTATCGATATTTGTACTTATCCGGTTAAGTTAATTGGATAAAGTAGTCCTGCAATAGAGTAGGTCTAACTTAGCCAAACATAACTTATCTGGCTAAGTAGCACCAAATACAGGGATATTCAGCAGCTTAGGCATGCTCTAGAATTTGTTGCCAGAGGGATGTGTTAGTGCAGTTAGTGTAGCTGGGTTAAAAAAAGGTTTGGATAAGTTCGTGGAGGAGAAGTCCATTAACTGCTATTAATCAAGTTTACTTAGGGAATGGCCTCTGCTATTAATTACATCAGTAGCATGGGATCTTCTTGGTGTTTGGGTACTTGCCAGGTTCTTGTGACCTGGTTTGGCCTCTGTTGGAAACAGGATGCTGGGCTTGATGGACCCTTGGTCTGATTCATCATGGCAATTTCTTATGTTCTTATGTTATGCTGCTGAATAATCCCATGTTAGGTTAGCTGCATAAATTTTATCTGGCTAATTTACTTAGCTGTTTTATTCTGAATGTCTACCTATGTACATGTATGTATGTATTTGTATATTTGTGCATATGCATGTTTGTTTATTATTTATTTATTTAAAAGTATTTTAAACCACCTTCCAGATCCAAGAATGGTGCCTCAAGGCGATGTACACACATACATAAACATTCACACACATTTTTTCATGTGATCTTTCATGAAAACCTCAGTGAGTGATAAATCATCAATGAAGCAAAATTGTGACCAGGTTTAAGCTCTAGTCTATTCTTTAACTCAAACCACTGAACTATTTACCCAGCTGGTAGTTGCATAATTTTCTTAATTTAGGAAATTGAAAAGCTAACTTTCTCCCTAATAATCAAACCGATTAAAAAAAAAAAAACAAACTGTGGGCGCACCGGCGTGCACCCAGGCACCTCTCCTGGGCACTTGATTCTCTATTTAAATTAGTGCCGGCGCTAATAAGGAGGCGCTAGGGACACTACCGCTTCCCTAGTGCCTCATTGTTAGCGGAAGCGGCAGCTGTCAGCAGGTCTGACAACCGACACTTAATTTTACCGGTGTCAGTTGTCCAACCCGCTGACAGCCACGGGTTCAGAAAATGGACGCTGGCAAATTTGTGCATCCGTTTTCCAAATCATGGGCCGCAGCAGATTTTTTTTTTTTTTTTTTTAAAGAAGTTTTGCTTTTTTTAATTTTTGGGGCGTCCGACTTAATATCACTATAGTTTTTTCTGTACACTTGCCCAGTGCAGTCTGAAATTAACGCCTGCTTGGCCGCACATTTTACTTTCTGTATTTAGAGTGACTAATAGGCTCATCAACATGCATTTGCATGTGATGAGCGCTATTAGTTTCGGGGGGGTTGGCCACGCGTTTTCCAAGCGCTATTACCTTTTACAGTGTAAGGAGTAATAATAGCGCGTCAAAAACACGCAGCCAAACAGTGCATTCTGTATCGGCCTGAATAGTAGTTAGTTTTATGGAGCCCTGTAATGCTTCCATGTCTAACAAGGTATTCCTGGGACTCTGTGATCATGGCTAAACTCCAAATAAAGACAAGAGATGAAAGCATTTGTTTCAACCTCTGGTTTTTCCCTGCTTTCAGATTGTGCATCCTTATTTAAAAAAAAAAAAAAAAAAATTGCCTTTGGGTAGAAAAGCTATTTCACTGTATTCTAAGGATCAAAGTTTGAAAAGTTCTGATATATATTCCTAATAGAACTACTCCATGTTCTTCTGACACAAAGAGAGAGTATTTATTTCTTCCAAGTACTAGTAAGAAATAGCTGCAGCACACAATAACTCATCCCTTGCATAAAATCTTTGTACCAGCCCCATGTTTCTCTTCTGCAGCACAGAGAATCAGTAGTATAAGCGTCCCCCAAACACCATCCCCCCACAGAATAGGTACAGTGCGGACAGCAGCAGTTCAAACTTCACATACAGACTGCCCCTACACGGAATAGCTACTCCAAGATAGCAGCAATATAAACTTCTCTCACACACTCTTCCCCCAACACTCATTAGGTATAAAACAGGGAGCACCAGTACAAGGTCTCTTCCCCGTACACCCCCCCCCCCCCCACAACATAATATCCCATTTCAGAAAAGGTATAGCTTAGGCACCAGGACAAGGTCTCTTCCCCGTAACCCCTCAACATAATATACCACCTCAGAAAAGGTATAGCTTAGACAGCAGCAGTGCAGGTTTCCCTCACACACTGGCCCATGAGAGGAGAGATAATGTTATGGAATAAGAAATGAGTTCACTTTTACTACCTATTCCAGTCTCTTATCTGTGAAGTAGTTCTCACCGATCTTGATGGTGATTTGAGTGGCATAGGTGGACACCCCCTCACTTGGGAGAAGGATAGAGACAACAGCTCATGTCACATAGACTTTTCAGAACTGATTTCTACTTTCTTTTTTCTTTTTTTTTTTTCTAGATTTAAGAAGATTATTCCAATCCCAGAACAGAGTATGGTTCAGATGTTGTGCTACCTGTTAGAATGCCTTCTTACCAAGGATAACACTCCTCCTGATTGTCCAAAGGAGCTCTATGAGTTGTACTTTGTCTTTGCAGTTGTTTGGGCATTTGGTGGAGCCCTGTTCCAGGACCAGGTAGGATTATACCAGCAGTATAAACATTAAATGAATGTGTGTCAGAGAGAGACGTGTTTCAGATTACAAACATTAGAGGCTCATAGAAAGTAGCTATCTCCATACAGTGTATACATTACAGAAGTATAGTTCAGAAGGATCTGGGTCAGACAGGAATTGCCTGAGTATTAAGGGCATGGTTCATAAGGGGGGGGGGGGCTGTCTCAGTACAGTACTCACATCTGAAGCTTATGGCTCAGAGGGGAGCTGATTCAGTACAGAGTAAGCATTAGAGAGAATTTGAGAGGGGATAGCCCAATCAGGCATTAGGGGGTGTAGCTCAGAGGGGATTATTTATTTGAATTTTTTATATACCGATATTCCTATAAAGAATATAGATCACACCGGTTTACAAAAGAACTGAACTTTCGCTATGAGGCGATACATTAAACAAAGAACATAGTCATTAAACATTTAAAACCATTGAACATTTGAAACAATTGGAATTAAGGCACAGCAGCAAACCGAGAGCAAAAATTAAATAAATAAATTGACTAAAAAATAAAATAAAATAATAAAATAAATAAATAAATAAATAAAATGAAAATAAAATATCTCAGTACAGTACAGGCAGTAGGAGCATGGTACATGGGGAAGATGTTTCAATACAAATATAGGCTGGGGGACTCTCATTACAATCATTGGAAGGCATGGCTCCCAGACCGTTTCAGTACAACCATTGGGGGGGGGGGGGGGGGGCATGGCTCAGCTTAGAGGACAGTCTCAGGTACAGTACAAGCACTGTGAGGCATGACTCAGGGAGCAGACTCTCAGTACAAGCTTGTTGGGGTGGGGAATGGCTCAGAAGGAAGCAGTTTGAGGTACAGTACATGCATTGGGAGGCATGGATCAGAGAGAGACAGTACAGTACAAACAAATATATGCTGAAAATTGCTACATAAACATTGGCAAGTTAAATGTAAGACATTGATAAGACAGGCTAAGAGAGAATTTGAAAAGAAGTTGGCTGTAGAGGCAAAAACTCACAGTAAAAACGTTTTTAAATATATCCGAAGCAGAAAGCCTGTGAGGGAGTCAGTTGGACCGTTAGATGACCAAGGGGTTAAAGGGGCACTTAGAGAAGATAAGGCCATCGTGGAAAGATTAAATGATTTCTTTGCTTTGGTGTTTATTGAAGAGGATGTTGGGGAGGTACCCGTAATGGAGAAAGATTTCATGGGTAATGATTCAGATGGACTGAATCAAATCACGGTGAACCTAGAAGATGTGGTAGGTCTGATTGACAAACTGAAGAGTAGTAAATCACCTGGACCGGATGGTATACACCCCAGAGTTCTGAAGGAACTAAAACATGAAATTTCAGACCTATTAGTAAAAATTTGTAACCTATCATTATTTATTTTTATTTATTTATTTATTTTAACAGTTTTTTATACCGACCTTCATAGTAAATAACCATATCGGAGCGGTTTACAGTTTAACAAAGGGAAAAACTAGAGTAAACAAATTCAAGTAAACGAAAGATAACAATAGGTAGGAATAAGTCAAAGTTACAAATCAACAGGGGGAGAGAACTTGGAAGCTTACTACAAGCTGGAAAGAAGAAAGGCCGGTAATAAAAGTATTGTTACCATAGAGTGTACGAGTTATAAAACTTAAAAAACTGTGCTTTACCCTGAAAGTCTCAGAGTCCATTTTTTTTTTTTTCGAGAAATTCGATGATTTTGTTTGTTTTTTTTGTTTTCGAGAAATTCGATGATTTTGTTTTCGAGAAATTCAATGATTAAAATCATCCATTGTACCTGAAGACTGGAGGATAGCAAATGTAACCCCAATATTTAAAAAGGGCTCCAGGAGCGATCCAGGAAACTACAGACCGGTTAGCCTGACTTCAGTGCCAGGAAAAATAGTGGAAAGTGTTCTAAACATCAAAATCACAGAACATATAGAAAGACATGGTTTAATGGAACAAAGTCAGCATGGTTTTACCCAGGGCAAGTCTTGCCTCACAAATCTGCTTCACTTTTTTGAAGGAGTTAATAAACATGGATAAAGGTGAACCGGTAGATATAGTATACTTGGATTTTCAGAAGGCTTTTGACAAAGTTCCTCATGAGAGGCTTCTAGGAAAAGTAAAAAGTCATGGGATAGGTGGCGATGTCCTTTCGTGGATTGCAAACTGGCTAAAAGACAGGAAACAGAGAGTAGGATTAAATGGACAATTTTCTCAGTGGAAGGGCGTGGACAGTGGAGTGCCTCAGGGATCTGTATTGGGACCCTTACTTTTCAATATATTTATAAATGATCTGGAAAGAAATATGACAAGTGAGATAATCAAATTTGAAGATGACACAAAATTGTTCAGAGTAGTTAAATCACAAGCAGATTGTGATAAATTGCAGGAAGACCTTGTGAGACTGGAAAATTGGGCATCCAAATGGCAGATGAAATTTAATGTGGATAAGTACAAGGTGATGCATATAGGGAAAAATAACCCATGCTATAATTTACACAATGTTGGGTTCCATATTAGGTGCTACAACCCAAGAAAGAGATCTAGGTGTCATAGTGGATAACACATTGAAATCGTTGGTTCAGTGTGCTGCGGCAGTCAAAAAAGCAAACAGAATGTTGGGAATTATTAGAAAGGGAATGGTGAATAAAACAGAAAATGTCATAATGCCTCTGTATCGCTCCATGGTGAGACCGCACCTTGAATACTGTGTACAATTCTGGTTGCCACATCTCAAAAAAGATATAATTACGATGGAGAAGGTACAGAGAAGGGCTACCAAAATGATAAGGGGAATGGAACAGCTCCCCTATGAGGAAAGACTAAAGAGGTTAGGACTTTTCAGCTTGGAGAAGAGATGGCTGAGGGGGGATATGATAGAGATGTTTAAAATCATGAGAGGTCTAGAACGGGTAGATGTGAATCGGTTATTTACTCTTTCGGATAGTAGAAAGACTAGGGGGCACTCCATGAAGTTAGCATGGGGCACATTTAAAACTAATCGGAGAAAGTTCTTTTTTACTCAATGCACAATTAAACTCTGGAATTTGTTGCCAGAGAATGTGGTTCGTGCAGTTAGTATAGCTGTGTTTAAAAAAGGATTGGATAACTTCTTGGAGGAGAAGTCCATTACCTGCTATTAAATTTACTTAGAGAATAGCCACTGCCATTAGCAATGGTAACATAGAATAGACTTAGTTTTTGGGTACTTGCCAGGTTCTTATGGCCTGGATTGGCCACTGTTGGAAGCAGGATGCTGGGCTTGATGGACCCTTGGTCTGTCCCAGTATGGCATTTTCTTATGTTCTTATGTCCATTCTGCAGGGTCTGGCAAGTTCTTTATTCTCAATTTCCCTAGGATCCTCCTGTTTCTCCTCATCTCCTAAAACACACAAAAGATTTCTGTTTTTTATTGAATACAAAATATCTTAGCTGGAATTCTCTGCACAGAAGCCTGAGTTGCAGAATATTTTTCATGTTAGATGATTGTTTTATCTTGCAGACTAGCTGTGTTTAAAAAGTATTTTCTGAGACTATAATCTGTTAGTATGTTGTGGTTTATTTTACTTTGTGTCCTGCACACATATCTTACATCACAGTGCTCCTCTAAAGAGGAACACTCTTGCTCAGAATTCAAAGTGGCTTATTGTCTTGCCACATAATATACGTTCTTCAGGCTGAACAGTAAGGGTAGTTTATAAATTAGTTAAATTATTAAATCTTTGCTGCTGTTAGTAGCTTCAAAGCCATCAGTGATGTCACAAATCCTTCAGTTTGCCACTGTGGAGAGAGTTTTCTGGCATCACACTTCTGTTGCTACTAGCACAAAATGGCTGCCCAGAGCACTCTTCAAGTAATCCAGCTCAAGTTCTGAGTAGTCTAAAACATATTGGAGCAATTTTAACACACTCTGTGGTGCTTGTAATAAAGAAACCACAGGTCTGCAAGCTCATTTCCCTGTGGAGTTTCTCTTTGAAAATACATATGGTGTGCCCATTGCAGGTACCTTCATATCCATGTGCTCTACACCTAAAAATGTACATGGGGTTATGAAAATGCACTCTCTCAACTTAATCCTGCCTACCTTTGATTGCAGGTAAAACTTGCATACTTTTATCTGCATATGGGGGAGGTGGGGGGAGGTACAATTTTCAAATTGCATTTTTATGTGAATAAACACCTATTTAGCCATGTAAAACCTTTAAAATATTACCCTCTAAGTTCAGCTGGAAAATCACCACCTGGATGATCAAAGCTTCTAATTCTGAGCCTGGAATTCTTTAAACAGAAATCTGCCTTCTATGCAGTGCAGTTGTAAGTTTATAATCAACACTTTACATCTGTAGATTTTGTTGCTATACATGAGTCATATGAAGTGTTACTCTGTTATTATTTTTGTTTCTCCCAGGATGCTCCACTTTTCACCAGGGCTTCACTGTTCATGACATTTCTCTTCTCAAAACCTATTCACTCTGATCATGTTGTCATGCTGGACTTTTCTGGACCCTATAGCAACTACTTAGCCCTGTGAATGGAGCAGAGTTTCAGCTAGTTGGCTTCAATGTCTTCAGATATGTGTTTGCTAATTGATTTGCCCTCTCTTCTTGCAGCTGGTTGACTACAGAGTGGAATTCAGCAAGTGGTGGGTGACTGAGTTCAAGACCATCAAATTCCCATCCCAGGGGACTGTCTTTGACTATTACATTGACTCGGAGACCAAGAAGTTTGAGCTCTGGTCCAAACTCATCCCTAAATTTGAATTTGATCCAGACATGCCCCTACAGGTGAGTGAACACTGACCATCTCTGTCCCAGAGATCTGAATGCTTTATAAGTGGTACTCAGACTAGGGATGTACAATCTTAAATAATTAAATGCTTAAACACTAAAGTCTTACCATTTAATCCATAGTATTTAACATTTACTGGCACTACTACAGGGAGCCATGGACAGGCTTAGGTTGGCATCAGCTGACTTCCAGCTTTGTGGTGTGCTTGCATGGCTGTCCATGTTGAAGTAGGCTGGACAGCAATTGGCCAGCTGGGGAGCATACAAGCACGTTGTAACTGAGGTTAGGATGGGAGAAGGAAGACACTGCTTGCCCCAACACTCAACTGCTAGAGGCTGTAGTACAGCTAGGGACCTTCATTTTTGGGTTTTATTTTTGTTTTATTTAAAAAGTTTTATATACCACTTTTCCATAAATGTTCATAGCAGTTTATGTTTTCTGGGAATTTATCAGGGTTTACTATAAGAACAAAAGGAGAAGAAAATAAGTTAAAAAAAGGACTAATTTTTCCAGGTAAATATCAAGAGTTTATTTTGGTGAGCAGAAGCCAGGACAATAAAATATTAAGCACATTCTCCCACTACCCACTCAGCAGCATCCCCATCTCGACCCCATCCCCTACCTAGCATGTTCTCTCTCCCCCACCTACTGTGCCAATAATCTCCCTCCCACCACCCCATACTGCAACAGTATTCATCTTTACCAGTGGTGGCTCCAGACTTCTCTTTCCTTTGGCAGCATGCTTACTGAGGCTTCCACACTGCAACACTGCAGTTCTATTTTTGTGCAGGACCAGGGAGCCTGCTGAGAATTGCTTCAAACACATTCATGGTACCAGACAGCAAGCATTTTGGCTGCTTGGGGGATGAGAAGGCAGGTCTTAAAATATGGAATGGGTGACACTGGAGGATGAAAGCTTTTGCTAGCAGGGGATGGTTCTTGAAATACAACATGCACTTTGACCCACACTGACTTCCAGCAGTGGCTGGAGTTCTTGAAACACTGCATCTGCAGTTATGGAGCAGCTTTTTAATTATTCTAAAATTAGGGTGAATACCGGTTTCGACAGATTGTCGCTGTGGGAACAAGAAGTGATTCCCACAGGCCTGGAGACAAACTAGACTGACTCCAGCCTTTTAAAACATTTACTCTTTATTATAATAATTTCATACATGCACAACCAAAGACTGTCTTCTCCTCAGACAGTGTACACTCTTTACTTACAGTGTGTTGCGTCGTCTCAGCTCAGTGTTTAGACAGTATTGCATACAGAAGCTGCTTTCCTCCCGGAGACCTGGCCTGATCTGGCTATCCCCACCTGGATCCTAGCTCTTATTCCTGCCTCTGGCTATACCCTCTGTGCCCCACCTGCCCCGCAGGATCCCACCCATAGAGCATACTCTCCTTAAGGCATTTAAGGTGGACCAGGCGACAAAGCCTGGTCCTGCACAGGAAAATAAGGGAACACTAGGGACACTGCCTCATAGTTGCCTTTGAAAAAAAATCCAGCAATTTATGGGTAAAAATTGGTTTAAACTGAAAATGAAGAACCCTACTCATTCGCTACCTGTGTCCGAAAATATTTCCAAAATAACCTTTGAAGGTTGGCCATCCTGGATAGTCCTCCTGAAGAAGTTGGTGGTAGGAAATGAAAAACAATATGTAAGGTTGAGCTAGTCACGAGAATCATTTTGAACAGGGCATTGCCTGTCTGGTCAGGTTCTGTATCTGATTACACACATCTTTCAAGCTTATGGCATATGGTTTGTCTTCTTGAAATTGGAAGCTTGCTCTGATATTCAGCAAAAGGTTCAGTTGTCAGATTTTCTTCACAAAGTACCCATCATTCCTTCTGAGATTACCAAAGCAACTCTGCAACACAACCAACTGAAGTCCATAAATAGACCTGCTCTACCTTGGGCATAAATGGATGCTCTGTAGGCTGAGATACTATTTATTGGATCAACATAATTAATAATCAAAGATGATATCAGTATGCTTTGAGCCCACATAAATCACAACATCAGGTGTCCAATTTGTCCTAGAGTTAGAGCACTCTATCTTATAACACCATATAGGATTTTGAAGTTAAACACCCTTTGTATGGAAAGACATATTAATAAATAAAATGTTCACTGTTAAGGCACTGATTCAGAATTTTCAGGTCATGTGAGGATCTTTTTCTTCCCTCATCACACTTTCTAATATTCTGTCTTTTCTGGTTTTTACTACCTTCTATTTTCTTTCAACTATAACCACAACCCCCCGTTTTCTGCAGCAACTCCAGGGATAAATTCTGCATTAAGGGTTAGAAAATTCTGCAGCAATCATGCTATACTTTTGCATTAATGTAAATTTATTTGCATATTAAAGCATCTGTCTTCCAAACCCAGCCAGCCCTGGTATCCCGTGGCAATTCTGGGGAAAAGGACAGATTTTGTGGCTGTTGCCGTAGAATCATGGGAGACCAAGGGCCCATGACTAAAACCATTTAGAAGGAAGAATACTTTTGAAATCTAGTATTTTATTTGCAACTCAAGAATGCATTTTATGGATGCCACAGGAAAAGAAAGACTGCACAATTTTAGATTTGTATTTTTCTTAATTACAAAGTACTTTTCCCCACCTTTCTCCCTCTCTCCTTTCCTCATCTTCTTCCTTAACTCTCCTCCTCTGCATCATCCAGAAAGTTCTGGCACTTTTCTCAGCTACTTCCTGACCTGCAATAGCATTCGTTCTCTTGCCAGTAGTGTTCTGATGCCCAGCAGAGCTCACTCTACTTCGGTGGCTGCCAGCAATTTTTTGCATTTCTTCCACTGGTGGCTCCTGCCAGTACCACTGATCTGGCTGCTGAAGACACCCATTAGCATGTATTTTTGTTTATCCACTTCTTTTCCCAGTGTCATACAGGCTGATGCAATACCGTGCACTGGCTGCAGTGCACAACTCAACCCACAATTGGCAAAAAGGAAGGAATGGTATGCAGCCACCATACGGGTGGTATGGTATGGAGTCACCCGTAGAAATTGCTCCCTGCAAGACAAGGCCTTGTAGTTAAGATACTCGACGCACCGAGCAAAGTGCCACAAGAAACATCGTTTTCAAGGTCAGAAACCTCAGGGAAAGGGTATGCTTCAGTCAAAAAGTAGGGACTGCTAAAAAAAAAAAAAAAAAAAAAAAATCCAAAAATAGATTGACTTCACAAGGGCACCGGTATCCACAAGGGAGGATGAAGATGCTTTACTCCTGTCAAGAAACGGTTCACATCTGAATAAGCCGACAAAGGCCCACCATTCACCTGACCTCAGAAACAGGCAAGAGCCACCCGCTGGACCTTCAAGCACCTCTCTTTACTCAATCCATCTAGCAAAAATTCCAAAATGAGTGGGATCTAACAAGGAAGAACCCCTCGATCTTCACACCAAGCCTCAAACACTCGCCAAACTTGCATGTAGGCTAAGGAAGTGGAGATCTTTCTCACTCATAGCAAGGTGGTGATCACTGAGGCAGAATATCCATGCTTCAGCATCCAAACTCTCTCAAGGGCCATACCATGATTTGGATCTTTGTGAAAAACAGGCCCCTTCCATAGCAGATTCCTGTGCGCCAGAAACCGGAGGGGAGAGTCCACTAGAAGCCTTCGGAGATGTGCATGCCACAGTCTCCTGGGCCAATCTGGTGCCTCCTGAAACACCATCCTTCTGTGATTCTCGACCTTCTGAACCATTCTGCCTAAAATGGGCCACGGGGGAAAAACAAATAGTAGCTTGCCCTCCGGCCACTCCTGCACAGGATCATCAAGGCCCAAAGACTTTGGATCTCTTCTGCATCTGAAGAATTGAGGAATATTAGCATTGTGAGAAATCGCCAGCAGTTCCAGAAATGGAAGGCCCCAGCAATTCACTATTAGCTGAAATGCCTCGTCTGACAATTCCCATTCTCCTGGATCTAGAATCTGTCTGCTGAGAAAGTCTGCTCCAGAGGCAATCTGGGAAACTATAGACCAGTGAGCCTGACTTCAGTGCCGAGAAAAATAGTGGAAACTATTCTAAAGATCAAAATCATAGAGCATATAGAAAGACATGGTTTAATGGAACACAGTCAACATGGATTTACCCAAGGGAAGTCTTGCTTAACAAATCTGCTTCATTTTTTTTAAGGCGTTAATAAACATGTGGATAAAGGTGAACCTGTAGAGTAATGTATTTGGATTTTCAGAAAGCATTTGACAAAGTCCAAGAGAGGCTTCTAAGAAAAATTAAAAAGTAATGGGGTAGTAGGTGATGTCCTTTTGTGGATTACAAACTGGTTAAAAGACAGGAAACAGAGTAGGATTAAATGGTCAATTTTCTCAGTGGAAAAGGGTAAATAGTGGAGTGCCTCAGGGATCTGTTCTTGGACCGGTGCTTTTCCATATATTTATAAATGGTCTGGAAAGGAATAAGATGAGTAAGGTTATCAAATTTGCGGATGATACAGAATTATTCAGAGTGGTTAAATCACAAGCAGATTGTGATACATTACAGAAGGACCTTGCGAGACTGGAAGAATGGACATACAAATGGCAGATGAAATTTAATGTGGACAAGTGCAAGGTTTGCATATAGGGAAAAATAACCCTTGCAGTACTTACACAATGTTAGATTCCATATTAGGAGCTATCACCATGGAAAAAGATCTAGGCATCACAGTGGATAATTCTTTTAAATTGTTGGCTCAGTTTGCTGCAGCAGTCAAAAAAGCAAACAGAATGTTAGGAATTATTAGGATGGGAATGGTTAATAAAATGGAAAAAGTCATAATGCCTCTGTATCGCTCCATGGTGAGACTGCACCTTGAATACTGTGTACAATTCTGGTCGCCGCATCTCAAAAAAGATATAGTTGCAATGGAGAAGGTACAGAGAAGGGCAACCAAACTGATAAAGCTGTTATGGTTTAGCGGTGTTTGGGTGAATTCCTGGGTACTGTGGCAGATGACCATGCCCACAGGGAGGAGCCCCGCGGGGAGCCACAGTACTGGGCTAGACTCGGGACGCACAAACACAGAGTTGATCTTTTATTTTACAGCTTGTAGTATACCACCAGAGATGGCAGTAGTGAGGTGATCCAGAGGTAGCAGTCCAGGGACCCTCGGCAGAGGGGACCCGTCTCACCAAGTTGGTATAGGGAGATTCCGGTGTAGGTTTCCCAGCACGGCAAAGCTGTGGGTGAGATAGACTGAGAATGAGATTACTCACTAGATGGTAGCTGTAAGGTTGGCGATTCTACCAGGCTGAAGTAGATGGTAACAGGCACCGATGCAGGGAGAGCAGACCCTTGAAGAGCGAGTACCTGATCCCAGTAAGGCACCTGAAAGGAAAGCAGAGGGCCCCTGAGGAGCAGGTACCCAGGTTAGAGAATACCACGAAGGGCAAGGTAGAGCTTCCAGCGGCAGCAGGAAGCAGCAGAGTAGCATAGACCGGACAAATCCAATCCTTGCTAACTCAACGGGCTAGCAAACAAGCGTAGGCTAAATACCCAGATGTTGTGACGTCGCTCGAGGGGAATGCCCCCGAGGCTCGTGGGTAGTGCACACCCTAGGAGGCCCTTGGGATGAACATGGTGGGAGGCAATGCCATAGCCATTCCGGGGACGCCGGAGAGGGCGGCTTGCAGACGCGACGGTAGCCATTTTCCCAAGGTAACCGGGAGGAGCCGAGAACAAGGTGAGGCATACGCGGTGAAGCCGTCTGAGACCGGACGCAACAGTACCCCCCTTGAAAGGGCCCCCTCCAGACCTCCTACCTGGTCTTGTTTTCCGAGGATGCGTCTTTTGGAATTGTTGAAGCATCTCTTTATCCATGATATTTGCTTGAGGTTCCCAAGAGTTATTTTCAGGTCCATAACCCTCCAATGACAGGAGGTATTCCCATACTCTGCCTCTCTTTCTCACATCAAGAATAGCGTCTACCTATTACATTACAAAAAAAAAAAAGAATAGCGTCTACCTTGTATTCAATGTCTTCTTCTGCATCAATTGGTGTAGGTTCAGGTGTCTTGGTTGAGAACTCACTAAGGATTAATGGTTTTATTTTTTTTATAATTTATATTTTTATTCAACTTTTATAACATTTAATTACATGTCACAGCTTAAAATAACAATAAGGAAAAAAGAAAAATACATTTCTTAAACATCATTGTCCTAGCTGTGAATAATAATTCTAAACATTTGATCATAAGAAAAAAGAGACTATGAGGGGATCTTAAATATCAAGAAGCAGTATACATATAGAAATACAAGGTATTAATCAACGCTACCCCCTATTCTAAATTTACCAGAACAATAGAGGTACCTTTAGGGATGAGTATCCAAGTATTGCCTTAACTGAGATGCCTGATTAAAGATATACTTACTCCCCTGGTTTATAACAATACATTGACAAGGAAATTTTAATAAGAATTTCATTCCTTTCTTATGAGCTTCTTCCCTCATTAATAAAAATTCCTTCCGTCTAATTTGTGTTGTACGAGGTATATCAGGATAAATCCTAATGCTTTGACCATAAAATTTCTCGTTTAAATGTCTAAAGTATAATCTCATTAAGGAATCTCTATCAGACAACGAGGAAAATTGTATAATGAGGGTGGCTCTGGTATTTATATTTATTTCAAAGGATTTTTCTAACAACTCTGTTAAATTCAATTCAGATTGATTTTCCTGGTTCTGACTCTTTGATTCCTTTTGAGGAACATAGTAAATTCTAGCAATCGTTGGTATGGCTTCATTGGAATATTTTAAGATATTCACTAGATAACTTTTAAATAGATCCATTGGGGACATTAAATGACTCTTAGGGAAATTCAATATCCTCAAATTATTTTTTCTAACTTGATTTTCTATTATTTCCAATCTCTCAAAATGAATTTTTTCTGATTCAATTAAATTTACTTGAATTTTATCCATTTCGTTTACCTTAATTTGCATAGATTTTACAGATTCTTCCACCTTATCTATTTTAGTTTGAAAAACCCCATTCTTATTCATAACTTCCTGCATCGCATTTGCTATAGCATTTATAGATTTCTGCATTGATATTAACATAATACCAATCTCTTCAAGGGTAAAGTCTTTTGGTGTTATTATTGGGATTCCAGTTATAGGTTCTTCTTGGATATTCTCACTCCCTCCCTCTATTGGAGACTTACTGGGGGTGGATTGCATTGGTGTACCGTCAAGATGATCCTTGGAGCCCTTCTGAGGGCTCTCCGAGGAGCAGATCGAAATCTCTGCTTCTCTCTGGGATCTAGATGATAGAAAATCCAACTTTAATTTGGGATCTTCTCCAAAGAGTGTCCCAATATTTTCCCCAGTTGGTGGCTCAGGTGTTTCTGGTGCCCCTGGAGTTAAGGATGTTTCATATGTCTGGAGGAGTGAACCCTGCTCCTGGCTCAGTCCTCCTGCGACATTACTTCCAGGCACATTTTGGGGGTTTTTTGCAAAGCATTCCTCGATCTTAAGTTGGTTGTCCATCACAGGGGTGGAGGATAGCTCTCTCAACTTCGCCTTTCTCTTTGTCTGTGGCATCACAAAGAGAAGACTCAGTCCAACTTGTTTATAAACACACAAATAATATAATGGGTAAATTCTCTTACCGAGGCTCTTGCCGTTGATTTCAGCAACTTTAGATCCTTCTCATAGCCTCACGACTGCAGCACGGATAATCAAACCACACAAATAGGGATTATTGCCAACGCCAACTTCACCAAGCTAAGCCAAGCAAAGCCGCTCGCCCCTTAGGCGCTCGCGGCTTTGGCGGCGCACCGGCGGCTGCGGTGCGCCGGAAGGACGCCGATTTTGAAGGCGTCTCTATCGGCTCCACCCCTGTCGTTCAGGTCCTCGCAGGCAGAGAGAGAAAGAAACTCAGGAAATGCGTCCTCCAAGGTAAAAGTTAAACTCCGGCTGCAGCGATTAGGGAGCTCAAGGGACGCCGGTTTTGAAGGCGTCTCTATCGGCTCCACCCCTGTCGTTCAGGTCCTCGCAGGCAGAGAGAGAAAGAAACTCAGGAAATGCGTCCTCCAAGGTAAAAGTTAAACTCCGGCTGCAGCGATTAGGGAGCTCAAGGGACGCCGGTTTTGAAGGCGTCTCTATCGGCTCCACCCCTGTCGTTCAGGTCCTCGCAGGCAGAGAGAGAAAGAAACTCAGGAAATGCGTCCTCCAAGGTAAAAGTTAAACTCCGGCTGCAGCCGGATTAATGGTTTTAATAGTGAGACATGGAACGCATTATGAGTATTCAATGCTGGTGGAAGTTTCAGACTGTATGTAAGAGTACCTAGTCATCGGAGAATCAGAAAGGGTCCGACGTAGCGTGGAGCAAAGCGAGTTGAAGGTAACTTGAGTCTTAAATGTTTTGTAGATAGCCAGACTTTATCACCAGGCTGGAATTCTGGAGCCTTGAGGTGATGAGCATCATAGCCTTTCTTTGCTCATTGTCCTGCTTTACAAAGCATCTCTTTAGTTATAGTCCAAAGTTGTTGAATATCTTTGGCAGTAGACTGAGCTGCCGGGGACAACACTGAAAGTGGAAGTGGTAAGGGTGGTAATGGTAGTCCAACAGTAGTGTCCGTAGATCACTTCAAATGGTGTTGATCCAGTAGATGTTGCTGGATGAGAGTTGATGGCGAATTCAGCCCAGGGCAACAGTTCAGCTCAATCATTTTGGCGAGTACCCACATAGGCACGAATGAACTGCTTGAGTGTCCTATTCATTCTCTCCGTTTTCCCGTTAGACTGAGGATGGCATGTTGAGGTGAAGTCGAGAGCGATATCAAACTTCTTGCACAATGCCTTCCAGAACTTAGCTGTGAACTGGGTTCCTCTGTCAGAGACTATGTGCTTTGGCATGCCATGTAGGCAAAAGTTGTGAGAGATGAAAAACTTTGCAAGCTCCATGGCTGTGGGCAAGCCAGGGAGAGCCACGAAGTGAGCCATCTTCGAGAAACGATCCTCTGTTACCCAGATAGTGTTGTTTCCTCCTGAGAGTGATAAGTCTGCCACAAAGTCTGTAGCAATGTGTGTCCAAGGCTCGTCTGGCACTGGCAAGGGTTGGAGTAGGCCCCAAGGGTGGCCGGGCAGCGGTTTCTGTCTGGCACAATTAGAGCAAGAAGCGACGTTGGAGAACATATCTTCCTTCATGGTGGGCCACCAGTAATACTTCTGAAGTTTTGCCAGAGTTCTGCATTGACCAGGGTGTCCAGCCAGTTTAGAGTCGTGAACCCACGCTAAAAACTTTTTTCTTGGGTACAGCGGTCCTACCCGCAGGTACTGGGTGAGTAGCTGACAAGATAACTCTTTTCGGGTTGATGGTATGTTGGGTTTCATCAGGTACATTCTCTGAGAGGAATGAGCGAGATAGGACATCTGCTCTGACTTTATCATCTCCAGGGCAATATTTCAGCACAAAGTCAAATCTGTTGAAAAACAGGGACCATCTCACCTGCCTATGGTTTAGGCGCTGTGCATGGCGGAGGTACTCCAGATTTTTATGATCTGTAAAGACTGTGATCTGATGTTGTGCACCTTCTAGCCAGGGCCGACACTCCTCGAATGATCACCAGGAGTTCTTTATCTCCTATTCCGTAGTTCTCTGCTGGCAAGAAGCGACGGGAGAAAAATGAGCATGGGTGTAAGAGTCACCGGCCTGGCTTAGCATGGCCCCTACGCCTTCGTCTGAGGCATCGACCTCAACAATGAAGGGCCTGGTTGGATCCGGATGTCAGAGGCATGGCTTGCTTGAGAAGATTTTTTTCAGTCTCTGGAATCCTGATATAGCCTCCATAGACTAATTAGCGACGTTGGCACCTTTCTTAGTCATAGCTGTAAGCGGAACAGTGAGGAGTAGTTGATGAATGTTCTGTAGTAGTTGGTAAATCCCAGAAATCATCTAAGAGCCTTTAGACCTGTGGGATGTGTCCATTTCTTAATGCTCTCCAACTTCTGTGGGTCCATCTGGAAACCTTTATTGGAAACAATGTACCCTAAGAAAGGCACTGATTCTTTATTGAACTCACACTTAGACATCTTGGCATGTTGATGAGTCTTGCGGAGTCTTTGCAGCACTCTTTTGACATCCTTCAGATGAGTGTTCATGTCCTGGGAGAATATCAAGATGTCAGCTAGATACACAACACATTTGTAGAGTAGATCACGCAAAATGTCGTTCATCATGTTTTGGAAGACAGCCGTGGCGTTGCACAGGCCGAAGGGCATCACTAGATATTCAAATTGCCCATCCCGGGTGTTGAAGGCTGTCTTCCATTCATCGCCAGAGTGGATGCGAACTAGGTTATAGGCTCCCTTGAGATCAATCTTGGAGTATACCTTGGCTCCCTGTAGTCTGTCTAGCTATGAGGTGAGTGGTAAGGGATAGCGGTCTTTCACAGTGATCTCATTTAGACCTCGATAGTCAATACAAGGATGCAATGTGCTGTCCTTCTACCCCACAAAGAAAAAGTCTGCTCCGGCAGGAGACTTGGAGGGTCTTATGAAGCCTTTCTGAAGGTTCTCCTGTATGTATTCTGACATGGCCTTATTTTCTACCATGGAGAGAGGGTAGACCCTTCCTTTGGGTGGTTCAGTATTAGGCTTCAAATTGATGGCGCAGTCGTAGGATCTGTGTGGAGGGAGTACATCTGCAGCTTCCTTGGAAAATACATCTTGAAAAGATGCATACTGAGGTGGCAACCCAGGCATCAATGGGGTAGTTGGCATGCAGGGTAAAGGAGTGACCTCCATCAGACATTTACCATGGCAATCTGGACCCCAACGTGAAAGTTCCAGAGTGGCTCAATTGAATTGAGGCATATGCTGCTGCAGCCACGGTAGCCCCAATGGCCTTCTCTAGGACAAAGAAGGAGATAGTCTCTGAATGGAGAGCACCGGTCCATAAACTCAAGGGTTCAGTCAGCTGAGTGACTTCTCCCGGTAAGGGCTCCCCATGAATTGAAGACAAGAGTAGTGGAGTCATCATGGCGGTGTCTGGATCTGCAAATGCTCCACTAATCGTTTCAAAATAAAATTGCCTCCTGTCCCTGAGTCCACTAGAGCAAGAGTCTGGTATTCTAAGGGTCCGCAGATCAAGGATACAGGAAGAGAGAGTGGAGGAGAGGGTGCAGTTAGACCTAAGAAGATGTCAGGTGACTGCGGCCTAATTGTATAGGTTCTTCTTCGCCAGCAACTGAACCTGAGGGAATAGGCCTAGGTGTGTATTCTTAGCTCGAGTTTCACCCGAAAGGGGTCTTCTGGAAGTCTTGGTCTCTTGAACCTTGTCACGAAGTCAGCGATCAATCCTTATTGCCAACTTCACCAGTTCCGCTATGGTCTCAGGCATCTCACGAGCTGCCAGCTCATCTTTTAAATGAGAGTTCAACCCCTCAAAGAAGAGGGTCCTCAGGCATTTAGGGTCCCAATGTAATTCCGATGCCAGTGTCTTGAATTCTATGGCGAAATCTGATAAAGGTTTACTACCTTGCTTCAGATGAACCAACAAAGATCCTGCATTAGTATGCCGGGCAGGTTCATCAAAAACTGACCTGAACAGTTCAAGGAACTTGGCAAGGTCAAGTAGAATAGGATCATCACGCTCCCAAAGCGAAGAGGCCCAAGCCAACGCTCTTCCGTCCAGATAAGACAGGATGTAGGTGGTCTTGGCATATGCTTCAGGAAAATAAGTGGGTTGAAGGGAAAAGTGCATGCAATATTGGTTGATAAATCCTCTACATTTCCGCACTTCCGCTGAGAAGCATGTTGGAGCAGATAGAGGTACAATTGTCTTGACCGTCACTTCTGGCGGTGTAACTTATTTACCTGTGGTGGTAGGTAAGTTCATCTGTGCATACAGCTGGTTAAATGCAGCAGTCAAATTCTCCAGCACGTTCTGCTGTTCGGAGATTCACTGGGCCAGGCCTCGAATGGCCTGCAGTGCGGTGAGCTGAGCTGAATCCATGGAGTTAGCAATCTGTTATGGTTTAGCGGTGTTTGGGTGGATTCCTGGGTTCTGTGGCAGATGACCACGCCCACGGGGAGGAGCCCCGCGGGGAGCCACAGTACTGGGCTAGACTCGGGACGCACAAATTAGATCTTTTATTATACAGCTTGTAGTATACCACCAGAGGTGGCAGTAGTGAGGTGATCCAGAGGTAGCAGTCCAGGGACCCTCGGCAGAGGGGACCCGTCTCACCAAGTTGGTATAGGGAGATTCCGGTGTAGGTTTCCCCAGCATGAAAAAGCTGTGGGTGAGATAGACTGAGAAAGAGATTACTCACTAGATGGTAGCCGTAAGGTTGGCGATTCCACCAGGCTGAAGTAGATGGTAACAGGCACCGATGCAGGGAGAGCAGGCCCTTGAGGAGCAAGTACCTGATCCCAGTAAGGCGCCTGAAAGGAAAGCTGAGGGCCCCCAAGGAGCGGGTACCCAGGTTAGAGAATACCCCGAAGGGCAAGGTAGAGCTTCCAGTGGCAGCAGGAAGCGGCAGAGTAGCGTAGACCGGACAAATCCAATCCTTGCTAACTCAAACAAGCATAGGCTAAATAACTGGATGTTATGACGTCACTCGAGGGGAATGCCCCCAAGGTTCGTGGGTAGCACGCACCCTAGGAGGCCCTTGGGAGGAACATGGCAGGAGGCAACGCCTTAACCATTCTGGGGACGTTGGAGAGGGCAGCTTGCAGACGCAGCGGTAGCCATTTTCCCATGGTAAGTGGGAGGAGCCGATAACAAGGTGAGGCATGCAGGGCGAAGCCGTCTGAGACCGGACGCAACAAAAGCTGAAGAGGTTAAGGCTGTTCATCTTGGAGAAGAGACGGCTGAGGGGGGATATTATAGAGGTCTTTAAAATCATGAGAGGCCTTGAACGAGTAGATGTAAATCAGTTATTTACACTTTTGGATAATAGAAGGTCTAGGGCGCACGTCATGAAGTTAGCAAGTAGTACATTTAAGACTAATCTGAGAAAATTCTTTTTCACTCAACGCACAATTAATCTCTGGAATTTGTTGCCAGAGGATGAGGTTAGTGCAGTTAATGTAGCTGGGTTCAAAAAGGTTTGGATAAGTTCTTGGAGAAGTCCATTAACTGCTATTAATCAAGTTGACTTAGGAACAGCTACTGCTAGTAATTGCATCAGTAGCATGGGATCTTCTTAGTGTTTGGGTACTTGCCAGGCTCTTGTGGCCTGGTTTGGTGCCTATTGGAAACAGGATGCTGGGCTCAATGGACCCTTGGTCTGACCCAGCATGGCAATTTCTTATGTTCTTGCAGGATGCGAGTCTGAGATCTCCTGAAGATGCACCCCCGCCCATTCCATAAGTTGATCTATTTCCTGCGACATTTGCTGACTCTTGTTTCCTCCCTGCTGATTGATGTAGGCCACTGTCGTTACATTGTTCAACATTATCCAGACCGCTCGACCCTGCAACCTGTTGCCGAACTGCAAACATGCCAACTGGACCGCACACCCTTCCAGCCAGTTGATGTTCCAGAGAGACTCTTCTGTACTCCAGCACCCTTGCTCTGACAGCTCCTGATAGTGAGCTCCCCAACCCTGGTGGCTTTTATCTGTCATGAGTACTAGCCAGTACGGTGATGTTAGAGAAACCCCATTTCTTAGATGATCTGCTTTTAACTACCACTGTAATTGAGAGCAGACCTCCATTGGCAGGTGGAGCCGAATTGAATAGTCTTGAGACTGTGGGGCTCCAAGAGAGCAGAGTGTGCTGAAGGAGATATATATTCGCCCTTTAAAATTAGCTTCTGTGACGTTCCATTCAAGATCAATTAATTCTTGAATGGCCCCCCTAATAGAGAAGAAGCATGAAGCTTTACGCAAGGAAATAAAAAATAGTATCCTTTTTTGTTTCAGACATGGAATCAGTCCCCGGTAGTCCCAGCATCTTCTGTGTTTGGGAATTCAGAGCTGGTAACTCATTTCTATGAAAGAACCTCAACATAGTTCTCTCTGGTTCCAATCCAAGGAGGAATTTCCCCATCATCCAGGGAGTAAGGATCAGTCTCATTATCTATGTCATCTGGGTCCCTATTGGGAAGGTGGGATCCAGGTCTACCCCTGTGCTTACCCGCAACACCAGGCATGCGGAATTTCACTGAATTATTAAGACTGGCCAGAGCTGGGGCCTGTGCCTGAAGGAGGAGTGAAGTCCTTGAAAAAAAAACTCTACCCAAGAAAAGGCAGAAAGATTCATGCCAAAACCAGTGGCCAACTGAATTGTGCCCACTTAACTACCTTCCCCCACTGAAGAACCAGTTAGGGGAGCTCCAAAATCAGGCAACCCTTCAGGCAACTCTCTTTCCATTCCCTCACTAGGCTGGGAAGAACCAGGCTTAATAAAATCAGGAGGAGATAATTCTCCCTGAGCCTCCAAAAAGCGCTGACACACATTCAACAGAATGCCAGGTTGAGATGCCTGAATATGACAAGCAATATATAGGGCAAGCTGCTTAGATTTCTTCCCTATGGGCGCCATAGTTGGTCAATACTGCTAATAGATACCTGACTACACTGTGCCTATATAAGTGCCCAATCTGAGCTCCCTCAGATCGCTCAGACAGTGAGCGCAATAAAAGGCGCATGCATGCGCGTACAAATGGGCGCCCTAGTAGGCGTTCCTTGGCGCCTAGTCCTGGATGCACTGGCTCTGCTTAAGAAAGCAGGATTCCATCTGGAGCTGTGCTGCTTTGGTTCTTGTGCTAGTCCTGGATGCACTGGCTCTGCTTAAGAAAGCAGGATTCCATCTGGAGCTGTGCTGCTTTGGTTCTGTGGCTTTCCCTGGTCTTGTCCAAGGCTTAATTCTTTCTTTCTTTTTTTTTTTTAAGCCCTGGAGGAACAGTATGGATTATTTCTGGCCCCCTCTCCTGGAGTAGGTAGGCAGTGCAGATCTTGGGGAACCATAAGAGTGTCAGTGTCTGTGTAGCAAACAGTCAGTGGGAATTAGGAGTGAGAGAGAGAGAGAGACAATTGTGTGTGTGTGTTGAGTGGGTAGGGTTGGCAAAGAAATGGAGCATGCTGCAGTCACAGAAAGAGAGCAAGTGCCTGTGCAGCGTTAGTGAGGCTTCTGTCGGGCCGATGTAATAAGCCATACTGAGCCTATTGCGAGTTTTTACTCCTTTCTTTAATGCCGGAAATTTAATGCCTGGGTCAGGGCAAGAGTAAAAGTTAAAGCATATTTCTGGTGACCATTTTAGTCTATTGTGATGCTATGTGTAGGTGCTTCTCAGAGCTTTTCTGTGAGGCACATGGATTGCATATGTTTTTGTTTTGCAGTTTATGTACATTTTGCAGATGGGCCAGAGAATCAGGGTGTCAGAAGCTTTAGAGCAGGGAAGAAAGAGAAAGAAATGATTTTTCACTGTGGAAAGGAGAGTCTGAGAGGAGCAGGCTGTCCTGGCTCAATTAAAAGTAGACGTAGGATGCGTATATTTCGCTGGAGGACAACACTGCCGGGGTTAGACAGATGTGGTGTGGATGTATAGACTGAGCTCTGACTCTCCACAGGCACCAAACCCTGGATTAGGGTGCCCTCTGTCAGTCTCTCACCTCTATCCCTTTCTCAAGGAGAGCTAGCAGTTCTCTCTTCTGGCTCAGTTGGGAGCTAGGGTATCTCCCCCCTTCTGTCTCACATGCTACTGCCCTCTCATGCCAAAAAGCAGCACCATTGGCTAAGAACCAATTCCAGGTCATTTTGACAGCTCCAGCAATAACAGAATTTTACTTCTTATTGGCTCCTGCTGCTGGAAGCAGGGAACCAAATTTAACCCATAGATTTATTTATTTATTTATTTAAAGTTTTTCTATACCGGCATTCGCAATAGATATCGCATCATGTCGGTTTACAATTAACAAGTGGATAGGTAACAAAACTCGGTAAAAAACTAACATTTATCTTAATAATAATAATAATAGTTGTAGTAATAATAATGATAAAAAACATTAAACAAGAGAAGGTTAAGGTATGCAGTTACAATAAAACAAGGGAGTAATACAACTTGGAGCATAGAAAAGAAGCTGGGGATTAAATAGAGAGAACGTAAATGCCAGTCAATGTGCTTAAAGCATTAATGAATTGTCCTTTAGAGGTAGGGATATTGATTATGCGGTAGAGATATTAATTACCATGAATAAGGCAAAGTCTGAGCTGATGGTTTTCCAAAGTTCTGAATAAAACCAGTTATTCAAGCTGTAGATGTCTAGGTGAGGAGAATCAGAAAGAGTGCCCAAGCTGCACTTACATTATGCTGATAGCTGCTTTCTGATTCTCTGCAAGGTAGGGCTAACAGATGGCTCTGAGGGTGAGGGCAGATTGATTTAGTCCTGCTTTTGCACCATTGCATCTATGGCCCTCTAATTCCGTTATTTCTGATACTGGTTTTACATACCCCTTTACTTTAGTGGTGAATGTGCATTTTCTCGAGCTTCATTGCTGCTTCTGTCCATATAAAGAGACTGGAGAGAGTGAGTTTCACATTACTCCTGAAATAAATAATTTCACCAAGGGAGTCATACACTGATTAGTGAAATTGATTAATTGCAGAACTGCATTTATTTCATTGTTTGTAATAATACTGTTTTAATTGTATATTTTATGTTATGAATGTTTATCCACATTGAAAATTTGAGACTGTGAATATGATTGATATTGGAATGTAAAATTGATTAAATAAATTGTATTACATTTGACCACAGATGGAAACTAATCTATAATTAATATTTGAGTATTTCCTCAGTGTGAGCACAGCAGTCAGCAAAGACAGACTGGTTAATACAGAGCTAATTACTGGATGAAGTAAGCAAGGAACAGAATGGCTGAAGTGTTAAAATATTATTAGAGAATCTAGACTTCAAGATGCAATAGGGCAAAAACAGGACTGACTCAGATGCTTGCTGAATGCCTGCTAAGTCTATTGGGGGTGGGGCAGTTTCACTACAACAGGTTCCATCTCAAGGGTACAAAACTTTGAGAGAAGGAACGAGGAGATCCTGGCATGCACAGCCCAAAGGTAATGGAGGAAAATCCTCCTTTCATTGCCACAACATTCCTTGCTTTAGTTGTGGAGTTTATTCTGTAAATCACTGTTGAATTAATTCATTGACCAGAAGGTGGAGCTCTGCTCACATCATTTCACAGTAGAAGGACAGGAACAGATGCACCCAAATTTCTCTCTTCAGGGACAGATTTAAAGCTCAGGGTCCAAAAATGTCAAGTAAAGGAAAAGATAGCATAAATCATAAGGCAACCACTCTACTGTGATATTCTGGTGCTGATCAATGTCCTTAGCAGTTCAGTACCAAAAACCTGCTGGCACGTTGTCAACAACCCTTAGTAATTGTGTTGAACTTAAATTATCTTACTCTGACATTTTTGTAACAGCCAATTCAGGTTCTCCTTTCCTAGCTTAATGGTTATTTTTGTTTTTAGAAACAGTTTATGGTTGTCACCTCCACACTCAGCCCAACCCAAACAGGCTGATGCAATCCTGGTTTTGTCCCAGAGTGTGTAAGGAGATTATAGTTCTGTTTTTTTTTTTTTTCTTTTTTTAGGGGAAACCAGAACTGTATCTCCATGTATATCATGGGACTAAACCAGGACTGAATCAGCTTGCTTCGGTTGACCTGGGTAAGGTGGCAACCTTAAGTTATACAAACACAGAATATGATGATGGATAATGACCATAAAGCCCATTTTTATGCCTAGTGCATAGCCATATATCCCAGTTGATTTTTCCTCACTACTTTATAACTTGGAATGTTCTCTGCTTATTTCATACTTCCTTAAATTTCATTACCATTTTAGTCTCCACCACTAGCTTCTTAGGGGAGGCTATTCCATGCATTTGTCCCCTTTCTGTAAAGAAATATTCTCCATGGACAAATAAGACTGAATTAGCCATGACACATGGCTGACATCATCTGACAGCACCGAACAGACCATTCTCCCATAGTTCACTGAGCTTTTGCTACTGAGCATACACAAAAGTTCCCCTGCACTGTCTCATGAACCCATCAGTCTGTTTTTTTTGTCTTAGTTTCTGCATGGATGTGTAGCCTCCCACCTCCCACACCCCTCCCCCTCTCTTTAAGTTGTTTGGTACTTCATAATTTATATTTTGATCTCAACCTGCTTTGAATTGCCTCACTGCTTAAGCACCTCTCAACAGCACTTCCTTATTATTCAGCCAGACAAGTTCAGATGCTGGATTATGCTTCCCAACCAGCAGATGGAGACAGAGCAACAGGGTTGGTGGCATCACCCATATAAGGGACTGTGCTGTGCTACGCCTGCTAGTATTCTCTGTCTCCAGCAGATGTTAGGTGAGCATCCTATGCTCTTCTAAGTCCTGGTTTAGGCCAGGTGAAGGAGATGTTTTTATATGCTCCTGGGGTGACAGTCTTTGGCTACCTCCCCCCCCGTTGAGCCACTCCTGAGGTGACAGTTTCAGCTCCCTCAATAGAGCATTCCATGGGGGTAATAGGCTGCGCTCCCTTTTTCTGACAGCCAGAGAGTATCTGAGGAACTGGTTTGTGGTGTTTTTCCTTATTTTCCTCTTTACCATCCTTCCTTCCTAAGCTCTCTCTCACCTTCCCACCAGTCTGGCCAATAAAGTATTTAAAAAAAAATGCTAAAGGAGGTTTCCACCTTAAAGTGGCAGCAGTTAGCAGTTTTAGCTTTTTGGCCTGGCAGGTGGGTCCAGATGAGTTTTGCAGGAGTTGCTTTCGATTTCTGAGGGAGGCTATGATGGCTCAGTGGGAGTGTGGGAAGAGGCTTTACAATGCATGTGAAGTGCATCAGGCTGTTTCAGGGAGCTGTACCGACCACCTGGAGAAGAGAGCATTGGAGAGAAGTGCTACCAGTGGAGCCTTTAGGGCAGACCATTCCCACCAGCGAGATTTTTACTATGGTGGATTTGGTGGCCATTTTAAAACCACGAGAGGGGAGCACCTTGGAATCTGGGTCTTCTCCATTGTTTCCCCGCAGATTTGGCCTCTGTGACAAGTTCTTCCAGAGTTACAAGTGCTGAAGCTCCAGAAGCTCCTGGAATTGTTCCTCCTGGGCAGGACAGGACTCAGCTCATTTCTGGTCAGCATTGTCTGCAGAATTTTTAAAAAGTCTTCCCTGAGTTTTCTTCTTGGGCCAGACCTCAGCTCCTGGGTGTTTGTTCTCTATGGCTTCTACTAAGGCTGGAAGGAGGTCAGGTCCCATTTAAAAGAAAAAAGGTGGAGAGATGATATGGATGATGAGGATTCTTCCAGATTGGTTAATCACTACTGGATTTCAAGGGGCCTAAAGACAGCAGTGGGGAATTGGAAGAGAGGGAGTACTCTCCTATAAAGGAAAGTAAATTCCCCTCAAGCTTTTTCAGGAGAAGCAGCTTTTGTCCTTGATTTCACAATTCTTGGAGGTTTACATATAACACAACAAAAGGATGTGGAGGAAGTAAATTCTGAGAGACTCCATTATGGTTGTTTTAAAGAAACTACCTGAAACTTTCTGTTCCATCTTCAATCAGGGAATTAATTTCAGTCAAATTGGACTCTCTGCAAACCAGTTTCAGTTCAAATCTTTTAATTATATGAATAGTGAGCAACAAGAAAGGCAAAGTCCAGAGCTTCAAACATAGAAAACGTCATTAAAAACGTATGATGTATTATTATCCAAACTAGGCATTAAGATACATAGTTAAATGTCTATACAAAATATAACAGGAATATTCAGTATATCTAAATTATGACACTGTCAAGTAAAGATGTACCGATTTCAATATCACCAGCCACATACTAATCTGATGGCGTCTGACTGTAGCTTCTTTTTCATATTTATAATAGAGGCAAATTGTGTCCCACCAAAAAGAAAAGTTTTAATTAGTAGCTGTTTTCCAATTGCATAATACCATTTTGTCGGCTCTAGAAAGTAGGAACTCCAAGAATTTTCATTGTGTAGGAAGAAATAATAGAAAAACAGCAAGAGGTTTAACAACATTATTATATGTCAGGGGATTGGAAATTTAAAAACTTTTGTGATATCATATTCCAGACATGCTAAAAACAGTAACTGAACAATAAAATAAAAGATGTAAAACTGTATCTTTAGGAGTACCACAGGACCAACATACATGAGATGGAGATAAACCCACTTACACCTAGTCCAGGGGTCCAAATTTCTCTTTGTAACACAAAACACATAGATTGGTTAACGTGATGAAAGAGATTCTCAGAGATTTATCCCAATAAATTGGCCTAGGAAAATTAGCCAAGGACAAATCATGGGCCCATGTTTTCTCCTGTCCAATATACTGCATAAATTTGAGGCCTTTAGATACTCATATATGTGAGAGGCTATATGGTCAAGTTTGGTTAGCGATATTAGTAGAGATACCACTTGCAGCAGTTGGGAAACTATCTTCTCATCTAAGGAAGATGATTGAAGATGGGAGAGTAGTTGAACCCACTGGAAATGTTGAGAAGGTGGTAATCGAAAATTATCAACCAAGTGGGGAAAAGGTAAGAAAGTGTAGTTACCCATCAATTGTGCTGGAGACCAGACTCTAGTCCGATACCAAAGTGGCCAATCGGTTGGTTGGTGAGCAATCGAAAATCTGGAGTTGAAACATAAGCATGATGAGGCAGGTGAACTCCAAGGAATTAGTAAGTCTGCATTTTGCAAAATGAAATGCGGTGTAAGTAGCTAAAAAAAAATGGGAAACTGAGCCATTGATGGAAAGCCCAGTAAGAACCTAAGAGGCACAGGATCAGCCATTGCCTTTTCCACATCTAGCCATAAAGTGGGTTGGTCACAAGACTGAGACTCAGCCTGGTAAGTAAGTGTGGTAAAGGAAAAAAATCAGAGAAATTCTTACCACCCTTGGTAGTAGGTATTTTCAATTTTTGTAGAGCAATATGAAGAGTCTTATTGTTCCTGAGAAATTGAGATGTGTCAATTTATCAGTAAAACTTAAGGGGAAAGTAAATCGGGAGCATGGTAAATATTAGAGATGTGAATCGTGTCCTCGATCGTCTTAACGATCGATTTCGGCTGGGAGGGGGAGGGAATCGTATTGTTGCCGTTTGGGGGGGTAAAATATCGTGAAAAATCGTGAAAAAATCGAAAAAAATGTAAAATCGCAAAACCGGCACATTAAAACCCCCTAAAACCCACCCCCGACCCTTTAAATTAAATCCCCCACCCTCCCGAAACCCCCCCCAAATGACTTAAGTAACCTGCGGGTCCAGTGGCGGTCCGGAACGGCAGCGGTCCGGAACGGGCTCCTGCTACTGAATCTTGTTGTCTTCAGCCGGCGCCATTTTCCAAAATGGCGCCGAAAAATGGCGGCGGCCATAGACGAACACGATTGGACGGCAGGAGGTCCTTCCGGACCCCCGCTGGACTTTTGGCAAGTCTTGTGGGGGTCAGGAGGCCCCCCCCAAGCTGGCCAAAAGTTCCTGGAGGTCCAGCGGGGGTCAGGGAGCGATTTCCCGCCGCGAATCGTTTTCGTACGGAAAATGGCGCCGGCAGGAGATCGACTGCAGGAAGGTCGTTCAGCGAGGGTTCCGGCGCCTCGCTGAACGACCTCCTGCAGTCGATCTCCTGCCGGCGCCATTTTCCGTACGAAAACGATTCGCGGCGGGAAATCGCTCCCTGACCCCCGCTGGACCTCCAGGAACTTTTGGCCAGCTTGGGGGGGGCCTCCTGACCCCCACAAGACTTGCCAAAAGTCCAGCGGGGGTCCGGAAGGACCTCCTGCCGTCCAATCGTGTTCGTCTATGGCCGCCGCCATTTTTCGGCGCCATTTTGGAAAATGGCGCCGGCTGAAGACAACAAGATTCAGTAGCAGGAGCCCGTTCCTGGACCGCTGCCGTTCCGGACCGCCGCTGGACCCGCAGGTTATTTAAGTCATTTGGGGGGGGGGTTCGGGAGGGTGGGGGATTTAATTTAAAGGGTCGGGGGTGGGTTTTAGGGGGTTTTAGTGTGCCGGCTCACGATTCTAACGATTTATAACGATAAATCGTTAGAATCTCTATTGTATTGTGTTCCATAACGGTTTAAGACGATATTAAAATTATCGGACGATAATTTTAATCGTCCTAAAACGATTCACATCCCTAGTAAATATGAAATTAATATGTGGGGCTAGGACCATCTTAATAGTATCTAAATTGCCCCACTTGAGAGAAAAAGGAGTAACCATTGAAGCTTACTATCAGAAAGGAGAGTGGAAATTTGCTCTTCTGTTTTAGAGTGGATGACATCGCTAGAATTATAGAAATAAAAGCCCAAATACTTCATCCCATCAGGAAGTCATCAGAAAAGTGGAACTTGAGAAGCTGTCTCATTAGCCCACCCATTAAGAGGCATCATTTTAGATTTGTTCCAATTGATATGGTAACCAGATATTAAGCCAAAGGTATAGTGGACTAAGGTTGATGCATATACAGAAGGCTTCAAAAGAGTCCAAAAGAATATGAATGCAAATGACAAAATGTCCAAACAATTCAGCATTCAAAATAATTTATACACCATAGAAAACAGTAACAGTTTCATTCAAACATAGGTGCTATAGGACCGCCATAACACCTGTACGTGCTTTTATTTTATTGCATGAAATGCCCAGGTCAAGATTAATTATTGGTCCCGTCTAGTGCTCCTAAATATACATTTTTTAGAATTTTTTATGCAAAATAAAAGCAATTACTTCCCTTTGTTGGTTGGAATCAGAGACAGTAATAAGCATAAGTTGTGTTGCACCCGACATAACGTCATGTTTCGAAAGTAGACTGCCTGCCATTTTGATCAATTTGATTGTGGTGACTTCACTCTGAATAGAGACACTGACACTCTTGAGATGTTCTCCCCTGATGCAGTCTACTTTCAAAACATGACGTTATGTCGGGTGCAACCCAAAGAAATTGTTGGGAGATATCAGATGTTGAAAAAACTCCACAGATCTGCAGAAAACCTGTTGCAGAAAAGCAGTGTCTACTGTCTTCCAAAAGATCCGCATTAAATTTCCAACTAGGACACCAGAAGAATGTAGATTCCACTAAATACAAAGAAAAATTGAAGCGTGATCTGATATTTTAATAGGAGAAATTTCAGTTTAATATGCAGGTCCCATCAAGGTGCAAGAAATCAAAAAGTAATCAATACGGGAATAAGACTGATGTGGAAAGGGAAAGAAAGTTAAATCTTTATCAGTAAGTTGTAACATTCTCCAAGGGTCAATCAATCCAGGAGTGAACATGAGATCAGTGAGGGCCTTTTGTGAAGGTCCTACCCAAACGAGGATTGCTGGTCCATCATCAGATCTAGGGGCTGGTTGTAATCTCCACCAATTAGCATAGGTAGATTCGCATGCTTATACAACAGTATAGAAATATCTCGTTGAAAGATGGAAATAGTGGCTTTGGGAGCCTATATAGTAAGAAGTAATATGGTTGCATTATATATAGAGATCACAGTTGCCACCCATCTACCTTCAGGATCAGCATCCATGATCAAGAATTTGAATTGGAAGAGATTTGTACATCAATATAGTGCCGCCATATTTCTTAACGCTGCGCAGAAGCAAAAATCACATGATCAACCCAATCATGTTTGAGTTTCAAGGATTTCCTGCCAAAAAACATATTAGAGTGAAGAGATTGAAAATGAGTAAGAATCTTTTTCCTTATTATACAATGATTTAACCCATTAACATTCAGTGAAAATATTTTCAAGTCTGTAGCCATCAGAGTAAAACATTTTAATAATATTTAGTGCATAGACTGTTCAGAAACTGCAATGGTACAATAGTATTAAAAGTAGGAAAAAGAGTAGTAGAAGCTCAAAGAAGAGATATGAAGAAGGGAAGCCTGAGGTAAATACAAAGGGGGAAAAAAAATAAAGTAGGTGCCACCAAACCAAAAAATGCAGTGCCAAAATTCCCAAGACAGGGAAACATGAGCAGGGGTATAGTAAGGCAAAGGGCAAACAGCTCAAGACTCCAATGATTCTCACTAAGAAAGAATAAGATGTTGCTGAATACCAAAAAAGTTTTAACTGTGAAATTCAAGCAGGTCACAATAAGATATTAACCCACAACAATAAACAGCTATGAATATCAGTGTATCACAAGAGATGGTAAATAAAATAGTAAATATGCTGGGACACATGTTCAAAATAAAATGTAGCTGGACCCCCAGACATTCAAATAGCGTAATAAAAAGGGCATGCCCGACTTCTCCAGTAAGCGGAGTAAAGGAAGAATGTCAGGTTATCATTGTCTGGGAAGTGGTTAAGCCATCGAGATATTTTTGCAGATCTTCAGAAGCTTCAAACATCCTCGTGGAGTTATTGTGTGTGACACACATTCACGCTCGATACAGTAGGCCATATTAGTCCTTGATTTTTCTGAGGCGCGGTCGCATATCAAGAAAAGCTTCCTCAGAGTGGCAGTTGTTTTAACCAAATGGGGAATGAACAAGGGGCTTCATTGAATAAGAGAGGGCACTTGTGCTTTGACAGTAGTCAGAATAGTGTCTGCTGATATTACAAAACTTTCATATGTGGCATTTGCTTGGAAGGAATGCGGTACATGCTCTTGATCTCCAGTGGTGGATCAAATTGAAAGCTAAGACAAGTGAGTATAAAGTGTTGCAAATAGGGGAGCATGTCATGTCCTTCTCGGCCTTCTGGAATCCCCAGTATTCAAAGATTGTTGCGTCGGTTACAATTCGATAAGTCTTCATTATCATGCTGAAGACACTGCTGAAGCTGACACAGCTCGAATTTCCCCAATTGCAGCTTCACAAAGATCCATCTGATTTTCAAGCGATTTGACCCGAGACTGGAAGGTAATCACCTTAGCAGAAAGGTCTGATAATTCTATTTTAATAGCACAAGTTATCTCTGTGTTCTGTTGAAGCAGTTCTTTTAGTTGACATAGTTCTTATAAGACTGGATCAGCAGCTACTGATGGCTTAGAGGGCAGTGTCTTCTCAGGGGTTGGCAGATCATGCTTCAAGTGCTTGGACCCCGTAACCAGAGTGAATGCTGCTTCAGTCTTACCATATTTAGGTGCAGACATGTTTTAGATAGATTCCCAGCCAGAAAAAGTGAACAGCTGGTGATATATTCAGCAGTGGCATAAGACATTCAAGTGGAATGTTGAGGAACTGAAGGATCAAGCTGCCATTTCATTTGTTGCTCACTAGTGCTTCCCTCCATAAACCAGTTTCAAGGGCAGTAAGGCGTTGGCCACGCTTTATCCTCTAAATATACAGGAAAGGGAGAAGCTTAGAGCTACTGAAGTTGATTCACTTGTTTGTGCTGTTATGAACAGGACAGCTATCCCTCTGGAAAGGGGGTTCCTCTCAAAGATGTGTAGGACATAAAAATCAAATCTGTCCTTAAGCAGGCCCATAAGGTGGCTGGCATGGCATTACAGGCAGCTGTTTGCAGGTGTTGCAGCATCGTGGCAAGGACTGGTCTATGCTTGTCACTGCGTATCCAAGAAAGTTGCTTAGATGATATGGACTCAATTCTGGAGGAAGCATCTCAGATGGAACTGGATTCAGCATTATTAGTGAAAGCATCCTAAGAACATAAGAAATTGCCATGTTGGGTCAGACCAAGGGTCCATCAAGCCCAGCATCCTGTTTCCAACAGAGGCCAAAACCAGGCCACAAGAACCTGGCAATAACCCAAACACTAAGAAGATCCCATGCTACTGATGATTAGGTTTGCACTCCTGCCAGAGCTATGGCCACTGTTGTAGCTGTGTGTGTGGTGTTTATTGTGGCTGCATAATTAGTTGCCAGTTCTATTTCTAAGTCTCAGTTGGTCAAGTATCTTTTCAAGGGGAAACTCATGTTTGGAGAAGATTTGGAAACATTTATGAAGTGTCTAGATAAGTCTAAGGCTCCCAGTTGTTGGAAGATAAGCCCAAGGGGGCTGCCAGAACTGCCCCCATTAGGAGTCTGTATTATGATTCAAAGCATGGCAAACCAGTTAAGTCTTAAGGACAGCAATCTCAGCCTTATAAGTTTCAGTCCTCTTGTTCTAATAGAAGAGGAATTAACAAGGATGGAAATATTGCCAATTTTGTAGGTGCTCAAAATTCATAATGAAGGTGCTTGGATCCAGTCTTCAGTCCTCATAGGTCATCACCTGGCTGCCTTTTAGCACAGATGAGCCCAAATAACATCACATTAATGGGTTCTAGAGGAGTCAAGAAGGGCTGGAACTTTTCCACCTTATTTCAGATGCTTTTATCGTATCCCCTTGTTGATCTCAAAAAGAAAAAGTGGTCTGTGCCACCCTAATCAACCTTTTGAACTTAGATGTAGTAATATCGATACCAGCTTCTCAGAAACGTCAGGAAAGATATTCAATCTATTTCTTGGTTCCAAAGAAGGAAGGAGCCTTTCAACCTATTTTGGATTTAAAACAGGTCATTAAAGCTCTGAAAATAGCTCATTTCAACATATGAACATAAGATTTGCCATACTGGCTGTGACCGAAGTCCATCAAGCCCAGTATGTTCTTTCCAACAGTGGGCTATCCAAGTCACAAGTACCTGGCAGGATCCCAAAAGGTTGATGGATTCCATGTTGCTTATCCCAGGGATAAGCAGTGGGTTTTCCCAAGACCACCTTAATGTTTATGGAGTTTTTCTCCAGGAACTTGAATAAACCTTTTTTAAAACCAGCTATGCTATCAGCTTTCACCACATTCTACAGCAACAAATTCCAGATTTTATTTATGCGTTGAGTAAAAAAAAAAAATCTATTTGTCTTAAATATATTACCTAGTAACTTCATTGCATATCCCCCTAGTCTTCATACTCTTTGAAAGAGTAAACCAATTTGTGCTTACCCATTCCACTCCACTCATTTTATAGAGTCACTGAAGTCAGTGATGGAAGCAGTGCGATAGGGGAAATTTTTGACATCCTTGGATCTGACAGAGGTGTACCTCCATATTCCAATAAGAAAAGATCATCAGAATTATCTTCAGTTTGCTGTTTTATGAAAACATTTTCAATTTCGAGCCCTGCCCTTTGGCTTAGTGACTGCTCTAAGAACTTTTTCCAAGGTAATGCTGGTGGTAGCAGCTGCCCTTTGCCAAGAGGGAAATTTGGGTCACCCTTACCTCAATGATTGGTTGATCAGGGTGATGTAAGTTCAAGAGACTGAAGCAGCTACATTCAGAGTAGTACAGTTTTTGTATAGTTTGGGCTGGATTCAGAAAGAACAAGTTGGTACCATTTCAAGTCTTGGAATATCTGGGGGCTTTATTTGATACAAAGGATGATCAAGTTCAACTGACACAGGATTCAGATTTTCAGAATCCGGTGAGAGCACTGAGGTCTCAGAAGACCTCAACATGGAATTATTGGCAGGTCTTAGGTTCCATGGCAGAAGCATTTGATTTAATTCCCTGAGTTAGAGCCCACATAAGGCCATTGCAGAAAGTATTGTTCTCCAGATGGTCTCCTCAGTCCCAAGATTATTCCATCGGACTTCTTTTATTAGGTCAGAATGTTGGCTAGCGTAAAAGAAGTTGGAGCTGGGGGTGGACGTCACCTGCCAATGAATATTAAAGTAACAATTGATGCCAGTCTTTTCATTTGGGGAGCACACTGTCTAAATGAGTTCACTCTGGACACTTGATCTCTGGAAGAAGCAAGTTGGTTCGTCAACCGGTTGGAGACCAGGGCAATAAGGAAGGTGCTCTTATGCTTTGCTTTTCCAGTTTGAGGTCAGGTAGTAAGGATCCTCTCTGACAATGCAACACCAGTAGCAATCATGAATCATCAGGGTGAAACCAGATGTCAAGTTGTGTAGAAAGTGGAGCAGTTGATGTTTTGGATGGAAAAATACGTAGGGATGCTTTCTGTAAGTCATGGGCATGGAGAAATGTGCAGGCGGATTTTCTAAATCTGAAATCCTTAGATCCAAGAGAGTGGACTCTGCGGTGGAGGCCTTTGTCATGATCATTGGCAGATGGGAGAGGCCAGTTATTTGTGTGGACGCCAATTTGAGACACGTTTTCAATCAAAGGAAAGGAGTGCAGGGCTCATCAGGTTTAGATGCCCCAGTGGTGTGCGGTAAGGGATTTCAAGGGATTCAGTGAATCCCCAGCCCTGACCAATTTTCTTAATTTTTTTTCTTTGCGTTTTTTTTTTCCAAGTCTGGCATGACGCCACCCCCGCGGCACATCTTTAGCGATCCGGTCCTCCTCTCAGCGCATCTTTAGTGACGTGGTCCCTCCCCCTGGTGGCACATCTTTACTGAAGCGCTCCTCTCCTCCTCCCCTGTCAGCGCATTTTACTGAAGTGGCTCCTCCTCCCCAGCAGCACAAATTTAGTGATGCGGTCTGCTTCCCGGCGCATATTTAGTGCTGGCCCTCCTCACAGCGCATCTTTAGTGACACCGTCCTCCCCACAGTGCAACTTTAATGACGCATCCCCCCAGGTGGCACATCTTTACTGATGCAGTTCCCCCTCCTCCCTCCTCCCCCCCCCCTCGGCAGCACATTTTTACTGAAGCAGCTCCCTCTCCCCTGCGGTGCATCTTTACTGACACAGCCCCCTGGCCCAGTGATGAATCTTAACTGACACAGCCCCTGTCTAGCAAATCTTTATTGATTCTCCCTGGCGGTAAATCTTTAGTGAGGTGGCCCCCACCCCCACCAGTGCATCTTCAGTGAGGCTGTTCTAGTGACAAAAGAAGAAACTTGATGGGGCACGTGCAAAAAAGGTCCTTAAGAGGGTGGAAGACCTTGAATGTGTGTGTATGAGAGAGAAAGAGAGCCTGTGTGCTTGTGAGAGAAAGATCGAGTCATTGAGTGTAAAAGAGTGCCTGTGTATATGTGGGAATAGATAGTCATTGAGCGTGAGAAGATGTCTGTGTGTATGGGAGAGACCGCCACTGAGTGTGAGAGAGAATGCCTGTGGGTATATGAGAGAGCCACAGAGTTTGAGAGAGTACCTATGTGTATGTGTGAGGGAGAGAAAGCCACTGAGGGTGAGAGTGTGTGTGGGTTTGTACGTGTGAGGGAGAGAGCCACTGAGTATGAGGAAGATGGCAGGGATAAATCAAATTCCTGCTTAGGCCAATGCACTCAACTACCACTTTCTTACCCCTATAGCTGGCATCAGGATTTGTGTAAAAGTGAACATCATCTCCTGCTGCCCTTGGGCCGATCTTACAGTTTATTGTGAGATCGACCCCGCGATAGCAGGAGTTCATGTTGCATGAATGTGACTGCTATGGTCCGTGTGATCTGGCAGGCTGCCACGAAGCCTATCTGGCGGATGAAGAAGACAGGAGAACCTGCAACCTGGCAGCTGCCAGCAGAACCCATCCTGTCGGTGACTAAAAATGAGTCCTGAAAGGCAACTGCGGGGGGGCTGAATAAGAGAACACCTGTGACCCGGTAGCATAGTGAAGAGAGGGGGAGGCCCTGAACCTGTTTGAGTGAAAGACAAGTGTGACTGTCTGAAAGTGAACAAGTCACTGAATGTGAGAGAGTGTGCCTGTGTGTGTGTGGAGAGAGCCATTAATGAGAGTGCCTATGTGTGTGTGTCTGTGGAGAGAGAGCCACTAAATGTGAGAGAATGCCTAAGTATGTGTGCGTGTGAGTGCCTTTTTTGTGTGTGAGTACCTGTGTGTGTAAAAGCTAGAGTGTAAGAGAGTGCTTTTTTAATATGTTTGTGTGTGCAGAGAGCTACTGAGCGTGAGAGAATGCTTGACTGTGTGTTTGAGGATAGAGAGCCATTGAATGTGAGAGTGCCTAAATGTGTGTGTGTTTGTGTGGAGAGAGCCACTGAATATAAGAGAGTTCCTGAGTATATCTTTGTGAGGAAGAGAGAACCACTGAGTGTGTATGTATGTGTGAGGGAGAGAGAGCCACTGAGTGTGAGAGAGTGCCTTTGTGTAAGGGAGAGAGAGCCACTGAGTATGATAGACTGCCTTTGTGTGTGTGTGTGTGTGTGTATGTGTGTGTGAAGAAAAAAGAATCACTGAGTATGTGTGAGTGTTAGTGTGTGTATGGAGGAGAGAAAGAAAATAGTTTTTGTCACCCTCCCCCCCCCCAGCTAATCCAAGACAATCTCAAGCTGACTGGGAATCAAAAGTTCCCAGGTATGGAGAACAGAGTTTTTTTGTTTTTTTTAAATCCCTAATAGTTTTAATTGTTGGATGTTGTTTGATATGTCTGCTGTTTTTAAATGTTTTATTGATGTAATATTTGTGGTACTGCTCTTTCCTGGGTAGGGTTGTTGCTGTTTGAATCCTGGGAGTTAGTATTGATTTGATATGGCAGATTTGTCTCTTGGGGTAAACTGTATTTTTGGTAGGCTGAGATAGCTTTTATGGGAACTATGTAAATATTATCCCCAAATCCTGTACATGAGCAATTTATCCCAGGACAAGCAGGATGCTAGTCCTCACATATGGGTGACATCAGTAATGGAGCCCTATGTACGGAAAACTTCTGTAAAAGTTTCTATGAAACTTTTGACTGGCACCAGAGTGCCTACTGGGCATGCCCAGCATGCCATGATATTCCCTGCCACAGGGGTCTCCCTTTAGTCTTCTTTTTTCCGCGAAGCAGTTAGCCTCGCGGTTATCAGGAGTCCTGTGGGATTCTCCACATCTTTTCCTCACGGAAAGCTTTCAAAAAACTTCAACCGCAAAGGGTCTCCCTTAGTTTAGTCATCGCGGTGAGTTTTTACCGTTCTCGCGGTTCCGTTCCGTTTTTTGGTTAAAAAACATTTTTACCTGAGTCTTAGGCCGTCGACGGCTGTCCGGCCACAAAATGGCTACAGGTTTTAAAAAATGCCCAAAATGCGCGAGAAATATGTCTATCACAGACCCTCACCAAGACTGTGTACTTTGCCTTGGTGAAGGTCATGATGTAAAAAATTGTCCCTTATGCGCTACGATGACCTCGAAAGGTCGACGTCTACGGCTGGACAAAATGGAGCAACTATTCAAGATACAGCTGGTTACTGCTCCGTCTACTTCCACACAATCGTCTCCGGCTGGGTCGATTAGGAAAGTAGTATTGAAGAAACGTCACTCAGGTGAGTTGGGAGACGCTCCATTTTCCTCCCCCTCTCCATCGTCTAGAGCGTCCACATCGAGCAGCGAAAAAGGGCGCGAAAAAGATAAGCATCGCCATCGGCATCGCAGGCCGCATACGGCAACCACCGCCCCGATACCCGGCGAGCCATCGACTGACGATGGGACACCGGTTAAGAAAGCCCGGCTCCAAAGTAAGGCTTCCGAGCCACCGACAGGCCAACCCTCGCCGATTCCGGCGGAAGGAATCGTACCTCCTCAGGGCCCTGAGGACGTACTACTGTCGCCACCACCGCCTCCCCCCATGGGTGCTCTGTTTACATCATCCATGCGGGCGGAACTTGACAGTTATATACGTCAAGCGGTTAAGGATGCCTTTATCGAGGCGATGCCACGGCCTCCCACTCCGGTTCTGCCATCGACACCGATCATAGTAGGATCTCCGGTCCCATCACCAACACCTTCAATGCCGATGCCGAGGAAATCACCGCTCTCCTCGATGGCGCCGATTCCATCACCGGTTCTACCTAGGCCGCAACCAGCGGTTCCAGCAATGCCGATTCCCCGGTTACCATCGATTCCACCACGGCCACCGACCCCGATGGCACCATCGATACCTACTCAAGACTCCATTTTTCAACCCTTAATGGACAAACTGGACTCACTTATCCATTGCTTCTCATCTTTACCACAACCTGTAGATGTGGATGAGAATCAGGAACCATTACCAGGTCCCTCGGGGGTCATGCCACCCCTTAGACCTCAGACTCCACTATCTGAACTTCCAGCTAAGCCTACTAGGCCATCAGAGCAACCTCTGGATACTAGTGACCAAGAATTCTCCTCTGATGAAGATCTCCTGTCTGAGCCTTCCCCGCCAGAGGATAGAAGAAAGTCTCCACCAGAGGATCTGTCTTTTTCCAACTTTATTAAAGAAATGTCTGAGACAATTCCCTTCTCCCTCCTTTCCGAGGTAGACAGCAGGCAAAAAACCTTGGAGGTGCTTCAATTCATGGATCCTCCCAAGGAAATTCTTGCTATTCCTGTTCATGAAGTATTACAAGAATTAATGTACAGGATATGGGAACACCCTGGGTCGGTGGCAGCTGTTAATAAGCGGGCGGATGCCACTTATCTAGTGCAACCCATCCCGGGGTTCCAAAAAACTCAACTGCCGCACCAATCAGTGGTGGTTGAGTCGGCCCAAAAGAAGGCCAAAAGATTAAAGCAACATGCCTCCATACCTCCTGGAAAGGATAACAGGTTCTTGGACAATCTTGGTCGAAAAATCTTCCAAGCTGCTATGCTGGTATCTAGGATAAATTCATACCAGCTTTTTATGAATCAATACCAGCGTGACCTATGGAAGCAAGTTGAATCCCTGTCTCATCAGTTACCTGACCATCTTCAGGGAGGATTTCAAACCCTCGTACATAAAGGCCTAGAGGCAGGAAAACACGAGGTTCGGGCCACGTATGATTCATTCGAGACAGCCTCCAGATTGTCTGCATCCAGAATAACAGCTAGAAGATGGGCCTGGCTTAAATCTTCAGAGCTGAGACCAGAGGTACAGGAGCGCTTGGCGGACCTGCCTTGTTTAGGGGAAAACCTCTTTGGCGATAAAGTCAAGGAGGCGGTGGCAACCATCAAAGACCACACAGAAACCCTCAAACAGCTGTCTCAGCTGCCACAAGAGGTACATCAACCTTCAAGGAGGCCTCCAAGAAGGGAACAAAGAAAGCCATATTACCGCCCTAGGCGGTATTATCCACCAGCAGCCAGGCCCAGACAACAAAGGCCTGCTCAACGGTCTCAGCCTCGCCAAAGACCTGTTAGGCCTCAGCAGCCTCCGCCTGCGGCGTCCACTTCTGGATTTTGAAGTACAACCAGAGGGCATGAGTCATTCCCAAAATCCTTATCCACAAGTACCTGTCGGGGGCCGAGTTGCTCACCATCTTCAAACTTGGACCTCCATCACTACAGACCAATGGGTACTCTCAATCATATCTCAAGGGTACCGCTTGGATTTCCTCATTGTACCAAGAGACAATCCCCCTACTCCGTCTCGGACAGTGTCTCATCATTACACAATCCTGCAAGCAGAATTATCCACCCTCCTGAATGCCAGGGCCATCGAAAGAGTTCCCAGGCCTCAGTGGGGCAGAGGATTCTACTCCCGTTATTTCCTCATTCCAAAGAAAACCGGGGGCCTACGTCCTATCCTGGACCTCAGAAATCTCAACAAATTTTTAAAGAAGGAAAAATTCAGGATGGTGTCCTTAGGCACCATGCTACCTCTTCTTCAAAAAGGAGATTGGCTCTGCTCTCTGGATCTTCAAGACGCTTACGCTCACATTCCCATTTTCCCTCCTCATCGACAGTACCTGCGATTTCTGGTACAAGGTCAACATTTCCAATACAGAGTGCTACCATTCGGCCTGGCATCAGCACCTCGAGTATTCACAAAATGTCTAGCAGTAGCGGTGGCACATCTTCACAAGCAAAAAGTGCATGTGTTCCCCTACTTAGACGATTGGCTCATCAAGAGTCATACACAAAGCGGAGCTGTCACATCTCTCCATCTCACAATAAGATTGCTTCACTCCTTGGGATTTCTCATCAATTACGACAAATCCCATCTCACACCATCTCACCAGTTGCAGTTCATAGGTGCAGATCTCAACACCATCACAGCAAAGGCCTTTCTTCCAAAAGACCGAGCTCAAACGCTCGTTCTCCTGGCGCACTCTATTCGCAATCAATATACAGTCACAGCTCATCAGTGCCTCACCCTGCTCGGGCACATGGCCTCAACAGTTCACGTCACTCCCATGGCCAGACTGACCATGCGACTAATGCAATGGACACTCAAATCTCAATGGATTCAAGCCATTCAGCCACTGTCCACTCACATCCAGATAACACCAGATCTGAAGTTTTCCCTTCTCTGGTGGACATCACCGATCAACTTGCTCAAGGGCCTACCTTTCCAGCAACCAGTTCCACAAGTGACTTTAACTACAGATGCGTCCACCTTAGGATGGGGAGCGCACATTGCTCATCTGAAAACACAGGGCAAGTGGACAAAACAAGAAGCCTCCTTTCAGATAAACTTCCTGGAGCTTCGAGCTATACGCTATGCTCTATATGCATTCAAGGACTGCCTTTCACACAAGACTGTTCTGATCCAAACGGACAACACAGTAGCCATGTGGTACATCAACAAGCAGGGAGGTACAGGCTCGTACCTCCTTTGTCAGGAAGCAGCTCAAATATGGGACTGGGCCCTAGCACACTCAATTCTACTACGGGCCACCTACCTAGCAGGCATCCACAACACAGTAGCGGATCGCCTCAGTCGTCACTTCCAACCACATGAGTGGTCTCTAGACCCGACCCTGGCAGCCAGGATATTCCAACGCTGGGGTCAACCATCAATAGATCTCTTTGCGTCCCATCTGAACTACAAAGTGAGCAATTACTGCTCTCTCCTCTTGCAGCAGAACAACTTACCAAAGGACGCATTTGCCCGCCATTGGAACTCAGGCCTGTTATACGCGTATCCACCAATACCGCTCATAACCAAAACACTAGTGAAGCTACAACAGGACAAGGGGACCATGATACTCATAGCCCCATATTGGCCTCGACAAGTATGGTTCCCCACACTGCTAGATCTCTCAGTCAGGGATCCAATTCGCCTGGGAGTAGCTCCCACTCTCATAACTCAGGAACAGGGACAGTTGCGCCATCCCAACCTTCAATCCCTATCCCTAACAGCATGGATGTTGAAAGCTTGATCTTACAACCATTCAACCTTTCAACCACTATATCTCAGGTACTAATAGCTGCACGTAAACCTTCCACTAGGAAAAATTATTCCTACAAATGGAAAAGGTTTACGTTATGGTGCACTCAGAAAGAATTAGATCCTTTCACTTGCTCCACTACCTCGCTACTAGATTACCTTTACCATCTCTCAGACTCTGGTCTTAAGACATCATCTGTAAGGGTACACTTAAGTGCAATCTCAGCTTATCATAACAAGCTAGGAGATGCGCCTGTCTCCACACAACCTCTCGTCAGTAAATTCATGAAAGGCCTAACTCATATTAAACCTCCAGTTCATTCCCCAAGCATTCAATGGGACCTGAACGTAGTCTTAACCAGGCTTATGCGTTCTCCCTTTGAACCCATAAATACCTGTGACCTTAAATTCCTTACTTGGAAAACGGTATTTCTCATAGCCATTACATCAGCTAGAAGGGTCAGTGAACTACAGGCACTAGTAACTTACGAACCCTTCACGAAGTTCCTTCATGACAGAGTAGTCCTCCGTACACATCCAAAATTCCTTCCTAAGGTTGTCACGGAATTTCATTTAAACCAAACAATAGTTTTACCTACATTCTTTCCTAGGCCTCACTCTCACCAGGGAGAGAGAGCCTTACACACTTTGGACTGTAAACGTGCGTTATCCTTCTATTTAAACCGCACTACAGCCCAAAGAAAATCAAATCAGCTGTTTGTATCCTATGATCCAAACAAACCAGGTAAAGCAGTGGGTAAGCATACTCTGTCAAACTGGCTAGCAGATTGCATACAATTTTGTTATGAAAAAGCAGGCCTTACTCTCCAAGGGCGAGTAAAAGCACATTCGGTCAGAGCGATGTCAACCTCCGTAGCACACCTTCGCTCTGTACCTATTCTGGACATTTGTAAAGCAGCAACATGGAGTTCTCTTCACACCTTTGCAGCTCACTACTGTTTAGACAAAGAAGGAAGACAAGATTCAGCCTACGGACAATCCGTCTTAAAGAACTTGTTTCCAGTTTAATCCCAACTCCTTCTACATCCAACCTGCTGTAATCTTCGGCTGATTCATTTCAACAACACTACATCACTGTTGCTTCAGCACAAAATGACTCAGCCTCTAGCTTGCTAATCACCCATATGTGAGGACTAGCATCCTGCTTGTCCTGGGATAAAGCAAAATTGCTTACCTTGTAATAGGTGTTATCCCAGGACAGCCGGATGTAGTCCTCACGAAACCCACCCGCCACCCCTGCGGAGTTGGGTCCGATACGTTTTATTATTTTATTTTTGGCTAACGCTATTTGCTACAAACAAAGACTAAAGGGAGACCCCTGTGGCAGGGAATATCATGGCATGCTGGGCATGCCCAGTAGGCACTCTGGTGCCAGTCAAAAGTTTCATAGAAACTTTTACAGAAGTTTTCCGTATATAGGGCTCCATTACTGATGTCACCCATATGTGAGGACTACATCCTGCTGTCCTGGGATAACACCTATTACAAGGTAAGCAATTTTGCTTAAGACAATATAGGACCCGTCTTTAGATGTGATTATCTCTGATCTGACATCTGAAGCAGGGGCTTATGTAGTTTTAAAAGCTTTTGTACAATATTTATAGGTAAACGTATTCATTTTGCAGGTATTTTTAGGCAGCCTGGCTTGTGCTCTTTACCTAATAGGTGGTGCTTTAGGGCCTGATGTAATATTTGTATTGTTGCCTTTTTATATGTAAGGTTTTTACTGTTTGAGTACTGGCAGTTAGTGCTCTTTCGGTATGGGAGGTTTACAATTTTGTAGTTGTTTATGGCTTTCTGAGGGCCAAGCTCACACTCAATGCATATTACAAAAAGCCTAATGCTGTATGGGTTCCAACTGTGTTTTGTATGTTAGGAAAAGGGGCAGAGGGAGTGAAACTGCTGAAGGGTAAGGGAGGTGGGTGTTGGAGGGTAAATGGAACGGAGGGAGCAAGATTTTTGGTGACTAGGTTGTTGTGGGGGGGAGGGAGGAGCTGGAAGCAGAAGGGAACTGAGGAGTAAGACTTAATCTACCACTATAAACAGGGCTGGTGCAAGGGTATTAGGCACCCTAGGCAAACCTTATAGTCTGGCGCCCCCTCCCCATACACAATTTTAAATTATGCATTTATAACATATTTTACATGAAAAATGACTGAGGTAAATTTAATATACAAGTTGTTATAATTTCATGCACTGTTGTGATGCCAACAAGAAAACTTTGCATCTTGGAATTCATATGGCATCATACCTATTGTGATATATTCCGGCATGGTCCTCCTGTATCAACACAGTACTATTTGCCAACACTCAAAGAATAACAACCCCCACCAATGAAAAAGAAATACCACAAATATTACACCTGAATCTAAAATATCAATACACCTCCTATCAGGAAAACAGAACAGGCCAAGCTACTACAGATCCCTACAGAGAAACCACATGCTAAAAGAATGCTTCATCTCAGTCTTTGCATGCAGAACACAAACTCTCACCAAATACAGAATAAAGCCACATAAAGTATAAATAGAAATGTGCAGACAAACTGAACTGTAAAACGCATCACGCCAGACTCTATACAGTAACAATGGAAAAACAAAAATTTCACCATTCCTCGTGAAATAAATCAATAAAATCAAGATATATAAATCATTAATCATAATTATAAAATCATACAAATAAAATAATTTCAAAACAGCTGATGAATAGAATATCCAATAATTAAAGACTCATGCAAATTTTGAAAGCTTTACCAAACACCAATAAAATATTTCAAACAGCAGACACATCACATACTACCCAATAATTAAAATGTTAGTCAGTCAAGAAAAATGAACTTAAAAAGCCACCTTTACTTACCCTCTCCAGCAGTTCTCCTACTCCTTTCCCTTTCAGGCCACACCAGAAGCAGCAGTAGCTGTCCTCACAGTCCTCTCCCTTAGGGACCACAACCAGTCTCTTCTCTCTCTCACACACACACACCAGTCACACCCTCAGGACCAGTTCTGTGTCTCACACACCAATCATCTCCCCAACCAGTCTCTCTCTCTCTCTCACAGACACACACAAGCACACACATACTAGTCATCTCCCTGATCAGTCTCTCGCACATACACACGTCACCTCTCTGGCCAGTCTCTCTCAATCACACAATGATCTCGCTCTATCTTACTTACATACAAGCTCTCAATCACACACATGTTCTATCTCACTTACAAACAGGCTCAATCACACACATGCCCTCTCTCACAGCCACAAGCCAGCCAAAAACATGCTCCATCTCTCTCGCACACACACATTGATACACACAAGCACCCCCCCTGACTCACACATACACCACACACATACAGAAGCACCTTCCCTGTCTCACATACACATTACACTCTCACAGAAGCATCTTGCTTTCAGACTTGCAGTATTTTTCACTTTTACTAAAAGTGAAAGTGATGCTCCCAACTGTGAAATAAAAAACCACATTCCTATCAGAAGGTGAAATGACACCCTTCTTTCAGGTTCTGTCCTCCCAAGGGACAGCCACCCACACCATACAGATTCTCTTGTTTTACGCTTTCAGGCAATAAAGCAAGTGTCTTTCTTCAAACTATCAGTCGTAAGATTATTCATGTGGGAGACATGGAACAGAGAGACATCCTTAGTCAGCTTCCCTTTTAAATGGGAAGATTCCAATCTTAGTCATTTAAAAAATACATTTTTTAAAGGCTTAAAAAAAACAAAAAACATACCCCACCTGGCATCAGTATCTTAAATTTGTGATTTTGCTGAGATGAACATTTTATATACTTTAATTGTTTTTTTTTTTGCTTTAGTATTTGTCTCTACCCACTTTGTTAAATTTTATTTTCCAGAAGAGGGATGCTTAAAATTCAGTAATTTCATCTTTCATCCAACTTTTCAAAATTTGCGCTACCAGCACAAAAGTTGAGGTATATGTAATGTATTATCACATTTCATTTTTTTAAAACTGGCAGATTCCTTTCTCACATACATATCACATAAACACACAGAAGCACCATTCCTTTCTCACATACACATCACATACACACACACACAGAAGCACCATCTCTTTCTAACATACACATCACATACACATCACATACACACATACAGAAAGATCTGCGCAGCCGGTCTAGCTGATCACGTGGCCGAAGAAAGGAAGATCAGCGTAGCCGGAGACCAGGCGTCGAGACTTAGGGGGCGCCGTGGCAGGCAGCCAGCCCCCAACTCGCCCAGCCTCCCCCCCCCCCCAGTGCCACCCTCCTGACGCCCTCCTGGTGGTCCAGCGGAGGGCCCGGGATCAATCTGCTGCTCCCAGGGCCTCGGCTGCCACTAACCAAAATGGCGCCTGTGGCCTTCAGCCCCTACCATGTGACGGGGCTACCGGTGCCATTGGTTGGCCCCTGTCACATGGTAGGGGCTAAAGGTCACCGGCGCCATTTTGCTTAGTGGCATCCGAGGCCCTGGGATTGGCAGATTGTTCTCGGGCCCTCCGCTGGACCACCAGGGGGGGGCGTCAGGAGGGTGACACTGGGGGGGAGGCAGGGCGAGTTGGAGGCTGGCAGAATTTTGAAAGGGCACTTTTTGCCCTTTCAAAATTCTGCTGCCTGCCACAGCGACCCCTAAGTCTTGGCGCCCTAGGCACAGGCCTAGCTCGCCTAGTGGTTCCTCTGGCCCTGACTATAAATGTCACTGCACGCCACTGATATGCCCTAAAACAGAAATATTTATTGAAGGGTCATCTTTGTTTTTCTACCTTGGTTCTTTATAGGCAGAATCTTTCAAAGGATCTTAGTCATTGGAGACTTGTGATTCTGGTGGTGCTAAATTGGCTGAGAAGACCCTGGTATGTGGACCTACTGAGATTACTGGATGGCAAACCTGTGGTATTGCCGCAATCCAGGGTATTGCTACATCAGGATCCAGTAGTACACAAAGATATCTCTTGGCTTTGCCTTATGGCCTGGCCCTTGAGGGGGAAAGATTAGTTAACAAGGGATATTCCCAGGCTGTGGTGATTACTCTTTTATGGGTTTAGAAATGTTCTACTTCCGTGGCATATATTTGGGTCTGCAAGGTCTTTGAAGTCCAGTCTGCAGTAAGGGTCTGTCAGCCAAGAGGGTCTTGTCTTCAGTTTTGGAGTTCCTACAGGAAGGTTTGGATAAAGGTTTGACTTTAAATTCACTAAAGGTGCAGGTAATGGTAATAGCCCATTACAGAGGTCATCTGGCTGGGAAGTCTGTAGCTGTCACATGGAATTTTCTAGGTTTATTCGAGGTGTCAAGCACATCCACGCTCCAGTAAGCAATCTGGTCCCTGCCTGGTATCTGAATCTAGTGTTGAAATTTCTAACTGGGAAACCATTTGAACCATACAGTAGACTTGAACTCTAAAGATCACTTTTTTTGGTAGCAATTTCTTTGGCTAGGCAGGTTTCAGAGATTGTTTCTTGTTGGGATTCCTTTCTGTCCTTTTTAGAGGAGGTGTTGTATATTCACCCAATATCCTCTTTTCTCCCAAAAGGTAGTTTCAGCGTTTAATTTAAATCAAATAGTTTGTCTGCCCTCATTTCCGAGGGAGGTGTGTACTGTGACTAATATTCCATTTTATATCTTCTGGATTTAAAGAGTTTTGTTATGCTATCTTAAAGTGAGTAATGATTTTAGGAAGTCAAATCATGTGTTTATCCTTTTCAGTGGGCTTAGGGAAGGATAAGGCAGTCTCCAAGCCCACATTAACCCACTGTTTAGAGAGCCTATTGGTGCTGCCTAACATGCATAAGGGTTTGCCTCTTCCTAAGAGGTTGAGGACTTAATCTACTGGAGATCAGCTGACATATTGGGCAGAGATGAAGCTTGTATCTCCAGATGATATTTGTAAGGCAGCAATGTGGTAGTCTTTGCATTCCTTTTAAAAATATTATCGGTTTGACACCCAGGCCAGGGAAGAAGCAGTTCTTGGCTCCAGCATCCTGAAAGCAGTGTTGGCAGTCCCTCCCATATGAGGGATTGCTTGGGAGACCCCAAGCATCTGGACAAGACTGGCTGGATAATAAGAAAGGAGAAATGAACTCTTAATGATAATTTCCTTTCTTTAAGTCCAGCCAGACCAATCCAGAATCCTCTCCCTGTCTGCCAACAATTATTCTGTTTCTGGAGGGAGGTAGGTTAATACAGACTATGAATGGGATAATCAGCGAGTTGGTGTCAAGATCAGCAAAGAAATGAAATTCTTTGCTGAGGTGAGTGATCCATTTTGATTTTCACCCATGAAGTTCCTGTCTTATTGCATGTTATATTTCTTCTGGTTGGTTCCTTGGAAGCCCTTTAGTTCTATGTCAGGAGAGTGTATTTAATTTAGTTTGTAGCTTTTTACATAGAATACTGGCAGGCAGAGCACTGCACGGTCCCTTATATGGGTGATGTCAGCAAATCTGTTCTCTGTCTTTGCCCTCTGGTTGGGGAGCACAACTCAGGCACCTGAACCTGCCTGGCTCAACAAAAGAAATTATCAGGTAAGAGTAAATTTCTATTTTTTAGTGCTACTAAAAAAAAAAAAGAGAGAAAAAGTTTGTACAAAAAGGCTCCAAGAAAACTGCATCCAGCAGTTCAAAGACTGCTTGTGTGGCCGGAAGATGTCCTTGACATAAATGCCTGGAACTAAACCATGATGCAGCTAACTGCTATGATGTGGCCAGATGTCACTAAGATCCCTAAAATTGAAGGTTGCTGAAAAAACAGAGTTATTTCTCTTCTCAGAGCAGGGGGCCTTCTCAGGCTCCCTCTGTGTCAAGTTGAACAGGAGCTCCTCAAGTAAAACTGTCCCTACTGTGGCATGAGGTTTCAGATCTACTACTCCGCCAGGGTCAGGCAGAGCAGACATGCTGTGAAATAAGGGTATGTAAGCCCTTGACAGGCCTTGCAGACCTCATCAATACATAAAGGAGTACTGTGCATTGTAGTTAGTGCTGCTGAAGTTGAGGTCTGGATCAGTCCCATCAATGCATCAGGCTCCAAACTCAACAACATTCTAAGCCCTGGTGCCATTGAAGCTTCAATCCTCGGTAACATCAATACACCAGTCTTCAGGCCTCATCGATTCATCTGGCCTCAATTCAGCCAATGCAGCAGTTTGCTCTGTCGACACATTCAGCATTGGATCCATTGGTGCTCCATGCCTGGCCCCTGGTGCATTTGAGGTGGTAATGGCTAGTAAGAGACCCTGAGTATGATTCATTACACTTACCTTTATCCATTTTGACGTTGTCCTCCTCTCCTCAAGCAAGGACTTTGCCTGGAGACACCAGATCAGATATGGAACATCTCCCTTATGAAGAAAGATTAAACAGGGTTAGTGCTGTTCATCTTGGAGAAGAGATGACTGTGGGATTATGAAATTATGAATACAGTAGAACAGGTATTCATAGGAATTATTTACTTTTCAAATAATACTAGGGCTAGGGAACAGTCAATGAAACAAACAGATTTAAAACAACTTGAAAGTATTTTTTTCCCACTCAACACACAATCAAGCTGTGGAATTTGGAGCGAGGATTGGTCAAGGCATCTAGCAGGGCTGGATTTAGGAGAGGTTTAGACTAGTTCCTCTCTTCAGCTTCACACAATAACCACTTGTTCTTGAGCTTTTCATTCCATATAAAATTCATTTTGGTCCTTTTTTGAAGCCTGGTAGTTTTTTGTGTATGACTTAAAGTGCAATCCATGCATTATTTTGGTGATCATCTTTTGAATTCTCTCTACCTTGTTAATGATCTTTTATGGATGTAGTCTCCAGAACTGAATACATTTCCCTGTCGTTCATGCAGAATATAGACAGATGCTCACCAAATACAGACTAAGAGACCACAAATTAGAAGCAAAAATCTTCAAAAAAAAACTGAATTCTTCTTTGCTCTGCTGTCCTATCCAACGTCACCCGGTCCATCCTGTTCTCTGCAGCTAGGACCGGTGCAACCTACTATGCAAGCCGTGCCCTTGTATAGGGCAGTGGCCTGGACGGAGCGATGGCCTCCGGGCCATGATCAAGTTGTCAGCTGCTGGCATCACTGCACCACAAAGAAGAGGAGGAACCACAGGTCACAGAAGCGAAGAGTAGGGAGTTGCAGGGCTGCATGGCGGTTCACAACCTGCCATGCAGCGAAGATGAGGTGGAGTCGGAGGGCCGCTCATGAAGAGAAGGAGCTGTAGCGCCGTGCGGTGAAGAAGAGCCCTAGGGTTGCGTGATGGTTCACAACCCGCTGCATGGCAAAGATGAGAGATTTCCAGTGCTGTGTGGCAAAGCAGAGAAGGAGCCGTAGCACCGTGCGGTGAACAAGAGGAGCGCTAGGGCCACGCGATGTTTCTCTACCTACCGCATGGCAAAAAAGAGGAGGCGCCCATAGGGCTGCGTGGTGGTTCCCAACATGCCATGTGGCAAAAAAGAGGAGGAGCCACTGGGCCACGCTGCGGTTACCAACCTGCCACACGGTGAAGAGTTTCAGAGCTGCAAAGTCAGGATGAGCTGCAGGACCACGTGCTAGGTGGCCAGAAGGGAAAATCAAGCCACTAGGCAGCTCCCAACCTGCTCTGCCGAAGAAGTGGAGGGCCAGGGCTTCTGGAAGAGGCCTTGGTGTATGTATGAGCAGGAGGAAACCTGTGTATGTCTAAGCATGTTTGTGTGTGTGTGTCTGAGCAGAAATGGAGTGAGTGTGTGTGTCGGAGCATGTGTGTATGGTGGGTGTCTGAGCATGTATGTGGGTGTCTGAGCAGAAGTGAAGTGTGTGTGGGTGTCTGAGCATGTGTGTGTGAGACAGATCAGTGAGACAGATGCAAGCTCTAGGGATGATGGAATGAGAGGTGTAAATTTCTTTTTGAGCAATACATTCTTCAGTTTATATCAGGAAAGGTTGAGATATTAAAGCATAGGTTGTTCTCTTCCTGTGTTCTGAGCATGTGTGCGTTTGTGTGTGTGTGAACATGTATATGTAGGAGGGAGCATGTGTGTGAGTGAGAGGAAGCTTTTGCATGTGAGCATGTGTATGTAAGAGGGAACATGTGCATGTATGAGGGAGAAAGCATATGTATGTAAGTGTATGTATAGATATATATCTATGAGAGAGGAGAAAGTTTTTATGCATCTCTCTCTTACTAATCCATGACAATCTGAGTGACTAGAAATCAAAAGTTTCCAGGTGTGGAGAGTGTGAATTATTTTTTCCTTATTAGTTTTAATTTTTGGATGCTGTTTGATGTCTGCTGTTTTGAAATATTTTATTGGTGTTTGTCAAATTTTAAACACATTATTTTAGTTTGTTATTATTGGATCTTCCATTCACTAGCTGTTTTGAAATATTCTTTTTATTAGTATGTTTATACTGTTATGATTAATGTATTCTATTCCTTGATTTTAATGTCTGAGGATTGGTGATTTCTGTTTTTCCATTGTTGCATTGCATTAAGTCTGACTTGTTGCGGTTTTCCTATTCAGTTTTTGCCTGCATGTTCCTATTTATATTTTATGATTTCTTTTTCCAATGTTTGGTGAGGTCTACCTGTGTTCTGCATGTGCGATGTGGAGGGATATTCTGCTAGCGAGTAGGAATCTATAGCAGCTCAGTTTTTTCTATTTTCCTAATAGGAGGTGCATTGGTGTTTTAGGGCCTGGTGTTAGGGTTGTTTAAGTGCTGGCAGTTAGTGTTGTTTTGGTGTGGGAGGTTTATTATGTTGTAATTGTAATTTACTCATGGCTTTCTGAGGGTCAAACCCACACCTAACACACATTACAGTAGCCCTAATGTCATATGGTTCCAACTGGTGTGTTTTGTAGGATTTTCTGGTTGTCACCAAAGAAGTGCATACAAATACTTATATCTTTTTTACCGCAGAAAACTGTCCTTTGAGTATTCTTTTTCATGCAAAATCTATTATAAATGCATAATTTTTAACCATGTATATGGAGAGAGCAGGAGGTGGGAGTGCAAGGGTATAAGATTTGCTTAGGGCACCTAATACTCTTGCACCAGCAATGGGTTCCGGGGGAGGGGGTGAAGACCCAGAGGGTAGAGGGTGACAGCTTTTAGTTTAGGTTTCTGGAAGGAGCTGGGCTTTTTTTGGCAAGCCCGAGATAGTGAATGAATGAAGTGTGGTAGTGGTGGGGGATGGGGGCAGCACAATAATTGCACAGGGCAGCAAAAACGCTCTCACTGGTCCTGCCTGCAGCTGTCTGGGAGGAGAGGGAGAGGGAAGGGGCTGGATTAGGGAGCAGAGTAGATCCTCTTTACTAGAGATGTGAATCGTGTCCTCGATCGTCTTAACGATCGATTTCGGCTGGGAGGGGGAGGGAATCGTATTGTTGCCGTTTGGGAGTGTAAACTATCGTGAAAATCGTTAAAATCGTGAGCCGGCACACTAAAACCCTCTAAAACCCACCCCCGACCCTTTAAATTAAATCCCCCACCCTCCCGAACCCCCCCCAAATGCTTTAAATTACCTGGGGATCCAGCGGTGGTCCAGAACGGCGGCGATCCGGAACGGCCCCCTCAATTGAATCCTGTTGTCTTCAGCCGGCGCCATTTTGCAAAATGGCCGCCGCAAAATGGCGGCGGCCATAGACAAAAACGATTCGACGCAGGAGGTCGTTCCGGACCCCCGCTGGACTTTTGGCAAGTCTTGTGGGGGTCAGGAGGCCCCCCCAAGCTGGCCAAAAGTTCCTGGGAGTCCAGCGGGGTTCAGGAAGCGATTTCTTGCCGCGAATCGTTTTCCGTACGGAAAATGGCGCCGGCAGGAGATCGACTGCAGGAGGTCGTTCAGCGGTGGTCCGGAACCCCCTTCCCCCAATTTACGATTTTTTAACGATAAATCGGGGGAATTGGTATTGTATCGTGGCCCTAACGATTTTTGACGATTTAAAATATATCGGACGATATTTTAAATCGTCAAAAAACGATTCACATCCCTACTCTTTACTCTGTCTGCTTTTGCCTCACCTCCTTCCCTCCTATTCCCCATAGCACAGACTTATCCCTGTGAACAAAGCATAAAACTCACTTTCTGACACAAAGTTAAAACACTTTAGAAAACCCCATAAAACCTAAAATACAAAAATAATCATACCTAGGAACTCTCCGGATTTAACCCGGAGACCTCGGAAATTTCGACCGGGCAAGACGGTAAAATCTCCAGGCCGCCGCTATTTCCGCATCTCTCGCGCTGTCGACGGCTTGAGAGAGAGAGAGAGAGCGAGCACTAATAAAGGCAAACACGATGACTATATATACACCACAGTAAGAGCACTCTTGCAACTCAGGGAGGGTGGGTTGGGCAGGGTTTCATTGGTCTGCCTGATGAATTGATGATTAATATTAAATATTGATACTGATTATATTGACTGAATAATAGTGATGAATTGGTGATTAAAACAATGATTATGAATATATGAATGATAATTAATGATGGTGATAAATGGCCACTCCCCACCCCTGCTAATCTTGAGAAATGTCAGGGTGAGCAGGATTCAAAAGTTCCCAGGGATGAAAATAAACCCATGCTGAAAATCAGTATTTGGAGTAGTGGATTGTTTGTGCGCACAAAAGATGTGAAGAGACAATTATTCTTTTGCTGTGTCTGCTGCTGCTGTTTGCTGTCCCCCTAAAGCTGGTGGGACTTGGCGATCACCTGGTCTGCCTAATGGTTAAACCTTGGTTTTATTGTACTTCGCCGAGAACTTGATTCTGGATTGGTGGGTTATAAATGCTGTAGAAATAAGCAAGCAAGGCAATGCTGTGCCTTCTAGTGTGAATACTGAGCAAAAGTATTTAAGATATCGGCTTTCTTCTGAACTTCCTCTGAACTTAAACCTATCATGCTCACCATTGCATGCTATCCTTTGGATGGTTTTTATCATGTGTATAGCTGTCAGTTTCTTAAGAATGTAAAGCAGTGATCATATTGAGACATTCCTTGCACCCCTTAGTGGTGAAAAAACTTCCACACATGGAATTCAAGTCATGTTAAATATCTGAGGGCCTGATTTAATAAGCCTTTTTGCATAGGCACAGAATGGGGAAAAAGCCTTAGTAAATCAGATCCTAAATTTGAAAGCTTTCTTAAATTTCTAGATCTTAGAACATGATAAATATTTTGTTTTTTTAAAGGAAAAAGAACATTCTTTGGGAGTTGGTGTGGGCTTGTAGGGGTGTGTGTGAAAAAAGCACAGATCAACAACATCAGCAAACAGTTCAAATAGGGTTTGCTTACATAAAGCCACAAAAGAAATATCTTTGTCACACAAAAGTCACAGCTTATTTTCAGCTTCCAACTAATAAGGAAAGTATAACAAAGACCCCCTCAGCACATCTGCAGGTAGGCAGCTCTGCTGCTATTCTGACTCATAAGCCACAGACCAGATTTGTTAAGCTTCTCACTGTTTAGGGAAGTGCTTTCACCTGGATATGTACACTGGACATTTTGTCTCGTATTTGGACATAATGGGCCTGATTTTCAAAAGCATTTACATGCTTAAACTGGGATTTATATGTGTAAATGCACTTTATCCATGTAACTGGCTTTTGAGAATTGCTACAATATGTTGTTGAATTGTCAATAGGTTTTTATCTGCGTTAAGTGCACTTAATGTATATAATTGGCTTTTGAAAATTGCTATGACAGTATGTTTCATTTACATGCATAACTCTTTTAAAAGTTCATCTGAGTATGTCTCCCTGTAACACTGAATAGCAGATATCCCTCTACCTTGTCACTAGTGGTTGTTTTGATAAGAGGGATGTAATTGCAGATTTGCTGGAATGGTTGCTCTGGTGGTGGTGTTTGGGTTTTGTTTTTTTTTTTATTTGGTCTGAGCTGGCAGTTTCTTGCTGCTGCTTTGTACATCCAGCTGAATCAAAAGGAAAGCTGGGATCTGGCACCATAAGTCTTAATTTTCAATTACCCAAGAATTTTTTCCTTTTTTATATCCTGTCCCAATTTGTGTGTTAGTCCAGTCTAGAGTTGCCAACTGGCTCCAGATTTTCAGGACAGATTGATCAGTCCTGGTTTACTCTACTGCATGTAGGGACGTTTGGTTTTGATTTCTCTATTGCATTTCCTAAGAAAAGCAAGACACGTCTCTGCATGCAGTGGGGTAAAGCCAGTGTATCTTTTCTGTATCTTGCTTAGTGAATACAGACAATCATCTTCAACTTTTATCTAAGTTGGAATATCCCAAGCTTTCTTGGTGGAGTGGAGAGGGAATGGGAAGTGAGGGTTACCTAGCAATGGATAGATCAGCGATTTAGGTATAAGAATGGCTGAGTGGGAGAAACTGCAAAAACTTTATAAACATTTCATTTCAGAAATAAAATATCTGAAAGAACAAGGAAGTATCTTGCACTTAAAAGCGAATCATATCTATAAGTTAACTACAATATTGTAATACTCAAATGTCAAAATCTCCAATAATATAAGGGAAGGAGGGTAGAGTGTCTTTAAAACTGATGTATTTGTTTTAGTCATACAACTTGGAGAATCATCTGTGTATGTTTATTAGTAAGCTTTTTTTTTTTCTGTAATTCACTTTGTACATCTGTGGGTACCTCTCCGAGTCTGTCTTTGTGTACCTTTCTGTGACTGTCTCTCTGTAGATGTCGTGCTTTGGTATCTCTGTATTTGTGTCTCAGGGCAGTATCCTTTGCACTGACACTTCTGATAGGAATGCTGCTGTTGTGGTGGCATTCTTTACCACAATGTCCGGTTTTCTTGAATCACTCTTTATATTGGTTGGAATAGAAATGTCCCAGGTGATCACTTCTTCATTCTGTGCAATTCTGCCAGGGTCGTGATCCCATTGTTTTTCTGGTACAATGATGATACAGTGTTTACACAGTTTCCAGTGGATGAGCCATGTTACCTTATTGTGCCTTTCTATATACAGGCTTTCTGACACTGGCAGGTTGTACCATGCAACAAGATGTGTAATTAGTTCTACTTCTTTGCTACAGAATCTGCATTTGTTTGTTTTGCTTGTTTTTTTTTTTTTTCCTATGCTTGCTGAGCCATCTTTCCTATGCTTGCTGAGCCATCAGTCTCTAAACTAGGATTAGAGACTGATAACTGCAGCACAGGTCAGCGAACCTGTGCTGCAGTTATCAGTCTCTAATCTTTAGGTTTAAGTTTTCCTCTCTAACCATTTCTATATCTATCTGGGATAGTATTTACAAATTAGTTTATTTTATGCTTTCTATAACAGGCGTGAACTTCGCTTATAAGCTGGTTTATGTTGGATATGAGCTCAAGTTCTCCAATGTATTACTAATGGGCTACTTAGTTCTTGTATTGTGCCAAAGAGAGAGTTGATAGGGTGTAATCTATGCAGGCAGCATATCAATGTGTGCTTGGAAATATTTTTTAATCAGGCTGGCAGAGCCCAACACATTTGGGACTATTTATGTATATTTTGGCCACATTGTTTTGGTCTCGGATTATATCTTTTGGTACTTGAGGATATTCTCTTTCTCCATTCACTGTACAGAGTATTTGTTTAGTATTAACACTTCTGTTAGCAATGGCATTCTTGAGATTTTCTCCTTTACCTCAATATTCATTTTTCTTGTATTTTGTACAAGCTCAGTTAACATTGGTTCTTATAAAATACCTGGTGCACATGGAGGAATTTATTTTTCTTTCATTTAACTGTTCAGGATCTTTGTGGGGCTAGTCTAAAGTTACAAAACCGTAGGGTAATTCAGGGATTACAATTTTATTAATAGTTTATATCTTGATCTGTGCTGCCTCAATGCATGAATACCATGTCTATCATGTATCCCCATGATTGATGTCGTCTTGTTGGGATCATCACATGATGTCCTGTGTTGCAAGTACCAAAAAGATGCGGTCCCACTTGAATTTGATGACACGTCTGTTCAGGTACTGGAAGACCGATCCATCGGCATCAGAGGCAAAAACATTGAAGGACCATGGAGCCATAACAATGGATATTGAGTCATTGGCATTGAAGGGACCTTCGGTTCCCTCGATGTTGAAGACCGGTAGGGATTACGGAGACAGGCCTTTGCCAAGCTCCTCTCAGTCAAAGAAAGCATCTAGTTCCTCCTTTTCAACCTCGACACCAGGGATGACCAGTGCTGAGCATCAAGAGAAGCCGAAATAGCAGTGGCATTGATCTCTATTGATGCACAGTGCAGAGCATGGGGATGGTCCAGCTTCAGCCAAGAATCCCCTGAAGTGATCTTGCAGCAAGTGGAGCTCATCCTCCAAGTTACCCATGGGTTTGCCATGGTTTCCATTGGTCTGGTGTCTATCACCGATCCTCCTCTCGGTGCTGAAGAGGATGTGGCCACTCCTCCTGCCACCCAATTTATCTTGGCATCGACTATCTTTGAGGAATTAGAGAGATACATGTAGATGGCTATGGAGAAGGTGATGCAGGGCCTGTGTTGGAGCAAAGATGGTACAGACGCTGGTACAGTCACTTCTCAAGTTGCTGCTGAGCTCACTGCAAGCACTTATCTGCATATTATGAACACCACTATCTGTGTCAGTGCCTATGGCCTCTCCGAGGCCCGGAGGGGCATTAGAGTTGGTGCCGGCCAACCCGATGGTCATCCCAGGTTCCTTGGAGGAGGAATCTCCCTCGATGAAGCTGGGGGCCTTGGAGTCCAGGCCCCAGTAACCAACTGCACCGGTCACTGAACCCCTGGCCGGGGATTGACTACCTAGGGATCCCTCCCCTGCCAGTCACAGTGAGTCAGAAATCCTTTATTCCTGGAAGTATGGAAGCTCCGATAGTGGTTCAGATGATGAGACATTGGACAGTCTCCCCTTCGATCCCTGTCCTCCCCTGGACAGAAAAAAGTCCCCGCCAGAGGACCTCTCCTTCACAGGATTTAACAGGGTGATGGGTGGAGGCCATCCCATTTACTTTGCAAATGGAGGATGATTCTATGCACAAAATTAAGAACATAAGAAATCGCCATGCTGGGTCAGACCAAGGGTCCATCAAGCCCAGCATCCTGTTTCCAACAGAGGCCAAAACCAGGCCACAAGAATCTGGCAATTACCCAAACACTAAGAAGAACCCATGCTACTGATGCAATTAATAGCAGTGGCTATTCCCTAAGTATAATTGATTAATAGCCATTAATGGACTTCTCCTCCAAGAACTTATCCAAACCTTTTTTGAACCCAGCTACACTAACTGCATTAACCACCTCCTCTGGCAACAAATTCCAGAGCTTTATTGTGCGTTGAGTGAAAAAGAATTCTGGATATCCTCCAGTACATGGAGCCTCCTAAGGAGATTGTGGCAACTTCAGTGCACAAGATCCTTCAGGAGTTAAACTTAAGCATGTGGGAGAACACCTGAGTGGCTCCAGAAGTTTCCCAGATTCAGCTTTCCCACCAGTTGGTGGTGATTAAATCTACTCTCAAGAAGGCCAAGTGCTTTCTCCTTGGTGCCTCCAGGAAGGGGGACCCTAGAGCCATGGATACTTTTAGGAAGAAGGTTTTTCAGGGCACCATTCTCAGTGCCTGCATAGTGGCCTACCAGCTCTTCATGAGCTAATATATGCAGGACATTCTGACACAGGTGTGCAGGAAGTGGCTGTACAGTTTTCTCAGAAGCAGCAACATTCCCTTCAGACATTGGTGAACAAGGTTTGGACTGTGGAAAACATGGGGTCCAGTCAACCTACATTATCAAGGCGGAATCAAGAGTCTCTGCCATAGGGATAGGGGCCCAAAAACTTGTCTGGCTATGCGCCTCTAATCTCTGTCCAGAAGTGCAGGAGTGATTCACTGACATATGTATGCGAGAGAATCTCTTCGGAGATTGGGTGAAGGATGTGGTGGCATGGATTCATGATCACTGTGTGACACTCCAGCAGCTCTCCACTCCCACATTGGACCCAATCTCCTTCTCTAGGAGGTACCCGAATTCAGGGCAGAGGAAGCCTTTTTCCACCTGAGGAGACACTATCTTCTGCCCTCTCGGTCTTACGCTTAGCAGGCCCTGTGCAACCACCCTAGGCATCAGAGGGCACCCAAGCACCAAATGGCGACCAGCCAACACCTGGGACAGGGTTTTGACTGGGCCATAGATAGCATGGCACAGATCCCAGTACCCATGTCAAGGGATCTTCTGGTTGGGGGCAGGCTAAGGCACTATGTGTACTAGTGATCCAGGATAATCTTGGATGAATGGGTCCTCTGCATTGTTCAGAGAGCATAAAAATTAAAACCATAGGTTGTCCCACCAAATCGCCCTTTGAACCCATCTTGGGGGCTCATAGTGCATCAGGAGGAGCTCTCCTCCCTCTTTAGAAAATAAGAAATTGCCATATTGGGTCAGACTGTGAGAGCTCATCAAGCCCAATATCCTTTCTCGAACAGAGGCCAATCCAGGTTACATGCATCAGGCAAGCACCCAAACAGTAAATAAATCCCATGCTACTAATGCCAGTAATAAGTAGCAGTTTATGGATTTCTCCTCCAGAAACTTGTCCAAAAATATTTTAAATCCAGCTACACTAACTGCCTTGACCACATGGCCAGAGTAGTTAGTTGAGCCTGTTCCACCAGGCCAAAGAGGGAGGGGATTTTACTCCAGGTACTTCCTGATTCCAAAAACTTGGACTGCGTCGCATTTGGATATAAGGGGCAAGAACAAGCTTCTAAAAAAAAAGTTCAAGACAATTTCTCTGGTCATCTTGATCCTCTTCCTGCAGAGAGGGGACTGGCTAGGGTCTCTTGATCTAAAGGATGCCTACATTCATATTGAGAGCTTCCCCAATCACAGGAAGTGTCTCATATTTGTGGTGGGAAACTTGCATATTTAGTATCACTTTCTGCCATTTGGGCTCGCGTCCACCCCACGTGTCTTCACAAAATGCTTAGCCATGGTTGACAGCACACCTGCACAGGCCTGGGGGTGCATGCATTTCCCTAGCTGATCAATTGACTAATCAAGAATATATCTCAGGCAGGAGTCAAGGAGTCTATGCGCATGAACATCTGGTTGTTGGAGCTACTAGGGTTCATTATCAACTACCCCAAGTCTCAGCTCTGCCCATCACCTTTATTGGAGTTTATTGGAACTCTGTTAGACATGACTCAGGCTAGAGCCTTCCTCCCATTGCAATGTGCTGTTACCCTAATGGCTATTACGGCAGAGATCCAATAGAGTCAGCAGACATCAGCTTGGCACACATTGAGGCTGTTTGGCCACATGGTCACAACTGTCCATGTTACCCCATGGCATACCTTTTTGTGTATCAAGCACAATGGACTTTGCGGTTCTAGTGGTGGCAAGCCACTCAGGATCTTCAGGATTGCATCAGTAACTCCTCTCCTCTGGGTCACTCTGTCCTGATGGTGGGATATTTCCAGATTAGTATGGAGGTTGTCCCCTTCCAAATTCCTCTGATGCAAATTGTCCTAATCACAGATGCATCCAACCTGGGTTGGGGAGCTCATGTAAATGGGCTTTGCATTCAGAATCCTGGATGGCCAGGAACATCAGTACCAGATAAACTTTCCCAATAAAATGTGCCTAGTAGAGTGCCCCAGCAATCTGTTCTGGGGCCACTGCTTTTTAATATACTGTATTTATAAATGACCTGGAAATGGAGATGAGTGAAGAGATCAAATTTGCCAATGACACCAAATAATTCAAAGTTGTTAAATCACAAGAGGACTGTGAGAAATTGCAAGAGGGCCTTGTAAAATTGGAAAATTTAATGAGAACAAGTTCAAAGTGATGGAACTTAGGGAAGAGTAACTCAAATTATAACTACATAATGCAAGGTTCTGCATTAGGAGTCGTCATTCAGAAAAAGGATTAGGCGTCATTGATAATATTTTGAAATATTTTGCTCAGTGTGCAGCAGCAGCTAAGAAAGCAAATAGAATACTAGGAATTATTAGGAAAGGAATGGAAAATAAAACAGAATATCATAATGCCTCTTTATAGCTCTATGGTGCAACCTCATCTTGAATACTGTGTGTAACTCTCGTCACCACAGCTCAAAAAATATATATCAGAAAAAGTACAGAGAAAGACAACCAAAATAATAAAGGAGATTCAACAATTCCCCTATAAGGAAAGGCTAAAAAGGTTAGGACTTTTCAGTTTGGAGAAGAGATGGTTGATGGGGGAGATGAGATCTTTAAAATAATGTGTGGCGTGGAATGAGTAAATATTAATCGGTTGTTTACTCTTTCAAAGAATACAAAGACTAGGGGACACACAATGAAGTTACTAAGTGTTACATTTAAAACTAATAAGAGAAAATATTTTTTTACTCAACGCATAATTAGGCTCTGGAATTCATTGCCAGAGGATGTGTTGAAAGTTATTAGTGTATCTGCATTTAAAAAAGGTTTGGACAAGTTTCTGGAGGAAAAGTCCAGAAACAATTAAGGTGGACTTGGGGAAATCCAGTGCTTATCCCTGGGATAAGCAACAAATCTATCTACCCCTTAGGATCCTGCCAAGTACTAGTGACCTGGATTGGCTACTGTTGTAAACAGGATACTGGGCTTGATGGACCTTTGGTCTGACCTAGTATGCAAGTCTAATGTTTTTATATTCCTGGAGCTCTGGACAATTTGGTACATGCTATGGGCTTTCAGAGATTGGCTGTCAAACAAAATCATACTGATCCAGATGGACAACCAAGTAGCGATGTATTATGTCAACAAGCAGAGAAGTACAGGCTCCTAACTTTCATGGCAAGCTAGCCTCAGATGCCTTTTCCTTTTGTTGGGACCAAGGACTTCTATATGCATATCTTCCAGTTCCATTGGTCATGAAGTCTTTGTTGAAGCTCAGGTAAGGGAAAGGGTCTATGATCCTCATCAACTCCCATTGATTTAGTTTCTGCTCCTCTGGGAGTTGTCCATTTGGAAACCAATCAGACTGTGGACTTCCCTAGATCATATCATTCAGGATCAAGGAAGGTTGCAGCATCCGAGTCTCCAGTCCCCCTCGCTCACTCCCTGGATATTGAGAGGCTAATTCTGCAACCTTTTGATATTTCTGAAGATGTAGCTCATGTTCTCTTAGCTTCCAGAAAGTATTCCACCAGAAAGTCCTATGGATATGGAAGAGGTGTATAATCTGGTGTGAGTGAAGGAACTTATTCCTTTTCTTCTGCTCAACACAATAACTGCTTGATTATCTTTTACATCTTTCTGAGGCTGGTCTTAAGATCAAATCTGTCAGGGTTTATCTTTGTGCATATCATAAACATATGGAAGGTAAGCCCATCTCAGTCTGTATAGCCTTTATTTGTACTTTTATTCAGAGTCTGCTTGATCAGAAGCCTATCATTAGACCTCTTCTTATGTCATGGGACCTCAACGTGGTTTTGTCCCAGCTGATGAAAGCTTCCTTTGAGCCGTTGCGCTCCTGTGACCTGAGGTACCTGACCTGGAAGATCCTATTTTTAGTGGCGGTTACTTCAGTTCGCAGGGACAGAGTGCTTCAGACCTTAGTGACTTATCCACCTTACACTAAGTTTTTTCATAATAGGATGGTGATGTGGGTATGCACCCTAAGTTGTTTTGCCTGAGGTAGTGCCACAATTTCAACTTAATCAGTTAGTTTTTCTTCCAACATTTTTCCTTAGGCCTTATGCTGTCCAAGGTAAACAAGTGCTGCAGTTCGGACTGCAAGAGAACCTTTGCATTCTATCTGGAGCAGACAGAAGCCCATAGAAAATCCACTCAGCTTTTGTTTCTTTTGGCCACGGTAAGCTGAGGATCGACATTGCCAAGCAGATGCCCTGCAGTTAGCTAGCAGATTGCATCTCCTTCTAGTATGCCCAGGCTGGATTGACTCTTATGAGCCATGGAAAGGTTCACTCTGTTCATGGTAGCATTGGTGGTTCATTTGCGATCAGTCCCCATAGAGGAGATCTGCAAAGCTGCAATGTTGAGTTCTCTCTGCTCATTCACATCGCATTATTGCTTGGATAGAGATGATCAACATGGCAGCAGGTTTAGCCAGTCTGTCCTACGGAACGTTTGAGGTGTAGAACCCAACTCTGTTCCTGCCTAGGTCCCTTTTTTTGTTCCAGGCTGCCCCACTTTTAGGGTATATACATATAAAAAAAAAAAGGCCTGCTGCAAACAAAAATGTTGTTTTTGTTATCCCCCTTTTTTGTTGGAGGTCTCCTGTAACTAGGGATTCACTAGTGTGAGGACTGTCAACCTGCTTGTCCTCTGAGAAACCAGAGTTGCTTACTGGTAACAGGTATTCTCTGAGGATAGCAAGATGTCAGTCCTCATGAAACCCGTCCACCTCCCTGTGGAATTGGGTCTCCTCTTCATAGTGTATATTTTTCTTTTGCTATTAGACTGAAGGGGGACCCCATCTGGATGCATGGTATTTTGCATGCGTGAGCATGCTCAATGAGTTTCAAAGGTCTAGAAACTTTGACATAGGTTTTCCATACCAGATTCCATCGGATGATGTCACCCATGTGGGAGAACCAACATCCTGCTGTCCTCGGAAAGCACTTGTTACAGGTAAGCGGCTCTGCTTTCCTATTAGCCATTTGATATTAATTCTGGCTGTCCAATTTGCTATTGCAGTTTGCCAAATCTTGATGGAGGGATGTTAAATGTTTGAGCCAAAAGTTGGGCACTCCATCAGGCCTGGGGTGATCTTTTTAACCTGATTTCCAGCTCTTTCATTATTACTTAAAAACATAAGAACCAGTGACACTTCTGCACTCAGTGGTTTTATTTTTTCCTCTCTTCTTTTCTCCTATATACATCTCTTAGTAGGTGTGTTTCTTGAATATGTATGTGAATGCTTTTCTGTCCTTTAGTAACTCTCTCTGTGGGTATCTGTCCTGAGATACTTCTTTCTGTGAGTATCTCCTGTAGACATTTCAAAGTGGGTCTCTCTTTCTGTGAATGTCTCTGTGGGTGTCTTTTTGGCACCTTTCTTTGTTAGTGTCTTTCCAGCATAGAACTGAACATGTCTTTTTGATTGTGTTTGTGCAGTGACTGCAGTCCCAGTTCATGTCCAGCTTTGAATGCTTGTGTTTTAGGCATGTCTGGTTCACACCATGGAGACTATCCGTGTACGATACTTTGTGGATAAGTTACTGGAGAGACGCAGGCCTGTCATGCTGGTGGGAAATGCTGGCACAGGGAAATCTGTGCTGGTAGCTGACAAGCTAACCTCCCTCGACCCAGAAGAGTACATAGTGAAGAATGTGCCATTTAACTACTACACCACCTCTGCTATGCTACAGGGTAAGTCACGTATTGCACTATAATCCACCATCATCTCAGCTATGCTGCAGATTGTCACATACTGTACTATAGCCTTACACCACAACTGCAGGTAAAGTCGCATACTTTATTATGACCCTATGCTACCTTTGTTATGTTGCAGGGTATATCAGATCTGTTTGAGTGAATTCTACAAGATCTCAGCCTATAGAAATGTTGTATATATTAGCTAAGCAGAAAAGCCCAATTTTGCCTCGATATTGCTTTTACTTTGCAAAACCCATTGTGCTAGGTGAATTCTAACAAGCTTTTGCTGTGTTCCCTGTGCCTGCTAAATTCTGCTAGAAACTCAGTCTGCAGCTTTGTCCTTCCAGTTGCTTATAAGACATTCCCACATCTGTAGCCCATTTTGTTGACATCACCTGGAAAACAGCACATACTTAAGAGAGAGAAAGAGGAGTTCTGGTAAATTTTAAAAATGCCTTTAATAAATTAAATAAAAATTCCCCCGGCTTCAAAATGTGTAATTTTCTGCTATTATTGCATGGAAAAGATGCAAAGGATGTGGAGCTCTCTGTGATGTCTGAGGATATGATGGCAGCTTCTGAATAAATATTCTTTATTCCATTGAGTAAGAAATCAGTTGTATGATAATTTATTGATTGAAATAGGAGGCAGAAAGGGGTTTAGTTATTACATGTATTAATGTCTTTATTTACATTAAAGTGGTCCTTTGGTTAAAAATGTAACTTGTAACAGACTTCAGAGGTCTAACTGTGACATAAACAGATACATGAAAACCTGGTACAGTGATGTCATCTCCTGCAAACGTTATTCTAAATCCTTGGTTATTAATCAAGAAGGGTGAAGGTGGATATATGAATAGTGGAGATGATGGGGGAATTCAGAAAATTCTGGGACAAGCACAAAGGGATCCGTAATTGATGTAGAAGTGAGATAAAAGGCAGAGGTCACATATGGTCTGTCGTTTTGCAGTTGGTAGGAAAATGAGCAGACAAGCTGGTTCTGGAGGTCTTTCTCTGCTTTCAGGTTTCTTTTTTCTATGCAGTTATGAGAGCAGTTAGTCACAAAAAAAGGAGTCCATGTCTAATGAGCAGATAGGAGTATATAACCTGTTTGCTGGACAAAGATCTGTCATATCAGAATGTGACACTGTAAGCAGATGAACATGGCCAGAATAGTAAGAGGCAGCATCTATTTTAGATATTCTGAAGATGGCCCAAACAAGGATATGGAGGCTTCTACACCTGCCAGATCAAGGAGTGGCGTAGTGATTAGAGCAGGGGGCTGAGAATCAGGGAAATCAGCGTTCAAATCTCACTGATGCTCTTTGGGCAACTCACTTCACCCTCCATTGCCTCAGTTACAAATTTAGGACCTGATTTACTATGGCTTTTTCCCCTTCTGTATGGGGAAAAAGTTAGTAAATAAGCCCCTTAAATTGTAAGCCCTTTGTGCAGGAACCTACCACCTGTATCTGAATTTGTAACTCACCTTGATCTTGGATTTGGAAAGGTGAGTAATGAGAAATAAAAAAAACAAATTCACACTTTCCTTTCTCTGTTAAAACCAGACATGCAATCATTACATCTCCAGTGGCCCCCCCTACATCTTGGGTTCCTAATGGACACTATCCTAGACCTATAGCTTCCTGGAAAGCTCTGCTGTATGTCCTCTTCATATTTGTTCATTGCTTCTCTTCTGTAAACAGTGCCATGTACAAATTAACTAATTATTAGCACATGCCAAAATGTGAATGTTTTGTGATATTATAGCTCATTGGTATGTCATCTCTGAGTCTACATGTGCTTTCTCTTTATGTGGACTACAAGATTCTCTATTCTCACATATATGGGACACCACTAGAAGACTTTAAGGGCAACTTTCAGACTGTGCACAGAAATGTAAACTCTGTGAGTACTTTTACTTGCAAACTTTGTCGGTTTTCAAAGGGAAATCTTTCCCTTTGAAAATTGAGTTGGAAAAAGTATGTGCTTAGACCTGCACCTTCTATTTGTGTGGGCACTTTTTCCAGTGAAATTACATGCAATCGCATGTAATTGTGTGTGTAAGTGCTAAGCTCTCCCTAGATTCTGCCCCCAGGAGCACTTCGCCTGACTGCATATAAAAGTATGTGATTACTAGCACTTTGTGTGTATTGGTTTTTTTTGTTTGTTTTTTTTTAATTGGAATGTGGAAACATTAGAGGAGATAATGCAAAGCATCAAACATTACAAATGCAAAAGATCAACAAACGTCACAAGCTTCCCACTGTGAACAACAATGCCATCTCCAACTTTATTTTAACCACCCTAATCTCCCTCCCCTTCCCAGTCTACACTTGCACCTCCATATATATTCATACAAATCACATTCACAACCCCACCTCCATCTCAGCCTATTCCTCGATGTGGAATCCTAAATCTCATGCAAGGCCTCTTTATTAACCACTGGCGTTACATCATAAAATCTTTTGCAGGCTAATATGTATTCTCTAAAAACCTTGCAAGATAGAAAATACATATCATAATGTTTCATCTGCATAAATGCCAATGTTTTCTCTTGCCACAGCGTAAAAGTAAGAGTGTCCTCTAAAATCCAGACTTTTAAAATGCACTTATGTGCAACCAACAAGGCCAGCTTCATAAAAAAGAGGAAGACCACAAATTTAAAAACAGAAGGTGCTGGCTCAGACTTCAGATTCAGTAGTACCAAAGTTTCTCCCTGGAAAAGCAGAGTAACCCCAGTACAGGCTGCCAAAGTGGAAAGATTTTATGAGATAAAAGAAAAAGATGGACTATTGTCCCCCTTTCAAATTTATATTTGATAGATATCAGTAGTTATGAGCCCCATCCTTCTCTTTGTTACATTATCTACTGAGCAGTGATGCAAAATTTTATACTGCATCTCTTTGAGACTTGCATCCAAAGGGAATTTGCAAACCTCTCTGACTAAAGCACTCATTTTTCCAGAAGTCAAAGAAGCCCCAGCTTCCTCTTGCCAATATGCAGCCAAAGCACTTATGTACCCCTCCCCATTATTCTGCTTGCAATATTTATACCAGTGTGAAATATAATTCTTTCCCCTACCAATTTGCTTCATATCATCACTATCTTATTCTTCCTTCGAATTAACTCAGGAGAGATCCCCAAAGAGGAAAAATAATGAACCTGCAAAAATGCATACAAATTATTTAGAATATGAAATATCTGAGTACTTTTGGGTGGACCTGTGCTCATCAGTTAGAGTATTTTAGCTATTGAAAGAGTTTAGATACTATCATTTTTTGGACTTTCTGTAGGAACTGGTTCCAATAGAAGTCTCAAAATAGCAAAAACCCTCTAATCTCCAAAGCTGCTCCCTGGGTCTCCTCTATTATAAGGTAGAGAAACCTTCTTTCATCCTGGTAAATTCATCTAGGGGATGACAAAAGACCCAAATCACATGCTAGGGGGAATTCTTTATAGTCCTGTGATGGGGAGTCCAAGCCATCACGAATATTTCCCTTGTAATTTGAATATTCAGTGGCTTTAGGAAGGGTTTCATATTTATTCCTCCTTATGTGATAATCCCACCTTTTTGGGGTTTTATATTGCCTAGGAGCATGCTCAAAATTTCAGAGGGAAGGAGGTAGATAGAGATCCCCCAAAGATTTCAGAGCAAAGGAGTTAGTATTTTGATATTTACCTCTAGGATTTCAAATACGTTTTTGAGAGCTTTGGATCCTCCCAGGATCTAAGGGAAGGAGAGAAGAGAAGTTTGTGACTTTCCATAGGGTCTTAGAATGAAGAGTGCTGAGTACTTTTGGATGGACATCTGCTCATCAATTGGAGTATTTTAGCTACTGAAAGAGTTTAGATAAAATCATTTATTGGACTTTGACTTGCCCAGTTTGAAGGGAAGGGCATACCCCGGGTATCTCTGAGGACTTGGGACAAGAGTGAGGATTTGAAACAAGAGTCTGATTGCTGAGAGATCTGAAAAAGCAGAAGCTTTGATATTTATTTTATACAAGGACTTTAATGGCTAAACCCATTGAGATAGGGATACAGTTTTTCCAGTTGAAGAAAAGTTAAAACTTGGACCAATTGAAGTTGGATATTTTTGTATGTGGGGACAGTTGTCCTACAGGTTTTATGCTTGGGGATTTTCTTCTATTTGCTGATTGATTTCATGCTGAAACCACATTCCAGTTTTCCCATCTTGCAAGGGGAGCAGTTTTTCTCCGTGGATAATGGTGCACGAGAAGTGAGAAGGGAAATAACACCTAAGATGGACAAACTAACAATCATTTTCATTGCTATTGTATTTTTGATGCTGCTGTTCATTTTTGGCATTGTGGCTTGGATTTTCTTTAAGTTGCAATAAATATTATTTTATTTGAACACCATTCTTGGATTCCAGAGAGTGTTGTACCTGATTTTCCTACCCTTGGTGCTGTTTATTGCCTTCATTGTTCCTTCTCCAAACTGTTTGGCACCTGTTGGAGGTCTTCTACCTTCAGTGTGAGCATTGAGAGTAAAGAGTGAATTGACATGCCAGAGGCCCTCAGAAGATTATTCTCCCTCCCCATCCGGACTGAACCCAGACCCGCACCACGCCAAAGTGAAGGATAAAGCAACAAACTTGGGAACCAGTTACAGTCCCCTTAGCCTTCCCACAGAAAGATGGGGATAAGTGTAAAGGATGATCCCCCAAAATTTGCCCACCTCTTACCATGCCAGAAAAAATAGAGCAGTAGCTTAGTGACAGGCAAAGCTGGTGGGTCACATAAAGCTTAAAAAGAAAAAAAGATTGGCTGCTTCTGCTGAAACAAACAACTGGAGTTGAGTAAGTGTGAGGCACCAGGGGCCATGAACCACCAACCCTAGATATGGGAGGCTTGAGCTCTACTGGGTGACCTATGGTATTAGTAGAAAGATGGGAAGCAGTAGTACTGTTGTTGTTCATGTGTAGGGGGTTGGGCCACACCCAGCCATACCCAGCTAACACCTATGTTAAGTGTTAGCCAGCAGAGAGTTCTTTGATGGCACAACGTTCTTCCTTACTTGTACGGCTAGTTTTGACAAAGGCTGTCTTCTAATTTACCATGCTTCTGGGATCTCACACTTCACTTGTTCGGTAAGGGAAGCCTGCTTGGCTGTTTTGTTTATTCCCTCCTGCATTTATTGTAAGTCAGGAACCTATGTTATGTTTAAAACTTTATTTCTTCATTAAACTTTAATTATTCATTAAAACCCTTTTGAGTATTTGCATGAATTGCACCTAACTGTAAGTATCCAATGGATTTGGGGGGGGGGGGGGGTGTTGTATCTTTATTTTCAACAAAAAGCCCACGCCCGCCATGGCACCATATTTCACCCCTTGCTGCTTCAGGGCTAGACAGCACACACGGTCACCCGATCTGACAAAGCTTTTTGGTGACTCAAGTGGCAGCTTTAGCTGAATGCCCTGAAGCAGCAGGTGGCGAAACATGGTACCATGTCAGGCTTGGGTTTTTGTGCCAAAAATAAAATGTTCTCCAATCAAAATATTGGAAAAATAAGCAAGGGAAGTTATTTTTTCTGGACTAATTTTTCTTGCATCCTTTAAAAATGTTTTTTCAAAAAACATGTGGCACCTTTAGCAAGACTTATGATTAAAAGTGACCCATAGTATCAAAAGACTTGATTTAATTCATATGATACACGGGTGTTATGAAAGAGTCCTGCAACAGTTGCAAGATTCACTTCTTCTTGGCCCAAGACAGCAAATATGTGAGATTTGACTTCTTGAATGAATATATGGAAAATAAGCAGTGAATGTCCTTATTATAGAGATTTGACATAATACTGCCATTTTACTGGAACAGCACCACGGTAACAACTAGTGGGGATGTCACAGAAAAAAGTGTATCCTATATCTCCATGTTCTAGTAGGGGGAGAAATCCCATGCATCTGGCCTGGTGTAGCAAGATTCAAGGAAAGGAAATTATCAGGTAAGATTAAATTTCTTCATGTCTGTCATAGAGATTTTCAAATTATCATTTCAACAACTCAGATACAGTCCCTTTAGTTTTTGCTATGGAGTTTTATATATGTTATAGCCATGGTCCCTTTCAACCTGACTCTATGAAGGAATTTTATTCACATAAATTGGTAAAGACATGCTTAAGTTTACATTTTAATATGTTGCTGCTCTATGTAAGTGATGTCTCAAGTTGTGATGTTTTGAGGCAACAGTTTAGCCAAAACTCAATTATTTTCTCTAAACTTCTAATGAAACATTCTGCAAATATTCAAGAAAATCTGTCAACAAATTTGTTTTATTATTGATTGTTGTATTTTTTTTTTAGCCTGATCTTATTTATATGCATGTTCCTTGCTGCATTGGAGAGCCACATTATTGCACAGCCATACATCTCCCCCTCAGGCCATCCATCGCTGTAATACTTGCAGGAGGCATCATTGCTGGTTTCTGATTGTATTTCATTATCTTTTGGACATTAATTAGCAATCCTGGAGAAGCCCCTGGAGAAGAAGGCAGGCCGGAATTATGGCCCCCCTGGCACCAGAAAGCTGATCTACTTCATAGATGATATGAACATGCCGGAGGTAGACACCTATGGCACAGTGCAACCGCACACACTCATCCGGCAGCACATGGACTACAGCCACTGGTGGGTCTTGTGAAGATGCCTGGAGATGGACAGTAGTTCTGAATGCTTCCTGGGAGAAAACTAGCATCAAATGTCACATTCAGTATAGAAAATAGCAATGACTGTGCATGAATTACATGGTACTATAGCATGTAGGGCCTGATTCATTGAAACTTTTACCTATTCTCTGTCTATGGGAGAAAAGCATAGTGAATCAAGCCCTTAGTGTCACAGTTACAGACTACTGGCAACTCACACATACCAAGCTTTGCTGCAGTTCTAGTGATTGCAGAGGAGCTGAAGTTTGATGGCTGCAGGACACACGGGATAGCTGATAGCATATACCAGCTGCTGATGTATCTGATGTGAAACTATAAACATTTTCCATACTGGGTCAGACCAAGAGTCCATCAAGCCCAGCATCCTGTTTCCAACAGTGGCCAATCCAGGCCACAAGAACCTGGCAAGTACCCAAAAACTAAGTCTATTCCATGTTACCATTGCTAATGGCAGTAGCTATTCTCTAAGTGAACTTAATAGCAGGTAATGGACTTCTCCTCCAAGAACTTATCCAATCCTTTTTTAAACACAGCTATACTAACTGCACTAACCACATCCTCTGGCAACAAATTCCAGAGTTTAATTGTGCGTTGAGTAAAAAAGAACTTTCTCCGATTAGTTTTAAATGTGCCCCATGCCCTATTTCAAATCAACTATATCTTTTTCAAGTTGCGGCGACCAGAACTGCACACATTACTCTAGGTGTGTCCTCACTATGGAGCGATACAGAAGCATTATGACATTAGCCATTTTATACTCCATTTCCTTCCTAATAATTCCCAACATTCTATTTGCTTTTTTGGCCGCTACTGCACACTGAACCAAGGATTTCAAAGTTGTGTTCACTATGATGCCTAGGTCCCTCTTCCTCCCAGTATGGAAACCAACATTGCTTAACTGCAGTGTGGGTTAATTTTCTCCTTCTGCATTACTTTGCACTTGTCCACATCAAATTTCATCTGCCATTTAAATGGCCAGTCTTGCAAGATCCTCCTGAAATTTTTCACAATCCGCTTGTGATTTAACAATTCAGAATAATTTTGTGTCTGTAAAGTTGATTACCTCACTAAGTCCCCTTTCCAGATCATTATATCAAAAATCACCAGTCCCAGCATAGATTCCTGAAGTACTCCACTGTTTACCTTTCTACACTTAGAAAACTGATTATTCAGTCCTATTCTCAATTTCCTATCCTTTAACGAGTTTGCAATTCAAAATAGGACTTTGCCTCCTTTCCCTTGACCTCTCAACTAGTCTCTCATGGGGCACCCCATCAAACTCTCTCTGAAAATCCAAATACACTACATCCACTGACTCACCATTATCCACATGTTTATTGACCCCTTAAAAAATATGTAGCAGATTGGTAAGGCAAGATTTCCCTTTGGTAAATCCATGTTGGCTGTCTTTCTATAAGTTCTGTGATTTTTTTTCTTTAGAATAGTTCCCAAAACTTTTCCTGGCATGAAGTCAGACTTACCAGTCTATAGTTGCCTGGATCTCAAAGATTGGGGTTACATTGGCCATCCAGTCTTCAGGCACGACGGATGATACCAATGATAGGTTACAAACTACCAGTAACAGATCTGCAACTTCATTTCTGAGTATTTTCAGAACTCTTGGGTATATTTCATCCGGTTTAGGCCATTTGCCACTCCTTAGTTTGTCAATCTTCTTCATTTTTCTCATTTTCTCAGTGGAAAAGGGTAAACAGTGGAGTGCCTCAGGGATCTGTACTTGGACCGGTGCTTTTCAATATATATATAAATGATCTGGAAAGGAATACGACGAGTGAGGTTATCAAATTTGCGGATGATACAAAATTATTCAGAGTAGTTAAATCACAGGCAGACTGTGATTCATTACAGGAGGACCTTGCAAGACTGGAAGATTGGGCATCCAAATGGCAGATGAAATTTAATGTGGACAAGTGCAAGGTGTTGCATATAGGGAAAAATAACCCTTGCTGTAGTTACACGATGTTAGGTTCCATATTGGGAGCTACCACCCAGGAGAAAGATCTAGGCATCATAGTGGATAATACTTTAAAATCATCGGCTCAGTGTGCTGCAGCAGTCAAAAAAGCAAATAGAATGTTAGGAATTATTAGGAAGGGAATGGTTAATAGAACGGAAAATGTCATAATGCCTCTGTATCGCTCCATGGTGAGACCGCACCTTGAATACTGTGTACAATTCTGGTCGCCGCATCTCAAAAAAGATATAGTTGCGATGGAGAAGGTACAGAGAAGGGCAACCAAAATGATAAAGGGGATGGAACTGCTCCCCTATGAGGAAAGGCTGAAGAGGTTAGGGCTGTTCAGCTTGGAGAAGAGATGGCGAGGGGGGATATGATAGAGGTCTTTAAAATCATGAGAGGTCTTGAACGAGTAGATGTGAATTGGTTATTTACACTTTCGGATAATAGAAGGACTAGGGGGCATTCCATGAAGTTAGCAAGTAACACATTTAAGACTAATCGGAGAAAATTCTTTTTCACTCAACGCACAATAAAGCTCTGGAATTTGTTGCCAGAGGAGGTGGTTAGTGCAGTTAGTGTAGCTGGGTTCAAAAAAGGTTTGGATAAGTTCTTGGAGGAGAAGTCCATTAATGGCTATTAATCAATTATACTTAGGGAATAGCCCCTGCTATTAATTGCATCAGTAGCATGGGTTCTTCTTAGTGTTTGGGTAATTGCCAGGTTCTTGTGGCCTGGTTTTTGGCCTCTGTTGGAAACAGGATGTTGGGCTTGATGGACCCTTGGTCTGACCCAGCATGGCAATTTCTTATGTTCTTATGTTCTTATTTATCTTCCAACTTCACAGGGATTTGTGTCATTTCTTCTGAATCATCTCCAGTGAATACAGTTTCCAGCACAGGTATCTTCCCAACATCCTGTTCAGTAAATACCGAAGCAAAGAATTAATTCAGTCCTTTTGTATGGCCTTATCTTCCCTAAGCGTCCCCTTTATCTCTTGATTATATAACTATCCAGCCGACTCCCTCACAAACTTCCTGATATACTTGAAAAAACTTTTATTATGAGTTTTTGCCTCCAAGGCCAGCGTCTTATCAAATTCTCTTCTAGCCGGACTTACTTCTGACTTGCCAATGCTTATGTTTTTTCTTGTTTTTCTCAAATGGTTCCTTTGTACAATCTTTGAAAGAAGGTCTTTTGGCTTAAATAGCTTCTTTCACTTCATCCTTCAACCATACCAACCGTCGTTTGGCCCTCCCTCCACTTTCTCCATTGCGTGGAATACACCTGGGCTGGGCTTCTAAGATGGTATTTCTAAACAATGGCCATGCCTGATGTAAACCTTTAACCTTTGCAGCTACACCTTTCAGTTTTTTTCTAACTCTTTTCACCATTTTATCAAAGTTTCACTTTTGAAAGTTTAATGCTAGAGCAGTAGATTTACTTAATTTCTGGAGGGAGGACATTAAGTCAAATTTGATTGCACCATGATCAGTGTTGCTGGGCGGCCCCCACACCGTTACCTCTCACACCTACATCCTGCGTTCCATCAACAGTTAGGTCTAAAATGTATCCCCCTCTCGTCTTTTCCCAGACCATCTGCTCCATGTAGCAGCTACTCATTTCATTTTGAATCTTTACCTCTCCAGCATGTCCTGATGTTACATCTACCCAGTAAATATTGGGGGTTATTGAAGTCTCCCATTGTTACCGTGCTGCTAAATTTGTTAGTTTCCCCAATCTCTGCTAGTATTTTGTCATCCATCTGTTCATTTTGCCCAGGTGGACAGCCGCATATCCTCACTGCTACACTCTCCCCAATCACACATGGAACTTCCACCAATAAGGATTCTACTATGCATTTAATCTCCTGTTCTCTGTATATACCTAGATCAGTTCAAACTCCTGGGTTTTGCCTCCCCTCCAACAGATGGAGACAGAGAAAGTTTTACAGACACCGCCTCTTAACCCAGTGTGCCACCTGCAGCTCCTCAGTATTTCTCTGTCTCCAGCTGATGGAGGAGGTGCAAAACCTGCAGTTCTGTTCCTGGAAAAAAAAATGGCAGGTCCTAGTGGGACCATCCCTCCTGGTTGCAGAGGTGGATGAGTAGGGGTTGGGAGACCCTAGATTACTCACTGGATTTCGCCTGAGGTGAAAGCTGGTGGTGGTCCAGTTCCCTCACCTCCAGGCAGATTGGAAGAAGCCTCTGTTGCACTTCAGATGAGATTGTTCTTTTTGTATCTTTTATAAAGTTTTTTAAAAAAAAGTAAATAATAATAAGAGGAAATCAAGGGAAGCAGGTGTGTTTGCTTTAATCTCCTGTTGCTGATGGTAGAGGGAGACAGCTTCAGCGACACATATTTTGTTTTAGGCTCTCCCACTGCCTTTCCTCCCTCGGGCGTCTGCCACGTAGTTGCAGCCGAGCCTGATCATGCTGAAGGGGTGCTGATGCACCCCTGTGTGGTGTCAGCTCCATGCGCCTTTCTCATTCTGGCTGCTGTTCCTGTTGCCTCTCTGGTGGAGAAGGGTACATTGGGAGGGACTGATGTGGCAGCTCAGAAGCAGCGCAATTCTGGTGGGCTGAAGGCTGCAAAGTGAGGGGCTATCTGTTCCCACTGAGCGCGGGAACAGTAGCCATTTTGGATATGCTCGCTGCTAAGGGGAAGGCTGCAGCAGGGGAACCTGAGCTATTTACAGCCGAGTTCAGCTCCGAGGAGGCCTGGGGGGAGGGGGGGGTGCGCCCACAGGGGGCCGTCAGAGGAGGAGATTGCCTCTGGAGGAGGATTCTGATGGGCCTCTCCTTTTTCACCTGAGTTTGTCCTGTTGATGCACAAGGCGTTTTTAACCTGCAAAGTTGTGGAGCGGCCCTTTCCTAAGCAGAGGATGGCAGAAGTCCAGATTTTCAGGTGCTTCGGGAGCCACTAGGATTCGGAGGTTCCTGGGTTAGGGGCCACCGAGGAGGGTTCCTCAGAGGGCTGTGATCAGGGATTGCCATCTGGGGATGGTTCTTCCAGTGCTGATCCTTCTCGATGCCCACAGGATCTGGAAGAGGATGCGATAAAAGTCCTGACGATGGAAGGCGATGATCCCAAGGTGGTTCAACTGTTTCAAAGGGAGGAACTTGAGCCCATGATCCCGCTGGTCCTGGCAGAATTGGGAGTAACTGTTCCGCAGGACCAGGCTGACCTGGAGAAGTGGATCCAGTCATGACCGGCTTGAGGTGTCCAGCCAAGACTTTTCCTTTTCACAAGTCGGTTAAAAGCAATGGTGGGATACTCCGGAAACTGGCCTTAAGGTTAGCAGGGCTATGGATAAACTTTATCTTTGGAGCTTTTCAGGATGCCAAAGGTGGATGCTTCAGTCTCAGCCATTACAAAAAGGACCACCAGTCCAATAGCTGGTGCAGCAGCTCTTAAGGACTTGCAAGACAGGAAGCTCAAGGTACATCTCAAGAAGATCTTAGAGGTGTCTGCTCTGGGCATCCGAGCAGCTGTGTATAGCAGCTTCATGCTCCAGGCTAGTTTGAGATGGATATGGCATTTGCAGAGTGCCAGAGATATGTCATTCTAAGAGTCCAAACAGGCGGAGCAATTAGAGGCTGCAGTGGCTTATAGTACATATGCTTTGTATGACTTCATTTGCACTTCTTCAAGGACCATGATGTCTGCAGTTTTCACTACGAGGCTTCTTTCAAAGGATCAAAGGATCAGCTAGGAACGTTGCCTTTTAAGGGAAAACTTTTGTTTGGGGAAGACTTGGAGCAGCTGATCAAACATCTGGGAGATGATAAAGTGCACAAGCTACCGGAGGACAAACCAAGAGTCCAAAAGATTTCTCCCTGTGCATTCTTAGTTTCGGAGCCAAAGCATTTCCATCAGAACAGAGCTCTGGCTACTGGCCAAAGGCAGAGGAGGTCGCAGTCCTGGAGCCAGCTATTTTGGGGGTGCACAGCGGGCCGAGATGGCTCCTGCCAGGGTAGTGGTGGAGCCAAGCTGGCGCAATGAGGCGAGACTGGCCCACTCCTTGGTTCCAGTCATCAGGGTCGTCTGACTCATTTTTATGAGGAGTGGGTCAAGATGACATCAGACCAGTGGGTTCTAAACATGATAGGACAAGGCTACGCTTTAAAATTTGCTCGGCCACTCAGAAACCTGTTTATGGTGTCTTCCTGTGCCTTGGTGTAGAAGAAGTTAATCATTCAGTAGACCATACAGCGGGTACAAATGCTGGGACCATTATTTTTGCTCCCCCAGGATGAAAAGGGGATGGGGCGTTATTCCATTTATTTTGTGATGTCAAAAAAGGAAGGAACCTTTTGTCCAGGTCTGGATTTAAAGAAGGTAAATGTAGCTCTCAAGGTTTCCCATTTTTGGATTGAGACTGTCATAGCAGCAGTGAGACGTGGGTTCTTGGCTCCCTTGGATCTGACGGAGGCGTATCTGCACATAGGGATTCACCCAGACCATTAGAAGTACCTCTGGTTTATGATCCTGAGGAGGCATTTTCAATTTTGCGCTCTTTTGATCGGCCTAGCGACAGCCCTGAGAACCTTCGCCAAGGTGATGGTGGTGGTGGCAGTCCTCAGAAAGGAGGGCAAGCTAGTCCACCCATATCTGGATGATTGGCTCATCTGGGTGAAGTCAAAAGATCTTTGCAGAAGAGCGGTGAACATAGTGGTGCAATGCCTGAGTTCGTTGGGATGGATAGTGAATCTATCCAAGAATCACCTTTCTCCTTCACAGGTTCTGGAGTTCTTGGGCTCGCAACTTCGGTACCTGAGAGGGGAAGGTTTTTATCATGGAGGAGCAGGTTGTCAAGCTGCGGACTCAAGTTCGGAACCTGTTGGAGGCCTCTGTGCTCACAGTCTGGAATTATTTGCAGGTCCTCTGTTCCATGGCCTCGACCTTGGAGTTGGTCCCATTGGTGTTTGCCCATATGAGACCTCTACAGAAAGCATTTCTATCCCAGTGGGATATGATTTTGAAGGAGTTTAATCTTCCACTACACTTACAGAGTCTGCCAGATCCAGTCTTTCGTGGTGGCTTGGCCAGAACCATTTGTGCCGAGGGGTGGACCTCAAGGTGCCACAGTGGATGGTAGTGACTACTGAAGCCAGTCTCTCTGGTTGGGGAGCTGTGTATCAGTCCCAGTCAGTGCAAGGACAATTGTTGGCGGAGGAAGTGGCCTGGTCCATCATTTTCCTAGATACGAGAGTGGTATGGTTGGCCCTGCAAGAGTTTCTTCCTCTTTTATGCTACCATGCAGTTAGAGTCCTGTCTTACAATTTGACGGCGGTGGCCTACATCAACTTCCAGGGATCTACCAAGAGCCGAGCGGTTGTTGTGGAAACAGAGATGCTGATGTCCTGGGTAGAGCAGCATCTGGCCTCGATAGCGGCCTTGCATGACAATATGCAAACGGTTTTTCTCATCTGACAACGTTTGGACCCAGGAGAGTGGGAGCTCTCTGAGAAGGCAATGACCCTAATTTCTTGCAGATGGGGGCATTCCTCATGGATATTATGGCAACTCAGAAGAATGCCAAGATGCCGTGCTTCTTCAGCTAGAGAAGAGAGCATGGAGAGGAAGGAGTCAATGCCCTGGTTCTTCCTTGGCCGCACGACATTCTGATATACTATGGCTCCTGGTAGGGAAGGTTGTGAGGAGAATAGAGGTCCATCCAGGAAAGGTGATTCTCATGGCTCTGGATTGACCATGAAGGCCTTGTTTTGCAAATTTAGTCAATCTAGCAGTGGACGGCCCCTGAGACTGGGCTATCTGCCAAAGCTTCTACAATAGGGCTCTATATTTTCAGATCAAACAGATCGCTTTTGTCTATCGACTTGGCTTTTGAAAGGAAGCAATTAAGAAGGAAAGAATATCTTGAGGATGTTATTTCTACTCTGTTGCATGCTCATAAGTCTTCTACTTCCTTGGCATATGTCAAGGTTTGGAGAGTTTTTAAGGCTTGGTGTACAGAGCAATGGTGCAGATTCTAGCCTGTTTGCAGAGAGGCCTGTCGAAAGGTTTGTCCTTTGGTTCCCTGAGAGTGCAGGTGTCAACGCTGGGCTGTTTGCAAGGCAAGGTTCATGCAACAGCCCTAGCTGCGCAGTTGGATGTGGTACGTTTCCTCCGAGGGGAGAAGCATCTGCGCCCACTGTTCGTCAGGTGTGCCCCTCTTGGAGCCTTAATTTGGTCCTCAAGGGCATGTGTGAGGTGCCATTTGAGCCTCTAAAGAGGGCCACCATAAAAGATCTGACTTTGAAGGTGGTTTTCTTTGGTGGCGATTTGTTCAGCCAGAAAGGGTGTCTGAGCTTCAAGCCCTGTCATGTAGAGAACCCTTTTTACGGATTTCGGATTCTGGAGTCTCTCTGAGGATGGTTCCTTCTTTTCTGCCGAAGGTAGGTTCAGAGTTCCACTTAAGTCAGTCAGTGGAGCTTCTGGCCTTTACAAATTTGGAGGTGGTTGTGCCTCATGCAAAAGAATTAAGACGGATATCAGAAGGGCCTTGTTTGCAGAATCTGGAGGTCACTAACAGTTTCAGATTGTCAGATCACCTTTTTGTGCCATGGAGTGGTGCGAAAAAGGGTCATAAAGTGTTGAAGACCATGATTGCATGGTGGTTGAAGGAGGCTATTGGGTCCGCATATATCTGTCATGGTTGTCCTATCCTGGAGGGTTTAAGAGCTCATTCTACTCATTCCCAGGTGGCCTCCTTGGCCTAATGCCAACTTGTATCGCTGCAAGAGATTTACAGGACGGCTACTTGGAAGTCTTTAAATACTTTTGCCAGGCACTACCGATTGGAAGTCCGGGCTCCGGATGTTGACAACCTTGGTGAAAGTGTTCTTTAAGCGGGACTCTCATAGGCCCAACCTGGTTAGGGAAGTATTGGTACATTCCAGGAGTCTGGACTGATGTGGGTACGTACATGGAAAGGAAAATTGGTTCTTATCTGCTAATTTTCATTCCTGTAGTACCACAGATCAGTCCAGAATCCCACCCGGTGGTAGAGAGAAGTTTTAGAGAGTAGGCTCAATCTGTTTTTTGTTCTTGAAAATTTTTTGACGTTTTTGACTTTTATGCTTGGGTACTTGGTAATACTGAGTTGCTGCAGGTGGCACACTGGGTTAAAAGGTGGTGTCTGTGAAACTTTCTCTGTCTCCATCTGCTGGAGGGGAGGCAAAACCCAGGAGTCTGGACTGATCTGTGGTACTACAGGAACAAAAACTTGCAGGTAAGAACCAATTTTCCTTTGGATTCTATGCCATCCCTAACATAAAGCACCATCTCCCCGCCCCCCCCCCCTCCTCACCAAGTTAATCCATCCTATCATTGTGATATCATTTTTATCCTGGTATAGCACTGTCCCATTAGTTATCCTCTTTCTACCAGGTCTCCGAGATGCCATTTATATCAACCTCTTCATTCATTGCTATACATTCTAACTCTCCCATCTTACCGTTTAGACTTCCGGCATTAGCATTTCAAAGTATGTTTTTTATTGGTATTAACAATCTGCTCATCACTTGAGATATTTTAGAATCTTTTAACTCAGGTAGTTCTTTACTTGTAGGCACATGGGCTTCTATTGCTTTTATTGGAACTCTTCTGTTATTTTAGCATCCTTTGAATATACCTCCCACTGAACTGTGTGCTGCCAAGCAACCGTCTGCTCTCATCCATGTTCTCATCCAAAAGCTTCTCTGTCTACCCTTTGAAGGTTAGTGTCATCAGCCTGGTTCCACCCTAGTTAAGGTGGAGACCACCCCCCTCACAATAGACTCCCCTGCCCCTCCCCTCAAAAAATGCTGCCCATTTCCCATCAAAGCCAAAGCCTTAGCCTTCTTCCCTGAACTATCATCTCATCCACACATTGAGACTCCAGAGCTCTGCCCACCTCTATGGTCCTGCATATGGAACAGGAAGCAATTTCAGAGAATGCTACCCTAGAAGCTCTGGATTTCAACTCTCCACTCAAGAGCTCAAATCTGGCCTCCAGAACTTCCCTATAGTAGCTTTGCAGGAAGATCACATATTTCTGCAACTTTTCTGGCATGAAGTAAGTGCTCGCATGACACATTTGACCTGAAAAATTAAATGGGAACATTTTTTGACAATGATGAAAAACAGCAAAATTCATCCTTTTCTGTTTAGTTTAGTTTTAGGTTGGATGATCGCCTTTCATAAAAGTAAATTGGCAATGTGTCATGCAGAAATACTCCCAGTAAAGTCTGTGGTAACTAGTTTTGCAAATATGCACATTTTTCTGAATATTAACAAAATTATTTGCCAAATTTAACATTTTATATTGATTGTTTAGCTGTGAGAGCACAGGACTGGGAATAGAACTCACAGTTCTCATTGTGCAGTGCAGAGCTCTAGCCGTGGGTCTAATTCCAAATAATTATTGCCAAATCTGAGTCTCTGCTGCTGAGCCTGTCCAATTGTGCCTCCTTGCTCTGCTTCCCTTCTCACTAAAGGTACGACCGAAACAAGCTGTCCCTGAAGGAGATCATGAATGCTCAGTACGTGTCATGCATGAATCCCACGGCTGGAAGTTTCACCATCAACCCTCGCCTGCAGGTATGTCTTGCTCAATGGAGAGATTGGTATTGAAGGGGGAGGAAAGAGGGCATTGCTTTTAATAGCAGATTTACTACATTATATTCTTGTTCTAGCAAAACTGACATATTTACAGCACTGCATACCTGTGTATATTTTATATCATTTGCAGTCAGTCTTTGGAGTTCTTTACCTTATATTTTGATTAATTTTCCAAAATACATGCCAAAATAATTATAAAGAAATCTACCAAAACAATTTTTGTGGGATGCCTTCAGGGTAGGTGTAATGGCAGAGGGAATGGTTTGACGAGAACAATTTTGAAATCTGAGCCCTGGTAAAATATACTGTAGTGACTGACACTTGTTTACAGTTCTGGAATACTTTTAGATGTCAGTATCCTCTTGTTTCTTATATTGCTACTGCTGTACAAAAGAAAAAATATATATGAGACAGTCCCATCTCGGTAAAGCTTACAATCTAATCAAGACAAACATACAGGGCAAAAGAGAGCAAAATTTCTGGTATAGAGAGGTAAATCTGGGCATCATTAGCATATAGTATTGAAAGCCATGAGAGAAATGAGAGCATCAAGGGAATTAACATAAAGAGAGAAGAGGGCCTTGGATGGAATCCAGAGATACACCAATTGATAGTGGGATGGCAGCAGAGGAGGATCCGCCAGAGGAAACGCTAAAAGTGCAATGGGAGATGTAAAAAGAGAATCAAGACAGTACAAAGTCCCAAAATCCAAGTGAGGACAGTGTATAGAGTTAGATGGTGATCATCAATGTCAAAAGCAGCAGATAGGTCGAGGAGGATAAGGCCTCAGTAAAGGCCTTTGGTCTTAGCCTTAAACAGGTCATTTGAGACTTTGGCAAGGGCTTTTTCTTTGGACACTGCTACTGCACAGTGAGGAAGATGAATATAAAACAGCTTGCAAAAGTCATCCTGCAAGTGTAATAACTTTGAATTAGAAATTACATTTAATTCCATGCATCTTCTGAGAAGAAAAGGAACTTGCTATGAAAATTACTCAAAAATTACCATCTTAGAAGCCAAGATAAAATGTTCCATAAGTTAAAAAGATCAAAAGAAAGACAAACTGCTGTCAGTGTGGCTGAATGTACTATGAAAGAAGATATTAAAGACAAAATGACAACATTTATAAAGTGGAAAGCAGAACCAAATGAAAAAAATAGGGAAGATCATAAGTACTGACAAATTAGATAGAAAATGTTAATGCAGACTGAGAGAATTTGAGGAGAAAGTGGATAAGGCCAAGGGGCATGGCGAAATACATCCCAGAATACTAAGGGAGCTCAGAGAGGTGCTGGTGAGTCCACTGAAAGATGTGTTCAATATGTAACCCTTGTCTTTGAAGTGGCATCTTTCTTCAAGGGCACACACACGTAATTTATAGTTCTGGAGCTGTCTACACTGACTTTCTTTGCTCCCCTCCTTTATCCCCAAGGTGTGGATTCTTTCTGTTGGGGGGGGGGGGGGGAGCTGATGCTTATGTCCCAGGCAGTGATATGCTTTTCTAAGAATCTTGTTTGTAATTCCCTCTGTAGTCTATACTCTGTCATGCTGCAGGGACAAATGCACCAGATACAGAACTAGGTGTTCAAATAATAGTTTACTGATTTATTTATTTATTTGGTGTTTTTTTTATACCGGCATTCATGATAGGCATCGCATCATGCCGGTTTACATTTAACAGGGGGTGAAAAAATAATACAATATAAGAACGTTAACAGGTGTGGAGCTTAAAATCTTGCAGTTACAATAAAACAGGGAAGTACACAACTGGGAGCAGGAATAAGAAAGGAGATAGGAGATTAACAGAGCAATTATTTACAATGTTATAAAATTTACAATGTAATAGAAAATTGATTATAGTATAATGGTACAGTCAGAGGGTGGATTGGCGGTAAGTAAGGTTCAGCTGTGGTCTGGTAAGGCTTTCTTAAATAACCATGTTTTGAGCCTTTTCCTGAAAGTTAGTAGGCATGGTTCTTGTCGCAGGTCCGATGGGACGGAGTTCCATAAAGGTGATCCGGCTGTGGAGAAGGCTCGGTCTCTGAGGGATTTATGTTGATAGGTTTTGGAGTGTGGTACATGAAGTGATTCTTTGTATGACTCTCTGATGGGTCTGGAGGAGGTGTGTTTTCTGAATGGGATTTGTAGGTTCAGCGGAGCGAGGTGATGGATGGCTTTGTAAATGGTAGTAATGGATTTGTAAATGATTCTGTAGTGAATTGGCAACCAATGTAAGTCTTTGAGGATTGGAGAAATGTGGTCTCTTCTCCTTGAGTTGGTCAGAATTCTAGCTGCTGTGTTCTGCACCATCTGCAGAGGTTTGGTGTGAGATGCGGGGAGACCTAATAAGATAGAGTTACAATAATCTACTTTAGAGAAGGTTATTGCTTGCAGAACTGTTCTGTAGTCATGAAAGTGGAAAAGTGGTTTTATTCTTTTTAGAACATGTAATTTGTGGACGCAATCCTTAGTTGTTTGGTTGATGAAAGATTTTAGGTTTAGACGATTATCAATGATAGCTCCTAAATCCCTTAAATGAGAAATTTGCAGGTGGGCTGGAGGATTTGTGGTGATGTTAGTGTTTTCCGGGGCTATGAGAAGGAGTTCGCTTTTTGAAGAATTTAGTATTAAGTTTAGACTGGTGAGGAGGCAGTTTATTTCTAGCAGGCAGTTTTCCCAAAATTCTAGGGTTTTTGCAATGGATTCTTTAATGGGGATAACGATCTGAACATCGTCGGCGTATAAGAAGTGTTTCAGGTTCAGTTTGGTTAGCAGTTGGCAGAGAGGGAGAAGGTAGATGTTAAAAAGCGTGGGTGAGAGTGAAGATCCCTGAGGAACCCCTAGTGAGGAAGGATAGGAGGGAGATTCTTTGTTGTGTATTTTGACCTTGTAGCCTCTGTTCCAAGGAATGTTTTGGGATGTACCATGGAGAACACTTGCTTTTCGAATGGTCCGCAGCTGACATGCCTTAAAAGATGGATTCATTAAAAACCTTTGTGTCAGATTGCAACAGTCGAGTAGGATGAGAGAGTACTGTAAAATATCCTTGAACTATGAAGGACCCTCTTGTAATATTTTAAATATTAACATTAGTACTTTAAACTGTATTCTCTACATGACTGGGAGCCAAATGGAGATCTTTCAAATATGGAGTAATGTGCTCCCCTTACTGTGGCATTTTAAATCAATTGCAATGCCTGCAACTGTTCCTTGGGTAAACCAGCATAGAGCCCATTACAGTAATCTAATAATATCAGTACCAGGACTTGCACCACTGTGCAGAAATCTCTTTACCTAGCACATATCTTTGTCTCCACAAAAGTCTTAATATATAAAAAGCAGATTTTAAGACCCATGCTTATCTGCAATCGCATGGTAAAGATTGCATCAGTAATAAAACCAAGGTCACAAACTTTTGGTAAAAAGGATAAACCTGGTCATTTAAAGTAAGGCCATCTAGATCTGTTGGAATACAAGTTCTATTTAACCAGATTCTGTCTGTCATTTTCAGGTTCAACACCTATTATTTTTTTTTTTTGTAACATCCATTTCCCAACTTTTCTGATACAATTGATTACCAGAGGCAAAGTAACAGAAGGATCTGAACTTTTTGACATATACAATTCATGTCAACTGTATAGATCTTACACTGAACTCTGAAAAATTGTATAACTTCCCCTAACAGGTTCAAATAGATATCATGATGGCCTGGAGTTAGATTGCTGATGAAGCAACATCCTCTCTTTTCTTTTTTTCCCTACCATCAATCCCATTATTTTATGGGAAGTAATTTGTGACACTGCTCCAAACATAATTGCTTCCAGGGCTTTAGTTAATAATGACCTAGTGGGTGCTCTGCCAAAAAAAGCATAAACTACTAATACCTAAGGGTTCTGAGAAGTCTTCAAGGGACCTGCTTAAAGATTTCAAAGCAGCATATTCTGAACCTACATAGGGTATAGTACTACAGTTTGTAATATGTAGACTCCACATTGCATGCACAGCTTTCTTTCAGTTTATGGGCATGAGTGTATATAAAAGATATTTTCTAGCATGTAGACAGATGGACTCAGGACCAGTGGGTTTATGCTCCCCTGCCAGCAAATGGAAACATTGCAAGCTGACGTCACAGTATATATAGCCATGCAGTGACTCCAGCCTGTCAGTATTCTCCGTCTCCAACAAATGATGAACGTGCATCTCCCTACAGGGATTGTTTCGAGCATTTTGGAAGGAGAAATTTGAAATTCTAAATTCAGGAAAAGAAAGCCCCGCTCTTCTGCAGTGATACCTAAAGGCCCCTCCCCCAGTTGAGAATTCCTGAGGTGATTTCCATGGTCCCTCAGAGGTGTGCTTTGGTCCGGTAGCTAGGTTTCCTGGCATGGACTTAGCTGCTAGTTCATCTGAAAGGCAGCGGGTGCAGGAGACCAAGCATGGCGGTGATGGCAGATGCCCTCAACCCCTGCAGCCGGAGACCATCTCTGTACTCGGTCGGTAAGCATTGAGCTCAGGTAAGGTATTAAAAAAAATAAAAAGAGAAGTTTTACCTTGCGTCAGATGGGTTTCAGGACTTCCTCCGGTCTCCATGCTCGGTGCGCCATACCGACATGCGTTCCCGCTCCTGTTGGGGAACTGGGCAGCCTGGCGGGTTGAGCAGCCCCCGATGAGCTAGGCCCTGCACTTAGGATTTTTTCTTGCGTGCTGCGTGGTAGGCCGCGGTGGCATTTTTCACACGCTTCTGTGCGTGTTCTGCTGCCCTCTAAAGGCCTTCTGTGTGCGCAGTGGGTTGGCTCTGTGCATGCATTGTACACTTGTTTTTTTGAGCTCGCTTTTTATGCGCACAAATTTTTCACTGTTCACATGCTTAGCTTGGCACAGAAATTGTGCATGCACTTTGCCGTACTTTCTTTTAGGCGCTTATATTTTCTGAGCATTCCACGTTTGGGCATGAGCTGTTCAGATGCACGTTTACTGCTGTGATGGCGCCGGTAAGAAAGAAGCCTAAGCGTCTTCCTTTTGTGTTGCCTGTCATTTTAGGACTTCTCAGCCTGACCTGGCTTCTAACCTGTGTCAATGCTGCTCAGATGCACAGTGAGAGTTATCTTCCTCGGAGATTGCTAAGCCTGGCTCCTCCCATTCTGATGATGGGAGGAGCCAGGTCACGGCCTTGACTGGAGGGGGGGGGGGGTGCCAGATCTTGGTACTCCCTTGACTGGCTCCTCCGCTGGCAAGGGCAGTTCTGTGGGACCCGCTCCAGTTCTTTCTGGGCTTGGTCTGGACCTGGCTGCTTTATCTTGGGTGGAATTTTTTCAAGGCTTATAAGCTTTTCTTCAGGCACAGTCCTCCGCTTCCCCCATTTCTGTCCAGTTAGACCCTCAGCGGATGGCTCTTCCCAGTTCCAGTCCTATGTTTAAGCACTGGAGTTCACCTCAGCTCCCTGCGGGTGTTCCCGACAGAAATCCGGATGGCACTGATGATGAGGTTGATGCTGATTCCCTGGAAGATGGGGAAATTCCTCTAGGCCTGGAACCCTATTGAACCATGTCGTGGTTCTTTCATAGAGGTGAACTGCCAGCCCTGATTTCCCAGAGCTTGAAACATTTGGGTAACCCTAGTTCGGATGCTATGTTGGAGCCAAGGAAGAATTCCATTTTGGTTTCACTATGTAAAACCTCTTGTTTTTTCCCTGTGATGGATGCCATTCAGGAATTGATTGATCTGGAATGGCGCTGGACTGGCCCAGGCGTCTATGGTATGCAGATGTGCAAAGACTCCTGTGGAGGGCCTCCTTCGCTTTCTGCTGCGCATGGATCTTTTACAGCAGGGACCGGTTCTTCATGAAGATCTGACTCTGTTCTGTCTTACGGAGAGGTCTCATCTGTTAAAGCATGGTTATTCCTCTTCGGTGATTGCCAACTTTTTCCGTGCTCACAGGTTCTCCACTTCCTTGGATTATGTGCGGGTTTGGAATGTTTTTGAGGCCTGGTGTGAGGAGCGAGGTGTTCTTTCTCATTCAGTTAAGATCGTTCTCATTCTGGATTTTTGCAGGATGAGCTGAATAAAGGATTGGCCCTTAATTCCTTGGAGGTGCAGGTTGCGGCTCTTGCCTGTTTGGTGAATGGTATTTCTTGTCTCACTCTGATGTGGTCCATTTTCTGAAGGGAGTGAAGCATCTTAGGCCTCCCTTGAGGTTACCGGTTCCATTGTGGAGTCTTAACTTGGTGCTGGATTTTTTGGTGGGCCCTACATTCCGACAACTGCGTCGCCTTTCCTTACAGTGATTGATTTTGAAGACTGTTCCTAGTGACTATATGTTTAGCGCATTGAATTTCTGAGCTGCAGGCCTTGTCTTGCCAGGAGCCATTCCTTCGGGTGACTCCGGAGGCATTACAGCTGTGTACTGTTCCATCCTTCTTGCCCAAGGTAGCCTCAGACTTTCATTTGAATCAGTCCATCTCCTTGCCATCCCTGGATAAGGTCAGGGATACGGAGGAGTATCAACCTTGTGCTCCTTGGATGTCAAGCGACTTGTCATGCGGTATCTGGAGGTTTCTGAGCCTTTTTGAAAGCTGAATCACCTGTTTATTCTCCATGGCGGGAGTAAACAGGGAACTCCAGCTTCGCGGGTACCATAGCTTGCTGGATTAAGGAGGTAGTCACAGCTGCAAATGTGGATGCTGAAAAGCCGTTGCCTACTCAGGTTAGGGCTTATTCCACTAGACTCAGGCAGTGTCATGGGTGGAGGTTAGATTGTTGTCTCCAATCGATATCTACTGAGCTGCAACATGGTCCTCCTTACACACTTTTTCCAGTTTTTATCGTCTTCATGTGCAGGCCTGGGAGGATGCAGCCTTTGCATGTGCGGATTTGACTGGACTGCAGGCTGCCTCCAACCCTGTTGGGGAGTAGCTTTGGTACATCCCACTGGTCCTGAGTCCATCTGTCTACACGCTAGGAAATGGAGAAATTACTTGCCTGATAATTTTGTTTTCCTTAGTGTACACAGATGAACTCAGCTTCTCGCCCTCGGCTGCCACATGTGTGTCAATAGTCCTCCTGTGGGGCTCTGAGTCCCAAGGGATTACTGGTAAGTGCTCAACCACTCCCTAACTTGGAGTACCTAGAATCTTATATGAGTTCAGTGTTTATGGTTGGTTGAATACAGTTCTGGTTACCTGTTTTTTAATCATGTTTTTAATCAAGTTTTTTGCTAGGTCTGTCCACAGTTGCTTTTGAAGAGAATACTGGCAGGCTGGGGTCACTACAGGGCTATATATACTGTACGTTGGCTTGCTCCGTTTCCATTGGCTGGCAGGGGAGCATAAACCCACTGGTCCTGAGTCCATCTCTCTACACTAAGGAAAACAAAATTATCAGGTAAGTAATTTCTCCATTATCAGAGCTAGTCACTGCCAGTGATAAGGAAGTGTCATTAACAGCCAGTGTGCTGAGTGCATCAGTTCTGCTGTGACAGTTCTCTGTTTTCTTTTTTAGCGTCATTTCAGCGTGTTTGCCCTCTCTTTCCCTGGCATGGATGCCTTATCGACGATCTATAGCACCATCCTGACACAACACCTCAAGGTTGGAAACTTCTCCCTACCACTGCAGAAATCAACCCACCAGCTCATCAATCTGGCACTGGGCCTGCATCAGAAAGTTGCAGCCACCTTCCTCCCTACTGCCATTAAATTCCACTACATATTTAACCTGCGGGACTTCTCCAATATCTTCCAGGTGAGCCGCCACCTCCTCAAATCTAAGGGCCCAAATCTCGTCAAGTTTTGGGCCTTCTTCCTTCCAGAAAATCTCCAGAAGAATTCACAGGTATTTTTTTTTTTGGGGGGGGGGGGGGTTGTATTCACTAAATCAACCTGTACCCCACCTTCCCCAACCAGTCTCTTCCTTGCATGTAACTTTCTCTATATTCATATAACTGCTGAAGCCATGCACACGTCCACAGCTAATATTGGTCCTGAGTTTTTCTCATTCCATCTTGCATGGATTTGGAATGGTTGAATTTTAGCTTCCCATTTTACAGGTGTTCAGAGCTCTGGCAGTTGTGTTATTTGCAAACTGTAATATCTTCTGTTGGACCAATGTAAGAATTATCCAGAGTTGATGATGGACACATACTTTTGAAACCTCATTTATTATATGACTTGGCAACTAGTCCACATAAAGCCAGGGACCTGTGGTCTGGGAAGCTCATATACTACATCTCTGGATAATTTATACTGGCCTAGTATTAACTATCACAGCCTGCAGAGAATCCAGGTAATGCTTGAAAACCCATATTACCAGAAGGATATCGGGCATTACACTGCAGGGCTTAGGGGGGACTTGGATGGGTTACTTTTCCAGTCAAGGGGAGGGGGTGAGAGCTTTCTAAGTGCAAACTATTTATAAGCAAAACAAGTCAGCTATGAGAAGACTCTAATGGGCTAGTTTTCACCTAATCTAGATGACCAAAGTTTGGCCCACCTAGATTTAGGAAAATTTTTTAGTCACACCTTATATGCCTAGATTTTAGGCTGAAAACTCCCCTAAATCTAGAGGACCAACTTTGGCCATCTCAATTTAAGCCACTCAGCCTTGGCTGATAATGAGCACCTAAAATGACTCTTTCATCCACTCATATTAGCTGTGATATCTTCCCTTCTCCTGTGACATTTTGGAAGTTAAGCTGGGGACCCAACAAACCCCTGAAATTCCTTCTCTCTCCTTCCCAGCCACTTTGAAAAGTGAAGCTAGAGGGCTTAAAAACTCCCTATGATCTTCCTTCCTTCCTTCCTTCCTTCCTTCCTTCTCAACTGCTTTGAAAATATGAGCCAGCAGTGGGAGCCAGATTCCACATCCCCAGGCAATATCCTCTTTTGATCACCTTCTCCCATCAACTAGAAGCCCCCCAAAATCTTCCCAAGCCCAGATGGGGGGGGGGGGGGGGGGGTAGTCTTCTCTCTTCCTCACTTGGTGTCTCCTATTACTTTGACAAAAATGCTAATGAAAATAGGTGCCTAAATTTAGGCATTCAATACCACTAAGTTTTTAAAGGGACCAATTTAGGTGTCTAACTTCCAACTTTAGGTACCTAAACCCTTTTAAAATTGATCCTTATGTGATTGTGGTACAGGGAGTTTTGGATAACTCAGGGGAATGGTCACAGTGGCAACAGCAACATCTTGGAAAGGCCCCTGCTCTCCAGACCCAAATACCGTGGGACCTGTTCCCAGTAAAATCAGTGCCTGTTAGCAGGATAAATTGCTGGCTGTGTTTTTCAATATCTTGGAGAGGTTGGTTTTTCATCTTGCAGCCATCTCCTCCTGCTCCTTGGATCAGGATGCTGTGACCTTACACTGTGAATTAGTGCCAGTCAATGGGGTGAAGATCTAGCCTTATGTCACCACCAAAGGTGCTTGCCCCTTCATGTGTGGCTAGGAAGCAGCTTTTTGTAAAATAAATGTCCAGAGATTGGATAATCTGAGCTATCCTTTGTGGAAGTTATTCCTGTAGCAGGTTTATCTGTTAATTAATTTTGGATGTGTAGCAATTGTTATTATCTACCATTACTACTTCTATACGATCTGATTTTATTTGTTCTATCCTCCTATTGCTCATATAAACTTACTTTCTTACCTGGAACCATCATGTACTGAATCAAAGTTGTGTGTGCCTTTTTGTGTAGGGGTTAAGCCCTTGGGTTCAAGCCCCCAGGTATAATCCCAGTAATTTTGTGTGGCCATTTGTGTAGGGGATAAGGTCCTGGGTTCAACCACCCAGGTATAATCCCAGTATTGTGTGTGTTTATATAAGATTAGCCCCCAGGTCAGAGCCCCTGGGCAGGATTACCAGTGTGCATGGTCTGAACCCGTAATAGGATGTTATTGAGAGAGTTAGGGTTAATGTATATTTGTGCCCCCCCCCACTCAGTGAAGGGGGTGGAATGATCAAGAAAGTGGGAGACAGGTTGGTGGAATATTGTGTGCTTAAGAATTGTTGTTGTATTTTATTATGTGCTGAATTTACACATCCAAAATGCATATTTTTATTGTATTTATTGTACTTGAATGATAGTTGAGTAATTGCAAGAAAAGCAGGTTACAAATTGAAGAATTGAATAGAACAGTATTACAGAGCCTTTCACTTCTTCCTCCTAATTCAAATCCTAGCTGAGGTGGCCTATGTGAAATGAGATGGTGTTCGGAGTTCATTTCCAGGGACCATAGAAAAAGCATTTACATGGCAGCACCTGTAAGATTCCTATGAATCTGTGAATTGTGTTGCACACCTTGTCACAAGGACAGGATATGAATGAGTGAGAGAGACCTTTGTAAATATTGGTTCATGGGATGCAGTCAATTTTCCTTTGGAATGAACTAGATAAAAAATAAAACATCTCTTCTTGTTTATGGAAAGGCCTGCATATTCTGAGGCATTGCTGGAAACGGGTTTTAAAGGTTGTTATTAAATTGGCAGTTAAACTAGCAAAATGTATATTCCCCTATTTATCTCATACCAAAAGAAATACTTATGTCTAAAAGTTATGGAAATTTCTGAAACTCAGCTCTTCCTACCATTTTGTATCAGAGGCACTGCTGTGCTGATTCTCATCAGGCATCACACTAATGAAAAGTCCATACTTTAAGAATTAACAAAATAGAGACTAATGAATAACCTCCCGTTTAGATTAATGCAGTTTGTTGCAGACCTCCCACTGGACCATCGTACTCTACTGCCATCTATTTAGAGTTCAGCTATACAACTTATCTTCCTTCAGTGTTGCATAGAATTAGCCAATCCCCTAGCCCACTAGACCCTATTACTCCGAGGGTCATTTGTATGGCTGTCCCAACATAATGCACAAAAAAGGAAAAAAAAATCACCCACTTATCAGTTAGAAAAATCAGTGGTGTTGTGGAAAAAACTGCTTAATTACTTCTCAAATTAATATATAGAAATGATGGGCAATGGTTATTTTATACTTGCACAATCTATGGTACCAACCAGGTTACCTTGGGTTTCAGATTGTAATCATTAACTCACCACCAACCACCTTATTTAAATAACACAGTACCACAAAAACATGGTTATACATTTTTTTTAAAAAAAATCTTTTGCACTTAAAATTGACTGTCAAAAGACATTGTCAAATTCGCTGATTCGCTAATTCACTGGTCGCCACTTCAGAACTGATTTCCAGTACATCACTAAATCTAACGTTACACTCTGTCATTGTTATGATCCCACATAATTAGCTGACTTTGTATTGACACATCTCATAAAAAATACTTATTTTAGTGTTCCCAACATGACCAAGTTTTGGAATTAGTCCTTCCTCAGGGGATTGAAAATTAAAAAAAAAAAAAAAAGTGTTCTTGTTGATATGTCTCAAGAAAACATGTAGCGGATGGCATTTAAATGGCAGAAGAACGTCCTACTTGGAACTGTTTCAATACCCTACCATGTGTATTAAAAAGTGGGCTCATGGAGAGCTACATCACAACAATGATGACCAATTCAGTTCATCATTTATGCCCTTTGAGATTATAGTTTGCAAAGTGAAAATCCAATACTGTTTGCGGTAATTCAATCACACGGTTTTATCTTTTACATGGATGGTATCAGTTTCTCTCTAACCGTCCATCGCATTTGATTAAACGTGTGTTGGTTTCAACACAATGAGCCACTATTGGAGCCATAATTGTTGATATGTTTAATCACTGTTAAAATTTTAGATCTAATTCTCAGTGGAGCACAGAACTTGGTGAGAGAGGTAACGGTGGTGGGGCCGCTTGGCAATAGTGATCATAATATGATCAAATTTGATTTAATGACTGGAAAAGGAACAGTGTGCAAATCCAAGGCTCTCGTGCTAAACTTTCAAAAGGGAAACTTTGATAAAATGAGAAAAATTGTTAGAAAAAAACTGAAAGGAGCAGCTACAAAAGTAAAAAATGTCCAAGAGGCGTGGTCATTGTTAAAAAATACCATTCTAGAAGCACAGTCCAGATGTATTCCACACATTAAGAAAGGTGGAAAGAAGGCAAAACGATTACCGGCATGGTTAAAAGGGGAGGTGAAAGAAGCTATTTTATCCAAAAGATCTTCATTCAAAAATTGGAAGAAGGATCCAACAGAAGAAAATAGGATAAAGCATAAACATTGGCAAGTTAAATGCAAGACATTGATAAGACAGGCTAAGAGAGAATTTGAAAAGAAGTTGGCTGTAGAGGCAAAAACTCACAGTAAAAACTTTTTAAAATATATCCGAAGCAGAAAGCCTGTGAGGGAGTCAGTTGGACCGTTAGATGATCGAGGGGTTAAAGGGGCACTTAGAGAAGATAAGGCCATCGTGGAAAGATTAAATGATTTCTTTGCTTCGGTGTTTACTGAAGAGGATGTTGGGGAGGTACCCGTAATGGAGAAGGTTTTCATGGGTAATGATTCAGATGGACTGAATCAAATCACGGTGAACCTAGAAGATGTGGTAGGCCTGATTGACAAACTGAAGAGTAGTAAATCACCTGGACCGGATGGTATACACCCCAGAGTTCTGAAGGAACTAAAAAATGAAATTTCAGACCTATTAGTAAAAATTTGTAACTTATCATTAAAATCATCCATTGTACCTGAAGACTGGAGGATAGAAAATGTAACCCCAATATTTAAAAAGGGCTCCAGGGGCGATCCGGGAAACTACAGACCGGTTAGCCTGACTTCAGTGCCAGGAAAAATAGTGGAAAGTGTTCTAAACATCAAAATCACAGAACATATAGAAAGACATGGTTTAATGGAACAAAGTCAGCATGGCTTTACCCAGGGCAAGTCTTGCCTCACAAATCTACTTCACTTTTTTGAAGGAGTTAATAAACATGTGGATAAAGGTGAACCGGTAGATATAGTATACTTGGATTTTCAGAAGGCGTTTGACAAAGTTCCTCATGAGAGGCTTCTAGGAAAAGTAAAAAGTCATGGGATAGGTGGCGATGTCCTTTCCTGGATTGCAAACTGGCTAAAAGACAGGAAAAAGAGAGTAGGATTGAATGGGCAATTTTCTCAGTGGAAGGGAGTGGACAGTGGAGTGCCTCAGGGATCTGTATTGGGACCCTTACTGTTCAATATATTTATTAATGATCTGGAAAGAAATACGACGAGTGAGATAATCAAATTTGCAGATGACACAAAATTGTTCAGAGTAGTTAAATCACAAGCAGATTGTGATAAATTGCAGGAAGACCTTGTGAGACTGGAAAATTGGGCATCCAAATGGCAGATGAAATTTAATGTGGATAAGTGCAAGGTGATGCATATAGGGAAAAATAACCCATGCTATAATTACACAATGTTAGGTTCCATATTAGGTGCTACAACCCAAGAAAGAGATCTAGGTGTCATAGTGGATAACACATTGAAATCGTCGGTGCAGTGTGCTGCGGCAGTCAAAAAAGCAAACAGAATGTTGGGAATTATTAGAATAGGAATGATGAATAAAATGGAAAATGTCATAATGCCTCTGTATCGCTCCATGGTGAGACCGCACCTTGAATACTGTGTACAATTCTGGTCGCCGCATCTCAAAAAAGATATAATTGCGATGGAGAAGGTACAGAGAAGGGCTACCAAAATGATAAGGGGAATGGAACAACTTCCCTATGAGGAAAGACTAAAGAGGTTAGGACTTTTCAGCTTGGAGAAGAGATGACTGAGGGGGGATATGATAGAGGTGTTTAAAATCATGAGAGGTCTAGAACAGGTAGATGTGAATCGGTTATTTACTCTTTCGGATAGTAGAAAGACTAGGGGGCACTCCATGAAGTTAGCATGGGGCACATTTAAAACTAATCGGAGAAAGTTCTTTTTTACTCAACGCACAATTAATCTCTGGAATTTGTTGCCAGAGAATGTGGTTCGTGCAGTTAGTATAGCTGTGTTTAAAAAAGGATTGGATAAGTTCTTGGAGGAGAAGTCCATTACCTGCTATTAAGTTCACTTAGAGAATAGCCACTGCCATTAGCAATGGTTACATGGAATAGACTTAGTTTTTGGGTACTTGCCAGGTTCTTTTGGCCTGGATTGGCCACTGTTGGAAACAGGATGCTGGGCTTGATGGACCCTTGGTCTGACCCAGTATGGCATTTTCTTATGTTCTTATGTTATGTTCTTATGTAATTATATTAATTGTTGAGTTACTTCTGTTACAATGTAATAATAATAAGACATCTTAGTCTTACTATTCTCCGCATTAACATGTAAACCGATGTGATATACCCCAATGAATTTCGGTATATAAAACCAAATAAAATAAAAATAAAATAGAGCGATGTTCAATTAAACAAATTTTTACTGGACGACTCGTGCGCCCTACGTCTTCTTTTGGATAAGGGCATACAATAATGTAAACCACATCAGTGGATTCACAATTAATGATTGACTTTCTCTTCACTCAGTTTCCTGTAACTGTGTCTTCCCACATCTTTCCCTTGATAACATTACTGCATACACTGCATTTATTATGTTTCGATGACTCCCGAATGGCCTGGTGGTTATATTGGAAAAATAAGAGTGCATACTCTGTTCATGTATATTAAAAGCTCATGATGTGGCTATTAATGGAGGCTCCTTAAAGGTCTCATGAAATGCTAGCACATGTCAGTGTTTCCTAATCGATGCTGCTATGGCTGAGGTAGCCATACTTTGAAGAATACAGACCAACAATTGCTTTCCTTCCTAGGTTTATATTTAAGCAATTTGCTCCTCTTAGAGTGCTTAGCATGTTTGTACGCTCATTTAATATCTCTATGTGGATACCTTCTGATCTTAAATCTCTCAGTTAATAATTTAGCCTGTGCCTCAAGTTCATCCAATGTAGAACATATTTGGCAAATCTGAAAAAATTGACTAACTAGGAGTCCTTTTTTGAAAGAAGTAGCACGGTGACTGTGGTATTGCAATAAATTATTTTTATCTGTTGACTTGTGTTAAACTGTTCTAATGTTTCATCATTGAATATGAATCAGTACATCTAATTATGCAATTGATATTCTATTATATTGGGCCGTGAATTGGAGATGTTTATCTAAATAGTTAATCCACTTCATAAATGCTAACAAATCCACCTCAGACACTACCCAAATCATAAATATATCATCAATATAGCAATACCACTTGATGATATATTTCCACGATTGGGAAGTATAAATTTAACGTTTCTCAAAATCAGCTACATAGAGATTAGCTACTGATGGAGCTGATGAGGAACCCATAGGGATACCATGAGACTGGTGGTAAAAATGATCATTGAAGATTAAATAATTATTAAACAAAACTATTTGAGCTAATTCTACCAAAAGATCAGTGGGAGTACGTTATGAATACATCTCGGTAATCTTCAACGCCAATTGTTGTATCATCTGTGTATACAAAGACTGTATATCCATAGTCGCTAACAGTACAGGATGTTCATCCATTGTATTACTAATAGGTTATTCAAAAAATGTAACGTATCTTTAACATATGATAGAACCTTTATAATGTCAGACAATCTTTAATCGATACAGCTAACTTTCTAGATTAAACACCTCAACAATGACTGCTCCAATAATAGTTCATTGTATTGAAAATCAGCATGTTAAATCAACTGCAATGGATAGTTATAGAGAAAATGTCGCCATCTGCCGTGGATTTGTAATCAGCAATGTGTCACACGTGAACATTGTCCATCACGTGAGTAACGATGAAAGAAAGATTGAGAAACCACTGGTCTAAGCTATAAGAAAGCATAAAAACAGAACTTAAGACACCTCTCATCCCCTGCCAAAAGAAATATATAACAAGGTGGGAGAAAAAGAAAAAAGTAATAATTTAAGAGAAGAAATAAAATAGTTGTGTGTGTGTATGTGTGTGTGTGTATATATATATATATATATATATATTTTTTTTTTTAGAAAACCTGAAAACTACCGTATTTTAAAAGTTAAATCTTTTTACACAGAGCTCGGGTTCCCTGTGAGTGTATACCCTGAAGAGAATGCTTCCATAATAATTACATCTGTAATTACATTGACAAGGAAGCCATTTATTAGCATTCTTTCCAAACTTGTTTGTAGATTTCCTGGGAAGTTTGCATCATAAATGAATGAAAGACTTATGGACTGCTACTTGTGGAACCATGAAATTGATAATGGATTGGAGGGTGTGGTTGGTAAGGGGTTGGGATGAGGAGTTGGAAGAGGGGGTTAGAGGACAGTAAGGAGGGAGATGAGATAAGGGTGAGATGGTGAGAGGCTATGAGAAGAAGTGAGAAGGCAAAATTGGAGTGGAAGGTGGTAACATGAGATTGGAAGGGAGTAAAAGAGGGTATGGGGGAAGGGGGACAGATAAGATAGGATAGAAGAACAGAGGCAGGAGTTGAGATGGGCTAGATAAGGTAAGAGGGGTGAGATAATGTTTTTGACTGTACTTGCTTTGAACTGAGGCAACTAGCAACTAATAAGTAATGAAATAAAGTCTTATTATCAGACTAGCTGTACCCGGCCATGCGTTGCTGTGGCTCAGTCTGGTTAAATGGAAAAGAAAGAAAAGAACACACATTTCAAATATGGTTAATTTCACAATGCTTGTGGGTATACAATATTTTTTGTTGTTGCATTGTCTGTGCAGATATAGAGATTGTCTGGTTTGCCGACTCTAGAACACGCAACATATAATTGTCCATGTGAGAAGCAATCCGTGTCTAGATGTAAACCGCATAATTTTAGAAATGAAAAAAGAAAAAACATAAACTATACTCACTAAATGAATGGTATGGTAAACGACACAGCTCAATTCCAACGCAATGTCACACAAAATAATTAAATCAAAATGAAAATAAATCGAAATCTATGAAAATTCAATTTAACAATGCAATCGGAAACATTGAAAAGGAATTGTAAAATATTTAGTCCAAGCCGTTAAGCCCGTTAAAACGGGCGAGATTTTTGTCCCCTTTCCTCCTATGTCTTTGCTCTGCTCCGCTCCCCCCCACTACCACCACGAAGGGCCAGAGGCAGGGGCGGTGGTAGGAGCTGCAGCGGTGGCCGAGGGGGGGATCGCGCGAGGCGTAATGATCCTGCCATCCCAACTCCCTCCCCCCCTCCCTGGTGGCAGAGGGACAGGCTCAGACCCCTTTCACTCTATCTTTACAGGCCCAAACTCCTTTGGTCTCCCATTCCCCTCTACACTGAACCCCTTCCACTGTAACCTATAAGTGGAGAGCTGGGGGAGGGTAAAAAATCTCTCTCTCATACAGCCCCCTACATAGGCTTCCTCTCTCTCTCTCTCTCTTGCACATACACTCTCCCTCTGTCTCTCACACACGCATGCCCAATCCCTCTCATACACGTACACAATCCCTCACGTAGTCTCCCTCTCTCTCTGGCACTCACACTCGCCTTCAGTGCCCATTACCACACTTCTCTTTCACACAAATGGGCGGGATTTTTGTCCCCTCCCCAACTAAGTCTTTGCTCTGCACTCGCAAGAGTTTGCAAAGTCCCCACACCAGTTGTGTCTGGGAGAGAGAGGAAAATACTCCGTCCCCCCCTCGCAAAGGGCAGGCGGCAGGCACTGCAACAGATTTGGGACACGTTGCCTAGCTTACTTTGCTCTTTCTGGCAGACCTGTGCCTTTAAGAAATCTGATCGGGGACTTGAGAGGGAGGAGGGAGCAGGGCTCTGGCTTTCACTTTCGTCATGGTGCTTTGCTGGGAGTGGGGGTGGAACATGCCCATGTAAACTCTTCCCGTGGCGGCTGAGATCCATGGGCGGGCTGACAGCACTGCCTCCCCCCCCCCCCCCCCCCCGCAGTTGCAGGATATTTACTTGGCTTCTCCTTATCTGCAGGACTCAGGGGGCGGGGGAGGAGGGCGAGCTGTTCTCTGTTCAGCTCTTTGCGCTTTGGCTGCTGCAGGCTGCAGCTGCTTGTGATCTCTTCACAGCTGCTTTCTACTGCATTTGCTCTGCTCCGGCCGTCCCAACTCCCTCCCCCCCTTGATCGGCGGTGGACGGACTGGCTCGGCGACTCTTCTACCCTTTCCTCCTCCTGTGTGTAACTGTCCGGCAGTCCCTACTCCCTCCCCCCTTCCCCAGCGGGGGAGGAACAGGCTGAGCCGTTTCCGGGAGCGGCGACTCGTCTGCCCTTTCCTCCTCCCCTCTGTGACACCCAGCACGTAGTGCAGAGCTCAATGGTCTGCACATGCACGGTAGAGGTGCTCTCTACTGCGCATTTGCGGGCCAAGGGTCAGAGCCCATTTATATTGTAGATAGCGTGTGTTGCTTGAACGTCCAACAGATGGTGCTGTTTTTCCAAAAAAGCATGTTTTTACCTGTCACAGGTATATAATATAGGTATATAAAAACATGTGCGTATTCGAATGCAACGTTGTCAAAATTTCAAAGCAATCGTTGAAGAACTTTCGGAGATTTAAGATTTTGAACAAACAAACATTTACATTTTTATTTACTAAATGTTTTTTCACATTTTGTGTCTATGGGGAAAAATGCTTGTAAATAAGCATACATTTTAGATGTCAAGTTTATTGGCAGTGTGATGCCTGGTTTCATTGTCAGTACTTATTCATTGTGTCCTTCTGCAAGACATTTCACCTCCTGTTGCTCAGATAAGAGAATTTAATTGTAACATTAACATCAGTTTGCACAACATTGTAGAAAATAATTCCACTCATTTGGAAAGTTCCTGCAACAAAGACATTATAGAAACAATTTTCAGACTGTCCGCATTGAAGCAGTCTGTGGATGCTTCTTACCCACTGATTTTGCACCAGTTTTCATAGTGAAAGCATGTGCATAACAAGTACCTGCAGACATTTGCACCTGCTGTTTCTGCAGGTAGCTCTTATGAAAAATAACATGCATAGTTTGAAAATGAAATCTCTGTCTCCTTCCCTGACCTCAGCACGCCCGCCCCCTCCCCCTTCCCATCCCATGAAAAACAATGTGGGTAAAATTACAAGATGCTGATTTTTAACCACATTAGCAGTTTTCAGATATCAGTTAACACAAAAATTCAAATTATCATCATCATTGTTTATTAATTACATTCTTTTACATCTGGAGAGTTCAAAGTGAGATACAAAAGTGGGTTATCAAATCTGATAAAACCTAGTAAATATATTGATTAGTTCAATAAAATCTGATATTAGGTTATGAGTTTCAGGAGAGTTTGGGGTGAGGGAAACCATATGTATGGGTAAGTATGGAGAGTTATGGTTCTGTAACCCCACCTTTCTCACGGTTCCCTTTCCCAGATTTTGAGGAGCATAGATCTGGCTCTGCTAGGGTAGGGCAACAACCAGAATCGCCAGGCACTGTGGGAGAGGCGGTGGGGATGCAGGACCACTGCAAGGCTCAAACTGGGCTTAGGACATTCCTACAAAAAATCCAATGTGTAAATCTCAGTTGTGCTCCAAAAAAATAGTTTGTTTTAAAATTTAAAAAACTCAACAGAAAAAAATGTTTAAATTGGTCGTTTTCCGTAATCAGATCACAGAACATACAGTTCAAGTATCAAAATCACAGTCCTGTTTCTTTCCCCACACAAATTCCTCTTCAATTGCTCTTATTCCTTATTCTCCCAGATCCTTTACAGTCCCAACTTAATCCCCACAGTCTCTTTCCATAATTTCTTCTTGGGGCAGTTACTCGTCATCCTCCCACCCCAAAGTTTCTTTTCCAAGGTTTCTCCATAGTCTCTCACAACTTCTTGATGGGCCCCAGGTAACTCACCCCCTTTCTTAGGCAGATGCAGCTCTTGACTCAGCTCTGGAGCTCCTCTCAGGCAATACTTCTCCTTGGGTCCTGCAGGCCTCCATCACCCATTTCTTTTCTACTGCAGTCTCATACTTTTCAAGTCATGAAAACCTTGGACTCCTTCCGACTTACTACCCACTCAAATGCTGTACCTCAAAAGTCTCTTCTCAGGATTTTGGAAGCATCCTCAGACTCTCCTCTTCAACACATTCCACTCCCAGCACTTGTAGCACCTCCAAAGGAAGCACTGAAGTGTTTCTGTAATTGCTCTAATGGCATGGACTCTCCAGAGGCTTCCCTTCCTAAGATTCCTTCCTTAGTAACCAGCCCCTTTCCCTTGTGTAGCTCTTCTTTTTATAACATTCTAATACTTCCCTTATTAGGCTACGTCACTCTTCCATTCATACACGGGCACCCTCCTCCCTTGAACTTCACTTATTTATTTGATTTATATTCTGCTTTTCAGGCACTTCAAAGTGGATTACATCCAGGTACTTGTAGATATTTTCTTGTCCCAGAGGGCTCACAATCTAGGGATGCGATTTATCAAGCCACAATAGAGCTTCCTACTCCTAGGTCATTCAGTCAGGAAATGAGGTTTTGGTCTACCATGTCTTCACTTTTTACCACATAAATTGCTTTGAAAATTCCTCAGTACAGTTCTAAGACTGAGCAGAAGACCAAGTGCCTTTTTCAATGGCAGAATGTTGGTCGGATACTGCAGGCGAGGTAGTGGACCCTTGGGCCGGCCCACCTAGGATGACAGGGTAGGCCGGGAGGCGGAGCCACAGGCTGGCGGTGTTCACCCGGGAACCAGGAACCCCCCAGGAGGAGCCCGTAGGGTCCTGGAACCTTGGGACTTGGGGAATAGGCTCAATGTCCAGTGGCAGGAAAGGCCTAGGCCGGGAGTGTAGTATAGGAAGTCCAATAATATAAGATAGTCCGTGGCCCGGCTGTACAGGCCGAGGGCCAGCTGATGACAGGGCAGCGGGCGGCAGCGGAAACTGTAGCTAACCGGATACTGAAGCAGAGTCTGTAGAAAGCTGTGGACTAAAGCAAGCTGTAGGCTAGAATGGAGTCTGTAGCAGGCTGTGGACTGAAGCAGACTGTAGACTGGAATGGAGTCTGTAACAGGCTGTGGACTGAAGCAGGCTGTAGACTGGAATGGAGTCTGTAGCAGGCTGAAGCGAAGTCGGGAACGAACCAAGGTCTGAGGCAGGCGGCAGGCTGAAGCGAAGTCAGGAACGAACCAAGGTCAGAGGCAGGCGGCAGGCTGAAGCGAAGTCAAAGGCAGTCCAAAGGTCAAGTCAGGAACGAGGAACAGACGAAGCGCAACTCAGAACTACTAGGCAGTAGTGAACCTCGTTGCAAGGCAAGGAGAAGGAGTCCGGACGCCGGTTATATCGGGCTTAGGGCGTGACGTCATCAGCGCAGGCGGGGCCCGACTTCCGGGAGCTGTGCGCACAAAGTGGGCGTCCTCGCGCGCGAGGCAGCAGGGAGACGGGCAAGCCATGGCGGCCGCCACTTGGAGCAGGCAGCGCCGCCGGGGTCCCAGCCACGCGGAACGCGGCGTTTCCAGCAGCGGAGGTAGGCACTGTTCAGACCTAGCGAAGGGGAAGCGGCAGAGATTGCAACACAGAGTGTAATTTTTAAAGTCATTGATCCAGGCAAATAGTGGCAATAATTGGCCTGTCTAAAAATTGCCCTCCTTTCCTCATTAAAAGCTTGTCTGAACTTCTGTGGCATGTCTACTTTTAGACAGATTAAAAAGAGATGTTCCCATATGTGGGGGAGGAAACCAGCATGCAGACATTTGATTTTCAAATATATATCTGTTATTTTACTTCCACTCAGCTGTCCATACAAATAGCGACTGCAAAGTGCATGGGTGCTTTTATTATGAATACTTTGTGGTGATTGATTTTCAAAGGGAAACAATGCAGGTGTTTTCCCTTTGAAAACTGGCTGTAGTGTATGTACATTGCAACCAATGCAGGCTTTTCAAAATTGCCCAAGAAATGAATGATGGTAAGTTCTATAACTTGCCCAAGCACAAAATGAGTGGCAGTTAGGAGATGTAAGCAAGTGTCTGCTAATTTTATAGATCTATACTTTGAATAAAATTGTCTGGCATTAGAAGTTTCTAAAGAATTAATCACTCAATCTTGATATGTTTATTCTCAGTCATGCTGTTTATTATAAATACCAAGACTGTTGACATCATCAATAAACTACTCAACTTTAATTCTCAGGATAATTTCTTTTTAGGTTTTCGAGGGTGAGGGAGAGCAAAGATGCTTTAAAAAATTTTTTTTATATGCGTAGAGGAACTGAGAGGGGGAGAGAAGGCTAGACTAGCAGCTGAGCCACTGCCCCCCAGGAATTTTTCTTTGCATATCATATGTGAGAAGTGGCTGCTGCTGGGAGCATGTGGTGCAGATGAAAGGAGTTTCTGTTTTTGAAGACACTAATGCCTGATAAGACAAACTGAAGGAATGGAAATAAAAGTAAAAAAAAAAAAAAAAAGATACCTTTTTATTCAACTGACATAAAGTAGAATAACATGTCAATCACACTACGTTATATACTGAGAATAAGCAGAGTTGGTGCAGTGCAAGATTACCACTTGGCTCTGAGTCATTAATTGAGCCAGACCTGATTTTGCTCCTTATGCATATAGGGACATACAGTTCCCTAAAGAGTCTACTTAGTCACAAATCTATAGCACTATCTGATGGTGGTGACACAGAGCACTTTTTCCAGAACTTTCCAGCAATAGACTTGAACACACCTGAGGGCATTCAGAGTGATACCCATCTCCTGTGACTTCATGGCATGCCTCAGTTCAGCTTTTTCTGTTGGAAAGGACTGTCACTTTTCTGAGCTCTACAGTGCTCCCTGTGTCCTATGGTGTATTTTAAATGTTTTCTTTCACAGCTTCTACTCTTTTAGGATTCTGTATTTTATTTTTTTTACCTTGTGTTTTTACCTTGTTTTTTTACCTTGTTTTTTTACCTTGTGTTTTTGATGATGTAAAGTTTTTTTTTTTATTTTCAATATCGCTGTCAGGTCCTTTTTTGGGTGGTTTCTGACAAGGTTGCCAGCTGTGAACCCTCTTTTCATCCTTTGGTTGTGTATCTGCTTTAAAATGTACTGCTCCTTTTGATTTCACATTGTCCATTTTCTGATGATGGTAAAGAAGAATGCCAGCAGCTTCAAGAAGTGCCCAGACTGTGGGCAAAAGATGACCATTAAGAACATAAGAAAATGCCATACTGGGTCAGACCAAGGGTCCATCAAGCCCAGCATCCTGTTTCCAACAGTGGCCAATCCAGGCCATAAGAACCATTACCAAGCTGCTACAGATGTCTGAGCGAGGACCATGATACAACTAGGATGCCATAGATAGCCATCAATATCCACAAGATGAGGCTACTTAGCTGGCACTAAAAAAATAAATAGACCATGGAGCTGCTTTGATCAGTGGAGGCTTAGATGTGCTGAGTCCTAAGGATAGGTCCAAAAAGCAAGACAAGTTTTATTTTCTCATCTCAAACTAAATACCAGGCTCTTAGCACTTGAACCATGGAGCTAAGGTAAAATGACGCTAAGGGCCTATTGTGGAAGAAAGTATATCTGCACCCATCTGTCTACACATGACTGTAAGAGCAGAGACATAAAAAGGGTGATGGATGCTTTGAATGCCTTCCTAGAAGAGGTGATAAAGACAAGAATGATAATGGAATTTGAGGGAGTGGGATAAACATAGAGGTGCCCTAGTGGCTAGAAAATGTAAATGAAGAACTGAAGTAACATGGTAATTTTTAGTGTTAACATTTCTGCATTTGGGGATAACCTGCACAGAGAGAGGCAGTTACAACCCTAAACAAAAGACATGGAGGGTAATCTGCACCGAGCGTCAGTTACAATCAGCCAGTGGTGCATTGAAAGAATCCTTCTAGGCATATCATACAGTTAACATATATTTTAGCTGTCTGGTCAGCAGGATTTTGCGGCAGGTAGAGCTTCACCTGTGAGACGTGATTCTGGTGGCTCTGGAGTGGCCTCGGAGTTCTTGGCTTGCAGATCTGATCAATCTAGCAGTGGCTGGCCCATTGAGTCTCGCTCATCTGCCAAAGTTTCTGCATTGTTCCTATATTTTCAGATCCAATGACTCGCTTCTGTCTCGTGGCTTGGCTTTTGAGAGGAAACACTTGAGGGAAAGGTTACTCTGAGGATATTTCTACTCTTTTGCAGGCTAGAAAGTGTTCCGTATCCTTGGCGTATGTGAGGGTCTGGAGCGTTTTTGAGGATTGGTGCACGAAGCAGGGGGTTGTCCCTATGTGAGCTTCCGTAGCGCATATCCTTACCTTCTTGCAAAGGGGTTTGTGAAGGTTTTGCCCTTTAACTCCCTCAGAGTTCAAGTAGCGGCATTAGGTTGCCTTCAAGCCAAGGTGCATGGAGTGGCTCTGGCTGCACATCCGGATGGGGTGCATTTCCTCCAGGAGATGAAACATTTGCACCCGCTGGTTCAGAAGCTGTGTTCTTCCTGGAGCCTTAACTTAATCCTGAAAGGCATGTGTGTGGTTCCGTTTGAGCCTCTTAGAAGGACTACTATAAAAGATCTCACTTTGAAGGTGGTTTTCTTGATGACAATTTGTTCCACTAGACAGATCTCAGAGCTTCAAGCCTTTCATGTAGAGATCCTTTCTTGAGAATTTTGGATTCAGGGGTCTCCTTGTGGACTGTTCCAACTTTCCTGCTATAGGTGATTTTATCTTTTCACTTAAATCAGTCATTGGAGTTCCTGGCTTTCCCAAATTTGAGGGCTATAGTGCCTCATGTGAGAGTTGCGGCTTTTGGTTTTCAAACACGAATTGTTGTGGTATCTTAAAGTTACTATCAGCTTCCAGTTGTAGGGATGTGAATCGTTTTTTGACGATTTAAAATATCGTCCGATATATTTTAAATCGTCAAAAATCGTTAGGGCCACGATACAATACCAATTCCCCCGATTTATCATCAAAAAATCGGGGGAAGGGGGAGGGCAGGAAAACCGGCACACTAAAACACCCTAAAACCCACCCCCGACCCTTTAAATTAAATCCCCCACCCTCCCGAACCCCCCCCCAAATGCCTTAAATTACCTGGGGGTCCGTAGCCTTAAATTACCTCCGTAGCAGCGGTCCGTAGCTAAATCGGGGGAAGGGGGAGAGCAGGAAAAGCGGCACACTAAATCGTGTAGTCTTCAGCCGGCGCCATTTTGCAAAATGGCCGCCGCAAAATGGCGGCGGCCATAGACCAAAACGATTCGACGCAGGAGGTCGTTCTGGATCCCCGCTGGACTTTTGGCAAGTCTTGTGGGGTCAGGAGGCCCCCCCAAGCTGGACAAAAGTTCCTGGGGGTCCAGCGGGGGTCCGGGAGCAATTTCCTGCCGCGAATCGTTTTCCGTACGGAAAATGGCGCCGGCAGGAGATCGACTGCAGGAGGTCGTTCAGCGAGGGTTCCGGACCCCGTACGAGGACACGATTCACATCTCTATCCAGTTGTCCTATTGACTTTTTGTGCTGTGGAGTAGTGCACAAAAAAAAAAAAGGGGGTATAAGACGTCAAGAGCCATGATTGTGTGGTGGTTGAAGGAAGCCCAGAGGCCTTAAAGCCCGAAAGGCTCAAGGGCTCATTCTTCTTGGTTCCCAGGTGGCATCCTGGGCTGAATATCAGCAAGTGTCATCGCAAGAGATTTGCAGTGCAGCTACTTAGAAGTCTTTGCACACTTCCGCCAGGCATCAAGCGGGACTCTCACGGTCCCACCCCGTTTAAGGAAGCTTTGGTATATCCCAGGAGTCTGGACTGATCTGGGAACGTACAGCGGAAGGAAAATTGGTTATTACCTTCTAATTTTCATTCCTGTAGTACCTAATATCAGTCTAGAGTCCTACCGTATTGGGAAAGGGAGATTTAGAGACTCCGCTCAATCTTTTATTGTAAATAATTTAAAAAATGGCACAGGTTTTTGTTTAGTCCTTCATGTTTTTCAGTGGTGTCAAGTTCCTGTTATAAATTTCCACTTCCCACTGCTCGTTCAGGGGGATATTAATTCATTGTTGGTATTAGTGTTTCTACTATCTTGGCTCTGGGTACAGGTCAATACTGAGGGACTGCAGGTGGCACACTAGGTGTTATGGCAGTGTCAGTAAAACTTTCTCCATCTGCTGGAAGGGAGGCAAAATCCAGGAGTCTGGACTGATCTGTGGTACTACAGGAATGAAAATTAGCATGTTCAAAACGCACGTCCAAATCACTGCGTAGCATATAGCACTTATCATATCTAAATTCCATGTAGATGAGGCTATTAGCTAATCCCCGCGTTGCAAAAAATTTCCCACGTGGTCAATGTGCCCATTGCAACATGGCAAATTTTATGCCAGCCCGGGGCTGGTGTAAAGGTATGCTTCATTCAAGGACGCAAGTTCTGTTTAATATATTTGGTCATAGTCTCTTTCTCAGGTGCAGAAAGCGGATATACTCTCACTTTGGGTGGAACCTTGCTAGGGACCAAGACTATGGCACAATCGTAGGAGCGATGAGGCAGCAGGACCTTTGCCTCTATCCCTAGTACTTAACATTTTTCTGCAACCTCTGGGGTGTTTACTGCGCTCAGCAGGTCTAAAGGCTTATTTTTATACTGGCGGTACAGATTATTGTTCCTGTAGGAAAGGATAATTCAATTACTATATTACGTTTAAATCAGATTCTCGCAAGAAAATCTGTGATTGCTGAATAACATGCTTGTCTTCAATACCCAAAAAACAGAAATTTTGAATATCGGTTATCATGAATTGAGTTTAGCAACTTCTATTAGACTAATTTTCAGGGACTTGAGGTTGTCTCAGGAAGTTAGGGGTAGGAAGTTCAGTTAGTTGATTTTAAAATGAAGTGACAAGTTGTTCTGATGATTGTGTGTTTGAAGCTGTGCCTTATTTGTAAATTATTCCCTCTTTGAATTTAAAATCATTTAGGAAGGAGGTCCAGGCATTAGTTTTATCTTATCTGGACTACTATAATGGCTTGTGCATTGACCTCCCTATGAGGCTAGTGCACAGGCTGAAGATAGTCCAGAATGCGTCTACAACAGCCATTTTTTGATGTTCTAGGGGTGCATCTTTGCTCCCCCTGCATTACTGGCTACATTATCTCTCAGTAGGATTGAGTATCCAATTTAAGATCTTGCGAATAGCACCCAGGGGAAAGCAGGTACAAACAAAACAATGGAACAACAAACACATAACCAAAATCAATATGTGTATTTTATTTGTGAACCAGTTCAAGTTTCAATTGTAGCTCATTAATAAAGGTTATAAATCTGATATAATAAGAAATGGACATGACTCATTACACTCACCAATTAATATTATCTACAAACTATGTTACCGATCCTTAATGGCACCTGTTTAACTTAAAATACCAGAGCATAATTTTTATGTGCCTTATTGTAAACCGTTGTGATGGTATCCACTGAACGACGGTATAGAAAAGTGTTAAAATAAATAAATAAATTACTGAAAAAGATACAATTTCCAATCATCTCATTTGTTCTGTACAATGGTGGACACAACCATCAAAATCTTATCACAATCAATCATTTCCTCTCCTGCAGATTTAATACCTAATAGCCAACATGTGCCTTTCATCTTGGCTTGTGGGGTCAACTGAACAAAATCTGTTCTCAAATGACTTGGTTGCTTCAAGAAACAAATCTTCAAATCAGTCTGCTAGAATTCAGAGCAATTTACAAGGCTCTCCAGGTATTCAAAACTTGAATGAAACATTTGAGCATTCAGATTTGGACAGACAATCAGGTAGCTATATTTTACATAAATAAGTAAGGAGGAACAGGCTCTTTGATTCTGTGCAAGGACACTGTCAAGATTTGGAATTGGTTAGTGTTGAGAAACATTTTTTTTTACCATTTAACTTCCAGGAAAAAGAATAATTCACAACCTCACAAATGGTCGTTCCTTTACAGTACATTTCAGTACTTTTTTCACCTTTGGTGGACACCACCCATAGATCTTTTTGGTAACCATGGAACCACAAACTGCCTCTTTATTGCTCCAAGAGACCAGCTCAAGATTTCATAGCATCAGACACATTCTGAATTTAATGGAACAAGATCCATTTCTCCCATAGAATTCTCAAATTACAAAAGGCAAAGGGAGGATGAGTCTCATAGCCCCTTTTTGGCCACAACAAATTTGGTTCCCATTGTTTCAAAGATTAGCAGTGGCTCCACTCATCCACCTTCCAGTATTTACAAATATCTTAACTCAGTTTCCAGGCTCTCTGCTTCACCTTAGCCTTCATCCTCTAGCACTCATAGCCTGGATATTGAGAGCAAAGTATTAAGGGACATTTTTTTTTTCCAGTAATGTTAAACAAGTAATTTCCTAGCGTGTAGCAGATGGACTCAAAACAAGTGGGTATAGTGTGCTCGTGCTAGCAGTTGGAGACGGATCTGACGTCAGCACGGGTACATATACCCCCACAGGAAGTAAAGCAATTCAGTAATTTCCGTCTCCAAAGCAGTTTGGAGCTCCTTCACGCTCGCTGAGCGTTCTTCCAAATTCTAACAACTAAATTTCTAGACGATATCTACTAACGACGAGCCCCTCACTCCTGCGGTGATACCAGTCGGTCCCTCCCCCAGTGGAGTTTCCCTTCCGTGGTCCCTCGGAGGTAAGTGCCTCGGTCCGGTGGCCGACTCGCGGCAGGGACCTGCCCCCGAGCGTGAAGGGCTCGGGCACGGCCTAGAGGCAGCCTCGGTCCCGGCGTGGACTTGGCCCCCGAGCGAGACGAGTTCGGGCGCGGCTAGAGGCAGCGGGAGCACCTCCTCGAGCGTGGCGGTGAAGGTACTTGCCCTCTCCCCCCGCAGCCGGAGACCGCCCGGGTTACAGCCGGGAAGCGCCGAAGACAAGGTAAGGCGTATATATTTACTTGTTGGTCTCCGAGGATCCGAGGAGAAGCAGAGTGTGCCTCTGGGGCGGCCAGTTCAGTAGGCCGCCATTTCATCTGCCTGCTCGCCATCATCTTCTACCTGAAGCGTCCCGCCTATTGCTACGCGCACAGCGATAGGCGTCCGTTGCTACGCGCATGGCGATAGGCACACGTTCATAGATAGGCGCCCGCTCATAGGCGCACATTGATAGGCGCACGTTCATAGGCGCACGTTATAGGCGCACATTATAGGCGCACGTTGTTGAGCGCTGATCTTAGGCGCCTGCTTTCGCGCATAGCGCAGACTCTTATTGAGTTCACCGGCGGCATGGAGAGTAAGAGTGACCAGGCTTCGGCAGTGCCGGCACCTCCAGAATCAGGCATCAATCTCTGCTCTGCATGCAACCTCAGGGCCACACAGAATGAGGATGCAGACTCCCTATGTGCCCAATGTGAAGAGGCCCTGGGAGTCCCCGGCCAGGGCCGGTCATAGCAGCCAGTGAACCAGGGGGGCCTGGTTCCCATGCGGCCAGATATGGCTTCGATCTCCTGGGTGGAGTTATTCAAAGGGATTCATACCTTTGTCAAAATGCAGTCAGCTCCCCCGACCGGGTCCGTACGTCCAGAATGACCCGGCCCCTGGACCCTCGCGGCCTAGGCGCGGCCACTACCCGGCAGAAGAAGATGAGCCCCCCGAGGAGGGAGAGCTTCCCTCGGGGGTAGAACCTTATTGGACCATGAGGCGCTTCTTTATCAGAGCGGATCTTCCAGACCTGATCTTACAATGCCTGTCGGAACTGGCCCTTCCGGGCCATGACACCCCAGGAGAACCTAGAGTGAACCCCCTGTTAAAGGGCCTGCGCCAAACTTCTCACCACTTTCCCCTCCTACAAGTGGCACAGCAGTTAATCGATCTGGAATGGGCTGCACCGGAGGCTCCATTCAAGGGGGGTCGGGCCTTGGCTGGCATGTACCCCTTAGCCCCGGCAACTAAGGACATGTTGGCATGCCCTCAGGTAGACGCCATGGTCAGCGCAATTGTGAAGCGCACCACCATCCCGGTGGAAGGAGGGACGGCCCTCAAGGATGCACATGATCTGCGTATGGATGCCATCCTGAAGCAGGCCTTTGAGGTGGCAGCCATGTCCCTACGAATTGCGACTTGCTGCTTGGTGGTGACGCGTTCCTGCTTATCTCAGGCTCAGAACAACGCCCGGGAGAAGGGATGGAATCAGCTCTCTCATTCCTTACTGAAGCAGCCTCCGACCTCGTCCGTACGGCAGCCAAGGGAGTGTCCTCCTCAGTGGCAGCCAGGAGACAGCTCTGGCTACATAACTGGTCGGCCGACTCCTCTTCCAAGACACGTCTCACGAGAATGCCCTTCGAGGGATCTCTCCTGTTCGGCAGCGACCTGGAGAAGCTGGCCAATAGATTTGGCGCCTCTCCTTTACCTCGTCTACCAGAAGGCAGGCCACGCAGGAGGCAGCGCCCGTCTTCTAGACCATCCAGAGGTAGAACCTCTCAGCCCTTCAACCTTTACGGGACTCGCTACCAGGCACCTCAGTCACAGGCCAGGAACCAGTCCTTTCGGCCTAAGCACAATAAGAGGGGAGCCGGCTCGGGTTCCGGCCCTGGCCGTACCCCACAATGACAATCAGCCGGCCCATCCGAGGGTAGCAGCCATAGGGGGCAGGCTGACCCTCTTTTACCATAGGTGGGCCGAGATTACCTCGGACCAGTGGGTCCTCACCATCATCCGAGAGGGGTACTACCTGGACTTTCTTCGGCTCCCGCCAGACAAGTTGGTGAAATCTCCTTGTTCACCCCTCAAGAGGACGGCGCTAGATGTTACCTTACAGAGGCTTCTCTCCCTCAAGGCCATAATTCCAGTGCCTGCAGGGGAGATAAATTCTGGGCATTATTCCATTTATTTCATAGTACCCAAGAAGGAGGGCACTTTCCGGCCCATCCTGGACCTCAAGTCCGTCAACCGTTACCTACGGGTACCCAGCTTTCGCATGGAAACTCTGCGATCTGTCAAAAATTCAGTACAGCCAGGGGAGTTTCTCACATCCCTAGACCTGTCAGAAGCCTACCTGCATATCCCAATCCATCGGGATCATCAGCGCTACCTACTAGAGATGTGAATCGTGTCCTCGATCGTCTTAACGATCGATTTCGGCTGGGAGGGGGAGGGAATCGTATTGTTGCCGTTTGTGTGTGTAAAGTATCGTCAAAATCGTTAAAATCGTGAGCCAGCACACTAAAACCCCCTAAAACCCACCCCCGACCCTTTAAATTAAATCCCCCCCCTCCCGAACCCCCCCCCCAAATGCCTTAAATTACCTGGTGGTCCAGCGGCACACTAAAACCCCCTAAAACCCACCCCCGACCCTTTAAATTAAATCCCCCACCCTCCCGAACCCCCCCCCCAAATGCATTAAATTACCTGGGAGTCCTCCGTAGCGGCGGTCCGTGGCTAAATCGGGGGAAGGGGGAGAGCACGAAAACCGGCACACTAGATCGTGAGGTCTTCAGCCGGCGCCATTTTTCAAAATGACCGCCGCAAAATGGCGGCGGCCATAGACGAAAACGATTCGACGCAAGAGGTCGTTCCGGACCCCCGCTGGACTTTTGGCAAGTCTTGTGGGGGTCAGGAGGCCCCCCCAAGCTGGCCAAAAGTTCCTGGGGGTCCAGCGGGGGTCAAGGAGCGATTTCCTGCCGCGAATCATTTTCCGTATGGAAAATGGCGCCGGCAGGAGATCGACTGCAGGAGGTCGTTCAGCGAGGTCCGGAACCCTCGCGAGATTTCCGGACCTCGCTGAACGACCTCCTGCAGTCGATCTCCTGCCGGCGCCATTTTCCGTACGGAAAACGATTCGCGGCAGGAATCGCTCCTTGACCCCCGCTGGACCCCCAGGAACTTTTGGCCAGCTTGGGGGGGCCTCCTGACCCCCACAAGACTTGCCAAAAGTCCAGCGGGGGTCCGGAACGACCTCTTGCGTCGAATCGTTTTCGTCTATGGCCGCCGCCATTTTGCGGCGGCCATTTTGAAAAATGGCGCTGGCTGAAGACCTCACGATCTAGTGTGCCGGTTTTCGTGCTCTCCCCCTTTCCCCGATTTAGCCACGGACCGCCGCTACGGAGGACTCCCAGGTAATTTAATGCATTTGGGGGGGGGTTCGGGAGGGTGGGGGATTTAATTTAAAGGGTCGGGGGTGGGTTTTAGGGGGTTTTAGTGTGCCGGTTTTCCTGCCCTCCCCCTTCCCCCGATTTACGATTTTTTGACGATAAATCGGGGGAATTGGTATTGTATCGTGGCGCTAACGATTTTTGACGATTTAAAATATATCGGACGATATTTTAAATCGTCAAAAAACGATTCACATCCCTACTACCTACGTTTCAAAGTCCTGGGCCAACACTTTCAGTTTCGGGCGTTACCCTTCGGGTTAGCCACAGCGCCACGGATCTTTACCAAGATCATAGTAGTAGTGGCGGCGGCCCTCAGGAAGGAGGGAATTCTCATCCATCCCTACCTGGATGATTGGTTGATCAGGGCAAAATCGCCAGAAGAAAGCCATCGGGCAACCAGCAGAGTGATTGTTCTCCTGAAGAGCCTAGGATGGGTAGTAAACTTAAGCAAGAGTTCCCTACAGTCGTCTCAGTCGAAGGAATACCTAGGAGTCCTATTCGACACTCAGGCAGACAGAGTCAGCTTGACTCCCAAAAGAAGAGAAAAGCTCAAGAATCGGCTGCAGACCCTGCTGCGCGCCGTCCGGCCCACAGCGTGGGATTACCTGCAAGTCTTCGGCCTCATGGCATCCACTCTGGAGGTAATACCGTGGGCGTGGGCACATATGAGGCCATTACAACGCGCCCTCTTATCCCGGTAGAGCCTGCGATCACAAACTTACACCGTACACCTACCTCTACCAGCCAGGGTACGGAATCAGCTGCGATGGTGGCTGCAGCAAAGCCACATGAGCCGGGGGTCCAGGATGTCCTCTCCAACCTGGACCCTGCTCCCAACAGACGCCAGCCTGAGCGGCTGGGGCGCACATTGCGAAGGACTCACCGCCCAAGGGCGGTGGAACAAAGAAGAGTCGGAATGGAACATCAACCGACTAGAGGCACGGGCAGTCAGGCTAGCTTGCCTGTGATTGGCCCACAGACTGCGACACCGAGCAGTCAGAGTGATGTCAGACAATGCCACCACGGTGGCATACATCAACCGACAAGGCGGAACCAGACGCCAACAAGTGTCACTGGAAATAACTCCCCTGATGGTTTGGGCAGAAGCCAATCTTCAGGACATCTCCGCCATCCACATCGCCGGGAAGGACAACACCGCGGCAGACTTCCTCAGCAGAGAAAGCCTACATCCCGGGGATTGGCAACTGTCACCCACGGCGTTCCAGATGATTGTGAATCGGTGGGGGACCCCGGGCAAGGACATACTAGCGGACAGGTCCAACGCTCAAGTACCCAGGTATTTCAGCCGCAGGTGGGATCCTCTGTCTCAGGGGATCGATGCACTGGTACAACCATGGCCCCAGGGGATCCTGCTGTACGCCTTTCCGCCATGGCCCCTGCTGGGCGCCATTATACACAGGATTCAGCGGCACAGAGGCCTAGTTCTTCTAGTGGCCCTGGACTGGCCAGGAAGACCCTGGTATGCAGACATGAGAAGATTGCTGGCAGGGACTCCACTACCCCTGCCTCCGCACAGGGACCTGCTGCGACAAGGTCCCATACTCCACGAGGATCCGGCTCAATTCTCTCTTACGGTCTGGCCATTGAGAGGGCTAGACTGAAGACGCGAGGATATTCAGGGCCGGTAATAGATACACTCCTCAGAGCTCGCAAGTTCTCCACATCACTAACTTATATAAGGATCTGGAGAGTATTTGAAGCTTGGTGCGAAGAGCATAGCACCGATCCACATGCCGCTCAGATTCCTATCATTTTGGACTTCCTGCAAGATGGTCTTCAGAAGGGTCTGTCCCTCAATTCCATCAAGGTCCAAGTGGCAGCTCTTTCCTGCTACGGTCCACGGAGTGACGGCAATAGCATCGCCACACACCCAGACGTTTCACGTTTCCTGAAAGGAGTCAAACACATTCGTCCGCCACTGAAGTGGCCCATACCTCTGTGGAACCTCAACCTAGTTTTGGACTTTCTAGCGGGACACGCCTTCCGTCCACTTCGAGGCCTGTCCCTCCGTTTGTTAACCTTGAAGATGGTGTTCCTGCTGGCTGTTTGCTCCGCACACCGCGTCTCAGAACTACAAGCACTGTCTTGCTGTGATCAGTTTCTCCGAATCACGCCAGAAGCCATCCATCTTCGCAAAGTTCCTTCCTTCTTACCCAAAGTAGTCTCGCACTTCCACCTCAACCAAACCATCTCTTTACCTACCACAGAAGGTTTGAAGAAGTCAGAAGAAGGTCGAATTCTACGGCATCTCGACATCGGCAGGCTACTGTCCAGATACCTGGAAGTGTCCGAAGCAATACGAAAGACGGACCATCTGTTCATTCTACACAGTGGGAAGAAGCAAGGGGAAGCGGCCTCACGGGAAACTATCGCCCGCTGGGTCAAAAGTTATCAAGGCAGCCTACGTAGACGCGGAAAAATCACCGCCTCTACAGGTCAAGGCTCACTCTACCAGAGCGCAAGCGGCCTCTTGGGCATAAACTCGGATGCTGTCACCTGCTGAGATCTGTAAGGCGGCGACGTGGTCCTCCCTTCATACCTTCTCCAGATTCTACCGTCTGGATGTCCAGGCCAGGGAGGACACAGCATTTGCGAGGGCAATCCTAAACGGCCCTCGGGCAGCCTCCCGCCCAGTCCAGGAGTAGCTTTTGTACATCCCACTTGTTTTGAGTCCATCTGCTACACGCTAGGAAATGTTGAGATTACTTTCCTGATAATCTCCTTTTCCTTAGTGTATCCAGATGGACTCAGCATCTTGCCCGGTTGCCAATATTCATGGGATTTCACAGGCTCAAGGTAAGCCATGTTTTATTACATAGGGCATCCACCCTGCCGGGTGTCGACGCCTTCCGGTTGAGAATTCTGGCGGTCTCCAGCTACAATCAACCGGTCAGGGTAATCCTGTTTAAGTACTCGATCAGTCAGTACTCATATATCTATAACAGCTTTGCAAGGAAGGTTACTGAATTGCTTTACTTCCTGTGGGGGTATATGTACCCGTGCTGACGTCAGATCCATCTCCAACTGCTAGCACGAGCACACTATACCCACTTGTTTTGAGTCCATCTGCATACACTAAGGAAAAGGAGATTATCAGGTAAGTAATCTCAACATTTTTAGCACCCAAAAGCACCAAGCGTTCTTAAAATTTCAAATGGAAAAGATTCTCCTATTAGTTTTCTTTTATTAATGAAGATCCATTGACTTGCCCTATGTCAGTATTGTTACAGTTATTTCCTCTATTTTTCAAATTCTGATCAAATTTGGTTAGAATTCATTTGCATGCAGTAATGGATTACCATCATCATTCGAAAGATCTTCCTTTATCTCATCATCTCATGGTATTTGAACCTATGGTGGAATCTGCCACTAAATTCCTGACTTGGAAGCTTTTGTTTCTTATAGCAGTAACATCAGCATCCAGAATAAGTGAACTTCAGGCTTTGGTGACTTATCCTCCATATACGCAAGTTTTTTCTAATAAAATTATTTTGAGAACTCTCTCCAAGTTCTTGCCTAAGGTAGGGATCTCAGTTTCATTTGAATCAATTGATTGTTCTTTCAATTTTCTTTCTAAAATTTCATTCTTTTCTTGCTGAACAGTTCTACACACTGCAGAAGAGTATTATTTGGATAGAAGAAAATGAATTAGAAAGTCTATGCAATTGTTTCTCTCATATGATGTAAACAGACAATAAAGAAAAAGCAAATGCTATCAGCCTGTCTTTCATATTGCATTTCCTTTTGCTTCTCTAGAGCAGGGATTCAGCTTTCTCAAAAGCTTAGAGCAGCTGCAGTCTCCATAGCCCATTTGCAAAACTGCCATTTGGGTATCTCTACATGTATTTATTTATAAAGTTTTGATATTCTGCCATAACCAAGCTGGTCTCATGCATACTTTCACAAAGCATTACAGTTTAAATCAAGATTCTTAGAACAATAGTATATTTGGCCATGCATTTCTACAAAAATTATTTCAGTAAAAGCTTCAGCTTACTTCTGTCCTCATGTATGGGTTGGTTGTACAACTACAAACTATAAACAAGATTATTCCATGCAGCCCTTAGCTTGGGAGTCCTCGACTTATATAGTTGCTTTTGTTCCTGCTTGTCCATGGAGAAAGCGAAGATGCTTATTTGTCACAAGTGTTCTCTGTGGACAGCAGAACAAATCTGCAACACAATCCCATCCTCTTCCCCTTTGTGTTGAAGCTTAGCTTGTGAAATGACTACTGTGACTCACATAGTGACAGCAGTGCGCAAACAGCCATTTTTGCTCAGAAAGACTAATTTGGTCTGAGGGAGCATTTTTCCACATTGCTACCGTTGAATGACATTTTCTGATTTATTTGCTGTCCATGGAGAGAAGATCTGTTATAGGTATGCAACTTCACTGCACCTGAATGTAATCCACTTTGAGCTACCAGTGAAAAGGCTTGATCTACAAATAAAATTAGTTCTTTGTGTGAAACTGGCTTACCCAAGGTCACATCAATTATTGGTGGCAGAAATTAGATATAAACTCAGATCTTCCATTTCCTAGCCCATTATTCTAACCATAAGTTCACTTTCTGTCTGGGAAAATGAGACATGGCCAGACTATTCCCTTTCTTGCATGGGCATAGTATCGATAGTGTACAGTGGTGTAGGGATGTGCAGTCAGAAAGTATTTGTTGCATTTGGGATACGTATTCGTCGGGGGTGGGGGGTGTATTTGTTGCATTCGTACAATGGCGCCCCGATACGTTGATACGTGCATTCGTTTTCCGGTTCCCATTAAAGTCAATGGGGGAAGTATTTGCAGCCTATTTTTGGCTGCAGAATTGGGGTTTTATTATCAATTTTGATGAAACTTCTGGGGAGCAATCATCAGAACAACAAAACAGCTCCAAGGTACTTAGACTGTGGCAAAGTGGCACCAAAGTGGCACGAATACCCTAAGGCACTGTAAAGGAGCAAAGGAGTACCAGAAGTGGCAAGAGTGCTTTAACAGAGGCACAAAGCAGCAGCGAGAGTGTCAAAAACACACCGCACTTCAAAAGAGAGCACCGATAACAGATGCATGAACCCTCGAAGGCAGCACGACAGGCAAAGCGGCAAGACAAGTGGCATCAACATCCTACAGCACAATGAAGGCAGAACATAGCAAGCATAAAGACTAGCACCAACACACTGAGGAACCATGATAGTGGCAAGAACACAACAAGGAGTTGAGTGAGTCATCTGGTGATATGCAGCAAGGCAGAGCGGCAGAAAGTTGATATTTGTATATCTGCCAACTCCACCATTGTAAAAGACCAGTGAGAGCTCACTAGACGCCAATGGAAACACCCCACTCTAGGGGCAAACCCTCATGGGTTTTTCCATTGGCGTCTAGTGAGCTCTCGCTGATCTTTTAAAATCTGGTGGATGTGGCTGATATACAAACAAGAGTTTTCAAGGCCAAGACAGAGGAGGGTGCATGTGAACAGCGGTTCAACATGAGTCAGAGGGTAGATACAGGCTGGCTACACCCGGGGAGAGTTCCTTTTTCCTTTGAGCCGGGAAGGGCTCCCCAGAATGGTTTTGCCCCTAGAGTGGAGCACGAGCCTTCAAAGTGTGGCGTAGTGCCATGTGAACAGCGGTTCAACATGGGTCAACCGGTGCGAAGAGAGAGGCTGCAACACCGGGGAGAGTTCCCTTTCCTAAGAACAGGAAAGGGCTTCCTTGGAATGGGTTGGCCCCTAGAGTGGAGCACGAGCCTTCAAAGCGTGGCGACATGGAGCAGGGTGCCATGTGAACAGCGGTTCAACATGGGTCAACAGGTACTAAGAGAGAGGCTGCAACACCGGGGAGAGTTCCCTTTCCTAAGAGCAGGAAAGGGCTTCCTTGGAATGGGTTGGCCCTTAGAGTGGGGCACGAGCTTTCAAAGCGTGGTGACGTGGAGCAGGGTCTTACTGTGAGCATGGTCTCACTGTGTTTGCCACAGTCTAAGTACCTTGGAGATCTTTTCTCGTTCTGAACATGGGTCAGCAGGTACTAAGAGATAGGCTGCAAAACCGTGGAGCATTCCCTTTCTTTGAGCAGGAAAGGGCTCCCTGGAATGGATTGGCCCCTAGAGTGTATAATGGTACAAATTGTTAGGATTTAAGCATTTGCAAACAGAACATGACTTCATAAGCAAGACGGAGGAAGTTCTCTTCTCTGCCCTGCCTCCTACCCTGGGATAGTGTTACCGCACTCCACCCCATTTCCTCCATGGTGGGTTGTCGCTTCTGCCACATGTCAGGGGGTTGCTGGCCTGCCATCTGACTGCTAGAAGGGGATGAGGGCATGGGCTGACTCTGCTGCTTTTTGACCACTTTACGCTGCTTGGAAGGGGTCCCCTGACTGGTATTGCCACCATCCCCAGATGGCAGTAATCTTGTTGGATGTTGTCTCTTGATATGATGCGTCATGAGAAAATTATATAGATGTCCATTTGCTTGTTTCTGCTAATATCCCTGGCACAGTAATTACACCGAGCAAAATGTGGGTCATCCATCACTTTAAAGTGGCTCCAGATCACAGATGTCTTTCGTGATCCTCCCTTCTCTAAAGCCTTGGGGGTGGTTGTTGGCACTGGAGCTGAGGTAGTGGGTGCACCCTGAGAAGCAATGCCAGTGGCCTCAGTCACCCTCTGTGCCTGCACTGACTGCTCTTCGTCCTCCTCCTCATCAGTTTCATCTCTCCCCTGCTGCACTGAGGTGAAGGCTGACAGGACTAACTGATCCTCCTAAAGCTTTGTCAGCTATTACTACTTTCGTTTCAGATGAGAATCCCACACAAGATGATTCTTCATCTGAATCAGAAGCAAACAGTGACTGCGCTACATTGTCAATGCTAAGTGTTAGCTGAGACTTCTGTCCTCCTGCTGCTTTTGGGTGTCGACATTTTGTCTGGCATGACAGCCTCCCCTTCCCTCACCTCCAAAACTATAGGGCCAGAAACAGGTGATGGCGATGCATCATGGTCAGATTTAATTTTTTTCAGAATGGAACTGCCTGCCCCTACAAAGAGTTTAGATTGCGACAGGTGCCATTTTAACTTTAATTGGGGAGTGGCACTAGTGCCTTTTGAAGTGCCTCCTCTGCAGGTCCCAATCACTCGACTACATCTAGCTTTCCCTGACATTATGGATTTAATGTCACTGTCTAGTTCCTACCGGCTGTCCACTGCCAGGATGCCTTGCTATGCACTAATGTAACGTGTGTGGTGTGCACACACACGCAGCTTGCTTGTAAGCACAAAAGAGGCAGGCTGGAGTCTTGACTGCACAGACCGTCCCAATAATAAAGTTCAGTCTGTTAAACTACCTACTGCCCACTGAAGCCCAGTACACAGAGAGACTGAGTGAGTTGTTAAAGAAACTCAGTTTAAAAAAGCTGGAATTGTTGGCACAGCGGGAAAATGGATGATATGTATTATGCAAATTCTACCAAAATTGAATATATCTCTCCCAGCCACAACACAAAAATCATGCTTGCTTGCAGCCTAGCCCAGAGGGTGAATGAAAAAAAAGGGCACTAGCCCTAGCAGCTTCTCTCCCTGGCACAGAGAGACCGTCTCAGATCACCTAAATAATAAACTGCTTCAAACAAACACAAACAGGGCTAGCTGGCACAGGCACTGCAGCCAAATTAAGAATAAAAATCTTTTTTTCCTCTTTCCTAACTAGCCAAAATTGCTCTCAGTGCAGCCTCCTTCCAAAAAGCCCCCCTACCCACACCACCCCTGCGAAGAAAGTGCATGGCACGCCTCGTGCTGATGTATATATAGTGCTAGCTCATCAGTAAAATCCTCACAGAGCACTGAATGACAGTGTGATTGGCTGCATTCAGTGCATTTCACAAAATGTCAGCGTTGATATACTGCATTCCGGTATCCAAGCCAACCTGTCAGACCCTTTCCTGTGAGTCACAGTGACTCACAGGAAAAGGGTATGAGCGCTGACATTTTGTGAAATGATTCCAAATGGCGGCGAAGAAAAGCGCGCGTGCCGTGCAATGCATTAAACGGGTGATGTTATATTTGTGGGGAGTCGCGATGCGTTTCGCCTCCTCACGAATATAACAAAAAGTGACATATACGTTGCAGATCGCCGATACGGTGAAAACGAATGCACACCCCTACAGTGGTGCAAAGACACCACCAACTTGGGGAGCTATAACGTCTTCTTTAGCTTCCCCCCCCCCCCCCCCCCCCCCCCCCCCCCCCCCTCTGAAATGATAAGCGAGCACTGCTTCTGCCCACCACTGCTGTGACTCACCAACAGTATTCCCTCTAAGCTACATGTATGTGCACCCAAGCCCATCTTTTCCTGTGGGCGTGCATAGCTTACCCCCTCCCTAGCTCAGGAAGATCAGCGGAGCTCATCCCACCACAGCCCAAAGAGAAGAAGAAGCTAGCAGGGCCATGGTGGAGCTAATCCCACCATGGCCCAAAGCAAAGAGGAGGCTGTGTATGTGTATGTCTGTGTGAGAACTTGTGTTCGGGCCTGTGTGCATGTCTGTGTGAGAGCATGTGTGCCTGTGTGTTTATCTGAGAGCCTGTGTACATGCATGTGTGTCTGTGTGTATGTATGCGAGCATGCCTACGAGAACCTATGATGCGAAGACTGATTATTGATAGTTAGCCACATAACTTACTTATTTATTTATTTATTTAGCATTTTTATATACTGACATTCTCGATACAAATATCAAATCATGTAACTTATGCGGCTAATCTGCTCCACCCCGATCTGAACACTACACCCTGTGACTCAGCTGCATAATTTACATTTCCCCGGATAAATAGCACTGAATGGACTTTGAATATTGACCTCTTGATATTTTGAAAGGAATGATGGTTTCTGTTTTTCCATTGTTGCACTGCATAATGCAGTCAGGCTTGCGGTTTTCAGTACAATTTTGTTGGCTCATTTCTATTCTGTATTTGGTGAGGGGTTGTCTCTATTTTAAATTCTTGCTGTGAAAATGATGGTACTTATCACTGGCATTTATGGCATTATAGTCCTCTCTTCCTCATTTCTATTTTAAACATATGTTTACTCTTTATTAATTTTCCTTGCATGCAGAAAGTGGTTTTGAATGTTCTTGCAGAAAATATATTTTATTGTAACTGCTGTTAGTAGATTAGGTGATTTTAAGGAATGGACTTAGCTAATGTTCCCTCTAGGGATTGGGTTGCTGTGAGCATAAAATTGATAGGCTTTTTGCATCAAAGAAAGTAGTGTTCACAGGGTAATGTAGGAGGATGTTCCGTGTTCTAGGGGACATGGCAGGAGCAAATGTTTGGTGCACCACCAACTTCACCCTATGCCCCTGCTTTCATGTACACTTATTCTGTGAAATGTATTTTGTGTTCACAGTATTTTAAGAGGACAATTTTCAAAGGGATCTAGTTGGGTAACTAAAAATGGCTAAATCTAGTTGCTACAAAAATAGGCCATTCCTGAGGTGGAGATAAAGCAGGGAAAAATATGCACATTTGATTTTCAAATCTATGCACATATTTCAAAGTGTGCAACCAACCTGCAGAAATAGTAGATGCAAAGTCTGTGGGTACTTTAGAACCTGCATATCTTTGTACCTGTGTTGTTTCCCTTAGAAAATGGACTACAAGGTAAGTGGGTACAAAAGTACCTGCAGACTTTGTACCTCCACTGGTTACTTAGTTGTTCCCTATTTGTTAGGTGTATTCTGCTGCCATATAGTGATTTGTGAAGGACTCATAGGATTAACAAGGTCCAGGGATTTAGGAGGCGGTTTAAGTACCAAGACAGTGTGTCACTTAACCTTTTCACACTATCTCTAACACACATCATGGGTTTAACACGTGGACACTTGGAAGTCCCAGCAAGCACTGCAGAGGCCTTGCCTGCACTCATGCATGTGCCTTTCTCCTGACAATCACTCACCTACCACCTGGGGTTCTATTTGCCTTTGGGTAAATGCCCACCCTGCCATCAAATTACTTCCTGAGCATTTTCTGGGAACACTGCAACTTTGCAAATCTGGGGTCTCGCAGTTCTCAGAAAAGTGCTCACAGGGCACACATCCAGAACACACAGATCACCTAGCGCCTCACTTACCTGGGATACAATCAGTTGCAAACACAGCACTAATAAAGAAGTTATTATTAAATAGTCTGAAAAGTAAATGTGAAAGATTCTACATAAAACTGCATTGCAGCAAGCAGGGGAAAGGAAAAGAGATTACACAGTAACACCAGCTATTTACTGAACCTAACTGCGGGGCTGAATGCTGTCCCTGTCTCCATCAACAGTGATAATTCTGAATAACATTTGGCAGACTGACCCAACTGTATGTCCCAGCTGCAATGGGTCTATTTGTCCCTCATTTTCTCTCTCAGCTGCTTTCAGCTATCACTTCATCATCAAAACAGCTTTTTTTTTTTTTTTTTTTCAAAACTGTCAGTCTTGCCATCCTTACCAGCATAATGACATCATCAGTTGACTTTCTGAGGTTAACCTCGTCAGCTCCAGCTGCTGGTGACTTTGAAACACTGCCATCTGTTGTCCAGTTTTAGATTGCCAGGAAAATAAACATCCTCAAATAAAAGGTGATTCATAGAACAAACAAGTAATATTCTTAACAGTCAAACTCCTGTTTCACCACCCAGGGTTTATTGGGAAAAACAAAGTTCAGAAGAATGCAAACTTAAGACATTAAAACATCTATTTAAATTCATAACCATAGTCATGCAGCCCCTGGTTAATGCAGTTTACAACACACCTGGATCTAGCCCAGGACAACCCTTAGTATTTAACATAAGGAACTGACTAGGCTGATTAAGCATAAGAAAGGTTCTGGATTTGCACTTTAGGGAAATACACTAGGGCCTTTTAACAGAGGCAGCCGCAAGGCTTTAAAAGAAGGAAACATGTTCATCTAAACTGAAATTACTGCGAGCTTCTTGCTGCAGGACCCAGCCAGGTATTTTGAGCAAGAAAAAGGAGGTTAAGAACCCCCCACATAGAAAATCGTTCCTGTCTATAAGCAAAGTTTGCCCTACTGGGGAAGATTGGATGGCCACTCTCCAAGGAAATTTCCACTGCTGGATCGCTCTCATTTTTTTTTTTTTTTAAGGAAGAGTTTAAACAAGAGCAGGATGTAACGCATGACTCAGCAGCCCTCCCTCGCTCTTTCAGTTGATTTTATGTTTTAGGAAAGAGGTTTTTGATTGAGTTGCTTGAAAGGGTCGATAGAATCCTTCTCATGGTTATATTGAGAATTGCCTTTAGTGTTACAATCTGTAAGGATAACTTTCAAAGTTGTGCATGTGCCCATATGATGTGCGCAGTTTATAAAATACAAGTTCATATGTGCAAACATGCTCGCATATATAAAAAAACAGTGCCCACAAGCAAGTTTGGACTTATCCGGATAAGTAGTGGCACTTATCCAAATAAATTCTGATTTATCTGGCTAAATAGTGGTAAAGTCACTACTTGGCCTGGTAAATCTGAAAAGTGCTACTTGCCTGTCTTAAGGTAGTGCTTTTCAGACTTCTCCGGCTAAGTAAGTTAGCCGAATAAATCTAAAAAAGCACTGTTTAAACGGATAAGCCTTAAACTGATACTTATTCGGCTAAGAAACATACCTAGATAAGTCTAAAATGTGCTACTTAGCCCGCTAAATAAGGTATCCAGCTAAGTATTGCTTGTAAACTTATCCAGCTATCTAACTTAGCTGAATAATAGTATGTTAAGACTTATCCATGTAAGTAGCATTTTTTTCAGACATTCATCTAAGTAGCATTTTTCCATATTTATCTGGCTATCTTACTTAGCAAGATAAGCCTGAAAAGCGCCACTTAGGCAGGTAGCACTTTTCAGACTTAAGTAGCATCAAAGCAGCTAAGTTTTGGAATTTGTCCAAATAAGTATTGCTACTTATCCAGATAAGTAAAATTTAGCAAGATAAGTGTTTGCAAATGATATACATGCATATCTTAACTTCCAGTTTTAGAGATAAAAAAAGTAGATTTTTCATTTGTAATTTAAATGTATTAAACCGCCCAATCCCCCTAAATTGGTGTTTATATGCATATGTTGGGGGATTTTCTAACATGCAAGCCACAATGAAATAATCAGTTTTACTAATTAGTGTCCCTGTTCGCCTAGTCCACCTCCAGCTCGTGAAGACCCTCTTGTTTCTTCAGTCTGAGCTCCCCCATTTCAAATCCTCCATGCAGGCAATTTTTCATTATAGATATTGAGCAGGAGTAAATATATGCAAGTAAGGTGCCACATTTACATGTGTAAATTGCCTATTTTACATGCATAAGAGCTATTTTTTACATGCACAGCTTTTGAAAATTCACCTTTATATTTCTCAGCACAGCTTGATATGTTTTGCTTTGATTGGCGAAGGCCAGAGAGGTTAGTCACTCAATGAGTGTCCAGTAGGGAAGCCAGCCTGGAGCCCTTTGTTTCTCTCTGAAACCCACTGCCAGCATAGCCTTTTAATCTGAGTACAGCTAAGTATTCAGAGAAGGTCTCAGTCCAGAATATACCCAAGTTTATCAGAATAAAACTCCTCCCTTTTATCAGGATTTAATGGATGCTTGTTACAATAAACACAATGGCTATCAGGACTTCTATTGAAACATTACACATCTTGTGATTGTCTCATGTAAGAAAAAAAATTAATAAAGCCTTAGGATATCAAATTAATTTAAACTTGCACTTTACAAAGTGATAAGACAATCTAACTCTCATCAGCATTAATGAAATTAAATAGCCCAAATCTTACAAAGGCAGAGTTTCAAGAATACTTGTCTGGTCAATCTCCTTAGTGGCAAACAGCATGAGTCCAGGATCTAAGGATGTTCTGTTGTTTCAAAATGTCATAAGATCTATAGGCTTCAGATAAAAAAAAAAACCCAAAACTAAAAGCTTCAACTTAGATCAGTTGGGTGCCTATGCCTGCCCAGTCATTGGTCCCTGAATCGCACTTTCCAGATAACTCAGGCTGTTTCTAACACCTGGCAATGTAACAACATATATAAAGGTACCACTGCTCAAAACAAAATTAAAGGAGGGCAGTTAAAGTTGGTTCTCCTTGTCTACGCATGGCATTGGTACCTGTTAGCCCTTGATGTCTTGGTTCGCATCTTTTTAAAGGCCTCAATTTGCATTTTTCAATTCATTAATGCAAATTAATGGGCTTCAAGATGAACAGTGTGATTAGACCAATCAACAAGTTGTTTGTTCTCCCCCCTTCCTCCCACTAAACAAGCTACTTCAGTTTCTGATCAGACAGAACATGGTTGAAAAAAAGACATCTCATTGATGCCATCTCTGATAGACTGAGTTGTTTGTGGAAGTCTTAAAAATAAGACTAGCTGATACCATGCCTGCCTATTATGCAGCATAAACAGTTGTTCTTTGTACAGAAACATGGTCAAATATCCCAGAATTAAATGGGATGTGAACATAAGAAATGCCATACTAAGACCAAAAGTCCATCAAGCCCAGTATCTATCCTATCTCTGACAGTGGCCAATCCAGGTCACAAGTACCAGCAGGATACCAAAGAATAGGTCCAGTCCTTCTTGCTCACAACCAGGGAAAAGCTGTAGCAGGCTAATAATAGTTTATGGACTATTCTGATACAACAATACCCAGAAATGTTAGATTGGACAAAAATCTGTTTAAATATATCAAACAACTAAAAGTGTAGTCCATAATATTATATGAAATTTTTTAATGAATAAGGACCATCATAAGTAGACCCAAAACAACAAAGCTGGTTGTGTAAGGGTACTGGTTGGTATATTCATCGGTCTGGGTCCAAGAAAACTTTTAAATTGATTTTTTTTCAAACAAGCATGAACTTCAAACAAGCGCATTCTATTTCACAAATTCTTATTTTACAAAACATCCCAACGATCCTGACATGAATTCATATTTCGGCAATTCTGCATCAGGGTAGCTGAAAGTGTCCCACAGTCTCTGGAAGTGCCGTTAGGTAAGATCCTCCATGCCTCAGTTTCTAAAAGAATTTGAGGGCAAATACACATTATTATGGTTAACCGGAAACAGATTTGAAAATCATCCAATCACAGTGCGCAATGTGTCCTAAACTGTTTTGACCACAGAAAACCATTACAAAGGAATCTCTGCCAATGAAAACAGATTCCAAGTTCCTGACCAACATTATTTACCCACACAAATGAAGACAAACATGAATTAAATAATAGTACTCCATTGAATGGATTCATTTAATCCAGCGGGTGCCACTGTATTTTTATGTAAAGATCCAATATTGTTCACAGATGTTTAAATAAGCTCATGATCACCCCTGTGGGGAGGATACATGAATTTGTTCGATAATGGTACAATGTAAACCTTCGAAAAACCTTGTCCCTTGCCAAACAATGGGACAATAATGGGGATTGCTACTTTCTTATTGTAAGACTGCTACTGTGTTCAATAAGAGATGTTTTGATAGCACATTTAGTTTGATCCACATACACTAGATCACATGGACAAAAAAATGATATCAATAACAGAATTAAATAAGCAATCCATGTTATGTTTGTGTATAAAATTTTCCAGTGGCTGAATAACACCGAAATGGCCCTTATAGAATTGACAGAAAACGTACACGATCCACCAGCAGATGAGTGGCAGAGGATGTTACATTCTACGTTACTTGTAATAATGTTCAATGGTTTATTGTTATTGTTCCATGTTCTATGTAAAAAAACCCAGGTCTAACTTCCCAGACCAGGGCAACCTCTTTCGTTACTTGTAAACCGGACTGATTTGTATTGCATACAGGAATTCCGGTATATAAAAATTTAAAATAAATATAAATAAATGAAGCAGCTATGTTAAGAAAGAAGAAACCACCTTTCATGGATATTAAGGGGCGGATTTTAAAAGGCGCGTGAATAGCCTACTTTTGTTTGCGCTCCAGGCGCAAACAAAAGTACGCTGGATTTTAGTAGATACGTGCGGAGCCGCGCGTATCCACTAAAATCCTGGATCGGCGCGCGCAAGGCTATGGATTTTGTATAGCCGGCGTGCGCCGAGCCGCGCAGCCTACCCCCGTTCCCTCCAAGGCCGCTCCGAAATCGGAGCGGCCTCGGAGGGAACTTTCCTTTGCCCTCCCCTCACCTTCCCCTCCCTTCCCCTACCTAACCCACCCGCCCGGCCCTGTCTAAACCCCCCCCTTACCTTTGTCGAGGGATTTACGCCTCCCAGAGGGAGGCGTAAATCCCCGCGCGCCAGCGGGCCTCCTGCGCGCCGGGCCGCGCCCTGGGGCGGGTACGGAGGGCGCGGCCACGCCCCCGGGCCGTAGCCACGCCCCCGTACCCGCCCCCAAAACGCTGCCGACACGCCCCCGAAACGCCGCGACGACCGGGCCCGCCCCCCGACACGCCCCGACACGCCTCCCTCGGAGAACCCCGTGACTTACGCGAGTCCCGGGGCTCTGCGCGCGCCGGGAGGCCTATGTAAAATAGGCTTCCCGGCGCGCAGGGCCATGCTCGCGTAAATCCACCCGGTTTTGGGCGGATTTACGCGAGCAGGGCTCTGAAAATCCGCCCCTATATGTTTTAAAAACAATCACTGGTGGGAATTTTAGTTATTTGTTGTATTTATGGACTTTTTAACACAGCTACATTTACTGCTTTCCCCCATCCTGTGGCAACATATTCAACAATTTAATTGTGCTCTAAATAAAAAAAATGCTTTCTGCGATTCATTTTAAATGTGCTATCATTGTCATGGAGTGTCTACTAGACTTAGTACTATTTGAAAAGTTAAATAACTGTTCCCCATTTACTGTTACATCCCACTCATGATTTTATAGTCCTCTATTATATCTCCTCTCAGCTTTCTCTTCTGCAGGCTGAAGAGCCCTAACCAATTTAGCTTTTCCTCACAGGAGAGCTGTTCCATCCCCTTTATCATTTTGGTCGCCCTTCTCTGTGCTTTTTCCGGTTCCACTATATCTTTTTTGAGGTTGGGTGTCCAGAAATGCACACAGTACTCATAATATGATTGTGCTGAGGATCAACACCGAGGTATTATGTTTTCCATTCCTTTCCTAATCATACTTAACATTCTGTTTGCTTATTTGACCACCACTGTGCACTGGGCTGAGGATTTCAAAGTATTGTCCACAGTGACTCCAAGATCCTTTTCCTGGATGTGACACCTAATATGGAACTCAGCATTATATACTTAGAATTTGAATCATTGGTTCTCAACCCAGTTTTCAGGGCACACCTAGCTAGTTTTTCAAGATAGATCTGAACAGGTTTTCAAGATAGATCTGCATAGGACTGGGTTGAAAATCACTGGTTTGGATTATTTTTCCCTATATGCATCACTTTGTACTTATCCATATTAGATTTCATCTGCCATTTATATGCTCAATTCCCTATTTTCTCAAGGTCCTCTTGCAATTCTTCACAATTGGTTCGTGACATAACAACCTCGAATAATTTTATGTCATGTGTGAATTTGATCACCTCACATATCACTTCCTTTACCAGATCATTTATAAATATATTAAAAAGGCACCAGTACCTGCAGCACTCTCCGTTATCTCTTGAGAGAAATGACTATTCAGTCCTATTCTTTTTTACCTATTCCTTAGCCAGTTACGAATCCACAACAGGACATTGCCTCTTATACCATGACTTTTCAGTTTCCTAAGGAGTTTCTCATGAGGGACTTTGTCAAACACCTCCTGAAAACAGAGATACACTATGTGCTGGATTTTAAGACCTACACACGGGCATAGATTTGTGCGCGCAACCCAGCACGCACAAATCTACGCCCGATTTTATAACATGCACGCGCACTTGTGCACCTTGCGCACCTTGCGCACGCCGAGCCCTAGGGGAGCCCCGATGGTTTTCCCTGTTCCCTCCGAGGCCGCTCTGATTTTGGAGCAGCCTCGGAGGGAACTTTCCTTCCGCCCCCCCCACCTTCCCATTCCTTCCCATTCCTTCCCCTACCTAACCCGCCCCCAGCCCTACCTAAACCCCCCCCCCTAACCTTTATTATTTAAGTTGTACCTGCCTCACCCCACCCCTTTTTTCAAGCCCAGGGACATACGCGCGTCTTGGGGCTTGCGCGCGTCGCTGAGCCTATGCAAAATAGGCTTGGTGCGCATAACCCCCCTGCGCGCGTAAATCCAGCTGGATTTACGTGCGCAGGGCTTTTAAAATCTGCCCCTATATTAGCTGGCTCACCCTTGTCCACATGTTTATTAATTTCTTCAAAATAATCTAACAGATTTGTAAGTCAAGGTTTACCTTTGCTAAATCCATGTTTGTTCTGTCCTGTTTGTCAGTGTCAATCTAGATGACCAGTAATTTTGTTCTTTCGAGTAGCTTCTACTCTTTTGCCCGGCACAAACTCACTGGTCTGTAGTTTCCCAGATCACCTCTAGAGCTCTTTTTAAAAATGGGTGTTGTATTAGCCATCCTCCAATCCTCTGGTACTATAGCTGAACTGAATGCGAAATTAGAGATTATTAGTAATAAATCTGTGGAACAAGCGGTGAATCCCACAGGCCTGGAGACAAAACTAGTCTGACTCCAGCATTTCTTAAAATATAATCTTTATTCACAGCTTCAATCATATACACAAAAGTAGACTGCGTTTACCTTCAGACAGTGTACTCTCTTTACTCACAGTTTGTACTGCTTCATCTTAGCTCAGTGTTTGGACAGTAGAGATGTGAATCGTGTCCTCGATCGTCTTAACAATCGATTTCGGCTGGGAGGGGGAGGGAATCGTATCGTCGCCTGGGGGTCCAGCGGGGGTTCCGGACCCCGCTGGACGACCTCCTGCAGTCGATCTCCTGCCGGCGCCATTTTCCGTACGGAAAACGATTCACGGCAGGAAATCGCTCCCGGACCCCTGCTGGACCCCCAGGGACTTTTGGCCAGCTTGGGGGGGCCTCCTGACCCCCACAAGACTTGCCAAAAGTCCAGCGGGGGTCCGGAACGACCTCCTGCAGTCGAATCGTGTTGGTCTATGGCCGCCGCCATTTTGCGCCGCCATTTTGCAAAATGGCGGCGCAGAATGGCGCCGGCTGAAGACAACACGATTCAATTGCAGGAGACCGTTCCGGTCCGCCGCTGGACCCCCAGGTAATTTAAGGCATTTGGGGGGGGTGAGGGAGGGTGAGGGATTTAATTTAAAGGGTCGGGGGTGGGTTTTAGGGTGTTTTAGTGTGCCAGTTTTCCTGCCCTCCCCCTTCCCCCGATTTACGATTTTTTGACGATAAATCGGGGGAATTGGTATTGTATCGTGGCCCTAAAGATTTTTGACGATTTAAAATATATCGGACGATATTTTAAAAGAGCATAAGCACTGGCAATTTGCCAGTGCTTATGCTCTTTTCTATATTTTTCATTTGGATCCACCTTCCAATTTTTGAAAGATTTTTTTTATTTTTTTAGCTTTATTAGCCTCTTTAACTTTATCATTTAACCATGCTGGCAATCATTTGGTCTTCTTTCTACCTTTTTTAATGCATGGAATGCCTTTATTCTAGGCTTCCAAAATGGTGTTTTTAAACAGCATCCATGCCACTTGCAAACATTTAACCTTTGCAACTACTTTTTAGCTTTTTTGTATTTAATTTTTCACTGTATCATAGTCTCCCTTTTTAAAGTGCTATTGCAGGAGTGATTGCTAGATTTGATTACGTTATGGTAACTATTGCCAAGCAGCCCCACCACTGCTCCCTGTCACACCAGATCTATTGTAGTGAAGATGAGATCTAGAGTAGGGATGTGAATCGTGTCCTCGATCGTCTTAACGATCGATTTCGGCTGGGAGGGGGAGGGAATCGTATTGTTGCCGTTTGGGGGGTAAAATATCGTGAAAAATCGTGAAAAATCTAAAAATCTAAAAATCGCAAAACCGGCACATTAAAACCCCCTAAAACCCACCCCCGACCCTTTAAATTAAATCCCCCACCCTCCCGAACCCCCCCCAAATGAGTTAAATAACCTGCGGGTCCAGCGGCGGTCCGGAACGGCAGCGGTCCGGAACGGGCTCCTGCTCCTGAATCTTGTTGTCTTCAGCCGGCGCCATTTTCCAAAATGGCGCCGAAAAATGGCGGTGGCCATAGACGAACACGATTGGACGGCAGGAGGTCCTTCCGGACCCCCGCTGGACTTTTGGCAAGTCTCGTGGGGGTCAGGAGGCCCCCCACAAGCTGGCCAAAAGTTCCTGGAGGTCCAGCGGGGGTCAGGGAGCGATTTCCCGCCGCGAATCGTTTTCGTACGGAAAATGGCGCCGGCAGGAGATCGACTGCAGGAGGTCGTTCAGCGAGGGTTCCGGCGCCTCGCTGAACGACCTCCTGCAGTCGATCTCCTGCCGGCGCCATTTTCCGTACGAAAACGATTCGCGGCGGGAAATCGCTCCCTGACCCCCGCTGGACCTCCAGGAACTTTTGGCCAGCTTGTGGGGGGCCTCCTGACCCCCACGAGACTTGACAAAAGTCCAGCGGGGGTCCGGAAGGACCTCCTGCCGTCCAATCGTGTTCGTCTATGGCCGCCGCCATTTTTCGGCGCCATTTTGGAAAATGGCGCCGGCTGAAGACAACAAGATTCAGGAGCAGGAGCCCGTTCCGGACCGCTGCCGTTCCGGACCGCCGCTGGACCCGCAGGTTATTTAACTCATTTGGGGGGGGTTCGGGAGGGTGGGGGATTTAATTTAAAGGGTCGGGGGTGGGTTTTAGGGGGTTTTAGTGTGCCGGCTCACGATTCTAACGATTTATAACGATAAATCGTTAGAATCTCTATTGTATTGTGTTCCATAACGGTTTAAGACGATATTAAAATTATCGGACGATAATTTTAATCGTCCTAAAACGATTCACATCCCTAATCTAGAGTAGTCTCCCATCTTATCAGTTGAAGGACTAGCTGCTCCATGAAGCAATCATAAATGGCTTCTAGAAATTTTGCTTGTAAAGTATGTCCTGATGAGACATTTGCACATTAATGACTTGCCTATTTTGTTAGTTTTTCTAATTTCTGGTTGTATATCACTGTTTGTCTCTTCATCCTGGCCACACAGATGATAGTATACCCCTTCTGCTATACTCTTCCCCATTATACAAGGAATTTCTACCCATAGAGATTTCACAGTGCATTTTGCCTGCTGCACGACTTTTATCCTGTTTGACTCTATGCCATCCTTAATATATAGTGCCACTCCACCACCAATTTTACACAGCCTAAAAAATTGATATAATTTGTACTCTGGTATTTCAGTTATCCCATTGCTTATCCCCCTTCTACTAGGTGTCTGAGATGTCCATTATGTCTATATCCGTGCTAAATGCCATACATTCCAACTCTCCAATCTTATTTTTTTGACTTCTGGCATTTGCTTACAAAAAATTCAAAGTATGTTTTTTTTTAAATTGTATTCACAAACTGCCTAGCAGTCGAAATGGGTAGTTTGAAAGCATTTATCGCTGTATGCTCTTTATTTAATTGCATCGAGGCTACTTTTGCCTCTATCACAACTTCTCTATCAGCATATTCTGTCTCTCCTGTTATGCTTATATCCTTGAAGATATCTCACTCCAAACTGTTCATTCCTCAGCAACTATGGGCTTTCCTTCATGATATAGTTTTAAAGCTGTTCTGTTCTCCTTTTTAAACATTACTGCAGCATCTGGGTTCCAGCCTGGTTAAGATGGAGCCCATCCTTTCAAAGTATACTCTCCCTTCCCCAAAATGTTGTGCAATTCATAACAAATCTAAAGCCCTTTTCCTTGCACATTTACTTCACCTATGCATTGAGACCCTAGAGCCCTGCCTGCCTTGGAAGCCCTGTGCCTGGAATGGGGAGCATTTCTGAGAATGCATCCCTGGAGTTTCTGGATTTCAGATTTCTACTTAAAAGCCTAAATTTGGCTTCCAGAAACTTCTTCCCTCACCTTCCTATATCTTTGGTGCCCACATGTACCACAACAGCTTGGATCCTCCTCAGCACTGTCTAAAATCCTATCTTGGTGATGCATAATATCTATCACCTTTGTGATTTTAGACAGTGCTGGGGAGGATCCAGCTGTTGTGGTACATGTGGGCACCAAAGATATAGAAAGGTGAGGGAAGAAGTTTCTGGAAGCCAAATTTAGGCTTTTAAGTAGAAATCTGAAATCCAGAACTTCCAGGGATGCATTCTCAGAAATGCTCCCCATTCCAAGCACAGGACTTTAAAGGCAGGCAAGTTACCATGTGATCCTCATGCCCACCAGCCACCCAGGTATCTATATTCCTTCAATGGACATCCTAACCCTTCTCTACTGGGCACATGCCCCTGGAGAGAGATCCTTCGTGCAAGAGGATACTGCATCACTAGAGGGTAAGTCCTAGTTAAAAAATCATTTCCTGCCTTCTCCGAGTAATGCTCTCCTTCCAGATGACCTTTCTTATCTAAGGTAGCACAGGAGCTGCCAAATAGGAAGTGGGGCCACTCTACTATGTCCTTGAAGGTCTCCTTTATATTTCTTTCTGTCTACCTTAGCTCCTCCAGGTCTACCACTCTCTAATCTCCAGAGATTGGACTTGTTCTTTGAGAGCTAGGAGCTCTTGGAATCAGGTGCATATATACATTTTCCCACCAACTGAATGCTAATCATATGTATGGCTATTGGTAAAAACACAGAATGGCCCCCATCTCACTTCTGGCCTGCTATCTGAATATTAATATTATTGACTTGTTAGTTTACATTGCTAAGAGAAATAGGAATGCTTCATCTGATGTAAAGTCCCTTAACATTTTTTGGTGTATTTTATGTTAAGTTTGTCAGTGTCCAGCAGTTAATCTAATTTTAAGGACAGGGTTACTGCCTTGTTATATCTAAATCCCTGATTGTTAAGGAAAATGTCCCTCTTGTTCTTTTAAATTGGGATAACAATATGTTTTGGGGTGGGAATTGGGGCAGGAGAGTTGGGAAAAGACCCAGGAATAATTGACTTGTAGATTTTAAATTCTATATAGACATAGCGTAACTCAATGTTCAGTCATAGCATATAAAGTCTGTTAAAAGGTTTCTAGGGGTAGTATTCCTACAAGTCCAGTTATCTGTATAATTGTGTACTGTGATGTACAAGTACAGAAATAATAATTAAATGTGTAAATATACTGCTGTGTGATTCCCTGGGATGTAAGATAACCATGTATCATAAGACTACTCCCCTAAAGCAATTTTCTTCCCATTTGTTGGCTATCACAAGTCTAATAGCAAGGCTGCATTATGTGCAATCATATTGCAGAGGTGATGCGTTTGTGACTGAAGAGTGAGTGGGGGATGTGATGAGGGGGAGAAAGAAGATGTGAAATGTACGTGTATATGAAAGGTGGGGAAATGAGACCCCTCCTATTCTATGGTGATGAAGAACTGAAGGAACCAATCCTCTTATGAGGCCTCCAGCCCAGGCCTCTGTCAGTTGGGGAATTGATGGAAATAGCAGGATTTGAGTGGCCTTTGTCATTACCCAACACCTTTATAACATACATTTCAGGTGCAGTATGTTCTGCTTCAACTGATGCTTTTTTGGTGACTTTCTGCAATGCTCTGCACATGTACAGCACTGTATATAAAATATTGGTGGTACTTTCTAGATAGTCACGCCTTACACAAAGTTGGAATACACAGTGAAACATGGTAAGTATATCCATATTGACATCTGACCAACATTCAGCTTGTGAGAAAAAAATTCACCTTCTTTTTCTGCCCTATCAAGCAGATTTTAGCAGGATGAGGGAAGAATTAATTGCTTACAGATATACTGTGATTTGCACAATCTTCTCTGCAAAGAATTGAGAGCATTGGATTTAGTGTACCCATGTGCTTTCTTGCAGGGAGTCCTCTTCTCTACTGCTGACTGCCTGAAGACCCCTCAGGATCTCATGAAGCTGTACCTTCACGAGTCGAACCGTGTGTACCGAGACAAGATGGTAGAGGAGAAAGACTTTGAAATGTTTGATAAAATACAAGTGGAATTGGTGAAAAAGTTTTATGATGTATGTCAACATTTTTGTTTTATTAGATGAAAATACTTAATGGTAGAGCACCTAAGATTCCTCAGTATTAAATATGTGCATAGTATTCTTGACTGCCACATACTCCTGTTAACAGATATGCATACAGTCAGTTTACAGGAGGATTCAAAGTGACCGTGACACAATTTCTGTCTTGGAGCAGGGTCTCAAATCGGTTTATTTTGCATATAACATGATAGAAACCTCACTCATAATAAGCTAGGGTATATTGTTTGACTTCAGTCTCTCAAATGTAGTGCTAGTGCTCTTGATACTTGCATTGTGCCAAAGAGAGCCACCTGCTAGCATTCATAGGTGTAATAAGTACAGGCAGTATTTCAAGATGCCCTTCAAAGTTTTTTCAGTCAATACAACTGGGACTATTTTTGTACCTTTCTGCCATCTTTTGATACTTGAGGATCTTCGCTCTATGCATATGCTGTATAGAATAGTCATTTGGTATTGACACTTGTATTAGCAAGGTCATGCTTTTGTTTTTCTCTTTTACTACTAAGTTTGGTTTCTTGCATCAAGCATTTTATCAGTTGGAATGGAAATGTCCCAAGTGATCACAACTTCTTCATTCTCTACAGTTCCATCCAGGTCATACCACCATATTTTTTTCAGGTACAGGGATGTTATATAAGACAGTTTTTAAACTGGGAATCCCAGTGGGCAAGAAGACTTTGTCCTCCTGGCTGGCGGACTGTATTTCTTTCTGCTACCAGCTAGCAGGTCTTCCACTCCAGGGACACGTTAAAGCGCACTCTATTCGAGCAATGGCTATCTTGGTAGCACACCTTCGTTCTGTGCCTCTCACTGACATCTACAGGGCTGCTACATGGAGTTCTCTCCATACCTTTGCAGCTCATTTTTGCCTGGACAAGGCTGCAAACAAGGTTCGATCTTTGGTCAGTCTGTTCTTCGCAATTTATTCTCAGCTTAATACCCAACTTCCTTCCAACAACCCCCTGGGATTTTCAGGCTGTCCTGTTAACCAAACCCACCCCTGTTGTTGTGCCTGTTGCACGTCTTTGGGTGCTTTTGGTACATTACTCGGGCATCCTCAGCTCGTTATTCACCCATGTATGAGGACTACGGTCCCGCATAGGAGGTGCATGAATAAAATGAGAAGCTTGGGACTCTGAGACAAGGTGGTGGAGTGGACTACAAACAAGTTGACTGACACAAGACAGTGTGTAATGGTAAATGGAATCTACACTGAAGAAAGGTGTTAAGTGGAGTGCCACAGGGATCAGTTTTAGAACCAGTTCTTTTCAATATCTGTGTGAGCAACACTGTGGAAGGGATAGAAGGTAAAGTTTGCTATTTGCAGATGATATTAAGATATGCAACAGAGTGGACATGCTTGAAGGAGGAGAGAGAATGCAAAGTGAACACTTGGCAGCTTGAATTTAATGCTAAAAAGTACAGTCATCCATCTGGGTTGTGGTAATGCAAAAGAACTGTATGGGGAGGGGGAGGGGCAAAAGACTGATATGGCGGACTGGGGAAGGGACTTTGGGTTGATAGTGTCTGGCGATCTCAAGATACTGAAGCAATGGGACAAGACGATAGTTAAGGTGAGACGAATGCTGGGCTGCATAGAGAGGGATACCCAGTAAGAGAAAGGAGCTGATAGTGCCCTTGTAAAGGTCTTTGGTGAGCCCTCACCTGCAGTACTGTGTTCAGTTCTGGAGACTGTATCTTACAGGATAGAGAGAGTCCAGTGAAGGGAGACCAAAATGATGTGGGGTCTGTATCAGAAGACTTAGGAGAGGTTGAAGGATCTGAATATTTATACCCTGGAAGAGAAGAGGTGAAGGGGAAATATAATACAGACCTTTAGATACCTGAAAGGTTTTAATGATGCATGTTCCTTGAACTTTTTCCATTGGAAAATCAAACAGTAGAGCTAGGGGGTCACAATATGAAACTTCATGGGGGACAACTGAGAACCGATGTCTGGAAATATTTCTTCACAAAGAGGGTGGTGGATGCCTGGAATGCCCTTCCAAAAGAGGTGGTGAAGATGAAAACAGTAAACAAATTCAAAAAGGTATGGGATAAACACTGTGGATCCCTAAAGGCTAGAGTGGAAATTAAGAAAAGGATGCATGGTGGGTAACCAGCATGGAGAGTGGCATTGACTACCCATACCAGAAGGCATGGGGATTACTAGCCTTAACTAATTAGCATACATGATTTTGATGCAACTGCAAGATCGCGCTCTGTTTCGACAGTGGAGGGAGAAAAAGGGGATTTAGTCAATAGCCAACGCTGGGCCCTGACTTTTACAGTTCAAGATACTGATATGCAGACATTAAGGAAAAAGCACAGGATTGCTTCCACGACTAAGTCCAAAAGCAATGCACGTTAAAGCAACAGCACTGTAATAATTATCAAGAAAACTTTCTCACCCTGTAAAAATATTGCTAGCAGTAATTTTGTTATGGGTTTGACAGTTGCTTGATTAATCTGCACAGAGCGGCAGTTACTACATAAGAAACTTGCTGGGCAGACTGGATGCGCTATTTGGTCTTTTTCTGCAGGCATTATGTTCCTGTGTTCTCATTTCCCCTTCCCTTCCCCTCTCTCTTACAGTGACTCATTATTTCTTTCTCTCCCCAGCATTTCCCTTCTTTCTTTCTTCTCTTTCCATTCCAGCATTTTCTCTCTTCTCATCTGCATTTTTTCATCTCCCCATCTCTTTTTTTTCTCCCCATCAGTATCTACCCTGTTTCCTCCCCCATCCTAGCAAACACAGCTCCTTTGTCTCCCTTACTTGTGGTAGATCAATGGTTCTCAACAGGTGTGTCGCAGAGCCAGCAGAAGACTGAGCTTTCCTCATCAGTCTGGGCAGGAGTTGGCTGACTTCTCTTTTATTGGGTATGACAGAAAGCTGCTCTTGCTTCCTTCTCTTCCTGGCCAGTGGGATGTTCCTTCCTCTTTCACCCAGATCAGAGCACGATATCACTAACTCCTGTTCACATGGGCCCGGCAGGACACCAACTTTATCTTTCTCTGCCTGGCCTGGCAGTGAGGCTGCTAATGCTCTCTTCACCCCATGGGGCCTGGATATGAAAGCAGGAGCATAAGGGAGAAAGGTGCGTGCTCTGTAGATCCACTGCTCTTGCCACCTCATCTTCCTCTCCTCAATGCTGCTTGCCCTCATCTGCTACTGATAAAGAGGGAGGGAGACTCTGGATTGGACAAGTCTTTTCTGCTGGCTGGGAGCCAGGAGAGGGGGGAAATGTACTGGGCAGGGAGGCATGAGAAGATAGGAGTTCTAGAGTCTACTGGGCAGGAAGGCATGGGGAGATAGGGAGTAAAGGGTGGGGAAAAGGAGGTTGGGGTAGCTGGGTAGGGATAGAAGGAGGAGGGAGGGGTTGGGGCTGCTGGGCAAGGAAGAGAGATGGAAGACGAGAGATGGAGGTGTGGGGCGGTTGGATGCTGAGCAGGAAAGAGGTGGGCAGAGGTATTCTGGGTAGGGAAGAGCAGAAAGAATTGAACGGGAGAGAGGGAGCATGGGGAAGAGGATGTGGGAAGGGGAGTGTCGGGAATGTTGGACAGGGATATGATCATGTGAAGGGATGATTGAGTAGTTGGGAGAAGTGAGGGGAAATGGAGGGCATGAAGGGGAGTAACTGGGTACAAGGGCCATATGATGTCAGTTTGAGAATATGCATTTCTTCTCTTTTTGAACTTTGATAAGTGTAGGAGGAAATATATTTTTGTTTCTAGTCTCCAGTTTTGCACTGCATGCAGAAGGTGGTCTTGGAGTTTCCATTCCAGTTTTGTTTCCGCATTTGTAATTTGAGGTCTTTTAATCTATATTTGGTGAAGTAGGTCTGTCTGAGTTCTGTGTGTATTTGACTAGGATGAGGTTCTTTACTAGAGGTTTGTATCAGCCTTATTTGTTGTATTTTCTCAATATTTTATTGCATTGGTGGTGAACTGCTGCCTTTTTTTTTTAGGGTAGGGCTATTGCTGTTTCATTTCTTGGAGTTAGTGCTGCTGAGGTATGGCAGGTTTGATAGACATGTACAGAGTGCGGATTGTTTGATTTATTTTACAATGCACCTGGTAGTAGAGGGAGTTTGTGATGCTGTTATTTAGATGATACCAGAATCAGAATATCTTTTTTATATGGTGTGTTGTACAGGGAAATGTCTTAGTTCTGCTCTGCACCCATTGTTAGGAAGCGGGGGAATCTGGTGGGTGTAGAACATATGCTTATATTAAGTCCCATGATGGTCATGTGTTCAGTGTGTCACGCATATGAGCATGATCTCTCAGCTGTGTCCTGATAGAAAAAAGGTTGAGAACCACTGTGCTAGACATCTCCCCCTTCCTACTCCTCCCACTGTGGAAACTTTTGCTCTGCTTTCATTCTGGTGGTATTTCAACCCATGGTTCTCTTGCTGCGCCACTGGTAATTATCTCGTCCATGGCTTCTTTTTTTGTGATGCTCTATTCTGCATGCTTCTTCCTGCACCATCAGTGAAACTTTGACTCAGGTCTCTCTCCTTGCATTGTTAATGATACTGCAGCCCAAGCCCCTCTTGTATGTTTTTTTTTTACTGTAGATGAATCTCTCATGCCACCAGCAAATCTCTGGCCCAACCCTCTCTCTTCAGGTCATTCATTTCCTGTTTTTTTTTTCAGTTGCTACTGCACCTGCCGCACAAGGTGCATCTCTATTCTGGAGAGAGGGGAAAGAACGATGGGCCAGGTATTACTGTAGTTTGGGGATTTCTGATAGACTACATGAAAGCCAGAGAGAGTGGGGAACCTCCAGAGGGACAAATAATTCCATTGCTGCAAGGACACATTCAGTCAGTTTGCTTTTTATATATTTTTTGCTAAACATTCTGAGTCTTTGCATTTTGTATGGAAAAAAACAGTACTATAAATGCTATAGTGTTTATGTTGCTAATTTGAAGAATACAATGTGCTTAAAGCTAATCAGTATCCATTGTGTCTGCTCTTTAATAAAAGCGGAGATCGCAGCAAGCAAATGAATTTCTCTAGTGTGCTGCAATTTTGTGCTGATATCTCCTGAATTTTTTCTTCTTGCCATTAGGATATTGAGGAGACCCTAGAACAGATCAAGAAAATGAACATGTATTGTCACTTTGCTAATGGAGTTGGAGAACCCAAATATATGCCTGTGCAGAGCTGGGAGTCACTCAGCAAAATCCTAGTGGAAACCTTGGACAACCATAATGAGGTCAATGCAGCGATGAATCTGGTCTTATTTGAGGATGCAATGTGCCACATGTAAGAATATTATTTTTTCCTTCTCCTTTCTCCTTTTTGACCTATCCTTACTCTTTGTCACTCAGCTCTCATCAAGGAGGAGTCATGTGTAGCCTTGAGTACAGAAGAAATAGTTTTATTATAGTTCCATTTTTTAATACAAAATTATGGTTAGTGACAATATCAAATCCTATAGTGTATAACAAGTACTCAAGGACTGTAGCTTACTATAGACTATTCTGGAATATGTACTAAGAAGTTTGTTCAGCGCCACTTAGATGCATATATTTGGACGTATCTGGTTAAGTGGTGCTGTTTGAATATTCAGCTGTATTCAGCAGCGACCACTCAGCTGGTTAACTATTTACCCGACTACATGGCAATCTTACCTGAGACTCGGGATTCACAGGAGGCTCTTTTAAATCTTAGGAAGCCCAGTTTTGTAACAGTGCACATCAGGCTAAAGTCTGTGTCTAGAAAATGTTCATAGACTTTAGCCAAATTTTCAAAACGGACTTATATGCATAAATCCACTTTGAAAATTAGGGCTGTGCTCAAAGTTTGCCAGACTTACACGGACACATTTACACCTCCTTCAGAACTGGTGTACATGTGTGCCCGTACATTTAGTTATGTGCGTACTTCTGAAAATCTAAAGTACATGCATAAATGATTCCCCTCCCCTCAACTCTGTCCCCCAGAATGCCTCTTTCTCGTCCCCATAAAAATACACATGTAAGTGAATTTCGTGCATACTTTTATGCTTATGGTTCCCTATATGCTCAAAAGCCCTTTTATGCATGTAAAACCATGTTTTATTTGTATAAATGCTTTTCAGAATCTAGCCCAGAATATAATGGTAGATAAACTGAGTGTGTCTTTTTGAGGTCTGGCTCACTCAGAGTTGAATACCAGTATTCCAGCAGCTGAGAGTGTATCTCTAAGAATGAACTCGTATTTACAGATTGTTTAAGAGCCTGATCCGGGAATGGAATCCATGCCTCCCTCCTGTCAGAGCCGAGAGCTAAGAAGTTGCTTTTTTCTCTCCTCTTAGCTCTATTTTTGCATCCTCCCTCTCTCTCCTTTTGGGCTTTTCTGAAAGGCATAATACTAATATTTCAGAGGCCAATATTAAAAAAATAGATAAATAAATACAAATAAGAAAACAGATAGTTTATCCAGCTAAGATAAGTTAACAGAGATAATCAGCGGGATAAATGTCCCACTGAATATTCTTGAATAACGTTATCTGAGCATATATAAGCAGGTAACTTTGAAACTTAACCTACTAGGTTTTGAATATCACCAGCTAGGTTTGACAATTATCTGGGTACATGTACCTGGATAATATTATCTTTACCAAATACATTAAAAAAAAAAATAAGGCCAGTTAAGTAGCAATCCAAAATTAAAGAAAAAAAAAAAACCTAGTGGGTCTGCTGGCTCGATCCTTCACCCTAGTAAAACAAATATTGGCTGATTTCACCCCTCCCCGAACCTCCCTTAATATTCCAAAAATGTAGCGAGTCTATAGGGATGGGTAGGCCTGCTAGGTTTATTTTATTTTTTAATTTAGATTGCTACTTAATCAGCTATATTATCTAAATATAGCCAGTTAAAGTAAAATTATCTGGGAACATTTTTGGAATAACTTTAATCTTACTCTTGGCCACATTCAGGCTTAGTTGAATAAATTATTTGGCTAACTCAGCATATTGTAATTACCTGGATAATTTATTAAAATCTGTGACCTCTGCTTCTGGAACACCTCCAGTGAATCCGGATAAAATATATCTAGATAAGTAACCAAGATATTGAAATCATAGGGTTTATCTGGATAACTCAAAAGCTAATTGGATATACTCCTTTCAATATCAACCCTTTAATATGTTGTAAACAAGTTCAATCTGCCTTGTTCCTTTTTAGCGTTTGTTTCTGTCACATTTTTATAAGTTTATATTCTCATTTTATAATGAAATTATAAAATGAGAATTTAGGAACTGTTTCTAGGACTAGAAGAATCTATAAGGAGAAATTTCTCTGATGTTCATATTCTGTCTCATCACACATTTCCTAATCACAACTTAAACAAATCACATTCACATATTCTCTTTCTCTCTCAGATAGTTACACACATTTGCATTCTTTCAGTCTCACACATTTTCTTAGACACCAGCACATATGCTTTCTCAGATATTTGGTTATACACACATTTGTACTACTGCTCATGTGCTCACAGACCGATGCAATAAAGTGTGCGCAAAAAACGTGCATCCAAACTGGGAGCCCATTTTTTACTGTGTGCACGATGCAATAGGCAAATGAGCTGCCACACTAAAAAGGATGCTAGGGATAAATTGTGCGTCCCTAGCGAGTCCATGGCATCGGGCGCCCAGGAGACATGGCTGTGCGCAGTTTAGGAAAACAGACACTCGTAAATTGAGCATCCGTTTTCCTAATAACTGCCATGAAGACCTTTTTTTTTTTTTTTTTTTTTTTAATATTGTTGAATTCTGTGGTTCCTCCGACTTAATATCGCGACAATATTAAGTCGGAGGAACCACAGAAAGCAGAATTTTCTGCTTTTCTGTTCAGGTTTTCGGGCTCCTTAAGATTTAATGCCAGCTCCGGGCTGGCGTTAATTTTTTGAGAGTTAAAATGTGCACGTCGGGCACATGGTTATTTTTTACATAGGGGACACTAGCTAATAGCCTTATCAACATGGCATTTACATGTGATAATCACTGTTAGCTAAACGCTAATTTGGTCGTGCCGATCCCCTTATTGCATCAGTAGTTATGACTGTGCGTCCAAAAGAGGCGTCCAACCATGGGTTAACCTGTGCACTAGCCTGAGCGCACAATATTGCATCGGCCTTGTTAGTGTCCCCGCCCCAGACTGGCTAACCAAGGGCATTACTGCATCATATAAATTTCTGCACTTGTTGAGCAACCTTTATAGTTCTCCTGTCTCTTCAGGACACTCACTGTGTCCATGGCCAGCCAGCTCACACAGAGGCCTTGCTAGCGTGACTGAGAACTTCAGACTATCAACAGCACAGCAAAAAAAAAAAAAAAAATTACTCAAGATGAAACATATCCCTTCCTGTGTCTTCTGCTGCTATCAGTCTGTAATAAGGTCATATTAAAGTTGCTGCAGCTCCTGCTTTTTTTTTTAAGCTGGCTGTGATTTGTTTTTCTTTCCAACAGAGAAAGCTCAGCAGTGACATCATCATTCCCGGGGGTTGGGCGGGGGGGGGGTAGTGGAGAGCCTGAAGTAGCAGAGCCTGTTCTGAGAAGTGATGATCTGTAGTGAGGGGAGAGAGAGCAGGACCAGCAAACATAGTACTCTGGTGAAAGCAGGTCTCAGTCTTTTGTACTTTCCTGCCCCATTCTAGCCAGAGAAGGTCTCACTCACTTGCACTTTTCTGCTTCCAGATAAGAAAGGGAACCTGATAGATAAGGGAAACCCAATGACATTTTAGAGCTGTGAGAAAATTG